>NC_141695.1:750949956-752149956 GCF_964263255.1 Lissotriton vulgaris
GAACACGTTGAGCTGTTTGGACATAACTGGTCACAACTCGATGGCATAGATAAACAACGAGAACCCGGACAAAAGCCTTTGAAAGCCATTTTAGACCTCCCGGATAAAATCGTACAGAAATTAAAAACCCTGATCCCCGAAAAGAAAGTGGACTGGTCGATAGTAACGGCCTGTCGCCAGAAACCTCAGGAGGATGTATCGGAATACTTCTCCCGGTTTGAAACGGTGTTCTCCGATTACAGCGGCCAGGACTTGACCACTGCAACCGGACACCATCTGTTTGTCCAGAATTACGTTAAGGGTCTATCACCAGAGGTCTCACAGAAACTGCAGGCCAGCGAGAGTAGCTGGGCAGCCTCCAAACCTACGGCTATCCTCCAGATGGCCCAATATTATGAACATCAGAAAAACGAAAACGATAGAGCAACAGAGAGAAAGAAGAAAGACTTAAAGGAGAGGGTGATGATTGCTCAACTGCAAGGGGTGACTATAGGACGAGACCAATACCGGGGAAACCATCAGGTGAACGTCCCTAAAACTGCACCTCCCAAGGACCGCACTTCGGCTCCCCACATTGGGCGTACAGACATTAGAGAGGACCAGTGTGCTTTCTGTAAAGGAACGGGCCACTGGAAATCTCAGTGCCCAGTTCTTTTGGAAATCATCAGAAATAGAGATCCTAGGGATATAACAAATGGACCGAGAAATAGGGGACCGCAGCGAGGGCCCCCAAACGACGCAACTAACGATAGATCAGGCGGGCCAAACACATTTGACCGACCCAGACAGAACCAATGCCAACAATCCGACTACGATGATGTTCATGACTTTGCATAGGACTGCCTAGGGCAAGGGAGGGATCCAGTCGAGCTCCATGTTGACCAGCAAGGCCCTTACGTCACTGCTAAGGTCTTGGGTACAAAGTCACCATTCCTGGTAGACACTGGCGCAACACGTAGTGCGTTATCTAAACGACTGATTCCAAGGGCACCCTTGTCTGGCTCACTAATAACATCAACAGGTTTCGATGGAACGCCCTCCACTAACCCTTTGTCCGCCCCGATCCTCTTCGACTTAGAAAACAACACCACTGACACCACGTTTTTGCTTTCCTCCAATAGCCCGGACGCAATTATGGGACTCGACTTATTGAAACACTTCCGAGCCACAATTAGATGTTCTCAAGACGGAGTTCGAGTTTTCCTTTACGACAACCCCGTTCTGCTTAGACATTGCCCTCCCAGACGCATGTTTTCCATCACCGATGCTGACACATCCCTGCTTGACACTCTGCCTCCGTATCTGTGGGCCAAAACGGATTCGGATGTAGGGCGCATGATGATTGACCCAGTGCACATTACTGTCCGACCAGATGCAACACTCCCAAGACTTCCACAATATCGGATATCGCCCGAGGGCGAGAAGGCATTGGTAAAGATCATTCAGTCACTGATAGACGCAGGAGTGGTAGAGGAAGTGGTTAGCAACGTTTGCAACAGCCCAATCTTGCCCATCATCAAAAAGCAAGGAGAGGGAGATGAGAAAGCGTACCGCTTTATCATTGACCTTCGAGAGATCAACAAGGTGGTGGTACCCCAGTACCCCGTGGTCTCAGACATCACCACCATCCTGACTTTGATTCCCTCTACTGCCACCGCCTTCACTGTCATTGACCTTAAAAACGCATTCTTTTCCATCCCCATCCACCCAGACAGCCGATATCTCTTCGGCTTTACCCTCAAAACCCGCTCATATAGGTTCTGCCGAGCACCCCAGGGCTACACAGAAAGCCCCAGCATCTACAGCCAAGCCCTCAAGAGACAACTGGATCAAGTCCAGTTACCCGACGGAGTGGTGTTAGTGCAATATGTCGATGACATCCTTTTGGCAGCCGATACCACTCCATTAGCTGTCACAGCCACCATTCAACTCCTACACTTCCTTGCAGAAAATGGCCACAAGGTCTCCAAGAAGAAGTTGCAATTCTGCCAACCCCAGGTCACCTACCTAGGCCACCTTTTGTCCAAAGACGGAAGGAAACTCACTCCCGACCGGATCCAAACCACTCTTGAAACTCCTATCCCTAAGACCCAAAAACAGGTTCGCTCCCTACTTGGCCTCACCTCCTTCTGCCGACAGTGGCTACCCAACTTTAGCCTCACAGTAAAACCGCTGCTTGCACTGCTAGCTAAAGACGTCCCTTTCCCTCTCCCTTGGACCTCTGAGTGTCAGACCTCCTTCACGCAACTACGAGACGCCCTTTGTTCGGCCCCTGTGTTAGGTACTCCCGATTACACGAAGCCCTTCTCCCTTTACACGCACGAATGGGAAGGGTGCGCTTTATCTGTCCTGACCCAATCCATTGGCCCAAAGCAACGACCGTGCGCTTACTTCTCTGCCACTCTTGACCCTGTAGCCAGAGCCTTGCCTGCCTGCCTTCGAGCTGTAGCTGCTGCTGCGATCTCTATCCGACAGAGCGAGGGGATCGTGCTCTCGAATTCCCTCACAGTATTAGTACCCCATGCAGTTGACACCCTCCTAAACCAAACCAAGACGCAACACCTGACGAGTGCCCGACTGACTGGATACGAACTGACTCTGCTCGCACCCCACATCACTCTGAAGAGATGCACCACACTGAACCCGGCAACTCTGCTACCCGTACCAGAAAACGATCCCAATGCGCACCCTGTGCATGACTGCGTGACCCTTACGGACGAACAGACTAGAAGCAGGGTTGACCTCAGAGACACAGCTTTTCCTGACCCTGACGGAGAGCTGAGGGTGGACGGTTCTTGCATCAAACTCCCCGACGGCACCACTTCAGCTGCCTATGCAGTCACCACGGCTCGGACTGTGGTCGAGACAGCCCGCATCACGCAACGATCTGCCCAGGCAGCGGAACTGATTGCCCTAACACGAGCCTGCATTCTAGCAGCAGGAACCACAACGAACATTTACACCGACAGCCAGTATGCCTTCGGGTGGTTCACCACTTTGGGCTCCTCTGGAGGGAGAGGGGATTCTTGACCTCACACGGCAACCCCATTCTGCACGGGGACCTAGTCTCCGCCTTGATCGAAGCCGTCCTTCTCCCCAAAAAGCTTGCAGTCATCAAATGCCAGGCACACAAGAAGGTGACGGACATTATAGGACAAGGAAATGCACTAGCTGACATCACTGCCCGAACGACAGCTGAAAGTAGGACGACAACACATATGTACGTGACCAGGTCACAAGCAGAAAAATGGACTGATGCTAGGGATACTATCAGGGACATTCAAATGGCTAGCACACAGCACGAACTAACAGAATGGACACGGGTGGGATTAAAAGATGACGAAGGCTGCTGGCGGACAAAGGACACAAACAAATGGTTGCTACCTGACTCGTACCTGATTCCCATACTGACTATGGCACACTCCCCTGCCCACATAGGATCAGCCCCCATGATTGAACTTGTCTCCAGAGTTTGGCACAACGATAAAATCACGGACTCCGCCAAACGTCTGGTCCAACAATGCTTGATATGCCTACAACACAACCCCGGGAAAGGAACTGTAGTACCCCGGGGAGGGTTTGGGGTCCCAAATCACCCGTTTGAAGTCCTGCAAATGGACTACATCCAACTAGACAGATGTCAAGGCCTGAAATATGTACTTGTTGTGGTATGCGCATTTAGCAAATGGGTGGAGGCATACCCAACCCGTGACAACACTGCTATGGCCACAGCAAAAGTTCTGTTGAAGGAGTTTTTCCCCCGTTACGGCCTTTGTCGAATTTTGTGGAGCGACAATGGCCCCCACTTCGTAGCCGAAGTTATCCAACTTATTTTGAAAGGGTTGGGTGTAAAACAAAAGTTCCACGCAGTCTTCCACCCCCAATCTGCTGGCCTAGTTGAACGACATAATGCCACACTGAAACTAAAATTGGCCAAAATAGTGGCTACCACAGGACTGAAATGGCCAGACGCACTCCCACTGGCATTACTCTCAATGCGTTCCACCCCTACCAAACACCACTTGACACCATACGAAGTTGTATTCGGCCGACCTATGAATGTCTGGTCTGCACCGAAACCAACTTCCATTCATGACGTCCCGGACGTCCTAATGTCTGATTACTTATGCCAACAGGTGCTGCATGCTATCCCTGACACTTCCAGGGGTCCCGGACACACCATCCAACCTGGGGAGTTCGTCCTGATCCGGAACTTCCAGCGTGCCAAGAGTCTGGAACCCAGGTGGACGGGCCCCTGGCAAGTCCTCATCACCACCCGAACAGCACTTCGAGTGGAGGGAAAACGCAACTGGGTGCATGCGCACCACTGTAAGAAGATCTCCTCGACCCTGGCCACGACAGAAAACATCGACGACCAAGAAGAGCTCCTGAACAAGGACCGACCGTCACTGACCTGCTATCCGGATACCGAAGCACTTGAACTCTCAAAATTCTCTGATCCTACTGTACCATCCAGAGAAGGGTATTTCCTGCGCCGACGGGAGGGAGCTCCGGTTAAGCAGACCACGGGCTAAGTTGAATCTCAGAACGGTGACCTAAACACAACCAAGGGTTACCGGGAGAGAAGCTAAACGAAGTCTGAGGTTCTGCCCACCACCGAGCACCTTGAAGATGATGGAAGCGCCAGATAAGAAGATGATGGAAGCGCCAAATAGGAAGATGATGGAAGCAACAGGAAATACCCACTACAGAAACCCAAGAGCAGACAGACTCCTCAGCTCAAAGACAATTGCACTCTTCATCACAATCCTTTTCTGCTTTCTCCTCATGACCACACTCTGGATTGTGGAAGAAAATACACCTGCTCACGAAACATTCCTGACTACTGCTCAGCCTACCACCATGAAGGAGCATTATTTGATTTCGCTCTCTCCCCAACTCAGAGAGAGGCGAAAGGAATTTTGGAATAACTCTTTCATACAACTACTTCACCAGCACAACCTTGCCACCAATGCCACCAACTGTTGGATCTGTGGGTTGCTACCCCACGCCACCGGACACTCGATACCATTCATCCCTTCACCTTTCTCAGTTCACGGCTCTTGTCTTGCTTGGCTGATCCTTCTGCAAGAAAGCTATAAGGACAATGCCACCTCCAGCAAAACTGTAACGCATTTCTACCATGGGGCCTGGCGGAATAGAACAAAGACACACTTCTGCCCGCAGACCACCAACAACACAATCCACTTGGACATTCCTGCTAAAGAGCAAATTGAAATGCAGGTGTTCAATAATCCAACTAGAACCACCTTCTCCTACCTGCGAAAACGAACGGCTGCCACTCTGACTGTGGCCCTGTCAGTTATCAACGTCACCGGCCACATGTGCATAGAAGGGCTTGGGACTCAGCTGGTAGGCCACAGTGCTTGCCGGTTTTCCAGAACTCTGGACTCCACCGACCCACCTTCCTTTGTGGCATCCCCAAACATGTATTTCGTCTGCGGCACGAAGGCTTACACCTGGCTCCCCAAAGGCTGGGGGGGCACCTGTTTCATTTCCTTCATCCTTCCTCCGACATATGTGGCACCAGCAAATCATCACAGACAAAAGCGAGCCAAGGACATTGAACAAGCCGACTCAACGGGAGCACAGTTCCTCGATGCTATGAAGGGACTTGTCCCCCTCTGGGGCCCGATGGCAAACAGCCGTGCCATCCGACATCTGACCCAAGCAGTCGAGACCACAATGAACATCACAGCTGGGATCCTTGCTAATAACACCGCCGAGCTTCAAGCGGTCCGCTTGGTGGCTCTCCAGAACCGCCTTGTCCTAGATGTGGTTCTTGCGGACCGTGGTGGAGCATGCCGCATTATTGGGTCCAGCTGCTGTACGTACATACCGGACAACTCACCCTCAGTGTACAAAGCCATCGAACATCTTCATAGACTCTCTTCAGAAGTCCACCAAGAACAAGAAGAATGGTCGCTTGGTGGGTGGTTCTGGAACACCGTTAAGAACTGGGGCTGGAGACTATTCACCATTATCCTGATTCCTGTAGTTGTGATATGCGGTTTATGCTTAGGAATTCAATGTCTGCCACCTCTGTGTACATTATGCGTAAATTGTATTTGCCCTAAGACTGTGGATTCTGGAAACGAACGTATGAGAGCACTATATGATGCCGAGGTTAGGAATTTGATGAAAATTGACATTGAGTAAGCAAGATTGGCTAAGATATGTTGAAAAGGGAGGACTGTTAAAGATTAGACTGCAAACGTCAACATTATCGGCGCCATCTTGCCCCTTTCAAGCTCATTCGTGCGCGTAGGCGGCAGCCATTTTAGGCACCATGACCTTTCTACCCCCTCGCTGATAGCCAGCGCGTCTCTCTCTCTCTCTCTCTCTTAACCTCGCAGGCATCCCCCGCACGCTGACAACCCCCTCGCTCTCACATGCCTTGGGTCATAAACCCCTCTTCAGCGCAGATCTGCCTCAGAATCCCATCCTGTTCCCAGCGCGACACCTCCCTTCATTCCTTTCATAGTCTCAGGCCCTTTCATGCAAACCCCCTCTTTCCTGTGTGCCCGTCTGTCTTCCTTGTTCCCAAGCCACCACCTGGCCCTGCGGATACTGTTTATTACCCCGTACTGTAGGAAGCCTCCCCTCCCCATCAAAAGACCCTCGAGCCGATCAAAGCCCCCACCCTACGAGATCCGATCAAACTTCGCACATTCCGTGAATCGGCGGAATGTCCTGCTGCGCGATAATCATCACCTGTTGTGACCGGGGTGGGGAATTCAACTGTAAATGTATGTGGGAACGGGCCTGAGGGGGAGATTACGAGGATGTTCTTTCATATATCAAAGTGTTGCAAGAATGTGTTACGTGCAATAAAGATCATAAACCCGAGTATAAGAGGCCAGGCCTCAGAGATGCAGGTAGAGCACCTCGTGACGATACTTGCTGTCTGAATTGATGTGTTCTCCTCCGGAGAGAATAAACCCTCGTTTCCTGCCTTTCAGTCTCCAGCGCCTGCTTCTTCGTTGAGTAAATATTGGTGGGTCATAGAGGCGATACTGCCGGGCAACACAAAAAGGGTCTTCGGTTACTGGTTGTCTACGACCCCTTTTACATTCCTGATGCTGACTACAAGACATGAAAGTATTCTGTACAGTTTGGGTGTCTTGAATTAAAGCACAGTAAATTGATGTGATCAGATTAAATATTTAAGCTTTTTTCAAGGGAGAAAAATCTGCAATAGGTTTTACACTCGCAGAATGCAGTTGCCCCCGCTACTAACGCTAATGATAATAGTGCCACCTCTCCATCCCCCTTACACCCCCCTTACAGGTGGTAGTGGCTCTGGCTTGCATGACCAGAATACATTGCATGCCCCAGACAACTCTGGTGTACGCTCTTGCATTTCCCCTGGCCCGACTTCCTAAATTTCCCGGGACCTTCACGCGACCTATGCCCCTGGAAAGAGCACTCAGACAATAGGTGGCCTTTTTCCCCATTATCAGCTCCTTGCGTTTGACCAGCTAGTTGCAGACTATGTTCTACCCCCAGGGCAATTCTTTCTTCAATGGCACCCCACTCACACATACCATATCCTATCAGATGATGAAATCAGAGTGCTCTTATTTATTTATTTTGGAGTTTTCTATAGCGCTAGCCAGACCCGGAGGTATCGGAGAGCTTTACAACATTTGTTCATACCAGTTTATTACACCAAGAGTGACCAGATAAATAGTGCGTCCAGGGAGGATTGATATACCTTTAACAAAATAAAAGTCTTGAAAGGTATTACTTTGGTATGAGATCAGCAGTTTATGGTGAAAGAGTAGAGGAACAAGTTACTGAATTGTACAGGCTAGTTTCATGATGTAAACATGGCTATCAAACAGAAGACAGAAAACCTATCAATCTTACAAAACAGAATGGGTTTCTCGGATCAGGTGCTCCTCTGGTTCTCATCCTTCCTTCTACACATATCTCAAAGATTCAAGTCAAACCACTCTCTCTCTCAACCCTCCCCAGTACTTATGGGGGTCCTCCAAGGATCTGCCCTTTCACCTATCCTCTTCAACCTTTTTTTGGAACCTCTCACTAATTTCCTTAACTCAATGAACATTCTCTTCCACATGTATGCTGATGACACTCAACTCTATTTGAAAATGTCATCCACGGATAACATCATTGCGCTAAATTCTATCCTCATGGCGATTCAAAATTGGTTAACCGAGAACCATCTCCTGCTCAACGCCTCCAAAACGGAATTCTTGCTCATCTCCCTGCCGAACCACACCCCCAAGAACGACCTCAGGATGCCTGACCTCACGGCTCTCAACTGTACTCCGATCATTGTAGACTCAGCTAAATCGTTCGGAGTCACAGTGGACAGACACCTGAATATGAAGACTCATATCAGCAATGTTTGTAAGGAAGCAAACCACTTAAAGAGGACTCTCAGAATGATCAAACCCTTATTGCCACAAAAGGATTTCAAGCAGGTTGTACAAGCTCTTGTCCTACCAAGGTTAGACTATGGCAGTGCAATTCTCTGTGGCTTTCCTAAATTTGCCCTGGCTCCACTTAGGGCCTCGCTGAACTCTACAGCAAGACTGATTACAGGCTACAAACGAAATGAGCACATATCCCCAGCCCTTAAATCTCTCAACTGGCTACCCTGTGAAGCACGAATTCAGCTAAAGATTGCAATCCTGACACACAAAGTCCTCCACTACAATACTCCCACGTACCTAGTGCAAAAACTTGAATTATCATGTGGGGGGAGGGCATCTAGAAGCGCCTCCACTCTCCTCCTGAGACCTATCATACTCAGCAAAAAGAAAACGTGTCACCGAGCCTTCTCTGGTGCTGCCCCTCAAATATGGAACTCTCTTCCTCCGGTTGTACGTATACTCTCCTCGACAACAGCCTTCAAAGTTGAAGCCAAAAGATTCTTAATGAGCAAATTCTTGCCATAAGGGGATGGGGCACCTATAAGGCATCTATCTCTTTGTTCCTCGCTCAATGGCACAACTAACAGCCACGGATGTATCCTTTGCATAATATTATACCTTATATTTGTACCATTGTTTACCGTTTAGCATTTTTTTCCCTGTTTTTCTCCTTTTCTCAATTAATATGTTTATTTCATGTTGTCCTCTCCTCCAATTTATTGTAAAGTGCTCTGATATCCTTCGGGATCTTGTTCGCGCTATATAAAACTTTATAAATAAAAAATAAAATAAATAAAACTACTTTTTTTCCAGATTGCAAAGATTTTGATCTTCGCATACCTTGCCATGCATTTAAAATTACCAGCAAAAACGCGTTAAAGGATGAATTTTGCCAGAAAACATTTTTTTAGAGTGTTCTCACAATAAGAGGGATTTAGCAAGGTTTTTCCAACAAGACTTAAGTTTACAGGATCTGTGTCCCTTGCTTACGGTTCCATAAACTTTGCAAAACCTTAGAAATGTTGCAATGTTTTGAAAACAAATCTGTCCTCAACTTTGCAGAGGAATAGCTTTAAAGTTCTGCAGAATCCTACTGCAGTATCGACCGGTTAATATGACTGCCAGATGGCTAGTTTCACTAATGTGTACGGTTCTATTTCTGGGCATCTCTTTTACAAATTATTTTCACATGTTTTGGTCAAGTTGGTTCAATGACTGTTTAAGAGAACATCAAGGACTGCATATGGTGCAATGTACACGAGTCTGAAGCACCTGCTTCTCATGGGTCAAAGGTTCGCCTAATCATGTACCTCTGTGCAGTCGGTCTCTAGATTAGGCCAATAACGATAATTAACCACTGAAAGATGTTTGGCAGCAGAAATGTACCAAGGTGCCCCCTAGGCAGATAACTGCGCACCTGGAAAGTGCCAGGGCGCGTCTAACTAACTCAGGTGCACGGTTATCTGGGCAGCCCGGACTTATTGCTTGGTTAGGAGCCCCTGCGGACCCGGTGACCTCAGCAGTCTTTCAGTTTCATGTAATAAATCTCGTTTCAATCACGTTGCCGTTTTCCCTCTGCAGTGTCAATGCTTGCAGCCCAGCCTGTGCAGGTGCAGGAGTGCAGCACCGGTGCTGGAAACGAGGGCATTTTCTATTTCTCCTACTCTTGCCCGCCCGCGCGCGGTCTCTCCAGCTGCTCCTGACAGCAGGGGGACTTTAATTGCTGCAGGTGATTTGCTGAGATGAGAGCTCGTTACTCCTGCATAGCGAGGACTGACACAATAAACGATAACCACATTCCACTTTTCAGCTGCAGAGAGAAAGTATAATTTGGGGGTCATGACCCTTGATTGACAGGGGTGATGGAGGAGGTGACTGTGGGGCAACACTTCACCTCTCCTTTAATAATAAAGTTTTGCGGAAGGCCTAAAAGATTCAAAATCTTGTTGAGGTAAAGGGAGGGAATGCTCAGCAAAAGACCTTCAGAAAATGGTGTCTTTTCGTTAAATTATAACAAGGCTGTGTGCCTATGCAAAGTTTTAATAACGCCAGCAATATTCACGTGTAATTTTTGCCGCAGGAGATTAGTTTCTGCAGAAAATGTTTCTCTGAGAGACATTTTCTACTCGAACCATACTCCTGCCAGAAACTTGTCTCGGGGGTGCTCTTAAGTGTTAAAAGTCACACATTGAAAACGTAATCTGACAACATTCTCATACGCGTTAACAACATTTCACAAAGAATTATGCAATTGTGTACACCCCTAGGAGTCATGACATGACCAAGGGCTGGCAGAAATGTATTTATAGTCATGGAGTGCAGGTCTTCTTTAACTGCACCCCCAAAAGGTGATTTCCTCCTGGATCTCCCTAGTTACCTCAATACAGTTTGTCATGACTGCACGCTCAATGTCCCATAGTGTGAGATCTAAGAATGAGGCGTGCTTGGTTATATGATGGATAAGTTCAACAACACGTGATCTCTCATGCGCTTGTAGTACGTAGCCCAGTTCATAAGGATAGTGGCAGCCAGACCATGTGCTGTCTCCCCTGCCCTGTACATCCCCCTACAATGCTCTCTTTTCTCATCCCCTCTTTAGCCAGTGTTTGCCGAGTGTTGTGCGACTGATTCTGAATCCACATCCATCGAGCAGAGTGGTCACTGAGCATGTCAATATGTCAATGTTTGTGCGTGTTAGCTGGCCTTGTAAGCCAAGTATGTAATTTCACTTTTTGGATTTAAGGAGATCTGTGTACCAGCAAAAGAGAAAGGACTGCATCGGAGGTAGACTACAAGGTCGTCTCCCTCGCCTGAGGAAAAGACCTGCTACGGTTGAGACCTGAAGAAAAATGTGGAAGACTGCCAGATGTCCAGTAAAATAATCTTTTTCAACCCAGAACTAGAGGTCCTCCTGCTCTATATGCTGGTGCAAGTAAATCTCGCTAGAAATCATTCTGCAAGATCAGAAACCTATGTCATTGTTCTGCACATTCCAAGATTGTTGATAGGGGGTTCTTCGCATCCTCTCCATATTTCCCCAAGAAAGGTTAAAAGCATTGCACTGCCCAGCTGCCAGGTGTATGAGGAGAGAAGTTGTCAGGAGGACCACTGATGAAGACAAGGACTGACAGAGGCTGTCTTACTTCCCCTATGACCGGTTCACCATGTTATGTGGTTTTAGGAAAGCAGACTGTCCTCGGCTTGACTCCTTCTGGCTCCCAATAAGAGTGCACACTGCATTTATTTTACCAACACAAGATGTTCTAGCTGAGAGCAGTCTGACTGCAAACATATACAAACATTGAGAGCTTTTAAAACAATCTCAATTCAGGTAACAAAAAAATACTTGTGACAGGACTCATCAACATGGTTGGCATTGGGTAATTCATTAGGGTGGGCAGAAATCTCCACCCACATCACTAGTTGTGGTAGGGTAGGTATATTGTAGGCATGTGACAAGGCGACCTGACAAGTATGCCCAGCTTTACCACTTTCAAAAAATATACTACTAATAAAAACTTAAAAAATGTGGCCAGGGCAGCAGCACAGTGGCATTTCTCTGTGGATGGCCATTCCTTGGGTGTGTTATATCAGAACCACAAACACCCCATGTTAGAAACGGATTTCTAGTTGGAAAAGGTATGCCCCCTTGTCCAAGTAGAGACCATGATCCTGGTCAAGGTAAGTCACAACACAACACAAATTATCCTGCACTCATCCTTGGTGGCTCAGCACTGAGCATTCAGGCTTAACTTTGAAGGCAATGTGTTAAGTATTTGTTCACCAACTGTTACCACAACACAATGAAGCACCTCAAAAAGACTCCACGCCGTGTTAGAAAAATAAACTCTGATTTTATATAATTAACACAAGACCAAAGAAAATAAGAGTATTTTTGGTAAACGCTGAAGTACGAAGTTGGGTGGATTAAAAAAGTCAGAAAAGTGCTTAGAAGTGACCAGCACTTTAATGAGTTATTGGGTGGCACTAGACCAGGACAAAGTCCAGTGTTCAGGGCGACAGAGAGGGCCGGCAGCAGGGACCTCCTTGGGTCCGCTGAGCAAAAGTACCTTGATCCAGGCAATGTTGTTGTTACGTGGCTGCGTAGATCACACTGTGGATGAGATGTCATGGGGTTTTTCACATAGGTGTGGCGAGGTGATGAGCTCACTACACACAATGGTGAAAGTGTGCAGTTTCTGACCCACACTGTGAGGATGTGTGAGTTCAGGTGTTAAAGCACCTTAAGGCCTCACTTCCAAGGGTCCAGGACTGAGATGGCACTACTTGGCAAGGCAGATTCCCAGTGCTTAGAGTCAGAGCACAGATGCAGGTGGTTCAAGTCTCAGATATCCCTGAGACTTGGAAACAGGAGGCAAGCCAGCAAGCCCTTGGAATCACTCTGGTTTCAAGAGACGCGGTCTAGTCCTTCTCACCCAGTCAGTAAAACAGCATGCAGCAGGGCGGCTCAGTACAGCAAGGAAACAGCAGAGTAGAGCAAAGCAGTGGTCTGGCAGTGTAGTAGTCTTTCTGGCAAAGAAAAACCAAAGGGGATGATGGACGGAGCCTTGACAATACAAACACTCACCTCCAGTCAACTGATCTGGGTTTAATCCATCACCATTCTTTAGCTCACTCCGCCACCCCAGTCCAGACATGGCCATATGCAAATCAGTCTGACCCTGTGCCTCATGGGAACAGTCCAGCCCGAACTGCCAAGCCATGTCTTCCCTGGACAGGAACCACGCTTCCCAGGACCGGTTTCTGGCATTACAGCCGTCTTCAGCCGGGCTTACTTGAATCCAGTGGCAAAGTGAGCAAGGGACTCACGTCTGAGCATACCCTGCCAACTTAGGGCGAACAAAGAAAAACCAAAGGGGATGATAGACGGAGCGTTGACAATACAAACACTCACCCCCAGTAAACTGATCTGGGTTTAATCCATCACCGTTCTTTAGCTCACTCCGCCACCCCAGTTCAGTCTTTCTGGCAGCACAGCACCTCTTCTTCCTGGTGGAGTGGTCAGAGGTCCAGAAATGTATTGATTTGTTAGTGCCAGAGGTCCAGTACTTATACCAAGTGGTGCCTTTGAAGTGGGGGAGAATCCAAAGAAAGCTTTGAAGTGCACAGAGGTTCCCTCCTTCCGGCACTGGCTCCAGACACACTACAGGGGGTAATCAATCCTTCCGATGGGGACAGGATACCGTCATTTCAGGTGTAAGTGTCAGCTCATTCCTTCCATTCTCCTTGGGAAGGGCCATCTGGATGCAGATGGCCACTCAGGCACATCTACTCTTCTTGGCGTGTGGTTGTCTGGCCGAAATACCGGAATCTAGCCGTCACCCATCCCAGGTGTGTATTCCAGAGACTGGCACTAATGCCTAAGCCTGTAAATGTCATCTTTCTATGAGTGGCATTTGCTGAACTGGAATCTAAAATCCAACCTCACTAAATTGTGATTATAGATTGTGAGTTCAGTGATACTACCCTTTAAATTTAAATTTCTCCCCAGTCGGCACTTACTCTTAAAATGAGGAAATAAGGTAAACCCACTGCTGGCATATGGGAGCGATAGACCTCACAATAGTGAAAATGACTTTGGGAGATTTTCACTACCAAGACATATAAAACCAAAGAACACATGCCCTGCCCCGTACATACATTGCACCATGCCCTGCTGGTTGAAAGGGCCTGCAGTAGGGGTGATTTACATGTAGGAACAGGGAAGAGTTAGGCCTGGAAAGAGGGTTACCTTACCAGGTCGATATGGCAGTTTAGAACTGCACGAACAAGCTCTGCATCAGTCGGCCAGAATCATGGTTAGAGGGCTACATGGTGGGTGGCACAATGAGGACTTCAGCCCACTAGTAGCATTTAAATTGTGGACCCTGGGCACATGTTGTGCACTGTATGAGGGACTTATACATAAATCAAATATGTCACTTGGGACTAAACCAATGTTACCATGTTTAGAGGAGAGAGCACAAGCACTTTAGCATTGGTTAGCAGGGATAATGTGCACAGAGTCATAAACCCTGCAACACAATTAGTTCAGAAAAATGGAGTGAGGCAGGCAAACAATCAGGGAAGACCACCCTAAGGCTGTCAGATCTAACATCCCAACTGTGGTCTAAAGGGCAAGTTATAAACTGTGGAACTAGGAGGCATGGGCTTTAACCACTTGGATGCTAGGCGTTTTCCCCCCCAGTGCTGGAAAATGCAATTTTAGTGGCACCATGACGAGCTCAGCTCGTCATCAGCACACGACCCCCGTGGGTGATGACGAGCTGAGCTCGTCATCAGCATCGAAGGGGTTAAATCTGTCTTAGCATTGTGACCAGATTACGCAATCTTGGGCTACTAGTTTTTGAATTTATTTATTTACTCCCATCTTTTGACAAGGTATGAAGTACTTAGAATAAAGGTAAAAGTTGCAGATAAGTATGTGATGAGCATATTGGTTTGGAACCCATAGTAAACTGCATAATACGGGGGGAGACAGAATCAGTATCACGCTCTTCTCAATACAATGGCCTATAGCGAGAATTTTATTTGCTTCAGAGCAACTAGTCTTGTATTACAGTTTAGGTTTATTGACCTATTTTACCAACCTGTTTTAGCTTGGGCATACTACATTATTTCTTTGTCTCACTCCAGTAGGCCATTTTCAACTTGACTAATACTGGACAGTTTGGTGCACAAAATATTTTATGGCCAGTCACCTGTTGATTCGGGGTTACTTAATAGCAGGGGTCCTTGTTTTGAAGTTCTTTAAGCAAAGGTGTTTCTGAAGCCACAATGTGAAATACAGGATATAGATTTGAAGTCTACGTCTACATGAGCCCCCTCGCAGACATCGCACGCCAGCAAAACCTCAACATCATCTCCTACGCCGACGACACCCAGCTGATCCTCTCCCTCACCAACGACCCCGCCACCGCCAGAGCCAACCTTCACGAAGGGATGAAAGAGGTAGCCGAATGGATGAAGAACAGCCGCCTGAAACTGAACTCGGACAAGACGGAAGTCCTCATCCTGGGATCCTCACCCGCCGCTTGGGACGACTCCTGGTGGCCCCCCGCCCTAGGCAGCGCACCCAAACCAACAGACCACGCACGCAACCTGGGCTTCATCCTGGACTCCTCCCTCTCCATGACCAGACAAGTCAACGCCGTCTCCTCGTCATGCTTCAACATCCTGCGCATGCTACGTAAGATCTTCCGGTGGATCCCCACCGAGACCAGGAAGACGGTCACCCAGGCCCTCGTCACCAGCCGTCTGGACTACGGCAACTCCCTCTACGCCAGAACCACCGCCAAACTCCAGAAGAGACTCCAGCGGATCCAGAACGCCTCAGCACGACTCATCCTGGACATCCCCCGTCGCAGCCACATCTCCGGACACCTGAGAGACCTGAACTGGCTCCCGGTCAACAAGAGAATCACCTTCTGTCTCCTCACCCACGCACACAAAGCCCTACACAACCAAGGCCCAAGATACCTCAACAGCCGCCTCAACTTCTACGCTCCCAAACGCCAGCTTCGATCGACCAGCCACGCCCTCGCCGCCGTCCCCCACATCCGAAGAGCCACCACAGGGGGACGGTCCTTCTCCTACCTCGCCGCCAAGACATGGAACTCCCTCCCCACCCACCTCCGCCTGACCCAGGACCACCTCGCCTTCAGGAGGCAACTCAAGACCTGGCTGTTCGAGCAGTAGCGGACCCCCCCTCCCCCAGCGCCTTGAGACCCTCTGGGTGAGTAGTGCGCTATATAAATGCGATGATTGATTGATTGATTGATTGAAGTGAATTCAATTTACGTTGTAGGAACATCATCATAGTGCCCTAAGCCTTTAAATATCCCTTTCATATCTATCCAGTGTCTTTCTTAGTGACATATAATACAAATAACTCACTACAGTATCGTTTTAGATGACAGAATGGTAATGTCACTGAGGTCAAAGATCCTACTTTATATCTCAAGCCCCTCCACCTGAGGAAATCTGAAAGGTGGCTTCCCTTCTGGGATGAGGTGTATGTTTGAAGATATATGACTTCACCTTTGTAGGTCGAGTCTAGGCAGTGTATGCGCTGCTATGCTAGGCATGCTGTATTCGGTATATGGGCTATCAGGGACTTTGGACACGCCCACCGCTTTTTGTTGGTTAGTTGGGCTGCTTTTTAAAATTCCTTTTCTCTGGTTGGTTAATATTGCGCATCCGTCCTGCCTATAAGTGCTTCGTTCCCTCAGAGCGAACATCAACAATTGATTCTGTTTGTTTGCCAGCTCTAGCCATCTCTTTATTCCTCACTCGCAAACCTTCCTCCCTCTCATCATGCACAAATGCAGCGTCCATACATGTCGTTATCTGGAGGGGGGACATTTAGGCCCTTTTCCACAGGCTGCTGGCCTGCTGAAGAACAAATAGAATCCCAGAGGTAAGATCAAGATTAAACAAGCATTTGCAATGCAATAGGTTTCGCATTACTGAAAGTTTGACCTATGGGCGTTGCAAATAATAATGCAATGCAAATAGCTCAAACTTTCAGTAATCTGAGACCTATTGCATTGCAAATGCTTGTTCCGTAAGTGGCATAGGAATGGGGCTCCAACCCCATACACAATAACAGTCAGAGGTCAGTACTATTCCTGCGTTTTCTGGTTGCATGTCTTGCGACTTCCACTAGAGATCTTAATATTGGTTGCCAACTATGGTGGTGTTCCTTAATAACTTCCTTGATGTCCTTGTAGATGATGTAATGGGTTCTAGAATTTATTTAAAGGGGCAGAGGGAACCAGCAGTATTTCCCGAGACTCTGTATGGTCTTGTCAGAGACCTTTCAAGAGAAGGACTACTGCATGTAGGGTGATATTTAGCGGTTTCCAGTAGATTGCAGGGGCACCGGCCAATACAGCATTGTACCCGATAAGATGACATGGTCATGGTCTGAAGTTCTGAAAGTCTGCTTATGCATCGCAGGCACTGCCCATTTCCTTCCCTATTCCATTTTTAAAAGAAAATCCTTGCTAACCGCATAGTACCTGAGCTTATAACATTGATAAAGAAATTAAGAGCGAGAGGGTCAGTGTGTGTGCATAGAGAGGGGAACTAATATTCAATGTAATCGACTCATTGAGGTGCTGACCCTCTCCTTTACCCACCCTTCTTTCTTGTTTTTCTAGTCAGGGGAAGGCAGTGATATGGACATAAAACACCTCTGTGCCTTCCCTCATGCTCAACTTTGCACTTAAAAAAACAAAAACATTTTGACATTTTCTACATACATTTTGTTAGACTGTATTGACGTGTAATGTTTGCTTTTACTAAACATAGTGTGCTAATTTAGGACTTTCTATAATTGAAAAGAAAGCATTTCCATTTAGTGTTCAAAAAGCAGGAGATATTTATCCAATGCCTGAATTGCACAGTGCTTAGCCAGGAAACCCCAGTTCAAATCCTGGCATCCCCACTTGACCAAACTGTGTGACTTAGCGCACTTCCAACAAATTCAGTTTAGTGTTTGTACTATATATAAACTTGTGTATGGTTTAACAGAAAATGATGGCGTTCCACAAACAATAATATTGGCCACATACCGAGAGCACATGACATCTCTTGGTTTAATAATAGCAGTGACCCGAAGGACAGGAAGTTGGGAAAAGTTCACGTTTTGAAACTATTATTTTAAACATAGTGTAGTGATGTAACCTAATCAACTAAAATAAAGCACTATGTGTTTAATAACCCATTTTAATGTAAGTGTTTACGGATTTGTGCATCATATTTCCTGTGTCATTTAAAGAAACACATCTTTTGAGTGTACCTGTCAAGCGAAACCCCTGACTCTGCTCTCCCTTCAAATCTGATAGCTTCCCCGCCTGTAAGATCGCACACAGATCCGGAGCATTTTATACAAAGTTTACCCTCCTAGTTGTAAATTCAAGGCCTTTCTCCACCACAGAGCACCGCCTTTTTTCGGTTTATCTGAGCCGGGGTGCCACTTCCATGAGCATAATCAAGGCGGCACCAAGAACCAGGCTTGTAACAGATCTCAAAGGTCGCGGACTATTTACAACGACTTCCCATCAGACAGGATTTTCACGGTTAAAGGCCCAGTGAGGATATTTGCTCAGCGGGAACAGAGATGCGACAGACGCATCACAAACACGCCAGGAGCCCGGGGCTGGCCCTGTTTACGCAGGGCGCGGTGGCGCACCCTCGCTGCCTTTGAAGCCGCTGCGGACGGCGCGCGCTGAGGGCCAATCCATCTCCATAAACGCGGAATCATCAGAGCCCGGGTGCGAGGTCGGCCGATCGGTTATCGGGCGCGCGGATCAGAAAGGCTGCCGACGCTTCACCTGCGCGGCGCTTCAAAGCTTTTCCGCGAAGAGCTGCACCCGGATTCCCGACTCATCATCCTGCAGTCTTGGGCCTGTCAAACGAAGGGCTTTTGGCATATGAGAGCTGATGATCCCGTTTTTTTCTGTCATAAAGTGCCGACCATGGCAATGGCGTCACGGGTGCGCAGGAGTCAAGCTTTGTACAGCTACGCTCTATTTTGTAGTACAGTTTTAACAAACTTGGTAAAAAATTGTACATGTAGACTCAGGCCTGAGTTCGGGGTTCAGTGGATTGCTGTATCTTGAATAGCCGTTGCACATACATAATGCTTATAAACTATATTATTCCCTAGGGGTTTCCTCCGAGCTCGCCACAAAAAGCTATGGCATTTTAGGCAATATTATTGCATGCTAAAATAGTTAGACAGTTCTTCAGCTGCACATTCGGCTAAACACCACCAGGACCGGGTGCACTCACTCTGGCAATCAGAGGCTGCTATTGAAAAGATTCATAGGACCGATTTAGAACCCACTTGATCCTGGAACACTGCCAGCATTCATCAGCAAATAAGTGACAAGGTCTGGTATAATTTTAAAAGGTTTCCTTCCAGCACTGACTCATGCATGTGCTAAATTTGAGCTGTCAAAGAGAGAGATATGGATACATCACTTTTCCTAATAACTTGTGTCAAGTGGTGGAGGTTTGAAGTAAGAGAAAACTATATTAGCCTACATTTTTGCTAGGAAAATAGGGAGCATCTAAATGTAGGTATATGACATCAGGAAATAGTACTTCAGACATTTGCTTGTATGCTAGACAAGCCATTTAATTAGTCCGCACAAAACAAACCCAGGTAACACATTAGAATAACTCCATACACCCTTCCCCGTGCTTTAAAAAGCAGGACGGCTTAATTCTCCAGCCTCTCCAAGCGTTCCCTTGTCCTATGAGGTTCGCACAAAGACTAGAACCTATAACGTAAGTGTTTAAACACATCTGAATAATAAACTGGCATTTCACTAATAAGATAAACTTTATCTGAAAAATGGGGGATAACTTACATATTTGATGATTGGTACTACTGGCGCTTAGCAGCATCAGCAGCGGGCTCCTGAGAAAAACCCTGTGCCCCTGCACTTATTTTTTTCTCAAATCAAGCACTAGCTGACATACATGCATAAACTGCAAGTTCAAATTTATTTTACGGCACTTACATTTCAGTAATCTATTGCAATAACATGTGCAATTAATTGTGTACAGAACGTTAAATCTAAACACCTTTGACAGTTAACACCATATAAATACTGAAATGTTGTGTTATAGTAGGTCATGTTATGTAATGTTGTGTGATGTTATGTGATGTTAGTTTAGGTTACTTGTACTTGTACAATGGACAGCTCACCTGGGAGGCTATCCTGGTACTAAAGAGCAAGGGGTGTTGCTGAGCACCCTGTGTGGGTTCTATGTGAAGAGTATTGTTTTAAGATTTTTTTTATGAATTCTAAGACTGAGCTGGAAGCTCTAAAGTGAAGTGGGAATTCGTTCCTATAGGCTTTAATCTTGTAGTGTGTTTAAAGTGCGTGCTGGTAGCAATGTGCCTGAGAGGAGGCGATTGTGGTGGTGCTGGCTGTTGGTGTGCTGAATTGTTTTATGATGGACAAGAGTTCCTTTGTGCTGTTGGTGTTGTTCTCTAACCCTACTGTTAGGGCTCCGCTCTTAGTGACTTTCAGTTGGTGCTGGTAATGTCGGAGGGCTGATTTTAGGTCTGTTTGTCGCTGTTGTTGAGGGTGAGTGTCCATTGACGCTCAAGCTGCTTGCAGTGTGCTTGGAGCATCAGAGGTCATCGCAGTACCAGCTGGTATGTGGTATGGTCATGACATAGGTCTTGGTTTTGAGGATGGCCAGGGCGTCTGTGCAGGGGGTGTTCCATCAGCTGAAGTTGTCAACCGAGTGTGCAAGCTCATCTTGGTGTTGCAGGCATTGTTTTTGCAATTCTGTGTTGCAGATTTCTTTGGAGATGGATTTCCAGTTATGACAGGAGGTGGTTCTTCAGTGGTGGTTGAAGTGTAGGTCAAAAAAGATGAGCGAGTGGTCAATCCAGGTGAGGGAGTTGGATTTGTCAACCACGATCTAATTGAAATTAGTAAAGATACGGTCAATGACCGTTAATGTGGGTCGGGTCTTTCACTCATTGAGGGGCCGAGTGTGTTCAGGCTCTCAAGGAGATTGGTGGGGTTCGGGTCGGTGAGGATCTCATGGTGGAAATTGTGGTCGTCCGGCAGGATGAAGGAGCAGGAGTTGTGCACGATCGGGGTCAATGAATTGTGCAATGGAGTTTCCAAACACAGCTCTTGGTCCCGAGGGTCAGTAGAATAGGACATCTCCCAGGATGATGGTATTGAAAATGTTGAATTTCAAGGTCAGTTATAATAGTTTGTCCCCGGCGTTAGCATCTGTGAGGGCACAGTGGTTGTGTTCCATGAAGATAATTGCATTATCTCCTCTGGCTTTGCTGGGCCTCCCTTGTTTGGTCATCATATATCGGAGGGGAGTGGCGGTTGCGATGTCGGGGGCTAAAGAAGGATTGATCCAGGTCTCCATGAGGATGAGTAGATCTAGGAAGAGATCATGAAGGAGGTTCCAGATTTTGATGGTGTGTTTTCTGAGAGAGCGGGCATTTGGCAGGACACACGTAGAGGAGTGGGGTGGTTGTGGAGTGTGTCAGTGTTGTCGAGTGTGGGAGTCAGAGTGTAGTGGAGAGGCAGGGGTTGCTGGATGCCTTGCAGGAGAAGCAGCAACTGGCACAGGAAAATGCACTTTCAGTGTTGGTTGGGGCAGACCTGCAACACGGCGGGGAGAAGCGTCCCAGGTTCAGGGCACAGAGGAATGAGGCGAGGGAATGTCTTGTGCTATGCTGGGGCAGCAGAGGACCAGAGGTCCTAGCTCTGGGCATGCGCTGAGCGAGGACTGGCACAGACGGGCTTGCCTTTGGCTTGCACTCAGTGCACCTGCTGCCCACGTTCACTGCTTGTCTGTTGTAGCAGCCGCTATTAAAAGGTGATGGAGGGGAGGAAAACATAGGGCAATGTGCAGGGCTGGGTGGGGCCAAGGCGAGTAGTGGGAGAGATAAGGGTGGTGGGAAGTTGCATGTGAGGGCCTGGCGACGGGGGGGTACAAAGCAGGAAAACAGGCAACCATTCAAAGGAGTAAAAAATTCAAGAGAAGTGGCAAAAGTGGGGCCAAAAGTGAGATAACAAGAGAGGAGAAAGAGGAGAAAAAGAGGGGCAAAGGAGAGGTCAAGAGTGTGACATGAGCAGACAGCGTGAAGAAGAGCGAGGCATGAAAGGAACGAAAAAGGGAGCAAAAAAGCACTGAAAAGTCACAGGAAAAGTGGCAAGAGGGAGGGAAAAGAAATGAGGAAAGAGGAAGGGAGCAGGTGAATGCAGACCAAGTGGGATACCAAGAAACGAGAAGCGCTCAGTGGCAAAAGGAATGAGAGAAATGAAATGAAGCAGGGCAAAAACGAGTGAAAGCAGACAGGAAGAGTGAGAAAGAGCCTCACGAGCAGCAGAGATGCTGGATCCAGAAGGGTCACGCTTTGCCAGAGTGCCAAGGCAGACAGGCAAGGAGGTCAGGCAGGGTCTACAACATCTTAAATTACCATCTATAATAATGTTTTTCATGTAAGCCTTCAAACACTTAGAGGCCTCCTATAAGAAGCTGAGAGTGGAAGGTCACACATGGAAGGGGAGCAGAGTGAATAGGCCAAGCCATGTTATGGGCACCTAATCATTCTGCACCAAACATTTGCTGATGCAAATGAACCAGTTCACACCTGAGTTGCACTCAGTGGAGGCCAGAAATTAGGAGTTCACTTGGTTTCCTTTCAAAGTGAATAGGTGTGCTGGGAAGGCCTAGACATCTTTGCAAACAGCCTCAGAGTCCTAGTCTCAGAAACTCTGAGATAATTATTCTGATACACACTCTGCCTCAGCTTTGTAAAGTGGTCTTATAGATTGTAAAAAGAGTCTATTACCACGGTTTCTATAATAGTCGATCACAGAAATGAGTTTTCATTGTCACTCTTCGTGGGGATGGCTAAGAAAAATTTAGATATTTAGTCCTTAGGAAGGACAGCATGCCAATGTAAGCAGCCTGTTTCCTGTAGGAGTATTGCCATAAAGCGAGCAGAGAAGATTTCAAGAGAAATGTTCTCTGTGAAGTTGTAATGAAAATGTGGGTGAAACAGACTGATGAAAGTCGTTTTGATGAAAATAAAAGTCCTCGGAATCATATTTTAACCACGAGAATTATCCTTAAAAGAGGTTTTAATAACGCATTTCACCCAACATTGTTTTGGAGTGAACAAATATCTTCTGGCAACGTTAGGCAAGGCCCAAAAAGTTGCAACTTCCTAATGTGCAGTAATTCGGATTTTTTTCACACAACTCTTCATGCAGGATTTTAGTTTCGCTCATCCCTTCTGCATCAATGATGCTCTTGACCTAGCAACTATTCTATGCATTATTTACCAAACTGAGAGATATAGGCTTTCAATTAGTTAAATCTAAAGATCTGGTGAAGTGCATGTTCTGACATCTTTGAATGTCTTACTTGATTGATTCTTTGCTCAGTGACAAGGTGGTTACTTTTAGTGGTTCTATCCCTATCCACCATCTCGATAAAAATGTGACTGTTTTATCAGCTACATGTATCTGCAGAGCCGTTCAAGTTTGCCCTTTGTATTATTTCCCAGCGGTGCCCTTTTTACATTACTTGCATGTTTAAGAGCGAATCATGGCTGGGCTTTGGGACAATATACACATTTAGAGCAATTTCCTGAGTAATTTATATAGCTCAGTCACTTTGACTGATGGGAGTAACAGTTCCTGCTGTCATCTTTGGGGAGGTGGTGTGAGCAGTGTGGCACAAGAAGCAATTTGCTACAGGATTTTTCAGGAATGGCAAGTTTGTTTTTGTAACCAATCCCTATTGTGCGTACAGTACAGATTGTGTGTGCCTTACTTTGAGATGACTCCAGTGATTTTCAGGTAAGACACCATGTCAGTGGGTGACACCAATATCAATTACTGCTTATGTGAAGGGAGCTGAGACTGATGAAGACACTTTCTTTGATCTGCTTGAAAGCCTGATCATATTCAGGGTACGGTTCCCAGTGACCTACAACGATGCTGATCATTCGTCTGCTTCTGATGCAGAACTTCAGAGGAGACCCTGCAACTCCGTCAGATAGCATGGCATATTTATTTTTAAATTTGGAGATCTTGGTTTTGGAGCATGCTCGACCTCATCACAGCTTCAGGTGGTGCAATCACTACAAAGCACAAGGGGGAGGTGGGGTGGGGTTAGACCTTTCATTCCTTGTAGAATGAATGTTGCTCTGGCCTTTATTTCCTCATAATTTTCGGATTCAAATATGTCTCGGGTGTGAGTGGAGGGTTCTTCAGGGGCACACTCTGTCGGGTATGCAGGCACAATATGCTTTTGTGGTAAAATTGGTGCGGTGCCATCATGCTATTCCCAAGGTTTTGAGGAAAATAGGTGCTGTTCTACGAGATATATTATAAGGTGCCTTTCCAGATGGTAAGGAGCCAGTTTACGTAGAAAAGTTGACTTTATCATCCAACTAATCTGATGCATGTGTGCTCATGATAAATTATCATTTTAAGGTGGTCTTTGCTCTCACCATTCAAATGGCCTTTCAGATTCAGAAGGGCTACAACCGAGGTTTATCAACTTAGCAAAAATTAGGACATTCCCAGATACTCACCCTCTCCATGACAGCTGAGGATATAATATGCAAACATGTGACACAGGTTATCTGTGCTGCTGCAATTTAGTGATGTGGGTCCAGCACACATTACACCCATAATTTTTCCTGAATATGAGTTCCTGTCATCACACTTTCTCTTTTAAAGATGTTCTGCCTTGGCTCTTGATGTATTAAGTATAGACCAGTAGCAGGTTACTTCCCATCACCCTAGGTAAAGGAAACACACCTCAGCCGTCTGGCTGGTCGTGAGATGTATCACATGCAGAGGATTGGCCAGTGTAAGACTTCTTGCTATAGGTGATCTGCTGTAAATGATAAGGTACTGATGATTGTATTTATATTTGTAATTCTGATTATTCCAATTTGCATATGTATTATTGCTCAATCGACTTTTAGCCCAAGCGGTTTTTAGCCATTTTTTGTGGTACGAGCACCAGCATGGCTCAGGAAGTCTGATGAAAGGCGTCCACTAACTTCAATGGAGGTGTCCTTTAGTTGGACTGGTGTTGGCAGCCTCCTGTTCTTCAAATTATAATCTACAGTACCCGTGACGTTGCACCAAGGTGGGTTTACACCCCAGAATTATATACTTTTCACTTAGGTGGTCTGACCTTAGTTAGCCAGAAGTGGAAAGCAGTCTGTTATTTTCCTTTAATTCTAATTGCATTAGGGGTGAAACTTTTTCCAGTAGCTGTCATAATCTGGTCACACATGATTCACAGACGTTGGGAGTCAAGGTGGGCAGTTTCACACACTGAATATGATTGTGTAATAGTTAAATGCCGCAATAGGCAAATTGACTCAAGGTACAAGGTGACTGCGGACTATACCACATTACTTCTTGAAAAAACAACAAATGTTTCATTGCGAGTGAGTCCATTATTTTTAGCAGATTTATGCTGTGCAAACTCGACCCGAAGGTTTTGGAGCGCTTTACATGATGACCAGTTACATTACATCTGAAATAGTAAAAATATTTCATAGACTCTTTGACCTTCCGGGGTTGATGGAGAACCATAGTGAATTACTCTAAGGCCCTGGTCGGCCTTTAGTAGAGGGTATTGTCATACCGGTCCTCGGAAGCTTGTTTCCGGTCCAGGAAAGGCATGGCTTGGCAGTTCGGGCTGGACTGTTCCCATGAGGCACAGGGTCAGACTGATTTGCATATAGCCATGTCTGAACTGGGGTGGCGGAGTGGGCTAAAGATCGGTGATGGATTAAACCCAGATCTTTTGACTGGGTGTGAGTGTTTGATTGGTTCAGATGCTCCGTCCATTACCACCCCCCTTTTGTACCGCTTTTGGCCACCATAAGTGTGGCAGGGTATGCTCAGACGTGAGTCCCTTGCTCACTTTGCCACTGGATTCAAGCAAGCCGGGCTGAAGACGGCTGGAATGCCAGAAACCGGTCCTCTGAAGCTTGTTTCCGGTCCAGGGAAGGCATGGCTTGGCAGTTTGGGCTGGACTGTTCCCATGAGGCACAGGGTCAGACTAATTTGCATATAGCCATGTCTGAACTGGGGTGGCAGAGTGGGCTAAAGAACGGTGATGGATTAAACCCAGATCTTTTGACTGGGTGTGAGTGTTTGATTGGTTCAGATGCTCCGTCCATTACCACCCCCTTTTGTACCACTTTTGCCCGCCATAAGTGTGGCAGGGTATGCTCAGACGTGAGTCCCTTGCTCACTATGCCACTGGATTCAAGCAAGCCGGGCTGAAGACGGCTGGAATGCCAGAAACCGGTCCTCGGAAGCTTGTTTCTGGTCCAGAGAAGGGAAGGCATGGCTTGGTAGTTCGGGCTGGACTGTTCCCATGAGGCACAGGGTCAGACTGATTTGCATATAGCCATGTCTGAATTGGGGTGGCAGAGTGGGCTAAAGAACAGTGATGGATTAAACCCAGAACTTTTGACTGGGTTTGAGTGTTTGATTGGTTCAGATGCTCCGTCCATTACCACCCCCTTTTGTACCGCTTTTGGCCGCCATAAGTGTGTCAGGGTATGGTCAGACGTGAGTCCCTTGCTCACTTTGCCACTGGATTCAAGCAAGCCGGGCTGAAGACGGCTGGAATGCCAGAAACCGGTCCTCGGAAGCTTGTTTCTGGTCCAGGGAAGGCATGGCTTGGCAGTTTGGGCTGGACTGTTCCCATGAGGCACAGGGTCAGACCGATTTGCATATAGCCATGTCTGAACTGGGGTGGCAGAGTGGGCTAAAGAACGGTGATGGATTAAACCCAGATCTTTTAACTGGGTGTGAGTGTTTGATTGGTTCAGATGCTCCGTCCATTACCACCCCCTTTTGTACCGCTTTTGGCCGCCATTAGTGTGGCAGGGTATGCTCAGACGTGAGTCCCTTGCTCACTATGCCACTGGATTCAAGCAAGCCGGGCTGAAGACGGCTGGAATGCCAGAAACCGGTCCTCGGAAGCTTGTTTCTGGTCCAGGGAAGGCATGGCTTGGCAGTTTGGGCTGGACTGTTCCCATGAGGCACATGGGCAGACTGATTTGCATATAGCCATGTCTGAACTGGGGTGGCAGAGTGGGCTAAAGAACGGTGATGGATTAAACCCAGATATTTTGACTGGGTGTGAGTGTTTGATTGGTTCAGATGCTCCGTCCATTACCACCCCCTTTTGTACCGCTTTTGGCCGCCATAAGTGTGTCAGGGTATGCTCAGACGTGAGTCCCTTGCTCACTTTGCCACTGGATTCAAGCAAGCCGGGCTGAAGACGGCTGGAATGCCAGAAACCGGTCCTCGGAAGCTTGTTTCTGGTCCAGGGAAGGCATGGCTTGGTAGTTTGGGCTGGACTGTTCCCATGAGGCACAGGGTCAGACCGATTTGCATATAGCCATGTCTGAACTGGGGTGGCAGAGTGGGCTAAAGAACGGTGATGGATTAAACCCAGATCTTTTAACTGGGTGTGAGTGTTTAATTGGTTCAGATGCTCCGTCCATTACCACCCCCTTTTGTACCGCTTTTGGCCGCCATAAGTGTGGCAGGGTATGCTCAGACGTGAGTCCCTTGCTCACTTTGCCACTGGATTCAAGCAAGCCGGAAGGAAGACGGCTGGAATGCCAGAAACCAGTCCTCGGAAGCTTGTTTCCGGTCCAGGGAAGGCATGGCTTGGCAGTTCGGGCTGGACTGTTCCCATGAGGCACAGGGTCAGACTGATTTGCATATAGCCATGTCTGAACTGGGGTGGCAGAGTGGGCTAAAGAACGGTGATGGATTAAACCCAGATCTTTTGACTGGATGTGAGTGTTTGATTGGTTCAGATGCTCCGTCCATTACCACCCCCTTTTGTACCGCTTTTGGCCGCCATAGGTGTGGCAGGGTATGCTCAGACGTGAGTCCCCTTGCTCACTTTGCCACTGGATTCAAGCAAGCCTGGCTGAAGACGGCTGGAATTCCAGAAACCGGCCCTCGGAAGCTTGTTTCCAGTCCAGGGAAGGGAAGGCATGGCTTGGCAGTTCGGGCTGGACTGTTCCCATGAGGCACAGGGTCAGACTGATTTGCATATAGCCGTGTCTGAACTGGGGTGGCAGAGTGGGCTAAAGAACGGTAATGGATTAAACCCAGATCTTTTGACTGGGTGTGAGTGTTTGATTGGTTCAGGTGATCCGTCCATTACCACCCCCTTTTGGTCCGCTTTTGGCCGCCATACGTGTGGCAGGGTATGCTCAGCCGTGAGTCCCTTGCTTACTTTGCCACTGGATTCGAGCAAGCCTGAATGAAGACGGCTGGAATGCCAGAAACCGGTCCTCGGAAGCTTGTTTCCGGTCCAGGGAAGGCATGGCTTGGCAGTTCGGGCTGAACTGTTCCCATGAGGCACAGGGTCAGACTGATTTGCATATACCCATGTCTGAACTGGGGTGGCAGAGTGGGCTAAAGAACGGTGATGGATTAAACCCAGATCCTTGGACTGGGTGTGAGTGTTTGATTGGTTCAGATGCTCCGTCCATTACCACCCCCTTTTGTACCGCTTTTGGCCTCCATAAGTGTGGCAGGGTATGCTCAGACGTGAGTCCCTTGCTCACTCTGCCACTGGATTCAAGCAAGCCGGGCTGAAGACGGCTGGAATGCCAGAAACCGGTCCTCGGAAGCTTGTTTCCGGTCCAGGGAAGGCATGGCTTGGCAGTTCGGGCTGGACTGTTCCCATGAGGCACAGGGTCAGACTGATTTGCATATAGCCATGTCTGAACTGGGGTGGCAGAGTGGGCTAAAGAACGGTGATGGATTAAACCCAGATGTTTTGACTGGATGTGAGTGTTTGATTGGTTCAGATGCTCCGTCCATTACCACCCCCTTTTGTACCGCTTTTGGCCGCCATAGGTGTGGCAGGGTATGCTCAGACGTGAGTCCCCTTGCTCACTTTGCCACTGGATTCAAGCAAGCCTGGCTGAAGACGGCTGGAATTCCAGAAACCGGTCCTCGGAAGCTTGTTTCCGGTCCAGGGAAGGGAAGGCATGGCTTGGCAGTTCGGGCTGGACTGTTCCCATGAGGCACAGGGTCAGACTGATTTGCATATAGCCATGTCTGAACTGGGGTGGCAGAGTGGGCTAAAGAACAGTAATGGATTAAACCCAGATCTTTTGACTGGGTGTGAGTGTTTGATTGGTTCAGGTGATCCGTCCATTACCACCCCCTTTTGGTCCGCTTTTGGCCGCCATACGTGTGGCAGGGTATGCTCAGCCGTGAGTCCCTTGCTTACTTTGCCACTGGATTCGAGCAAGCCTGAATGAAGACGGCTGGAATGCCAGAAACCGGTCCTCGAAAGCTTGTTTCCGGTCCAGGGAAGGCATGGCTTGGCAGTTCGGGCTGAACTGTTCCCATGAGGCACAGGGTCAGACTGATTTGCATATAGCCATGTCTGAACTGGGGTGGCAGAGTGGGCTAAAGAACGGTGATGGATTAAACCCAGATCCTTGGACTGGGTGTGAGTGTTTGATTGGTTCAGATGCTCCGTCCATTACCACCCCCTTTTGTACCGCTTTTGGCCTCCATAAGTGTGGCAGGGTATGCTCAGACGTGAGTCCCTTGCTCACTCTGCCACTGGATTCAAGCAAGCCGGGCTGAAGACGGCTGGAATGCCAGAAACGTTCCTCTGAAGCTTGTTTCCGGTCTAGGGAAGGCATGGCTTGGTAGTTCGGGCTGGACTGTTACCATGATGCACAGGGTCAGACTGATTTGCATATAGCCATGTCTGAACTGGGGTGGCAGAGTGGGCTAAAGAACGGTGATGGATTAAACCCAGATCTTTTGACTGGATGTGAGTGTTTGATTGGTTCAGATGCTCCGTCCATTACCACCCCCTTTTGTACCGCTTTTGGCCGCCATAGGTGTGGCAGGGTATGCTCAGACGTGAGTCCCCTTGCTCACTTTGCCACTGGATTCAAGCAAGCCTGGCTGAAGACGGCTGGAATTCCAGAAACCGGTCCTCGGAAGCTTGTTTCCGGTCCAGGGAAGGGAAGGCATGGCTTGGCAGTTCGGGCTGGACTGTTCCCATGAGGCACAGGGTCAGACTGATTTGCATATAGCCATGTCTGAACTGGGGTGGCAGAGTGGGCTAAAGAACGGTAATGGATTAAACCCAGATCTTTTGACTGGGTGTGAGTGTTTGATTGGTTCAGGTGATCCGTCCATTACCACCCCCTTTTGGTCCGCTTTTGGCCGCCATACATGTGGCAGGGTATGCTCAGCCGTGAGTCCCTTGCTTACTTTGCCACTGGATTCGAGCAAGCCTGAATGAAGACGGCTGGAATGCCAGAAACCGGTCCTCGGAAGCTTGTTTCCGGTCCAGGGAAGGCATGGCTTGGCAGTTCGGGCTGAACTGTTCCCATGAGGCACAGGGTCAGACTGATTTGCATATAGCCATGTCTGAACTGGGGTGGCAGAGTGGGCTAAAGAACGGTGATGGATTAAACCCAGATCCTTGGACTGGGTGTGAGTGTTTGATTGGTTCAGATGCTCCGTCCATTACCACCCCCTTTTGTACCGCTTTTGGCCTCCATAAGTGTGGCAGGGTATGCTCAGACGTGAGTCCCTTGCTCACTTTGCCACTGGATTCAAGCAAGCCGGGCTGAAGACGGCTGGAATGCCAGAAACCGGTCCTTGGAAGCTTGTTTCCGGTCCAGGGAAGGCATGGCTTGGCATTTCGGGCTGGACTGTTCCAATGAGGCACAGGGTCAGACTGATATGCATATAGCCATGTCTGAACTGGGGTGGCAGAGTGGGCTAAAGAACGGTGATGGATTAAACCCAGATCTTTGGACTGGGTGTGAGTGTTTGATTGGTTCAGATGCTCCGTCCATTACCACCCCCTTTTGTACCGCTTTTGGCCGCCATAAGTGTGGCAGGGTATGGTCAAACGTGAGTCCCTTGCTCACTTTGCCACTGGATTCAAGCAAGCCGGGCTGAAGACGGCTGGAATGCCAGAAACTGGTCCTCGGAAGCTTGTTTCCGGTCCAGGGAAGGCATGGCTTGGCAGTTCGGGCTGGACTGTTCCCATGAGGCACAGGGTCAGACTGATTTGCATATAGCCATGTCTGAACTGGGGTGGCAGAGTGGGCTAAAGAACGGTGACAGATTAAACCCAGATCTTTTGACTGGGTGTGAGTGTTTGATTGGTTCAGATGCTCCATCCATTACCACCCCCTTTTATACCGCTTTTTGCCGCCATAAGTGTGGCAGGGTATGCTCAGACGTGAGTCCCTTGCTCACTTTGCCACTGGATTCAAGCAAGCCGGGCTGAAGATGGCTGGAATGCCAGAAACCGGTCCTCGGAAGCTTGTTTCCGGTCCAGGGAAGGCATGGCTTGGCAGTTCGGGCTGGACTGTTCCCATGAGGCACAGGGTCAGACTGATTTGAATATAGCCATGTCTGAACTGGGGTGGCAGAGTGGGCTAAAGAACGGTGATGGATTAAACTCAGATCTTTTAACTGGGTGTGATTGTTTGATTGTTTCAGATGCTACATCCATTATCACCCCCTTTTGTACCGCATCATTACATGCTGGTCAGAAGTCTGACTACCAACATCACTGTGTAAAATGAGATTCTGTCATTTTGGGGTGCACCTTTATATATCCATGGAGCTCCTTCTCATTTCCTTTCTTCTTCGTTGTCTTTACAGTTCTCCTTGTCCCTATTTTTCATTATTCCCATCCTCCCTCGGTGCTTTGAGGTGAACTCAGGGTTGGTTAAGTCAGCATAACAAAACACATTTTGCTCTAACTGCAACGCCCAAGGTAAAGACACCAGCATCCCAGATACAAGGTATTTTCATACACAAAGTCTATGTATACATTACTCACCACCCTCAAATCACCTGGGCATAGGATTATTGCTCATCCTTCATGCATAGCTTTTACTAGCTTGTGCGGTGGCTGGGGCGGATCCAGATGTCTCCCTGACCTTTAACCAACAGTAAATTCCATCCAACCCGTGGCGCATATGTTCCTCAAGCGAAAATCCAAAGATTTGAAATGTTTTTAGCTCTGTTGCAAGCAATGCTTTATGACTTTGTTTAATGCAATACAAATATTCAGCAGAGGTTGGGATCTATATAAACAGGGCAGTTAAAGATGTGCGACTTTAACGATCCATCGGATAACCACAATCAAAAGTTTTGCCAGCAAGTTAACGGATTGCTGCAGAAATCTATATTTAACCTTCATATCACAGGTTCAAGTCCCGGCAGGCCCTGTTGACCTTTCATGTTTCAAAAGTGTATAAAACGAGTACCATTCAGATGGAAATATATACCACCCACAACTTAAAGACAGCAAGCAGTGGTAACAATGATTTAATATTAATATACAGTGTTAGTGTTGATATGGTATCAACCAGTGCTTTAAGTGGGAATACAAAGTTTGGGGTCCTGGCCAAAGAAGTGTATCTAGAAATCTTTTCCAAGACACATGGCCTGTTTAATAAAGTGTGTGACTTAAAACAAGTAAGCTAATATATTGTGCTTCACAGAGCGTGCCAGCTGATCAGTATTTGGGTATCTCAAGATGAGTTTTATAGCATCCAGATTTGTCACACAACAATGAAGACATATACTTAAAACAAGCCAAATCTATTGGCTCAGCCAATGACAGTTCACTGTATAAGCTGGATGGAAGGATTACTTGGAAATAATTAGTACTGAAAATTTTTCAATTCCAAAATATGATACTGTGAGTTAAGCATTACTGAGTTGTGTGGAAGGGGTAGTAGCATTCGGAGTGCCTCTCTTTCAAACCACTGTTTTCCTCAGTCTGACTGTGCTAGACATTTACACTGTTTCTCTCCACATATTTTTTTAATACCTCCATCTGCTTATCTAACACTTTCTTACAATTACCATATAACCTTATGCGACTAATGCACTGTGTGCTTTTCAGAAAAGCCAAGAATTGGATATGTATATAGACTGAGCATCTTTATGACCCACTGGTGCGCACTGTGTAAAAGCTCTCACTGATTTCATCCTCAACTCCAGCTGGATTGTAGGTGGAGATCTAACCAACAAGAATCAGACAAGGAAGTATTCAAAGCCGCCCTGAGATGCAACAGGGGCGGCCTTAGGCATGTGCAAGCTGTGTATGTGCACAGGGCCACCAAACCCCAGGGGCCACCATGCCAATATATATCCTTAATATAATAATCCTCTGAGGATGGCTACATATTTGCATGGCGGCCCCTGGCAGGGATTTGACGGCCTCCGGCTCTGTTCCACTTCCAAACACCCTGAACGCCCCCCTCCTCACTGGCCTCCGCGCTCCACCCCGCCCGGACCCCCTCTTCCGGGGCCCCCTATCTATGCTCCCTGCCCAGGGCCGCCATGAGCCTAGAGCGGCCACTGGATGCAACCACCAGCAAATCCGGGAAATCAAAAGGAAGGCCTTAGCCGAGCACATCAACAACAGCAACAAATAAATGTTCTCTACCATCAAGGACTACTACACCACGCGAGCAGCACGCTCAACATCACCCCAACCTAAGAACCGTGCAACAACCTCGTAGACCTCTTCTGCAATGAAGTCACAGACATCTACCCCAACATCGGCCCACAACCAGACCCCATCAACCTTGCAATAAGACTTCCGGAATCAGACACAGGTAACAATCTGACAACATGGAACCCTAGCACCACAGAGGAAACCACAAAAATGATAAAGACCAGCCATCCTTGTCCCCAACATCAATATACTGACCTACGCCAATGATGTTGCTGATATTACCAGGACAAGACACCCAACACCAGGAACAACTTCAACTCGTGCATGACCGAAGTGGTATCCTCGATGATGTCCAACTGCCTCAAAGTCAACACAGACAAGACCAAAGTAGTGCTCTTTGGAAAACTGGCCTTGACTTGAGACTCTGACTGGTGGCCTACAGACGTCGGACCCACCCTCACCCCAGCACTCAAGCAAGAAACCTCAGGATCATTTGTGCTAGGAAGCTGGACATGTCTGCTCAACTCATCTCCGTTGCCAGAGCCTGCTTCCACGCCTTGAGGATGCTGAAAAAGATATTCAAGTTGCGACCCAGCAACTCCAGAACAACCATTACTAAAGCCCTCGTCACCAGGAGACTGGACTATAGGAGTGCCCTCTTCACAGTACTCCAGACCATCCACAGTTCAGCAGGCAGACAGGCCCACAAACGCCCACACTGGCCTCACGTTACATCACACCTAAGTGAACTATTCCGGCTCCTTATATATAAACATGCACAGTTCAAGCTCCTTACCCACATAAACAAAGCACTACACAACACAGGTCCACAGATACCTTAAAGGTTTTTACAGTCATTGTGTAGAAACTGATCAGTCTTTTTGTCAGAAAGTTAAGGGCAGGAATATAGGGCTCGAGTGGGACCCATTTCAAAGTGTTTTTTTAATTACTACCTGGTCTGAGACCCAGCAGGACCCGGCCTATTGAACTGTATGGTATTAATCGCATTACAATATTTCTAAACTGCAGGACCGCGACTGTTCCCTTAAGAACACTTATAACCAAACAAACTTTGTTGGTATCTGTGCAAAGTGTAAAATGGCTGTTAGTTTAGGGCTGAGTCTTTAAGAAGAAACTGCACAGCACAAATATTTTTCCCAACTTTATCTGGCTCTCAATGGAAACACATGTCAAAATTAGACCGACTAGATTTGATACTGCTCTTACTACTGACGGTTTATCTCTGTTTGCACAGGTTACCAGTGCCTGTGGCAATCAGTGTGCGGGAGGGGCAGGGGGTGCATAGCACACATAATACAAACATTTCACTGCAAGTACTTTGCAAAGTAGCACTGGGCGTAGAGCGATCTCAAGTTCAAGAGTTCAATGGTGTATAAGAAGAGGATTGTGGACTACAGGTTATAATAATATAAGAAAAAATAATGAATGAACCTGCAGTGAAATATCAATAGAATCAATAAATCCACCGAGGCTGTGATCTAAGGAAACTCACACAGTAGGAATGAGACCTGAGTCTGATCCCCTTCATTGGATGAGACCCACACCAAACGAGTAGGGTTTGGGTGTAACGATCAGTAGCTTATCCTGGCAGGTTTAGTTCAATTTACAATAATGTAGTTCTTATAGATCAACACTTACCACAAATGGCCTCAGAGTACATTGTTATCAAGCAATTACTTCTCTGTTCTTAGCAAAAATCGTTCGACATCATGAGCCACTGCCAGCATGGAGAATTACGCTCCTGTGGATAGAATGACAATATTGATCAAACACTTATTTTTATTTTGGGAATTATTTTAAATATCTGCAATTTGTGTTATTCTCTACAAAAGAGTATCAATGTAATACACGACTTGGCACACTTTTAAATAGAATTTTGAAAGCAGATTCCCTTTACTAAATACCAAACTTTAATATGAAAGCGATACCTCAAATATTTCCTTTAAAATATATTTTCAAAGAACACCTTAAGCACATCCCATAATATATTGTACAAGCAATTGACAATCCAATTTTTCTATGTTAAAAATGTTCTGCCCCCTTCCCCCATCCTCAAGGGCTCATTCTTGTATTGTGCTGAGATTCTCTGTGCTGTGTAATGCTATGCTATATCATGTTAGGGTGAGCTGTCCCATGCACTGATATGACGTTACGGGCCCAATCTCCTCTCAGCTATAGACAACAAGGACTTGCAGGAATGAGGGTGTTGAAAAGGGTGAGTGAGTGGGTGGATTTTAGTTGTAGAAATTAGAATGCCCACTCACTTCCCAGGTCTTCATTAAAGTCATCTGGCATGTCTGATTTAAATGTCTTAGTGAAAAGTCATGATTGTTGATTTCCGGTGTCCAGCTTTGATCCTAAAGCAGGACTGCTAAGTCGCCCATCATGCTATGTGTGACGCCTCTTGCCTGATGTGGCTTTTTGGGTAACAGCGCAATGGTGCAGGAAGCTTTTGATCCCAAAATACGCTAAAAGCCCCAAGTGCAAGGCGAAGTTATGTCCCGCATGGCATAAGTCCACTTGTAATTAACCAAAAGCCACCCTTCTAATGGGAGGAGGTGAGAGGGGGGTGTTCCCACAGGTTTTTCAGAAGGAATAGTTGCGCTATATACGACTCTCAATATATCCTCCAGCTCAACTCGGACTTTTCGCAAATCACTTTCTACTACTAATTCCAAAGCACTAGCCTAATTCTCACCCCATACCTCTAGCAATATATCCATTATCTCCACTCCTTCATTCATCCCAAACCCCATACCACTACTATGATCCCCAAAATAACACTTTCGAGACTCTTCCCATCTCCATCCGTCCTTGCATCATTTCATACTTTTCTTTACTATTCCAATCCCCCAAAACAAGCCTTTTTAAAACCTCCCTCTGACTCTTCCCCCTCCACCTCCCTTTTATTCAACCGCCTCCACCTCCCTTTTAATAATCCCAAACCTCCTCCTACTGCAATGAGCCCCATAACAAAACAAAATCCTTCACTTCTATACCTCCACTATCCTTTTCAATCCATGTAACAGACTAGCATGTCCCACTCAAAATAGTTTTATCTTTCACTATACTAATTCACCACTAATCCTTATGGGTTCCAGAGTAGCGTGCTACTCGCCGAAAAAAGCACTTCAAGCCCCCATCAGAGGTAGCAAGCGCTGTATTAATGCAAAGCTTTTCCCCTTCTCTATCACTCCACTATTCTTCTCAATCGAAATAACTTAGCAACATACCCACCACTCATATTACTTTTGTATTTCACTATACTAAAGCACCATTAATCCTTTCTGGGTCCTGAAATAGCGTGCTACTCGCCGAAAAAGTGCTTCAATATAAAGGCAAACCATTTTCCCTCTTCTATCCCTCCACTATCCTTCTCAATCCAAATAACAGACTAACATATCCGCCACTCAAATTACTTTCATATTTTCACTGTACTAATTCACCACTAAGCCTTTATGGGTTCCAGAGTAGCATGCTACTCGCCGCAAAAGTGTTTTGACGCCCCGTCAGGGGGAGTAAGCGCTATATCAATACAATTACACTATCAAGCTACTCTGTGCAATGTCAGGTTGTTATCTTATCCTATATAATGCTATTACACATGTGATGATGTGCTTTTCAATCATATGTGATGTTATGCCTTGCTGTGCTGTTCAAAGCGTTATAATGTACTTTGCAGTGTAATGAAACGTCATTTGGCGTTATGCAATGGTTTGTAATTGTATGCCATATTATATCACGATTTTCTATGCAATATCATTCAAAGTCATGCTGTGGTAAAAAATCCTATGGCATTTCTTAGCATTTTTTGTCATGCCACATCATGTCACACCATAGCATGTTATGTACTATGCTGTGTTTTGTTGCTGTGGGTATGTAAATACATTCGATGCTATGTAAAGCTGTGTTATGGTAGGTTACATTATTTTATGCTGTATTTTTGACATTCTAATTTACGTTAAGTGTCATGTTCTGCTGGTATGTTATGTGCGTGTTAAGATATGTGTTAATGCTGTTGTATGCCTCTTTATATTACGTGGGCTGTGCTGTGTTACTGTTTTTTACATGTCGTATAATCGTATTTCCGATACTGTTTTGGAGGGGTAGAAAGAAAGGTGAACAGTTCACTCGTCTTCTCTCCCAAGTTCAATGTTGCTGTTTACATGACATTCCGAGGATGGAAGCTGTGGTTCACACACGCCCGCCTCGCCTGCAGCCATCGAGCCAAGTGTTTTGTTCTAAGACACACAGGTAAGTAATCTGTTAATAGGTAACCGAGTCTCGAGCAGGTGCTGTCGGCGCTGCCTGAGGACTTCTTGTTTATTGGCGGTGAGTCACTTCCTCCTAATGGCTCCAGCCGGGGTGAGTAATTGCGCCTGTCTAAAGTCAGCTAGACCGGTTCTCATCAGCGGAGCGCGAGGCCCGGGCACTCAGCGCAGGGGACCAAGCTTTCTAACAATAGCAGTGTCAGGTTCGCGGTGCATTGCAATGCCGCTGCATCACACTGCACAAAGCCAAGTCCTACAGTTCCCACTGAAAATAGTTACAGTATCACTTAACCCTGCGGCACATTGCACACGTGTTTAATAGTGCTTTTTACTGCATTGCACTGTGTATTATAATGCAATGCACATGTGTACAGAGGCAATTCACTTGCACTGTGACATGGCTAACAGACGTGCAGAACTGCATCCGGTACGCCAGATCACACTGCTCGCCGTGATCACATACTGGGGTTGCGCTCATAGTCATGCCACCATCAAGGACCAAATTATGTGGCAGGAATTTTTTTATTTCTTTGTATTCAAATTTTTTATATACATGCCATCTGTGTATGCAAGTGGACTATTTATTTTCCATATAGAACTGTCTCGCAGTTTGCAGCAGGAGGAGACTCTCCAAAAGAACAAACTCGTCTGAACAAACATGTGCATTGTAGATCCAGTGGTCGAAGTGGGGAAAAAAAAGTAGGGGAACTGTGGGTGGAGAATCAGGGGGCGGGAATAACCGAAGATTGAATCAGTGGGCGGAGTCAGGGGTGTGGCTAGAAATAGCAAAACATACCAATTTTTAGTACGTTTAGCATTTCACTGACCCGTTACAGCTTATAACGTTATTTAATTAAAAGAATGGATATGTTTATTTGAGGTTTAATTCAGGAAAAAGCAAACATTCATAGGGAATACAGGTTTATGTAAAGCATGTGAAATATAAGCAGGAACAACATGTTACCTTAACCCCTTCCATGCTGGTGACGAACCCCAGCCGTCACGCTCTGCGGCGCTCGTGTGCTGATGGCGGCTGGGGTTCGTCACGGCCCCGCCCTGTTCTTTTGTTTACCGCACAGTGGCGGAAACGGCCCAGCATGGAAGGGGTTAATGCTTTTACGCTCATTGTTCAGAAATCCATGATAATTTTTTGTCTCAAACATTGAGGTCATGAATGCAGGGCTCCTCCTATACAAATGTGTTAAGCAGGGCTCAGAAGAGAAAGGGACTCTTCAGGAGAATCTAGAGTCACGGAAACCCACAAAGGCTCCTTCATATTCATGTCAGCCAGCTAGCTGCTCAATCATAATATAGCCAAAAGAACAACTGGTGGACAGAATGCAGAGCAATATCATACATTCACCCCAGTGCAGAGAGCTGGGCCTAAATCCATTGTTTATTTGCTCGCCATTCCAGTTTGGACCCAGCCTTATGCAAATCGGTCTTGATCCTGCGCCCAATGAGAGAACAGTCTAGCCCGAACTGCCAGGCCAGGTCCTCCCTGGACTGGAAACAACATCCTAGGACCGGTTTCGGGCTTTCAGCCCTCATCAGCTAGGATAGCCTGATTCCAGTGGCATGGAGAGCATGGGACTCATGTCTGAGCATACCTGTCCCACTCGGGGTGACAAATGCAAAAAGAACAATTGATGGACAGAATGCAGAACAATGTCATACATTCACCCCAGTTCAGAGATCTGGGCTTAAATCCATCGTTTTTTGCTCACCATGCCATTCCAGTTTGGACCCAGCCATATGCAAATCAGTCTTGATCCTGCGCCCAGTGTGAACAGTCCAGCCCGAACTGCCAGGCCATATGTATTCAAGTGTCCTTTCATTCGGGAAGTGAACACAAAGCAGTACCCACTGAACTATACACATAACATATTGCTCTTTGATATTCATGGTACATGTTCTTTGCAGCAGGCATATTACCCCTCTTCACTACCTTAGATGAGTAAAACAGCCACTAGACAAAACATGCTCCCATCTCTCTCCAGCAGGTACATTGATTACCAAAGTTATCTTGGCACTTGTATTGTTGACCGAAACCTGCTGAATATACAAATAAGTTTGCAGTGTTTTTAAAACTCCTGCACTTGTACAAAACCCGTCCCCCCAAACTAAACTGGCCCCCTACCCTTCCAGTCGCCCTGGGAAACGCCTGCTCCTGCCCTTTCACTGCTCCTGTCCAGTCAGTACTCCTGCTCATGCTCGATCAACACTCCTGCTTCGTCAATTCCCCCGCCCCTTCCTTTCTCCTGGCCCGTCACTTCAAGTTCAAGTTAAAGTTCAAGTTTGGCATTTATATGGGGCACTACTCACCCATAGGGTCTCAAGGTGCTTGAGGGAGGTGGGGGATTACTTATCAAATATCCAGGTTTTGAGTTGTTTTCTGAAGGAGAGGTGGTTTTGGGTAAGGCGAAGATGGGTGGGGAGGGAGTTCCAGGTTTTGGCAGCAAGGTAGGAGAAGGATCTTCCCCCCATGGTGGATCTGCGGATGCGTGGTATTGTGGCGAGGGCTTGGTTGTACGATCGGAGTTTGCGGGAGGGGTGTAGAAGGAAAGGCGTGTGTTGAGGCATTCGGGTCCAAGGTCGTATAGTGCTTTGTGTGCGTGGGTGAGGAGACAAAAACGTTATTCTTTTGCTGACGGGGAGCCAGTGGAGGTCTTTCAGGTGACTGGAGATGTGAGCTCTGCGGGGGACGTCTAGAATGAGTCTGGCTGAGGCATTTTGGATACGTTGGAGCTTTTTCTGTGATTTGATTGTAGTTCCGGCATAAAGGGTGTTTCCGTAGTCTAGTCTGCTGGTGACCAGTGCGTGGGTGACTGTCTTTCTTGTTTCGGTGGGGATCCATCGGAAGATTTTTCTGAGCATGCGTAGAATGTTGAAGCATGAGGAAGAGACGGTGTTAACTTGTCTGGTCATCAATAGGGTGGAGTCTAGGATGAAGCCCAGATTCCGTGCGTGGTCCGTAGGTTTGGGGGCGTTTCCCAGAGCCGGTGGCCACCATGAGTCATCCCAAGCGGAGGGGGATGATCCTAATATGAGGACTTCAGTTTTGTCCGAGTTCAGTTTAAGGCGACTGTTCTTCATCCATTCGGCCACTTCTTTCATCCCTTCGTGTAGATTGGTTTTGGCGGTGTTTGAGTCTTTGGTGAGGGAGAGGATCAGCTGGGTGTCGTCTGCGTAGGAGATGATGTTGAGGTTGTGTTTGCGAACGATGGATGCTAGGGGGCTCATATATACGTTGAAGAGTGTGGGGCTGAGTGATGATCCTTGTGGTACGCCGCAGATGACTTCGGTGGCCACTGATTTAAAAGGGGGGAGGCGGACTCTCTGCGTTCTTCCGGCGAGGAATGAGATAATCCAGTCCAGTGCTTTTCCTTGAATTCCGATGTTGCTGAGGCGGTGAATAAGGGTGCTATGACAGACTGTGTCGAAAGCTGCAGAGAGGTCGAGAAGGAAGGGCAACTGTTTCTCCATTGTCCAGTAGTTTTCGGATGTCGTCTGTTGCTGCGATGAGGGCGGTCTCGGTGCTGTGTTTGGCACGGAATCTGGATTGTGATATGTCGAGGGATTTGTTGGATTCGAGGAAGGTGGCGAGTTGACTGTTGACAGCTTTCTCAATGACTTTGGAAGGGAATGGGAGGAGCGAGATCGGTCGGTAGTTTTTAAGTTCATTGGGGTCTGCTGTGGGTTTCTTCAAGAGGGCACTGAGTTCGGCGTGTTTCCAGCTTTCCGGGAAGGTAGCGGAGTTGAAGGAACTATTGATGATGTCGCGAAGGTGGGGAGCGATGATGGAGTCTGCTTTGTTGAAGATGTGGTGGGGGCATGGGTCGGTTGCTGATCCTGAGTGGATGGAGTTCATCAGGCGGATGGTGTCTTCAGTGGTGACTGGTTTCCAGTTGCAAAGGTTGTTAGGAGGGGGATTAGGTTTTGAGGTGGGTGGGGTGGTCTGGTCACCCGACTGGTTGATGAAGCTGTTGTGAATGTCGGCGATTTTGTTGTGGAAAAATGGTGCTAGGGAGTCGCAAAGGTACTGGGAATGAGTGATGTCATTGGTGCCGGCTGAGTGGTTGGTGAACTCTTTTACTATGTTGAACAGTTCCTTACTGCTGTGGGCGTTGTTGTCGAGTCGATCTTTGAATGCTGTTTTCTTAGTGGAACGTATTAGTTGATGGTGTTTACGGAAGGCGTTCTTGAAAGTGGCTAGGTTTTCGGTGGATGGGTTTCTTTTCCAGGCATTCTCGAGGGTGCGGCATGTCTTCTTGGATTTTTTAAGTCCATCGTTGAACCAGGGGGCTTTCTTGAGGTTTAACTTGGTAGGGTTGTTTTTTAGTGGTGCTAATTCGTCAGCGCTGCGGGTGATCCATTGTGCAAGGTTGGTGGCTGCTTGGTTTGGGTCTGATGAATAGGCAGGGGGGTATTGGTGGAGCGATGTGAGAAGCTGGTCGGTGGTGATTTTGTTCCAGTTTCTGCGGGGAATTTGTTGTGGGTGGTTGTGGGTTGTAGTCTTTTTGTAGTTGAAGTGCACGCAGCTGTGGTCTGTCCAATGGAGAGTTGTGGTGTGGTTGAAGGAGATGTATTTACTGGATGTAATGATTGGGTCGAGCGTGTGTCCGGCACAGTGGGTGGGGGTGTCGACAAGTTGTTTGAGTCCAAGATTTGCAAGGTTGTCCAAAAGGGTGGTACTGTTGTCGTTGTTCTTATCCAGGTGGAAGTTGAGGTCGCCTAGTAGAATGTAGTCCTCGGAGGGGAGGGCTTGTGGGCTGATGAAGTCAGTGATGTCATCACAGAATTGTGTGCAGGGTCCTGGTGGCCTGTAGATGAGGGTGCCTCTGAGTGTGGTCTTGGGGTCGATGTGGATCTGGAAGTGGAGGTGTTCGGCGGTTGCGAGGTTGTCATCGGAACTGGTTGAGATGCGAATAGTGTTCTTATGAACAATGGCAATGCCTCCTCCTGTTTGGTTGGTGCGGTCCTTACGGATAATCTTGTAGCCGTCAGGGATGGCTATGGCGATGTCGGGTGTTGAAGAGGCGTTCATCCAGGTTTCTGTGAGGAAGGCGACGTCCGGAGCTGTGGTGTCAAGTAGATTCCAAAGTTGGATGGCGTGACTGTGGACAGAACGGGTGTTGATAAGGATGCTTGGATGGTTGGAGCCGGTGTTCTGTTTGGTGATTGTGGATTTGGTGAGGGTCCTAATGCAGGCAAACTTGCAGGAATTGCAGGTGAAAGGTCCATGGGTGAGTCCAGGAGCGGCTTGGTAGGTTGGCCGGGGTTGAGGGCTGAGAGGGAAGAGGCGTCGTATGAAATGCGGGAGGGGTGGGCGGTGCGGGGGCCAGGGGGTCTGGGGGCCCGTCACTTCTCCTGCCCCTCACTTCTCCTGCCTATCACTGCTCCTGTCCTGTTCACTGCTCCTGCCCTGTTCACCGCTCCTGCCCTGTTCACCGCTCCTGCCCCGCTCACCGCTCCTGCCCCACTCACTGCTCCTGCCCTGTTCAATGCTCCTGTCCTGTTCAATGCTCCTGCCCCATCACCTCTCCTGCCCGTCACCTCTCCTGCCCCGTCACCTCTCCTGCCCCGTCACCTCTCCTGCCCCATCACCTCTCCTGCCCCATCACCTCTCCTGCCCCATCACCTCACCTACCCGTCACATCGCCTGCCTGTCATGTCAACTGCCTGTCATGTCACCTGCCCGTCACTTCTTTTGCCCGGTCACCTCTCCTGCCCTGTTGCCTCTCCTGCCCTGTCGCCTCTCCTGCCCCATCACTGCTCCTGCCCCCTTCACTGCTCCTGCCCCCTTCACTGCTCCTGCCCCCTTCACTGCTCCTGCCCCCTTCACTGCTCCTGCCGCCCCCTTCACTGCTCCTGCCCCCTTCACTGCTCCTGCCCCCTTCACTGCTCCTGCCCATTTCACTGCTCCTGCCCCCTTCACTGCTCCTGTCCTTTCCCCGCTCCTGTCCTTTCACCGCTCACACCCGGTTACTGCTCTAGCTCATGGCCCGTCACCTTCTCTGCCCTGTCACCTCTCCTGCCCCGTCACCTCTCCTTCCCCGTCACCTCTCCTGCCCGTCACCTCTCCTGCCCAGTCACCTCTCCTGCACCATCACTTCTCCTGCCCCGTCACCTCTCCTGCCCTAGTACCTCTCCTTTCCTTTCGCCTCTTCTGTCCGGTCACTGCTCCTGCCCAGCTCACTTCACTCTGTGTACAACATTGACAAAAGTGTCAAGCAGTGCTGGCTGGTAAAGTTTGAAAATGGTGAGGTGTAAAATGAAGACACCAATTATCAATTAGTGAGCAAACATAAGTAGGCATAAGCTAAAGAGGAAGGGAGGCATGGTATATTGTTGACTGGACAGGATAAGCCTGGTACCAATAGTGTAGCGTAAAATGAACAGTGTTATTAAACAAAAGAGAAAAAGTTAAAAAAGCTTGGTGCTGGGTACTTTTATGATACGTCTTATGGGTCTACCAGCACAATACTCTTGACAGGTCAAAACGTGTCATTGCTAGCTCTTTCAAATTATTCACAAAGAAACATTATTTTGCACTTCATGTGTTTAACGCAGTTCTCGCTCTTTTGCTCTGCAAAGCGATGAGAAGAAAGTCTTTCAAATCACGTCATTTGAAAACACACACACAGCCATTTAACATTCCAGCCAGGGCAATGCCAAATACTTTGAACTCACCAGGGCCTGCATATGCTGACTTTCAGCCAAGCACAAAAAGACAGTAAAAAGGTTTGCATGGCGTTCTGCAGTCATACAGACAATTCCAACCCTTCTCTTATAATGGTGCACAGATTCCTCGCTGCACTCCTGGCTCTTCGCAGGTTGCTAAAGGAAACAGCAGGCTGCGCGCAGCACGCAGTGGCACTTCACCAGTGCATCTGTTTCTAAATTTTGAAACCCATTTCACTGGTGAAATTAAATCCTGACTAGAATAAATGTTAGCGTACAGCAGCACCATGAAGTGAGAGAAGGAAAACAGACATAGTGGCTGATGTGTAGTCACTATGGTAACACGTAATTAAATTCGCACATGTGAGCCCCCTACTAAAAGTATGTGCCAGGAGTTGCTGATACAATTGTGCCACAGCATCCTGTCTGGCACAAGCTTCCTAGGACCGGTTTCTGGCATTCCAGCCTTCTTCAGCCAGGCTTGCTTAAATCCAGTGGCACAGTGAGCAAGGGACTCACGTCTGAGCATACCCTGCCAACTTATGTCCCTTGCTCACTTTGCCAATGGATTCAAGCAAGCCTGGCTGAAGACGGCTGGAATGCCAGAAACCGGTCCTAGGAAGCTTGTTTCCAGTCCAGGAAAGGCATGGCTTGGCAGTTCAGGTTGGACTGTTCCCGTGAGGCACAGGGTCAGACTGATTTGCATATGGCCATGTCTGGGGTGGCAGAGTGGGCTAAAGAACGGTGATGGATTAAACCCAGATCTGTTGACTGGGTGTGAGTGTTTGATTGGTTCAGATGCTCCGTCCATCACCACCCCCTTTTGTACCGCCCAATTTGGAAGTGGCCACAAGTTCACTAACATTAAGGACTCTATAAAAGGCCAGATATAATGCTGCCTTGAAAAGAACCATCTCATATGCGGAAGAGCAAATAGTCCAGAGACAAAATACAATCTTGACTAATTCATCCATGTCCTGGAACCCTGCCTTACGCCTTGAAACCTCTCCTAGCCCCTTAAAGTGTAGTGGAAGTGAATGAAGGTGGCATAATCCTGTACTACAGTCACCTTTGCAAAGAAAGTGAATGCTGTAATATGTCTTTACCATAGACTGCTGACCCCCCCCCCCCAAATCCAAGAAAGCTAAATAGTGTTGAAATGTCCCCTCACCAGGTGTGGCCTGTACAGGAAAGAGTGGTGGGGCGGTGGGGCTGGGGAGATTGGACAGGCAACCATGAGGGAAAGTTAAATAAATATTTAATTTTCCCTCATTGTCGTCAGTCAAAATCCCACCCAACCCGGCCTCACCGCTCTTACCTGTATGGGTCACGACTGCCCCTCATAACTTTCCTGGGTTGGCTTTATCAGTGCACCCAGAATCTTCAGCTGCCCCTTGCTAAAAGCATCAGAAATCCACTATCACTAAAACACACAAGACTAAGCATGGTGGCATTATTATTTTCATGAGGAACATATTTAGCCTTAAACAGCATGTTATTCTTCAGGCAAATAGACACCACATCCTTCAACGGCCTTATTACAATCGAACATGCTGCTAGTTAATTGACTCACAAATATATATTCTGATCTTATTAGCTCGATCATTAATACTCCAAAGGTGGCGGACCAATTATATTCCGACCTTTCAGCATTTACTCGGCAAACTTAATAGGGTTAAGGAGTGTGAAATGAAATATGTATTAAGATCGGGGTCATATAGGAAGTTTGTGAAACTATTGGAAGATCTAGGTTAAGAGTCAGCATGTTAAAAAGCTATGCTAGATGTAGGGGAGCATATACCGGGTGGATTGGATTAGAATGGAATGGATATAATAATCATGGTTTAGAAATGTTATACATATCTGTAGATCCAAATTGTGTAATATTCACATTTTTGTGTACCTTTTATCCTATGGTTATGTAGCATTGTGCAATAATCTATTTCTGTATTTCTGTAATGATGAACTATTCCTGAGTAAAAATACATATATATTAAAAAAAAGTTAATTGACTCATTAATGCATGTTCTATCAGGTAAAAACAACGACCTGTTATGGAAACATCAAAAATCAGCCCATACTTGGAGAGCCACCACGATGGGAAACAGTACCAGAAATGTAACATTTCAAACCAGAGTCGACTCAAACCACTTAGGTGGCCATGTTTGGACACAGTAAATAGCCATCAGAATAGCATCAAAGTCTACACTTCCTGCTACATCAGTGGACATGCTGATCTCCTGACTTGATACACTGGGAGCAGGCCACAATACACTGTTGTAAAATCTATCACAAATTAATAGTATTTTAGAAGGTCTTGACTTATTGCAGGGGAAATTCTGGTTTTATGATGTTTGGCATTCATGTCTGACATGGCTTTTCTGCAAGTGATCTTAAAAAGGTACAGTCCATCGGGATCATATGGAGAATGCAATTCGGCTGGCTAATCAATAACTAGAGCTGATGCCAGTGTAACCTTGCATAACCCAAGGCAGAGCCTTGAATGCAGCAACCTTTTAAGAAGGCAAACAGCAAGCTCCATTCACAGCGTCAATCTTAGTACCAATAAAAATCAAAGTAGTATTTGGGCCTGTCCTCTTGCCCCCAACTAGCCAGGCTCCAATCAATCAATCAAACATTTGTAAAGCGCACTACTTACCTGTGAGGATCTCAAGGCGCTGGGGGTGGGGAACGCCGCTACTGTTTGAAAAGCCAGGTCTTGAGGAGTCTTCTGAAGGTTTGCAGGTCTTGGGTCTGCCGCAGGTGGATAGGGCGGGTGTTCCAGGTCTTGGCGGCGCAATGGGAGAACAATCTGTTGCCGGAGGACGCTCTTCAGATGCAGGGGACTGTGGCGAGGTCGGCGGAGGGGAGCAAGCGGGTGGGGGTGTAGAAGCTGAGTCATCTGTTTAGGTATGCTGGTCTGGTGTTGTGGAGTTCCTTATGTGTGTGTGTGAGGAGCTTGAAGGTTATCCTCTTGTTGACGGGGAGCTAGAGCAGGTCTCTCTGGAGGGGGTGATGTGGCTGCGGTGGGGGATGTGGAGGATCAGCCATGCAGAGGCGTTCTGGATGCGTTTAAGGAGTATGGCCGAGGCTAATGCGTAGAGGGCATTTCCGTAGTCTAATCTGCTGCTGACGAGGGCCAGTGTGACTGTTGGTCTTCTTGTTTCGGTGGGGATGCTCTTGTAGATTTTGCTGAACACGTGGAGGGTGTAGAAGAAGGAGGAAGAGACGGCGTTGACCGGCTTAGTCATGTAGAGGGTGGAGTCGAGGATGACCCCTAGGTTGTGTGATTGGTCGGTGGGTGTTGGAGCTGTTCCCAGTGCGGTCGGCTACCAGGAGTCGTCCCAGGCCGAGGGTGTGGATCCGAGGATGAGGACCTCCGTCTTGTCTGAGTTCAGCTTCAGTCGGCTGTTCCTCATCCATTCGGCAACAGCCTTCATTCCTTCGTGGAGGTTGTTTTTGGCGGTGTGAGGGTTCTTGGTGAGGGAGAGGATCAGCTGGGTGTCATCAGCGTAGGAGATGATGTTGAGGTCATGCTGTTGGGGGACGTGGGCAAGAGGTATCATGTAGATGTTAAACAGCATTGGGCTGAGAGATGAGCCCTGGGGTACGCCGCAGATGATCTCAGTGGTTTTGGAGCGGAAGGGGGGAGGCGGACGCTCTGTGTTCTAACGGATAGAAAGGAGGTGGCCCAGTCCAGGGCCTTCTCTTGGATCCCGGCGTCGTGGAGGCGTGAACATAGTGTGCAGTGGCAGACTGTGTCGAAGGCGGCTGACAGGTCCAGGAGGATGAGGGCTGCGGTTTTTCTTTTGTCTAGCAGGATCCTGATGTCGTCGGTGGCGGTGATGAGGGCAGTTTCGGTGCTGTGGTTGGTGTGGAACCCGGACTGGGACGGGTCCAAGATGCTGTTCTCCTCGAGGTAGCGGGTCAGTTGTTTGATGACACTCTTCTCGATGACCTTCGCCTGGAACGGGAGCAGGGAGATGGGCCAGAAGTTCTTGAGGTCCTTGGGGTCCGCCTTGGGCTTCTTGAGTAAGGCGTTAATCTCAGTGTGTTTCCAGGTCTAGGTAGCTGTCTCGAAGGAAACGTTGATGGCTTTCCAGAGATGGGGTGTGATGGTGGTGCTGTCTTTGTTGAAGATGTGGTGTGGGCATGGGTCTGATGGATATCCGGAGTGGATGATGTTCATGGTCTTGATGGTGTCGGCGTCGTTGATGTTAGTCCAGGAGATCAGGCGGTTGGTGCGGATGGTGGTTGTGGGGGGCGGAGGTCTCCATGGGTGTCGGGGCGGTCGTGGCGTTGAAGCTGTCATGGATGTCTGCGATCTTGCGATGGAAGAAGGTGGCCAGCGAGTCGCACAGGTCTTGTGAAGGTGGGATGTCGTAGGTGGTGGAGCAGAGGTTGGAGAGTTCCTTCACAATGTTGAAGAGCTCTTTGCTGTTGTGTGCATTGCTGTCTAGGTAGTCTTTGAAGGAGGCCCTTTTGAGCCTTATTTTGACATTACAGTGTTAAATCCTGCTTGAATGTCAAATCTAGCTTGACATGTCTGCTGTGGTTTACATAGATCTCTTGGGGCACACTTCAAAGGGTGAAGTCAGGATGGCCAAACAATTCTTGCATGTCCGGTGCCTGTTAAAAACCCAAATTTTTGTTCTAACAGCCTTGTGTCTCTGGGGTTATTGGGGGTACTGTGGTTGTTTTAATTTGAATGCTGGTGTTAGATGTAGGAGGGCATTATGATTGCCAGAATGCACCCTTCACACACTCTCCCAGCCCTCAGAGCCCAAGTTTAGTGTAGCCAAAGACTTATGCCATCTTGAAATTGTCCGAGAGGGCAGGGTTGGCCCCAGGAAGGTTTGTCTTATTGGTTAGGGTGTGCTCAGGAGTCATTCCCACCCACAGATCTACTAAAGCACACAGTCAGATACCAAACCCTGTGTATCCAACCATATTTAATCTATTACTTTCACTATGTAGTCACTCTAGGAGTCCAAACAAAATCATCCAACAGTACTGGTAAGGCGCAACATAGGACAGAATAAAAGATCAAATAATTATATTTGTATTTTTATTACAGATCCAATGTATTACATAGAAAGTTACATAAATGATGGCACAGTACTCAAAAGCACATGCTTTTACAGAAAAAAGTAAAATGCAAGTAAAGAGAAAAGCCAGCTCAGTCTCACCAGCTTCACTAGTCCCAGCAAGCAATGTCCCCGTCTGGGCAGCAACTGCCAAACTGCTTCACATTCTGGAACTCTCTCACGTACATCGCTGATGCACAATCCCTACAGCAACACAAACACGCAGTGGTGGCTCGCATAGGGTGTGTGGTGAGGCGGTGGGGGGAGGGACAGGGTGTGTGGTTAGTAAACTCGGACATACGATGGAACAGAGGAAATTAATAATTACTTTCCTCCATTCCATCGTATGTCCGAGTTTACTACTCCCCAGCCTGCCCCCCCGCCTCACCGCAAGCGCTATGCGAGCCGCCACTGCAAGCACAAACTGTCACATTATCAAAAACGTTTAATAGCAGTACACAGCTAGGCATGGGCAGCGTGGGCAGCTGCCCAGGGCCTCGCACCAGCATGGGGCCACGCACTGGTGATGTGTCCTGTCGTTTCCCTGACGATCCATTTCAAAGAAAGGTGTCACCTTTCTTTGAAATGGAGGGCCCCCCTCCCTTGGCCTCTCAGGGATGGTATCTGGATACATAAGGGAGGGAGACGCTCCCTTCAATTGAAAGGAGACCCATTCACAGACACTGTGGGAGGCCCATTGTTCATCATTTTGGCGCCCCCATAGTTTTAACTTTTAGCCCACAAGCAATTCTCACACCTATCGGACTGAAGGTGTGAGAAATGCTTGTGGGCTGAAAGTTAAAACTGTGGGGGGCGACAAAATGCTGGACAATTGGCCTCCCACAGTGTCTGTGAATGGTCTCCTTGCAAGGGGCCACTTATCTACATTAGAGGGGCCTCGCACATTCCCTTTTAGCCCAGGGCCTCGCAAATCCTAGAACCGGCCCTGGCAGTACACTATATCTAAGTTATGTTCTGTTATTGCCATTTGTCACACAGTCTTCACACAATACATCTAAACATATCAGCACTATGCTGCACAGAAAACCTTATTCAGTTAGGTTAAGTGCACCACTGCACATATATTCATCAGAGAAACTACACTACATTGCGCTTCAAATATATGCTCTGACACTTCAGATACATTGTAGTACACCGTATTGATATAAAATGCTGGTATGATTGTTGTGTTACACTGTGAATATGCACATTGGCATGAAAAAAACCTTGAAAGTACCTGTTTTGTGTACATCGGTAGGTACCCTACTTGTGTTTCTTTGAACGTGTTAGCATAGATGCGATTTCATGCACTAGTCTTCAGTTCTGTGATTCATTTACATATTGGCTGAAGAGCTGAACGCTGTGCATTGAGCGGAAGTAGAGTCTGAGTTTAAAAAGACTCTCCTTGATGCAATTAAGTAAGGCCAAGTCATCCCATAATGTGGGTCTGTTGTATTTTACAGATTAGCAAATAAAACAAGCCACTCAGTGCAGGAGCTTTTACAAGAAACTACTCGAGAAACATGACAATGCCCTTGCTGGAAAAAAATGAATCTCTTCTGCAAGAAAATCATAGGAGTGATGTTAGAAATGGGATATCTGGTTGGCTAGGGTATGCGCCTAAGCCAGGCAGAAACCACCACTCTGGTCAGGACAAGGGAGTTGCACACTGAAGATAACCCCTGCTCACCCCCTTGGTAGTTTGGCATGAGCAGTCAGGCTTATCTCAGAGGCAATGTGTAAAGTGTTCGCGCAAAACATACACAAAGCAGCAACACACTGGGCACACTACAAAAGAAACTCCACACAAGGTTATATAAAAATAGCCTTTGTATTATCCAAAACACATTAGAATCATAATCACACATATATATACTGTGTCAACTGGCCCTAGGCTATATTCACAGGGGATTATATACATGACAGGGCCAATCGGGCCACTGTCAGAACCTTTAGAAAGCACTAGTAGCACATGTAAAACACATCCATTGACTACTGGTAAAATACTCTACTTAGCATTATCACCTGCAATATAAACACCTTATGTCTGCTTTACATTAGGCATAAACACATTATGCAAAGATCACAATTAGGAGGGCACCTTAGTGACACTCCCCAGGTGCATACATCACCTTCCCTTAAGGCCTTGCGTCCTCCTGGCACACACAGGTACCAAATCTGACCCCAGGCCAACTGGTCTTCCTCTGGGGTTCAAAGGCCCTCTGTCCAAAATGTCAGGGCGTAACTGGGGCCTTCCACTGGCCGCTTGGCTGCCAATGCAGAAAACCACTGTTCGCAATGCGCTGTGGGTGTAGGGTGCGTCTCACCCCTTCCTCATCAAGCAAACAAAATGCCCCCGTGTTGCAGCTGCCCGCGCTCTCGATATGCAGCTGAGAGAATTGCCCTTCGAACCACTGTGCCCCTGGAGCCCAACTGGGACTCCTAAACAATGTGCCCCTCTTGTGGCAGCTGCCCGTAGTCAGGAGGGTGCAGCTGTAGCGAAGCACTGGCACTACTTGTGCCTCGGGAGCCCCCTTTACCGGGTATCTTCTGGTGCCAGTATCACGCACCACAAATGCGACCAAAGAAAATTAGCATGGGCACCCACCATGCCCTGGGAGCACCAACACTGCTCCCTCGCTCAGCCCCCCTCACCAGGGCTTCTCTCGGGGTCTTAGACGCTGTCGGGTAGGCTCCGCCAATGTGCCTCGACCGGCCCGCTTCTGCTCTCCGCTGCCTTCTCCCACTACTCCAAATGCAGATCCCCTATTCAGCCTTGCGCTGACTATCCCTGCCCTCCCTGGAGCCACACACACCTCACCAGACCCTGTCACTCCAGAGCCAGACATGCAATACACACCAAGCAGGCAGACACATAGCACACAGAAATGCCAACTTCTAAAATTGCCATTTCTAAAATAGTGCTAATAAATCTGTGCATACCATTGTGCAGCATTTATTATTACTATTCCAAACATACCAAACTTGACCATGCTGCTTCTCTCTTATCAGAAATTACCACTGAAACACTTATCAGGGAATCCCCAATGCATTCCTATGAGAGGGCAGCCTCACAGCAGTGAAAACCCAAAATGGCTGTCTATCACTACCAGGACATGTCACACACTTAAGGTATTTGTACCACCTTTTACCTACAATGCACCCTACCCATAGGGCTAGCTAGGGCCTACCTAAGGGGGGGACTGACATGCAGTAAAAGGGGGGTCACAGACATGGCACGCACTTTAGGTGCCATGTCACAGCGGCAGTAATACTGCCCGCACAGGCCCTGCAATGGCAGAGGACTGAGACAGGTTTGAAAGGCTACTTTGGTGGGTGGCGCAATCAACGCTGCAAGCCCACCAGTAGCATTTAATTTACCGACCCCCGGGTATCTGAGATACCACCTTACAAGGGACTGACAGGTAAATTAAATATGCCAAACAGGTGTAGACCAATCTTACCATGTTTATCACAGAGAGCACAAGCACTTTACACTGGAAAGCAGTGCTAAAGTGCCCAGAGTCCTGGAACCACCAACATAGGTCAGAAAAAAGGCTAAGAGGAAGGCAAAAAGTTCAGGGATGGCCCTTGAAAAAAGGCCAAGTCCAACAAGTGACAAAACACAAAATCATGTATTTTATATATATATATAGAGAGAGCCCAACTTCCACAATAAATGCTTACGCCGAGCACTAACAACCTCAATCTTTCCTAAAGTGCCTCGAATTGCAAAATCCTTTATTTGAACATAATTGAAAAGTGCTGCCTCTTTCCACAGTAGACAGGTTGAGTCGCACTCCCACTCACAGCGTTCTACAAATGTTCATTAAACCATCCATCCAATCACCAGTGACTGGCCAGCATCTCACCATAAACCATACACGACAGAAACAATAGGACACCGTTAGCATTGTGCAAGGTCCCAAATTATGTAACACGTTTACCCTCATAAACCAACCAGAACAAAATATTTCCAGTGTAGAGAGAAGTTAAAATGTTTGCCTTTTCTCAACCAGCAAGGAGCAGAAACAAACAGAATGGAAGCCTACATTTACATTTACATTTACACAAGACAACCCACTAATCCGAAGTAAGGAGAACAGCTTGAATGTCACAGAATTAAGAGCTATCCAATGGCAAATACATACGATACATACCTAGTAACAATGTTGGGTTTGCAGCATTAAAGTCATGACTTCCCAAGACTTCCAAACTCAAGATGCCTTAAACTGGTAAGACAGCTTGGTGGGTTAATGGACCACTTGTGGCAATGCAAGCATTTTAACAACATTGTTTAAAGTTTCGAGATGAATACGAATGAATAGCATTAATTGAGTAACAAAAACACTATTACTCCTTACAATCAGCTCTGCAAAAATATTAGTTACATTGAGTTGAAGGGCTGGATGCCGAAGTATGCTTTGCAACTGTATCTCTTCATACCATCTCAGGAGTTACAGGCAAAAATGTCTCCATTAAAATGAAGAAATATGACATTGACAGCAGGAGCAACCACTCCGACCTGGTTTCTAAAACAGAAGATAAACACAGGTGATGTCAGAGCCTTTCCAACCACAAGGTAGACAGGTGGTGAGAATGAATGGTCGATGACAGCTGAGGCGCTTTGTCGTTTCTGTGTGTGTTTTTTAAAACTTTTTTTGAAAAAAGACTATACATTCTGAAGGTTTGCTTGATGGATGTGACAGGTTAAATTATCGGCTTCCAGCTGTCTGAGCTGATTAGCTTGTGAACTTCACAAGTCTCTTGGGGCCTCGAGAGTTTCCTCTTCTGCTGAGTTAGAGTAACTTCCAGGAGCCCTCCCCTCCCCCATCCTCATCTTTTAGTGTCTTGTAAAATCTAAATAAAAAAAAGGTCCCAGTTCTTACAATATCCTAAATCCATGTGAGTCTGCCAGGTCAGTCAGTTATTCGATTGGCCGGATAAGTATTACCACCTATGAGTCTGTCAGCGAAATAGGTGAGGGATTGAGTAAGATGAGTTATTTGAATAAAATGATTTGAAGTTAGTAATAGCAAACCCTCTCATAACAAGAGTAAATACAGCAAATCAGATGTCCACACAACTTGACCGTGGGTCAAACACCATTCAAGTAAAACACGCAGGTCAAGTCGTACATACAACTAGGTGGAAGATGTGGAGTCACCCCAGTCCCAATGGCACTGACCAGAAAGGCAAGATGATGCTTACAATCTACTCTTTTTGCACCTCTTGGCAGCACAGAGTCTGCAAGATACAGTAGTCACTTCCCTCATAATAGATCAGGCCAGCCACTCTGCACTAGTAAAGCTATAACAGAGGAGTCTGTAAAACAGCCAACAATAAAACTAGTGCTTGAATATAAACTAACATTTGCACTAAATACACAACTGAAAGGTTGCACACAAGTTATGAACAGGTATGCTTAAAGGGCTAACGCAAGTGTACCGCATAGTAAAGCAATATGAGCTCATTAGTGAAAAGCTAATGTAAGTACACTAAGCAAGTGAACAAAATCAGGAACTGCCCCAATGCGTTGTGCTAGGGCAGCCTTCAAGCTTTGCAGGTCGAAATAAGGGAACTAGCGCCGGGTTTACTGTGCTAACACATACAGTATAAGCACTTCAAAAAGGTTCAAGAGGAGAAACTAAATGCGGGCTCTATTAGAAGCTCCTTTCCTTACAATTTGTGTTAGTATGTCAAGCTGCAGATTGATGGCAAAGGAGAAACACTTTAGTGTGCTTCTTTAGTTTCTATGTAATAGAAGAAATAGAAAGACTATAATGGAGGCTCTCTTGCTATCGACCTTGTTTTGACATAGGGACAGAAAAAGGACAGTATTGAAGGCAAGGGAGCTTTAATTAAGCACACACTTTGGACCCTATTTATCAAGGGGTTGCGTCGCTTTTGCATGAAACAATGTGGTGCATGCATGACACAAGCCTAAAATGTGATTTATCAAGCCATGGAAGGCCACTTTGCATGGCCCCGAGTGGCTTGATAAATCCAGAGTAGCGCAACGCAGCACTAAGCGCTGCGTTGCATTACTCTGCCACAAGGAGTCATTCCTTGGGCGCTGCATGTATGTTCCCATGCAACACCCATGGATTTTGATGCATTCCCAGATTAATCATTACTGGTAAAACTAGGAATGCGCCAAAATGCTACATCTTCCCAGGTGGGTGGTAACGAGGAGAAATATCTTTATTATGCCGCACACAAAGAAAGAGGAAAATGCCTCAGGGGACTGTTTTTGTGCAGGAATGTGCACCTTCCTGCACAAAAATCAATCCTGCATAAAACACAGGCACCCTTGCACGATGGTGTAATGGTGCCTTCATGGGCGCTAGGCACACCATTGTGCGCCAACACTGGGAAAAGGTAGGAATGTGCCAGATTGTGATAAACAGCACATTCCTATCTCTTCCCTATAAAGCTGTGATGCATTACTTTTTTAAAAAAAAATACCCCTTTGAGTCTATAAAACAAATAAAACTTAGTCACAGATACACTTGCACAAAGCTATCTGCAGAAGTGGTGGGGCAACAAAAGGGGGGGTCAAGAAAGAGTGTAAATAGGAATAAGGGAGAGTGGATGCATTAATGTAAGTGCAGAAACAAAGTATGAGATCTGTGATGTATGTGATACAGATGTGGGAGAGAGGAGGGGGATGAAAACGGAGACAGGATCAGCCTGGACAGAATGGAGAGAGTTGTGTTCAGGCCACTTGTTCCAAAAATATCGAATAAGAGGATCCTATGATTGTGCAACTTATCTCTGTACAGCTCCCCATATGCAGAAAGAAAGTCTCTCTCAATTGCAAGGCTCGTAATTCCAAATGATTGTTGACAACTGAGATGCGCATTCAGAAACGGTGTTTGTGTGGTTAGGACCCTAGCAGTTTCTCTCGCTGTGTTGCTAGTGGGAAGGATCTATTATTTTACAGCATGTGATAACTTTGATAGAACAGCAGGCCCTGGTGGCATTCCTCAACTGTCTCCATAGCGGTTTGCAACTCAAGCACCGAGTCCTGTTTTGTGTTGATCAGGCGCGATGAGAAAAAGGTTCGACAGACGGTAATGGCAATTACTATTTTTTAGGTGGACATGAGTTCTAGTTTTCAGGAACTATTACTTTTCCAGATCCCTGTGTTATATAGGGTTGCTGTGAGCCTGATTAAGTATTCAGCTCCTGATAGCTGTACCGTATAATAAATACAACTTCCAGGAGATAAATCACTGTTAGCAAAACATCTAGCTCTAGCCTAAGCTTTCAATTGATACACTCTGTTATATGGCACATGGCCGGCACTTTCTGAAGTCCTTCATAACCACCAAGGATGTTGTTTCAGATCCTGGGTGCATTAGCAGAGAAGGCCTGTTGTCTTTCTTTTTTCTTTTTTGCACATCTTAGCTTCCAGTCTGATGGTGTCCTGGCTGAGGGTATGCAGAAAGCCACCAGATATGGTGAACATGTTAGCCAGATATGTCGGGGTGCTCGTCGTGATGGCTTTGCAAAATAATTTGTAGTTGTGTAGCTGATAATGTTGCTTTGTCTCCATGCCATGAAACATTACAAATTGGATGTTATCAAATCCAGTAAAATAACAACAACCGTGCATGCAACGAGTACATTACACTCCGCCCCTAAAATTCAATATAACTATTAGGCCCTTATTATGAGTGACGCATAAACTTGCAAACCATGTGGAAGCCATAGCTTGCACAGTGTTCAAAATAATAAAGTTTGCACATTTTATTTCAGTCATTACCGGGAGTGATACAGCTCAAACCCAGGAATTTGATTTCAGCAGGTCAAATCTGCTAGAATATCACATTGACAAGATGCCCAAATACCAGAACATGCAGATTTTGGTGTAAGCGCCCTAATCTACATGTTATTCCCCAAAAACTTGTAAAAGATGTAATTTACTGATAAATATTGCATCAAACACTTAAGGGCTTAAGTTTAAATGTACATATCTGAAGAACCTGTCACTACTGTGTTGTTATACACGAGGCTCAGTTTCCATAGGAAGAGTGTTTTTTGTTTTGCTAATAACTTTGGTGCTGTATGCAGAATCTTCATAAAACCTCCCCAAACAAACATTCACCCATCTCAGCTCCATCCTGGAAAGTTTCTGAGCATTCTGTCAAGCAGAAGTTGAGAAATAGGGGGGAGGCCCACAACACTTTTCCCCCATGCAATTTCCATAAGGAAAATTGGACAGTAATACTGAGAAAAATGGGAGAAACGAGAATATCACCAAATTTGGCAGAAAGCTAGATTTGTACTTAGAAAGTGTCCTTTTCATAATTTCCTGTACATTTGTTCTGACTTTTAAGAGAAATTAAGGTTGAAAAAACAGTGATATCAGTGTCCACAGGGGAAAAAAGACAAAAAAGTTATTTTGATTAGCTGTGCCCGCAGGACCAAGAATATTTCCACAGGGCCAGAGCAGAGACTGGCCACAACAGGTGGAAAAATGTTGCGGCTGTCATTACTGGAATGGGGATTCAGTCCCACAGTCCTGAAAAATAAACCAAAAACAGCTAGAGGGAGGCAGTATAGGGATACCCTGACACCGAGCCCTTGTGGGGGTAGGGGGATGTCAAAATCACAAAAACTATATATTTTACTTGTCACAGTCCAGCAGGACCAGGCATTTTGTCCTGCTGAAGTCCTGCAGGAGCCAATGCTGCCCTTGTGCTCCTGTGGGGCTCCCAAAGTCCTGAAAAAAGAAGATTGCCTGGTGGGGGTCTATGCGCAGCGAGTAGTTGGCCATCCATGGGGGTTTGGCCGCAGTTGTATTGAAACATTGAAATTTACTGAAAAAAACAAAGGTTTAAGTGTAGTCATACATAAATACGGTAAGAAATTAACTTCTGTTACAAAAAAACTCACTTCACTGAAAAAGCAAAGATCAAAGTAGACATATATAGGTCTTCTAATCATAAAAAACGAACATTTAAAAACAAAAAAACACTGATAATCACCAGTCATGCATAACTGACATAAGTATAACTTGCACTGCTATGTTGCACTGCTTATGACCGCACATACAACTCACTGGTGATGTTTGAAATCTACTGATGTTTAAGTTATGCTTATGTAAATTAAAAGGATTAAAAAGTGGCAGTCGCAAGCTTATGAATGTTGTTAGTGCCAAAGTACACCCAGTGACTGGAATATGACTGTTTACTAAACCTAAATCAGTCTTTGCAATAAATACACTAAGTCCACCTCGGCTCTAGAATGTTCTGAGTGCTACAAAATATTTATTTATATATATATATATATATATATATATATATATATATATATATATATATATATATATATATATATATATATATATATATATATATATATATATATATATATATATATATATATATATATATATATATCTTCTATACCCGAGGTGGACTTAGTGTATTCCTTGCAAAGACTGATTTAGGTTTAGTAAACAGTCAAATTCCAGTCACTGGGTGTACTTTTGCACTAACAACATATTTATATCTATCTATCTATCTATCTATCTATCTATCTATATCTATCTCTATATCTATATCTATATCTATATCTATATCTATATCTATATCTATATCTATATCTATCTATCTATCTATCTATCTATCTATCTATCTATCTATCTATCTATCTATCTATCTAGATAGATAGATAGATAGATAGATAGATAGATAGATAGATAGATAGATAGATAGATAGATAGATAGATAGATAGATAGATAGATATATATATATATATATATATATATATATATATATATATATATATATATGTTCACTGAAAAAACCATAGGTTTCACACATGTTATAGTTATAGTTAGCTGGAGATTTCACTCATACAAAACCGTTGAAATTCCCCGGTTATAGTTAGTTCAGCTAACTATAACTCGCGCGCCCGCAATGCACTGCTGCTGACATCACATACTACATCACTCATGACATGGTCAGTGACATCACTCATGGCATCACTGATGGCATCTCAAATGACATCACTGATGACATCATCCAGTGAATGTCTGTCTTTCTGAAAAATAAATATTTTTTTATATATGTATATCTAAAGGTGGATGGAAGAATACATGGGTAAATAAGTGTCTAAAGGGTTTCTTTTGTAAAATTGATTGTATACCTGACTTATTAAGTATATCTTAGTGATTACATGTATTAGCGAGTAATGTTTAAATATGTAAATATCTGTTTCAGTATCTCACTTTGTGTATAAGTGGCTAGTTAGTGAGTAGCTACCTGAGTGTCTATATGGGTTATTAGTTGTTTTTTTGAGTATCAGAATGAGTGTCCGTATGGTTTGGTGGGGGTATTACTTACCGCACAGATCCATGAATGACTGACTCACTGTTTGTATGTGTTTTGAAGACAACATGTTTGCAGGACTGTGTGGGTGGATGATTGTGTGTATGGGTGTCTTAGTGAGTGAATGACTGCCTCAATAGTGTCTTTATGAGTAAGTACATATGTTTTAAACTAGTATATGTGAGTATTGATGTATATAAGTAAGGATATATGACAGTGACAGATTGGAAGAGTTCCTATATAAATAAGTATGTATTTCTATAACTGATTGTTTAAGAGAGTACGTTTGTGTACGTTTCTGTAGAAATAAGTGTAGTGGTATGTGTAGAGCTATATATGCAAGTAAATGGATGTTTGATAGTTTATTTCCATGTGTGAGTATATGTGTGAATAACTCTATGTATAAGTGTAGGTGTGTAACAGGATGTATAGGTGCATGAGTACATATGATGAGTGAGTAAATGCATGAGTGACTATATAGAACTATTGGTGAATGAGTGGATGTGTATATAGATGTAGGAATTACTGAATAGGTTGTTATAACTGGTATTGGTAACTCCATTCTTTAGAAAATTTTACGTTCTATTTTTGAATGTGTGTATCAAAGGTTATACTAGGGTAAGAGGAGGTCTGCCGCTCTTTCGCAAGGATGATGTCATCAGTGGTGTCATCAGTGATGTCATTTGAGATGTCATCAGTGATGTCATCAGTGATGTCATGAGTGATGTCACTGACCATGTCATGAGTGAAGTAGTATGTGATGTCATCAGCAGTGCATTGCGTGCGCGCGAGTTATAGTTAGCTGAACTAACTATAAGAGGGGAATTTCAATGGTTTTGTATGAGTGAAATCTCCAGCTAACTAGAACATGTGTGAAACCTATGTTTTTTTCAGTGAATTTGAAAGGTTTTTTAAATGCTAATTCCTAACTATAACGTGGCTGAAACCTATGGTTTTTTCAGTGAATTTCAAAGGTTTAGTAAATGATCATTTTTAAATGTATAAATTATTTAAAAAAATTCTTTTTATACTAATTTCTTACATTTTTATTAAAAATATTTATATTTATTTTATTTCTTAAATTATATTTCATATTCTTAATGTAAAATAATAACAAAACTAAATCCCAATTTTTTTTATATAAAAAAAAGAATTTCCAAATTTTTTACAATTACAATCTGTATAATTCCTTTTCCATATTTTTTGGGGTAATCGCACCGTACGCGTACAGTGATCGCACCACACTTTGTACGGCAAATGGTCCTCTGCGCGTAGCCGCGCACTCGTCACAGATATGCTTTGACCTTGCGCATCGCATCAACACTTCTGCGTTACGTCATATACGGCGCCCCGTAATCATACAGCGCAAAAGTTTCTAATTGTTCAAAAACATATATTTATGTATGTAATGTACATATTAAGGAAAAGCAGTATCTAGGACAATCAAGAACATTGTTTTTTTAACTTTTAATAAGCGATTATTACTTTTAAAAGCAATTACGCAAATCGAAAAGGTACGTCGTACATACTCACATCTTAAGAGCACCGTAAGAGCACTGTAAGCGTACGCGAAGTCATGTGACAATAAAAGGAGAGTTTTGATTGGTTCATAATACTTCTTATTCCAACTGTTGAAAGACCCCTCTCATTTTGATCATCCTACTTCGACTTTCCCAGGAAAAACATCTATTCTGTGGAGCTGTAGTCTTTTACAACCAAACTCTACAATGGCAGCTCTTTTAGAGACTTCATCAGTACATTCCTCTAGGGAAGATTTTGTTACTGAGCCACCTCAGAAAAAGAGAAAACAAGCTTTCATTTGGAAGTTTTCTTCATTTCCGGAGGGACAGAAAAAGGTGAATGTACTGAAAGTAACATGCAAGATCTGTGAGGTTACACTTTCCAGGGCTGACCCCACTAAAAAGTACTCTTTTGGGACAGCCTCAATGGTTCGCCATGTCAAAAATTTGCATCCAAATAATTATGGAAGGATGGCAACACAAAGGTTCCAGGAAAACCCTCAACTTGCAGTTCCTTCTACCTCAACTGCACCACCACCTCCTCCGAGCAGTCCCCATCCTATTATTGTGCCTCAGTTTGCAGATCTTACAATTCATTGTACATTTTGCAAAGAACTCCTTTGTTACGGTGAGCAGTCTATTCACCTCATTGTGAAGAGCAAAGAAGAGCACCGTTGCCCGAAATAATAATATTTTTTTTCTTCCTGTTCCACAGTTTTTTTGTTTCCAGTTTTATTTTTTTGGTTTAAAAAAAAACTAAAAACTTGCTAAAAAAATACAAAAAATAGAAAACTAAAAAGAAAAAAAAACACTTATTTTCAGAACTACCTCCAATGGCTTAAAAAAGAACTATATTTCTATATTAGTGTGTAAAACTTTGGCAGAATGAATTTGTAGTGCATAAATGAACAAATGAATTAGTAGTGTATGGTGAATGTGAAAGTGCAAAACTATAAGAGAGTGCTACAGCATAAATGTACAAGGTGTTTACCTATACTATACTGTAGTACCTCCGAAGCACTTCAATGTAACACATCCTTATAAATATGTTAGAAGTCTATACTTCAATTTGCACTGCTAGTGAAACTGCCTGGGTGAATTTGTATGTGTTAGGAGCGAATTTACAACACCCTTGTACCTCTTTTACACATCTTTTCCGTCACTTTTGTGATGCAGCGGTGTTGCAAAAGATGTACCATAGTACCTGATATTTACAATGTGATGCATATGGAAGGAATCAAAAAGTATTGGGAGGAACCCTTTATAGGAAAAGGAAATGGGTTTGTATTCAACAAAAACAAGAGTCCCTTTTCCTTGTTTTATATGGAAGAAATCTGGAAAAAATATGTGTGGTGCATCACATTCTAAAGCCCTGCCCCAGAAAGAGACTTTCCTGCACAGAGAGGGGGGGAGGGAGGGAGTGGAGGTGTTCTAGCATAGGAACACCTCCTAAAAGTGACTGAGTAAAATCTATAATATTTCATTCAGTCACTTTTAGTCCTATGCTACGTCAAAACCCTGCACTTGCTTGAAACAGGTGTAAGGATTGACACATCCATGTGAGCATAGAACCCCAAGAGCATTGCTGGAGCTGCGTTGCACTTGGAACGCAAGTCAAGCAATGCACCACCTTCACAACACAAATACATCACATATCTGTGCCGTTTTTGCTCCATAATACACTACATTGTAAATAAGGTGCATCCATTGTGCTGATATCACAGTTCACAATAACTGCCATATCTCTGGGAATGTACCACTTATTGTACATCTGCTGATTACTGTTTCAATGTAGTGAATGGATTACTACGCACTGATCAATGAGTCACTACAAAACTATAACAGGAATGACAGAGTGTTTGCTGGAAGTGTAAGGATAGAGACTGGGGAATTCAAAATATAAAAGGTAAATTTGCAGGAGCATAGGACAGTACATGCATAGTAAATAGGAGGTTTGAAGCAGTCCATATACTAAGGCCGACTTTGCTCCATAATTACTTGGGTACTGACTGCATGATTACAGTTCTGCAAAGAGAGTGCATGACTGAATTTATAAGAGCTTCAGTTTTACCACATTACATATATAAGGAAATATTGCTGAATGGCTCACTACAATATTGAAACAGTAGAGTGAGAGTGATTGTGAAAGTCTAATGATACAGACTGGACAATTGAATGTATAAAAAACAAATTTGCAGCTACATAGAAGAGTGCATGCATACTCTATACAAGTTTAAAGCAGTACATGGCCTAAGGCCTACTTTGCACCATGATTACTTGAGTACTGACTGGATAATTACAGTTCTGCAAGGACAGTGTCTGTCTGAATTTAGAAGAGCTTCATTTTTAGCACAGTGCATACATAAGGGCATTCTGCTGAATACTTCACTACAATTCAGAATCAGCAATCACAAAGAGTTTGCTGGAAGTGTAAGAATATAGAATGGATAATAAAAGCTATAAAATACAAGTTTCCCATGCATAGAAGTCTGCATGCATAGTGTATAGGAGTTTGAAGCAGTCCATGCCCAAAGGCCCACTTTGCACCATGACTACTTGGGTACTGGCTGAATTATTACAATTCTGCAAGGAAAGTGTCTAGCAAAATGTACAGCAGCTTCACTTTTAGAACAGTGTATACATAAACACATACTGCTGAATGGCTCACTGCAATACTAAAATAGCAGTACCAAAATGTTTGGAGGAAGTGTAAATATACAGACTAGGCGATTGAAAGTTTAAAAGCCAAGTCTACAGGTGCATAGAAAAGGGCATTTATTATTTAATAACCTTCCCAAAGCCCCAAGTGCCAGCACACCTTTCCGAGGGTAGGATTGCGATCTATAAATGCTAGCATTTTTTAAATTAAGAACCATAAAAAGAACAAATATTAAACCTTTTTTTCTTCTAATGATAACAATATTCTTTTATACGTCTTCTATTTAGATGCTTTTAATCATGAAAATGCAAAGAACACATTTTACCAAGTAACACTTTTTAAACTCTCCAACGTATGTAGATAATAATACCTTATAAGTGTTACTATCAAAGTCGAAACCTTTACAGCTTCACAGTTTGAAACGTTTCCGAACACGTGCAGATGAAAAACAGTTAAAACGTGAGCATGTGTAAACTGCAAAATGTGCCATCTACATAGGCGGAGCCACATCTTCCTTCCATAGACTACTAAATAACAAAAAACTATAGAAACCACACCTACTGTGCAATTAGTTTTGTTTTCTCGAGTTATTTCTGAATCGCCAATCTCTGTTGCAGGTTCCGTTCGCTAGCATCGGATTCTCTTTTTGCGTCAACAAACATATTCCGGAGTTGTAAGTTGTTTCAAGATGGCATAGGCATAGCTTAGTTACAAATTGTGACTATTTGTCAATATTTAAACATTTATGTGTAGAAAAAAATGTTATTACATGTTTTTTGCTTTTTCTCTGTAACGTCAGCAGCTTGTTCTTAAAAACAGATATATTATAACAAATATTACTCCTTTTCTGACTCCTTTTACCTTATACATAGTGACTTTTTATATTATAATATTGATACTGTACTTCGCTTGAGAGGTTTTGCTAACCTGTCGACGCAAACCCTAAACATTTATAATCAACGTGAAAATGATACACTTATTATGTTTTCCCCTAGAGATCACATACTGTTAATATGTATATTATAACATTACCAGTCTTAGTGATCCTGGCGGAATTCACAATCCGTCGTCACAAACAGCAACGATAAGTAAACAACGTTACTGGCTTGCGGCTTTCAGTCTATTTTCCCCTTGTGATCATATGCTGTGAGAATATATACATAATATTATTCTCAACGTCATGATCCCAGAGGAGTTTATGACCCGTCGCCACAAAGATCTAATTTTTTCACCTCCCAGAGAAAAGAAGTTCAGTAAATAATTACAGCTCGAAACTATTTCATTATGGATGTTCTGTTAAATACATAACTTTATTTTCCTTTTCTTTCTACTGTAACAATGGTATCAATCGTTATATTATAATAGATTGTCCTATTGCTACAGAACAGGAATGGGAGATTTTTCAGCGCCATCTGTAATATAATTATCAAATATTTATAAAAACTTGATCAGATATTTTCATATATATTAAAATATAGCTATCATGCATACTTTTTTACTTTAAATATTTAATAAACCCTACATTTCAGAATGTTATTTTCTAATTTCAATTCTTATTTGCTATTCCTATTCACCTTCTCCCTAAAGAATATATAGGACCTGTAATATATATTTAGGGCTCCCGGTTTTATGGTATTTATTTTTTCTATATTTCCGTCTGTATTTATCCATATTTATTGTTTGCAAATTTTGTCTGTATTTATCCATTTTTATTTTGTGTTTTCTGTATAAATTAAGCTGCCATGGGTGTTATCTACATTTGACCGATAAATGTACATTTGCATTTGAATGTCCCAAAATGTTTCAGCAGTATACAGTGCAATAGCGTTATCTGAAAACACTTGCATTGCAGAATAGCACAAATAACTGTAGATCAGCACTTAATTAAGCTTTATTAAAGCTATATTAGGAAATGTATTGTCTTTTTTCATCTCCCCTACCTCTCAATCTGTATGCCTACTGACATGGCACTCATGATTGACATTTGAAAAAAACATCTAAAGAAGACATATTTTCCATATATTTCTGTATTTAAAAATAAATACAGACAGGAAAAAAATAGTTTTCTGTCTGCATTTATCTGTAAAAATCAGTCATAACGGAAAACTGGGAGCCCTATATATATTGTAAGAGTAACATTCTATATATTCTTTGGTGAGTATGTGTTTTATTAGCGGAACAGTCTGCAACTTGTAAACACTACGACAGCATGTTTCTGAATTGTACAGAATACAAATTTAAAAAATAATAATGCATACATTTCTATGTAATATGAAAATTTAGATTTTACTGCTTTACTTGTTCTCTTGATCTGAGATAATGTAGTGCGGGAGTGTGGCACTGTAGTGTTTGTTGTAGCACTTCTATTCTACTTTATCTAAAAGTAACTGATGCCCTCTTACATCAACAAGAATGTGAGGCAACACTTTTACAAACTGTAGCACAAAAATTACCTATATAGCCACGCTTAGCTGATATTTTATGAAATTCCATTTTTAATTGTCACCTCTTTCATTTATTCTGCGACAGTTTCTGAAGAAAGTTTATTTGTATTTGCTTAATAAAAACTGTTTCAAACCTAGACTGATTTTTTGCTGCCCAACCACACCTCCCCATCATGAAAGTAAACACCACATTATAAGTAAATAGTAGTACTAAGAAGTATGTCACCTACAGACCTGATAAAAGAAAACAGCGCAAAACACTGTCATTTTTCCGCCGTGATTTATACACCACACGGCAATTATATAAATGGCCCTTGAAACATATATAAAAAATTGTTTACCTCATAATTCCTCTCCACCACCTTATGACCTGTCAGCCCTTTGGGTGGTCCCTCCTCATGGTTTATTTATTTTATCCCTTTTTGCCTCCTAATGTTTTTCATTTTATGTCCACTGGAATTTTTAGTGCTGTCCTAGGGGTTAAGTGCTACCTAGTCACCATACTTTTTTAGGCCTAGTCCTCCTCTTGAATTGGTGGAAAATAGAGTCACAAAATGGTGGCTTGTAACTGCCACCTTCTTCTTACCTCAGAGACTTACACCATATGACTACACTAGGAAGGTTCTAGAACCTTCCAGCTGATTCTGTCATTTAGGGCCAGTCTATAAAAGGGTCAGACCCAGGGCGGCCATTTTAAGTTAGCGTGAGAGGTGACCAGAGAGAGGTTGGGGTGGTCCTGGTGTGGAGAGAGGCAACCCAGTGAGGAGGAAAGCACTATTTGGGCTTAGATCGACCTGTGGGCCGGCTGCTTTCCTGTATTGAAATGACCTCTCTTGAGTTGACCAATCCCGGCCATTGCAGAACTATAATTAATTCTCTGGAGACCCCCCGTTTTACCCCCAAAACCTCTGGGTCCCCTAACCGTGATTCCACTGTAGAGAACTAGCCCTGAAGGATCAACTATTGCCGCAACAGATCTAAATTGCCCTTTGAACTGTGTGTGGAGAATTAGCCAGCAGCGCTTTGAGCCCGGGCTTTCGTGACCACAGCGAGTGAGGTAGAAAAGACTCACCGGGTGGAAAAGCTGTAGAGCCATCTGACGACCCGTCTGTAAGGAGGCGACGACGAGCAGAGAAGGAGGCCGGACGAGGGCGGAGTCTTGGAGCGGAAGGCCAGCGACAACGACGGAGAAGGCGGTTCAGCGTTGGAAAGGAGGCCGGACGAAGGCGGAGCCAGTGAGGGAAGGGCCGCAGAAGTCATTCGCACGCTGTGACCGGCTCAAAGGGAAAGGAACGCCTGAACCTCGCTTCATGAGAGGAAGGGGGCAAGACAAACCAACCCTTGGCGAAGCTTCCACAGGAACAGAAGCGTAGAACGGACTGCCCAGAAATCGGGTGACCGCACACCAGTACCGAAGTAAGCTGGGGGATATACTCAGGGAGAGGGCGGAAGCAAGAACGAACAGCCCTTGGCTTTAGTGGGTGTCGGGCTGGGAACTGAGTCTGTGACAGTTATTCCGGAGGTACTGTGAGTCAGGCCAACAGCATTGTGTTCAGCCCTCATTGGGAACTCGACCTAAACATTCATGGAACTGCCATACTCACATGGGGAATGAGATTGAAGAGTGGGAGAGTGTCATTTAGGCTGCGCAATTGCTGAAGAGCGGAAACCAAGGGAAAGCAGAGATCAGGGAATAATCTTTTGTTGACTATCCCGGGCCCCGAAATGCTCGTATGACAGACAGGACAACCTCTGTTGAAGGGAAGTAAAACGTACAGAGAGAGGGAAATGTGTGAATAACGTACCTATTTTCTTCTAGATGTACAGCGGTTTGAGCTAGAGGCAAAAGTGGAAAGAGGGGGAAGGTGCTAGGCAACTGTGATTTCTAACCTCTGTTGACCCTGAATACCCGAGGGTAATGTATAAATCAGTTCCTCCTGGAAAAGCTTTGCTCTAAATATCCTTGATTTAAGTACTGTGGTTTTAATTCTGTAACAGGGGGGTATAGGGTAAATTCAAGGATTCCTTCCTCTTGAATAAGAAAAGATAACCAGGAATGTGATGTGAAACTTTGTAAATGTCAACACTTGATTGAAAAATTGTTTATTGCACTGGAATGAAAAATCTGATATAAAACAAAAAGAAACTGAAGAGAATTTTATAAAACAGACCGTATTTTCCTAAACTGGTGTAGTTTCTTCTTTTTGGTGGTTGGGCGCTAAGTTACTGTATTTGGTGTCATGCAAGCTTAACACGTATTGCCTTTGAGTTCAGCCTTATCTCCTCTGTGCCAGGCTACCCTATGTAGACTGGATGGTCCAGGTCTAACATAATTGGTGCTCAGCGGTGGGATAGAGCTTATGCTTGCGTCCACTTAGCAGTGGCTTAGTGTACTCCACAGATCTACACCTGGAGTTTTCTCCTAAGCGGCCTCCCTAATTAACAATTTTTGCTTTTCCAAATTTACTCCTGGTGGTGGGTGGAGGTAGCTCTTACTTTACACCCTTCCTTAACTTCTTCCAAGTGGTTCTTTGAGTTCCTACTGACAAGATGGAATTTGAGTTGGAGGAGTTGGAGACCTACACTGTGGCCCAACTCAGGGAATTTTGCCAAAGCAAGGGAGTATTTTTCAAGCGTGGTGCTAAAAAGGGGGAACCCCAGACCAGCTTGAGAGCATGGGTGGCAGCTCACCCAGATGGAGGCTCGGAGAGATACAGCAGCCAGTATGACTATGGTAAGAAGTCGTCTGGTGTCTCCAGAGCAGGTGATTCCACATGTACTCCACCCCGCCGCGATGGCTGACGGCAGAATGAGTCACTATCCAGTAGCCGAGGTTCCATTCGAGTGGGAAGGGGTTGCAGGTCTACTTCGAGTTGCCGTAAGCCCTGCCGTGCCAGTTGATTGTCTGTTGGGGAATGATATGGAGCATAATGCTTGGAAGGAGGTGGAATACCGGACTCATTCTGAGATGCTGGGTACACCTGATTGGGCCTGTGCTAGTACAAGGTCCGCGACTACCCGGAGGGGGAGTTCGCTTGGGCTGGAGCCTGGAACAAAGGCACAGCCAGCTGGCAGAAAGGGAAAAATTCGGGGACAGGAGAAGCCTGCCTCGGCATCCACGTGAGACAGATAGGCCACCTGCGGTGGTGGACCAGATGTCCGCGGAGGGGGATGTTGTCTCCCTGGAGAACCTACCTATCCCTGCCGAGTGGCATGTGGAAGGAGGGCCTACCAGGGAGGAGTTTTGTAAGGGCCAGAAGGAGTGCCCTACCCTTGAGGGACTGAGGCGACAGGCCAAAGCCCAGGAAGCAGGAAACGTTACTGGGAATTACCATATTTACTGGGAGGATGGACTTCTCTACAGTGAACCTAAGGCACCAGTGCATGGTTCATCACGGGCCTTGGTTGTCCCTCAACGTTACCGAGCCTTTCTTTTAGAACTGGCTCATGAGATACCCTTGGCAGGACACTTGGGTCAGGACAAGACCGTTGCCAGGCTTGTCCCCCACTTTTATTGGCCTCAGATGAAGGTGGCGTCCGACACTTACTGCCAGACATGTATGTCTTGCCAAGCTAGTAGGAAAATAGGGGTGAAGCTGAAAGCTCCCCTGGAACCACTACCCATCGTTAGCACCCCCTTTGAAAGGGTGGGCATCGACATCATGGGGCCATTGGATCCACCAACTTCAGCTGGTCACAGGTTTATCCTGGTTCTGGTGGATCACGCCACACGGTACCCAGAAGCAATCCCTCTGAGGACCATTACTGCACCTGCAGTGGCGAGGGCCCTGATGGGGATCTTTACCCGAGTGGGTTTCCCCAAGGAAGTTGTGTCCGACAGGGGGACCAACTTTATGTCAGCATACATGCGGGCTATGTAGAAAGAGTGTGGGGTTACCTACCGGTTCACCACTCCTTACCACCCACAGACCAATGGTCTAGTGGAAAGGTTCAACAAAACCTTGAAAGGCATGATCAGAAGTCTGCCTGAGAGCCTGCAGAGGAAATGGGACGTCCTCCTTCCCTGTTTGTTATTTTTCTACAGGGAAGTGCCACAGAAGGGAGTGGGCTTTAGCCCCTTCGAACTTCTGTATGGGCACCCTGTGCGTGGACCTCTCAGCCTGGTGAAAGACGGATGGGAAAAGACTCCCAGGAAGCTTCCCCAGGATGTGGTGATCTACAAGCTGGCCTTCCGGAGCCAAATGGCTAAGTTGTGGAAGCAAGCTTCTGACAACCTGGAAGCCAGCCAAGCAGTGATGAAGGAGTGGTATGACCACAATGCTCGCCCTGTGGAGTTGGAGCCTGGCCAGAAAGTGTGGGTGATGGAACCTGGGGAACTGAGTGCCCTCCAGGATCGCTGGACAGGCCCCTTTGAGGTGAAGGAGAAGAAGGGTAAGGCCACTTACTTGGTGGACCTTAAGACTCCCCGGCAGCCCCTACGGGTGCTTCATGCCAATCGCCTCAAACCCCACCATGAGAGGCCCAAAGTCATCTTGATGATGGTGACTGATGGAGCAGAGGAAGAGGAAAGCGAGCCTCTCCCTGATCTTTTCTCGTCTCAGGAAAAGGATGGGTCGGTGGAGGGAGTGATTCTCTCCCCATCCCTGTCTCCTGAACAGCAGAGGGACTGTCGCTAGGTCCTGGAGCAATATTCCTCGCCGTTCTCCCTTGTCCCGGGAAGGACCCACCTGTGTACCCATAATGTGGACAAAGGAGACAGCCCACCTGTGAAGTCTACGATCTACCGGCTGTCAGACAAGGTGAAGACTAGCATCCACAGTGAAGTCACCAAGATGCTAGAACTAGGAGTAATTGAACCTTCAAAAAGCCCCTGGTCCAGTCCAGTGGTTGTGGTACCAAAAGCTGCCCCACCGGGCACCACTCCAGAACTAAGGTTCTGTGTGGATTACCGGGGGACTGAATTCAGTGACCAAAACTGATGCTCATCCGATCCCCAGGGCGGATTAACTCATTGACCGGCTGGGAGCTGCCCAATACTTGAGTACCTTTCACCTCACTTCAGGGTACTGGCAGATCTCTCTTACAGATGAAGCAAAGGAAAGGTCAGCCTTATCCACGCCTGAGGGCCACTACCAGTTCTGTGTAATGCCCTTTGGGCTGAAGAACGCTCCTGCCACCTTTCAGCGGCTGGTGAACGAGGTCCTCTCCGGGATGGAGGCCTTCTCTGCTGCTTATCTGGACGACATTGCCGTCTTTAGCAGCAGCTGGGAGGACCACTTGTGTCACTTACAAGCTGTTCTCCAGGCCCTGAAACAGGCTGGCTTGACAATCAAGGCCAGTAAGTGTCAGATTGGGCAGGGGTCGGTGGTGTACCTAGGCCACTTGGTGGGCAGGGGAACGGTGCAGCCCCTCCAGGCGAAGATTGAGGCTATCATGGCCTGGGAGCCCCCCAAGACCCAAACCGAGGTCCAAGCTTTCCTGGGCCTCACAGGATACTACAGTCGCTCTGTGAAGGGATACGGCACTATTGTGGCACCTCTAACTGAACTCACATCCAAGAAGCAACCCCGACGGGTAGTCTGGACGGAGGCTTGCCAGCAAGTCTTCGATACTTTGAAACAGGCAATGTGTGCAGCACCAGTCTTAAGGGCCCCTGATTTTTCAATGGAATTCATTGTCCAAACAGATGCATCAGAACATGGCATTGGGGCAGTGTTATCGCAGCTCAATGAAGAGGGTCTGGATCAACCTGTGGTCTTCTTGTCCAGAAGACTGCTTCCCCGGGAACAGAGGTGGAGTGCAATTGAGCGAGAAGCATTTGCAGTGGTTTGGGCTCTGAAGAAGCTGCAGCCATACCTGTTTGGCTCGCACTTCCTGGGAGGAAGGGGGCAAGACAAACCAAGCTTCCACAGGAACAGAAGCGTGGAACGGACTGCCCAGAAATCTGGTGACCGCACACCAGTACCAAAGTAAGCTGGGGGATATACTCAGGGAGAGGGCGGAAGCAAGAACGAACAGCCCTTGGCTTTAGTGGGTGTCGGGCTGGGAACTGAGTCTGTGACAGTTATTCCAGAGGTACTGTGAGTCAGGCCAACAGCATTGTGTTCAGCCCTCATTGGGAACTCGACCTAAACATTCATGGAACTGCCATACTCACATGGGGAATGAGATTGAAGAGTGGGAGAGTGTCATTTAGGCTGCGCAATTGCTGAAGAGCGGAAACCAAGGGAAAGCAGAGATCAGGGAATAATCTTTTGTTGACTATCCCGGGCCCCGTAATGCTCGTATGACAGACAGGACAACCTCTGTTGAAGGGAAGTAAAACGTACAGAGACAGGGAAATGTGTGAATAACGTACCTATTTTCTTCTAGATGTACAGCGGTTTGCGCTAGAGGCAAAAGTTGAAAGAGGGGGAAGGTGCTAGGCAACTGTGATTTCTAACCTCTGTTGACCCTGAATACCCGAAGGTAATGTGTAAATCAGTTCCTCCTGGAAAAGCTTTGCTCTAAATATCCTCCATATAAGTACTGTGCTTTTAATTCTGTAACAGGGGGGGTATAGGGTAAATTCAAGGATTCCTTCCTCTTGAATAAGAAAAAGATAACCAGGAATGTGATGTGAAACTTTGTAAATGTCAACACTTGATTGAAAAATTGTTTATTGCACTGGATGAAAAATCTGATATAAAACAAAAAGAAACTGAAGAGAATTTTATAAAACAGACCCTATTTTCCTAAACTGGTGTAGTGTCTTCTTTTTGGTGGTTGGACGCTAAGTTACTGTATTTGGTGTGATGCAAGCTTAACACGTATTACCTTTGAGTTCAGCCTTATCTCCTCTGTGCCAGGCTACCCTATGTAAACTGGATGGTCCAGGTCTATCAGGCACTGTACACAGTTAATAGTTTTCCTAACCTACCCTCTACTACTTTCATTCCCCATACTCCTTTGGAAAATGCATCACAATATCACTGACAACAGTGAACCGTTCCAACCCAATAAGGAGCAAACTTGTGTTCGGAACACTTCACCCAATAAAATGTCCATCTTGTTCCAAAGACGAGCAAGAATGACTGCTAAGCCTTCTACTTTTAATACTTTACAGCCAAAGAACATTAAACTTCGTAAAGTCCCGCTTGGAGCACGTTACCCTAATACTCCCCGAACAGGAAGGAATCCTTAATAAAACTTTTCCACAAACTTCTTCTACGACTAGCGGTTCTTATGAAAAAAATAAATATAAATCTCCAGCACAGTTAGTATTTCAATTAGCAACATATTGTGATGAACTTCTAACCTCTGTACTCACGCAACTGATCCATGAACTGTTACTATGGTAGCAGGTAGAAAAGTAGTGGCAGTACAAAAAAACTTTATATTTACCTTGGATCCTCTACAAGACAGAAACAAAACCAAAATACCACATTTGCAACCCCATTGCACAGTTTTTTTTAAATAAAAAGATGCCCCGGAGGTGGGGGTGGGATCGAGTGGAGGAGAAAGCGGCCCCCGGAACTCCGAGGGGCCATGAGCCCCCCGCATACTTATAGTTAAAGATCCGGGGAGTAGCGATCCCTGCGCAGGGGGGACCCTCTAGGCCGCCCATTATGATAAACAAATTGCCCCAGAGATTTGACCCCCCCAGAGGCTAATTAACAATAAAGCGGGCTTCAAGTTTTTTTTTTCTTTTTTGCCCAAAACTTGTACTCTGCATTTTTTTAATAAAAACCAAAATTATGCCGCGTGACGTGATATACGGTGCCCCATACACGTACTTCACGTAAGATTCTAATTGTTCAAAAACATATATTTATGTATTTAATGTACATATTAAGAGAAGACATTATCTGGGATAATCATAAAAATAGTTTTTTAAAACTGTAAAAAAGCGTAAGTTACTTTTAAAATCAATTACGGAAATATCAGTAAAAGTAAAGATAGTTTGAAGACTTATACATTTTATAAAACAATATAGCACTGCACACTAAAGAAGAAAAGTCAACACAATTATTGACCCCTCTCCCAACATTTAAAAGCCCCTGGGGGAGGTGATAAATTAATCGAGACTGAATACGTTAGTACAGTCTACTGTGCTTACGCTAGCAGAAAAACACAACAACAGTACAACGCCCAGATTTCCATTGTAGTGATTTCTTAGTTGCATGTCTAGTTGTCAGATCGACACACACTCTCTCATTTCTTCTATACACCCACACCACACCTATCCAGCACATCCGTCACTACACACGTGACCCTATGTATAAAAAAGACGGGGCACACTTGTTCTACACCATTTTAGAGTTGTTCCCAAACTACCGTACAAGGGGGCCCACTACTACATGCGTGGCCTCTTTGGTCACTGAGTTAGTGGTGCCCAAAGCACTGATCGGGTGAACAACCTGCAATGATAATGATGGGAGCACGAGTAAGTTGTTAGCCATATACATTTACCACCCATGATAAAGTCATAAGCATAATAATGGCTTTCTGGTGACGGACACATGTTGTAATGGCTGTGGCTTACGTGCTTCAAATTAGTTTTTAGGTATACGTGTCACCAAGTCTGATAATATCGGAGGCCAAACACAAACACAGGACATCTCATCGATCACAGACAAGATAGGCGGAGGGTAAAATGAAAGTAACAGGTATAAAAAAACAGGAAAACTACTAAAATGGCGGAGGACGGAGTATGTAATGAACGTTTGGCGCCTCGACAATATGAATATTAATATATTAGTACAACTAAATATATAGGAGCAATTTCAATGGTTTTGTATGAGTGAAATGTCCAGCTAACTATAACACCCCTAAAACCTATAGTTTTTTGAGTGAATTTTAAAGGTTTTTTAAATGCCAATTCCTAACTATATAAGGCCTGAAACCTATGGTTTTTTCAGTGAATTTGCAAGGTTTTTTAAATGCTAATTCCTAACTATATAAGGCCTGAAACCAATGGTTTTTTCAGTGAATTTGCAAGGTTTTCTAAATGCTAATTCCTAACTATAGAAGGCCTGAAACCTATGGTTTTTTCAGTGAATTTCAAAGGTTTTTTTAATGCTAATTCCTAACTATATAAGACCTGAAAGCCCACCAGGAATCTCCAGTATGCGCCAGGGGACTGCATTGCAGAGAGGTGTAATGAAGCCATGCCCTTTTTACACCTCTCTGCAACGCAGCCCCCGGGCATGTTTGCAGAGGGGGAACTAATTCCTCTTGCATACTGGGGGTCCCTGGGGGCCAACTAGCCCACCTTGAACCTGCAGTATGCGCCAGGGGGCTGCATTGCAGAGAAGTGTAATGAGGCTACACCCTTTTTTAAGCCTCTCTGCAACGCAGCCCCCGTGCATATTTGAAGAGGGGGAACTACTTCCCCTTGCATACTGGGGGCCCCTGGGGGCCAACTATTCCACCTGGAACCTCCAGTATGTGCCAGGGGGCTGCATTGTACAGAGGTGAAATGAGGCTATGCCCCTTGTCACACCTCTCTGCAACGCAGCCCTCTGGCACGTTTGCACAGGGGGAACTAATCCCCTTGCATACTGGGGGTCCTTGGGGACCAACTAGCCCACCAGGAGCCTCCAGTATGTGCCAGGGGGCTGCATTGCAGAGAGGTGTAATGAGGCCACACCCTTTTTTACACCTCTCTGCAATGCAGCCCCCGTGCATGTTTGAAGAGGGGGAACTAATTCCCCTTGCATACTGGGGGTCCCTGGGGGCCAACTAGCCCACCAGGAGCCTCCAGTATGCACCAGGGGGCTGTGTTGCTTTGCCCCTGAGGGCAGCGGTCCCCGGGGCAGTGTGGGGGGGATTGGGCCCCCCCCCCCACACTTCTTTATCACTAAGCACCCGCAATTTGGTCCCCCTGGGGGTAATTTAAAAAAAAAAACATACCTGGCCTTGGGGGTCTTTGTGGGACCACCTTAACAGGCTAGGGGGTCAGGGTGTTTCTACCCTGCCCCCTTTTTGTGTTCTACACATTTGTTTTTCTGCTTTCTTGTGCCTCAGTCTAATAAGCACAAGATGGCTGCCAAAACTTCCTGGTTTGGAGTGTTGACAGCCAATAAGCATGCAGCTTTCTCGGAAAGGTACGCGCACCCCGTGATTTAAAAAAAAAAATGTTTTGCCTTGGGGGGTCTTAGTGGGACCCCGTGAGCAGGCCTAGGGGGTCAGGGTGCTTCTACCCCTTTTTGAGTTCTACACGTTTGTTTTTCTGCTTTCTTCTGCCTCAGTCTATCGAGGCACAAGATGGCTGCCAACAATTTCTGTTTTGGAGTGTTGACAGACATTGGCAGCCAATCAGCATGCAACTCGCGCACGCGAAGGTCCGCGCACGTCCGCGCACATATATATCCAGTGAATGTGGTTTGCTTTGATATTTAAATATGTATTATAAATACACTACTTTGCATTGAAGAATGAGTGGATATATAAATATAAATGTGTGGTTTTAGTAGGAGTGTCATTGATTGTTTCCTTGACTAATTTGTAGAGTCTCACTATATATAATGTGTAGTTACTAAACTGTGTGAAAGTCTTTATTGCTTTGTCTTAAACGCTATGTTAACCCTTTAAGTGCTGCCGTCGGCCAACTGTCGTCACGAGCACTACCTTACCAGTGCTGCGCACGACCGTTGGCCGACGGGTCAGCATTCGTTATTCGAACGCTCAGCACTGGGCGCTGAACGTTCGACGCTCGAAAGGTGTTAAAGACTATATTTGTTATTGGTTTCCTAACTGAGTATTTATATGGGTAAATGAATGTCTATGTGGTTTGGTGTGGGGTGTGTGATTGCCAAAAAATGTGTGAATAGTTCATTCAGTAGGTATATGAGGTTAAGACTACCTGTTATAACAGTTGTTTCAGTGAGTGTATATGTTTATGGGTGTGGTGGTGATGAAATATTTCTCTCAATGGTACATCTCCATTAAACTTGAAAAAAAGGCAGTGTATGTGAGAGTTATATCTAATTAAGTGTGCCTAAGACTTAGTGATTGTATGAGTCACTATATGGATAACTGTATACTTGTAATAGTGATTTTATAACACACTAAGTGTGAGTTACTATCTATATAAATAGATGAAGTGGTGTTTGTATAAGTGTGTAGGTGAGTAAATGTAAGTATAATCAATTGTTTGCATAAGTCAGAAGGATGTCTTTATAAGTGAATACAATGTGTGCTGGTGTGTAATGTTGAAATAGGCGTATAAGTATATTTGATAGTGTTCTGTTGATTATTCACTGCGTATAACACTAAATCTATAGGTAAGTGATTAGATGTGTGTATAGTTCTATGAATAACTGAGTGGGTGTTTAGAAATTTCTATTGGTGTGTCAATGGTTTCAAATATGGCACTTTCTATTGTACAGTGAGTGATGAAAGATTATACTAGTGTATGATGAGGTGTATTTGATTGTCACATGGATGATGTCATCAGTGATGTCACCAGTGATGTCATTTGAGATGTCATCAGTGATGCCATCAGTGATGTCACTGACCATGTCATGAATGATGCACTCTTTGTGACGTTCCGGTGGCGCAGAAGACTGAGTGATATTTATCAGGCAGGACTAAGCCACTTTTTGTGGCGTAATCCTGCCTGATAAATATCAGTCTCTTTAACGCAGTGTCCTGCGTTAAAGGGGTGTGCAATGGGTGTTGCTGGGGCCGTTCCCAGCAGCATCCATGGACTTGAGTAATGTATAGCATCCTCAAAGTCAGTCTTTCAAAAATTCCAAAGTATAGGACATGATAATCCAAATCCAAATGTTTCCCAAGAAAAGTCATAAACCGTGTCCGTGGGTCATATCTGCCCAAACACCGATATTCCGAACGATTGAAAATGACTTTTCTTGAGAAACATTTGGATTTGGATTATCATGTCCTATACTTTGGAATTTTTGAAAGACTGACTTTGAGGATGCTATAAATTACTCAAGTCTGCCCGAATTGTGGGGGTAAAATTGATACCTAGTCACTTTGAATAAGAATGTACTTACGTCTTGTCTAACATTTGGAAGAAATATCTAGTTATATGACAACAGGATACTGACATAACTTGAAGGAAATAAGAATGTCCTGAAGATGTTCTGTTGTACAGAACGAAACGCGCCGGCTAGCTGTGGTACATAAACTTAAGGAAAATAAAAGCATTTGAATATACACCAAGATTCAGCGCTTCAATGAGGACTCTTGATTGGACTTGTTGTGCAAGTGGTGCTGTGCCAAACTTTGGAATATTCTCCACTACTCTCTACTACTCACTCTCTACTACTCCACTACTCTCTAATACTCACTCTCTACTACTCATTCTCTACTACTCTAGTACTCTCTACTACTCTCTCTCTACTACTCACTCCCTACTACTCACTATCTACTACTCTCTACTACTCACTCTCTACTACTCTCTACTCTCTACTACTCACTCTACTACTCTCTCTCTACTACTCACTCTTTAATACTCACTCTACTTCTCACTCTCTACTACTCACTCTCTACTACTCTCTACTACTCACTCTCTACTACTCTCTACTACTCACTCTCTACTACTCACTCTCTACTACTCTCTACTACTCATTCTCTAATTCTCACTCTACTTCTCACTCTCTACTACTCTCTACTACTCACTCTCTACTACTCTCTCTCTACTACTCTCTACTACTCACTCTACTACCCACTCTCTACTACTCTACTATTCTCTCTCTCTCTCTGCTACTCACTCTCTACTACTCACTCTCTACTACTCACTCTCTACTACTCACTCTCTGCTACGCTCTACTACTCACTCTCTACTACTCACTCTCTACTACTCACTCTCTACTACTCTCTACTACTCACTCTACTACTCTCTACTACTCACTCTCTGCTACTCTCTCTACTGCTCTCTACTACTCTCTACTACTCACTCTCTACTCTCTATTACTCACTCTCCACTCTCTACCTCTCTCTACTAGTCTCTACCTCTCTACCTCTACCTCTCTACCTCTACCTCTCTCTACACACACACATATATATATATATATATATATATATATATATATATATATATATATATATATATATATATGCATATATATGCATAAGCATTTATATATATGTATGTGTGCATATATACATACATATATAAACATATATAATCTGCATATCTATATAAATACACATATAAATGCATGCATACATATATGCATACATATGCATGTTATTTACATGAAAGCTTGAAAAACACTAATAAAAGCAAAGCTAAAAAGCCACCTCATTACAAACAGAATGGCTTTAACTTAAACGAGGGCGAGATCTATTGCATTTTCAATGCTTGTTTACTTTGGTTCCATCAAGAAGGCATTCAGATGTGTCACACATTTGCCATAAATTCTGAATGTTAGCACTCTAGTTGCTCATTAGATCACTGTAGTAAAGATACTGCTCAACAGGGAAGTCTGCTGCTGGTATTCAAAGTGCATGTTTCAGTCTGCATGTCAGAATTTGTTTAGTGAAATAGAAGAGGATTTGAGAAGTCACTCAAAATGTGCCCTAATTTTTCTTTCTGAAGCACTAATCATACTTTCTATGGCATAATGAACCCCCTCATGTTGTTCCTTTTTAAATTAAATGTTTTCAGACTTACCACTTCATTCCAATCAAGATGGCTTCTGGTGTGCCATACTTTTGTCATAAGTAAGACTGTTAGCGCTTTAGTTGTTCTTTAGAACACTCTGGGACATTCTGTCATTGGGCTATACTTGGGCTACATCTGGGTGATATTTGGGCTGCATTTGAGCTCTTTTGTCTCTGGTGGCCATCTTGGGAGACTGCATGTCAGAATTTTTTAATGAAAGAGAAGAGGATTTGAGCAGTCACTCAAAATGTGCCCTAATTTTTCTTTCTGCAGCACTAATCATACTTTCTATGGCAAAATGACCCCCCTCATTTTGTTCCTTTTTAAATTAAATGTTTTCAGACTTACCACTTCATTCCAATCAAGATGGCTTCTGGTGTGCCATACTTTTGTCATAAGTAAGACTGTTAGCGCTCTAGTTGTTCTTTAGAACACTCTGGGACATTTTGTCATTGGGCTATACTTGGGCTACATCTGGGTGATATTTGGGCTACATTTGGGCTCTTTTGTCTCTGGTGGCCATCCTGGGAGACTGCATGTCAGAATGTTTTAATGAACTAGAAGAGGATTTGAGAAGTCACTCAAAATGTGCCCTAATTTTTCTTTCTGCAGCACTAATCATACTTTCTATGGCAAAATATGCCCCCTCACTGTGTTCCTTTTTAAATTAAATGTTTTAAGAGTTACCACTTTATTCCAATCAAGATGGGTTCATGTGTGCCAAACCTATGTAATAGGTAGGACTGTTAGCGCTCTAGTTGTTCTTTAGAAGACTCTAGGAGGCTGCAGTAGAACACAAAGGAATCAACTGACAGTCTCTGTCCTTGTTGGATGTACATGTTTTACTGAGAGTGTCAGACTTCATTCTCACATTTCTGAGAAAGATAATGTGAATTTACAGAAAATATGCTTTCAGTTTAGCTTATAGATCCCCTTCCAAACCACTGTGGGAAAAGCATTAGATAATAGTTTTCTTTCAAACATGATTCATGATATCCCAGCAGAAGGCTTTTTCACATGGTAAAATCACCTTAGAACACACCACAATTCCTAAAATGAGTATGGTACCATCAACAAATGATTTATAATGTAACTAAAGTCTTAAAACCTTCTATTAACTGCAATGGTTTTTAATGAGGTGCTATCATGTACGCGTACCCCGCGATTTTTTAAAAAAGGGGTCCTTGTGGGACCCCTTGAGCAGGCCTAGGGGGTCAGGGTGCTTCTACCCTGCTCCCTTTGCGTGTTTTTCACCTTTGTTTTTCTGCTTTCCTGTGCCTCAGTCTACCGAGGCACAAGATGGCTGCTAACACTTTCTGGTTTGGAGTGTTTACAGACATTGGCAGCCAATCAGCATGCAGCTCGTGCTCGGAATGGTACAGAGTACAGTAAGCTTACAGTAAGCTTACAGTAAGCTGCTATAGATATATATTATTATTATTGTTATTATTGGGACATTTATTAAGCGCTGCGATTACGCACACCGGCGTGTCCACGCGCTGGAAAGTAGGAGTAGGCAGATGGCAATAAACACAAAAAAAGAAACTACGCGGGCCAATTATTTATCATAAAGGTAAGTTTTTAGTTTCGCCCGGAATCTAGCCTCATCTGGTTCTAGACGCAGGTCCGTTGGCAGTTTGTTCCAGCTGGTTGCCGCCAAGTATCTAAAAGACCTACCTCCCATTCGGGCTTTCTTAATTCTGGGAGTCCTCAGTAGGCCACCCCCTGTTGATCTGAGCGCGCGAGTTGGTATATACGCTTTGATCAGATTCGTCAGAGGGGCGGGTGCTCTGCCATTCAGGATGCGATGACATGTGCCGAGAGCTTTGTATTCTACTCTTCTCCTTACCGGAAGCCAGTGTAGCTGCTGAAGGGCCGCCTTAGAAGGCGCCCTTTTAGGCAATCTGAGAATCAGACGCGCTGCCGCATTCTGCAGCACTTGCAGCCGGGTCAGACTTTTTTCTGGAGCCCCCAGGTACAGCAGGTTCCCATAATCCGCCCTAGCGGTAACCAGGGCGTGAACCAGTGTTTGACGTGCTTCAAGCGGGAGTAAGTCCAGGACCTTTCTCAGCTTCTTCAGAATCCCGAAACATACTCCCACCACCCGATTGATCTGGGGGCCAAATGTGAGCCCAGCGTCAAACCACACCCCCAGGTTGCGCGCCTCTAGGCACGGGGTTGGGGTGGGTCCAAGGCAGGAGGGCCACCACGCCGGCGACCAAGCAGACTGGGCTCTCCCCACCACCAACACCTCTGTCTTGCTGCCGTTCAGCTTCAAACAATTGTTGGCCATCCACTCGGCAAGATCTTTCATGCACGCGCGGAAGCCATCGGCAGCGAGACAGGGCGCCTGCGACAGGGAGATCACCAGCTGCGTGTCGTCGGCGTAGGACACCAGTTGGAGGCCATGACTCTCCACGATCGATGCAACAGGCGCGACATACATATTGAAGAGGGTTGGGCTCAATGACGAGCCCTGCGGCACGCCTTGGCCCAAAGGCACCCCCCTTGAATAGCAGTCTCCCTGCCTGACTTGAAAACTTCTCCCATTGAGGAAGTCTTGGATCCATCTCAGCGCGGTGCCAGAGATGCCACCTCTGTTCAGACACTGTAGCAAGATGTTATGTGCTACAGTGTCGAACGCCGCGCTGAGGTCCAGCAGGATCAGAGCCATAGTTTGGCCTGCATCCACGCCCTCTCTCAGATGTTCCGTCGCCATGAGGAGGGCGGACTCGGTGGAATGTCGTGGCCTGAAGCCAAACTGCGTCGCATGGAGCAGTCCCCTTTCCTCCACATGCTTCATAATTTGGGTATTAACCACCTTTTCCGCCACTTTTGACAGAAAAGGCAGGAGGGAGATGGGCCTCAGATTTTCTAGTACCTCGAAGCCTAAGTGGGATTTCTTCCGGAGCGGGAGCACCACCGCCTGTTTCCATCCATCCGGCAGCTTCCCAGATCCGAAAGATACGTCGAGGACAAGCCTTATATAAGGCTCCAGGACTTCCAGACTGTCTGCCAAGCGTTTTGGCGACACCGGGTCCCACGGGGATCCTGATTTAACAGAGCGACATACCGCTAATAATTCCTCCGGGGGAGGGGTGCAATAGTGTGATATATGCCCTGCCGTCTCTGTATCCCCCATTACTTCCTCTAGGTCCAGTCCTGTAGGCCGAGTAGGGAAGGTCGAGTAAATCTTCTCTACTTTGGCAGAGAAGTAACCTGCAATCCGGTCACAAGACTCCGTAGAGCAGCTCTCCGGCTCTGCGGGTGCATTTACATATATTTTTTCTCTTTTTATTTTCTCAGGAACTACTGGAGGGATTTACACCATTTAAACAAAAGGCACTTCTGCGTATCAGTCCCTACAATTTTGCCAAGTTTTGTGTAATTCCGTTCGGCGGTTCGGGCTGTAGCCGTGTCTAAACGTCCTATGGAAATTAACATGGGGAAAACATGTTTTGGGACCCCCTTTTTTCTCAGCCCCCGCTTGACGAATACCCCAAAACTTTCAGGGAAGGAGCAGAACTGAGCTGGCCAAAATTTTGGAAAATTGCACGCAAATTCCTCAATCAACGCCAAAGTTATTCCAAATAGAATGTTGCGGATTTCCTATGGAAACTAGGTCTTAACTGTTTATACCTACTGGCGACCGCCAGTAGGTAATATATATATTTATAGTTGATGAAATGCTTTAAGATCTATATTAATGTATTCGGCGGCCTACATATCAATGAGTATTTTAAGAACATTAGTTTAAACCTTTGGTTGCACAGTCACTCTAATTTATGTTTGTATTAACGACCCTTAGGGAAATAACTAGTAAAAAATATACATGATATAGATCGGATGGCTGATAATAGGTATCACCATTACCCACTGGGGTATAATTTTCATTACACCGTTAAATTTACTCAACTCCCACAACATCATATCATAAACTATGTAAAACTTTGAATCCTAGTCTCACAAAAACAACGTAAACATATGAGAGTTTCTTTCTGGGATTCATGAGGCTTGGTCTAATGTTTTTTACCTATGATAACTATTGTAAATAACATTAATTATTTATTTACATTGTGTAAATACATGAATTAAGGACTTGTTCTTAAAAAACTACCTTTTTTAGAATTGTTCTGATTTTCTTTATATAGACTTGTCTCTCTTTGCACATAAATACTAAAACTATGGCATTAATTGTTTACATAGAATGTGAATATGAAATGATCAAGTAATTTTACTCGGGAATTGATTACTGTGTAAATAGGGCACTGTGCCCTTTACTCTAATTTGGTGTATATCCCTTTAATTTAAACAGGATGCACTACCGATCATGTGATTATCTTTACTATTTATGTCACTTCCTTTCTTCTTTACATGACATGTGATCAAGCCTCGGCTGAGGCGAAACGCGTCATGGCGACTGGTGGGCTGTTATTCTTCAAGAATAAAGAGCACTGAAAACGAGAGCACGGAGTCTGTGGCTTTACTCGATTTCCGTTTGCAGCGTGAGCGTGAGCTGTGTGGATTCGGACTTGTCAAAAATATATATATATATATATATATATATATATATATATATATATATATATATATATATATATATATACATGTACATATATATATATATATATATATGTACATATATATATATATGACACCAAACTCATCCACAAGAAGAAGAGCAGAGGCCACACCGGGGGAATCCTTTTGGGAACAGCTTTATTAAAATTATATTGGCGAATGCATTTCGGCGTTTACCGCCTTCTTCAGCGCCCAAGATATTCTGCAACTTCTCCCAACTTCGCTGAATGTTCAGTCCGGCCGCTCCCTCGTGATAAAGCAGAGCAGCCCCGCCCCCTGATTAGATGACATGCCACCTGTTGAAGTTCACCTCGTAGTGACGAACTGCAACTCCCAGAATGCAGACCCACATTCCAGGTAGGTAGTGCTTGCTGAAAACACAGTGGTTTGGGCGTGGGTATGACTGGCGAAAAGGAAGTATAATGTGCAGTCTTGAAAGAAAAATAAAGTTCTCCCTCGGGTCCCCGCACCGCCTCAGCCTGTCAGTCCAGGTGTCAATAAACGCAGGGGCAAATCTGTAAAAACATTCCGCCCAGTGTCAGGTAAATTACCTGTCAACTGCTCCATCTGGTCCTGGACATCATGGCGGGCTCCGGAGTAATCCAATCCCTTGGAAAAAACAACACGCCGCAACGTTGCCAGTGTCCTCCAGGCCACTTGTGAGGCGGGGGCCTCTGTTGTTGTGTCTCTGGCCACCGCAAATTACTTGACACCAAACACCTCCACAAGAAGAAGAGCAGAGGCCACACCGGGGGAATCCTTTTGGGAACAGCTTTATTAAAATTATATTGGCGAATGCATTTCGGCGTTTACCGCCTTCTTCAGCGCCCAAGATATTCTGCAACTTCTCCCAACTTCGCTGAATGTTCAGTCCGGCCGCTCCCTCGTGATAAAGCAGAGCAGCCCCGCCCCCTGATTAGATGACATGCCACCTGTTGAAGTTCACCTGTTGAAGTTATATAGAATATATATATATTAATCACTATTCCTCCAAGGAAGAACAAATCGGGTCGCACTCCACAGGATCGATTTTGCAGTTTTTTTTAACCTATTAGTTTATAACACCATATCCACTCATAAAACAATGTCTCATAATATGGTAAAATGCAGAGAAAAAGCAAGAGAATGGGCAAAATGTAATAAGTTACACTGTGTAAAAAATACTCCAAAAAACTACATCTCCCAGAAAGCATTGAGGCACTGGTAACCCCCACACAGGAAATGATGTATTGTGCATTTGAGTATATCAGGGAGGGGGAGCCAAGTGGTCGGTTGATCGTGAGCAAGGTATTTGTAATACCGAAACGCGTAGATCGTAACAACTGCCCTTGTTTGTGGAATGTAATGAAAAATTTTAAAAAACTGCAAAATCGACCTGTGGAGTGCGACCCGATTTGTTCTTCCTTGGAGGAATAGTGATTAATGTGTTAGCAGCGTGGTTCAGCTGCAGGGCGCCGCACCCGTTTTGAGCGCTGCATGATCGGCAAATGGAACCAACAATGGAGAATATATATATATATATATATATATATATTGCACTGCACTCGTCCAGCAAGAACCAGCAAACCCCAATTTCCCGGGGGACCGCCGATCCGGACAAACGAAAGCTGACCCAGTCTTCAGGTGAAGAGAATATTTTTATTCAATTTTGTTGCATCGCCACCAGCATAACGTTTCGGCCTGCTCAGAGGCCTTGGTCACATATATATTTGGGCAGTTTTGTCAACTAAAGTCAAAGTTAATAGCAACCAAAAAAGCATTGGCTAAGTCAAAAGATTCTGCCTTAGGGACCTATTTACTTTTCAGATGCCTTTGGCAATGCTGTACACCACCTGCATGATCCCGGATAGCTTGGCCTGAAGAAAAATAAGCAATAAAAAAGTTGTGATAAAACAGCAGCACTGGTAGCATCTTTTTATAGCCATGCATATGCATGATGAAGCATGCGCACATCTGTGTCTCAACGCCTGTGCACCTACAAAATGACCAGGGCACAACCTTTTTAATTTACTGATCTGAGGAGGATCTGTAAATTAAAAAAAAAACAAAAAGAAGGTGCTAAAGCACGTTTTAAGGCAGTGAGACAAGCAGCAAATACCCCCCCCCAAAAAAAATCTTTAAAAGAAAATATAGAGTGGGCATGTGGACAAATGGCGAAGTGGATGGGTAGAAGAAACAGGAAGTAAGTGGCAGGGAGAGCAACACAATGTGGAAAGAAGTACACTAGAGAGAATGGATCATGGAGCTTGGGCATGGGTGCTGGAAGTAAGGGAACGGGGGTGCTATGGCACCACCCAGAATAGCCATGCTGGAGTTCAGAATGTGAATGAGCAATAAAAATGCCATTAGATTTTGTTTTATCTTGTCACATTTGATGCGAGTTCAAATGCAGAGGTCAAATCAGGCTATCAATGAGGTAGTTTTATAAAGCGCGCCTTACCCAAGGGTGTCTTAGCGCTAAGCCGATCCAGACAGAGATAAGGTACCAAAGCTTTAAAGAGAGCTCGAACCTGTGCAATCAAGCTGCTTCAGTAAAAACAGCCAAGTCTTAAGCTGCTTTCTAAATATGTGCAGTGCTGGCTGTGAATGGAGAGCCAGAGGAAGAGAGTTCCATAACTTTCCCCTCTGATATGCTAGTGATCTGCCTCTGCCTTAAAGGAAATACTCTTCTCTACCGGCAACCAGTGCAATCCATGCAGTAAATGAGACACTGGCTTAAACTTAGGAATTTTCAAAAGTGTGTGGGCTGCGGTGTTCTGAAGAGACTGCAATTTTTTTATCAGATATTTGGAGGTGCCAAGATAAAGTGCGTTGCAATAATCCATTTTGGAAAAAATGAGGGCCATCAACAAAATCTTCTGTAAATAAAATGGAATAAACAGGAGAACTTTTTGGGAGAATTCGTGGCATAAAAAAAACCCCGAAGTAATTGCATTGATTTGAGTGGAGAAGCACAATTTAGTGTTGAATATGACTCCTAAGTTTCTTGCCTTCTCCACATGCTTCGGAAGGTTGCCCAGTTCTTCCAGCCACCAGGACGCATTCCAAAAGGAGGTCCCTTTCCCAAAGAGTAATACCTCTGTTGTATCTGAGTTTAACTTAAGGCAGTTATTCTGCATACAACCTGCCACTGCCATCATACATATCCAAAAGTTATCTGCATCTTTTTCAACCTGAGATGAAATGGATACCACAAAAAGCTATGTCTTCAGACAAATTGCTTCTTATGCTTGTAACACAGATATTGGCATTTACTTACTTTTTTCTGACTACAAAGTGAGAGGATTTTAAAAACTGAACTATATGACAATCTTGCTGGGGTACAGGGAGTGTGAAAAGAAAGGCTGAAGGAATGCAATTTTTTCTAACACACAACAGAAATTAAATACCTGTAAAAGAACTGTACAAATATTTCAAAATATATCAGCAATTCTTCCAGACTGTCACACATAGTTGCATAGCGAAATGTGGAGGCAGACTACCTGTTATATTCAAGGTAACATTAAATCTCACCAAAGCTGGGGACGTCTCCATACAAGGTAGTTAGGTGCTCTTCACCAGATGCAACCCTACATCACCCTTCTCCTCTAACTTCCTTCTTCTTAAGAGACCACCACCTAGCAATGGAACATTTACAGACATATTTCTACACAATTTCTAACCTTCAGACACTACACTCCAACCTATGCATCATAGGTGACCTAAACATATAGTTTAATAAACCTAATATAATCCATCCCAAAAACTATCAACACTAACAGACACACTGAACAAGAATCAGATCACCCTTAAACCCACACACATCCCTGGAAATATCCTAGATATCATTTTTGTCAATCCAGAACTAGTCACTTTCCAAAGGATTACTCCAGTCATGTGGTCAGACCAGTATCTGATAGCTTTCCAACACAAGACACCTCAACTCTCCACACCTAAGGCCACCTTATCAGCAAGCACCTATCAACAAACTGGACCTAGAAACACAATTAAAAGCCAACACAGGATGGGACACAATAGATTTAGTTAGAAAACTCTATGAGTGGTTCCTGGAAGCTTTTGATATCCCAATTCCACCGAAAACAACAAAACATACGAAAACAAAACAAGCACCTTGGAAGAATGCAGAAGTGAAAAAGAAAAAAACAACAAATTGCAAGCCAGCAGCGCAACAGTCTCAAAACAAGCAAAATTCAAAACATACTTCGCCCACAAAAACACAACATAATATACAAGGCATCTATCAAAAAAAGCTACTATTCAAACAGAATTTAGAATTTAGAATGCAAAATGTGTAAACAAAGATTTTTATTAAATTCTCATTATGAATGGACAAAAGGAAACTATCCTATTTCCCAACAATTTACTAACAATCTGAAAAATCATTACACAACCATAGCAGACATGTTGGATACCTATCTAAACCAAAAGAAAGCCACCAACAATCCCCCCATGGGTAAGTTAACCCAGCCTTTGAATTCCTTCAAACTATCAGAAACTGAATTTATGGATCTCGTCAAAACAAGCAGGCCAGCCGGCTGTGCCTCTGACCTTGTCCACCACAAATCTTCAAGAACATCCTTTTAACAACCTTTGCTGACACCCCAGTCAGAACAATCATCAATCATTTCTTAACAACAGGAGTTTTTTTCCAGCAGACTTAAAAAATCATACATACAACAAATATTAAAGAAAACAAATGTGGACGCTTATGACCCAAACAGCTACAGACCTATTTCAAATAGACAATTCTTCAGTAAACTAATGGTGTCACAATTATTGAAGGAAACTCCATACTTTCTGACTTCCAAAGAGGTTCTCGTCCAGGACGAGGTACAGAATCTGCACTATTTGCCATCTGGATGACCTTAAAAACAGAGTAGACCACAACGAGGTCACTGGGCTACTGCTATTGGACCTTTTGGCTGCCTTCAACACAATTGATCATGGCACTCTAATCCAAAGACTCAGTGAAGCCAGAAGAGAGGGGACTGCATCCTACCTTCTTGACAGAACAAATGTCATCCATACTCCTCCGTTCTCATCCAAACCCTACATCATAAAAGAAGGGGTCCCTCAGGGCGCTAACATCGCAGTCATGCATTTTAAGATATACATGATGTCACTACTGTCAATGATCAATTAATTTTAGCTCACCTGCTATATCTATGCGGGCGACACACAAATACTTCTTAAACTGGAAAGCCCCTAACACATTGGAAACTCAAAATCCTTCAGTTGTCTCTCAGCCATTGATCAGTGGATGACATGGAGCCATCTCAAACTAAATGCGTCCAAAACTGAAATACTCACCTGCGCCTATTGGAAAAATTATGACCCACTCTGTGCCTGGCCTGATGATCTGGGACCTCCTCCTAAAGTATCTAAGGAAGTAAAAAGTCTTGGAATTAGCATGGACTCTAAATTATCAAGGAATACTCATGTGTACTGTCTAAACATGATTATGCCAATGGCCTCTACCATAGATCACCTCTACCAACTATGAAAAGACTACAATGAATTCAAAACTCTACTGCCAGGCAACTCCTACATATAAAGCCACAAGCCCACATCTCCCCTACCTTCTGGGCCTTATACTGGTCACTGTTTGTCAGAGGATCCACTTTCAAGCTGATTTGTAGCACCTACAAAGCAATAGATAGAACAGGACTACTTTTCATTAGAAACAGAATCACAAAATACATACAACAAAGAAACCTCTGCTCTAGATTGGTACCCCCCACCCTCAAAATCCCAGCCGACAGGAAAAGAATATTTGTGTGGAACATCTTTCTCTGTTCAAGCAGCCAAACTATAGAATTCATGACCCCCAAACATAAGATCCACAGATAGCCATCTAATCTTCAGAGAGCAATAGCATGCACAAGACAACAGTGGTGCATATACGTTTGTTTGTAAACATGTATATTTTGAGTAAATGCCTATATACAGATATGTGCATCTCATGAACACATGCACATATTAACTATGAATAAAATCATATGTACTTGCTTATATTTATGCTTAACAAATGTACAAATGTATAAATTACTGATCGTTAAAAGATATACACTCCTTATATTTATGCTTAAAATGTATAAGCCATCACATAAATAACAAATATTAGACTACATGCTTATGGTTCTCTAGTTATTACGATCACTCGTATCACAACATATAAATATTGTTAAACAAGAAGTATTTGTAAATGTTAACTATTCAATATATGTGTTCCCTAAAAAATCATGACTGCATAGATCAAATTAAATAAAAGTAAATACTAATTGATTAATGACAAAACAATATAGGTATGTATAACTATATATATTTCTATACTTACTAGAGGGATGCAAATAAATAAATAGCTATATTTATAAAAACAGACATAAAAAATATTAAATACATACATACAAGTATAACTATCATATTCATATACAAGTCTTTTTTTTTTTTTTGGGGGGGGGTTTTATATCGCGCCAACTCACCGACAGGTCTCAAAGCACTTCTGACCAAGTACAGCAACAAGAAACAAGGTGGAACAGTGTGGAAATACCGACCTATCTTACAGGGATGTAAACGCGTCCTTGAAAAGTAAGGTCTTCAGGGATTTCCTAAAGCGGAGAAGATTGGGTTCTCTACGAAGCACCTCCGGCAGCTTATTCCAAATGGTGGGAGCTTGGACTGAAAAGGATCTGCCACCTTTAGTTGCCAGTTTAAAGCGTGGGCAGGATAGCAGGAAGGAGTCGGAGGATCGCAGGGCGCGCTTGGGTTCATATACTTCAAGCCTATCTTTTATATAGGCTGGCGCCTGTCCATAAATTGCTTTATGGCAAATGCACATGCTCTTAAATTCGACTCTCTGCTTCATAGGGAGCCAATGTAGCCTATAAAGCAGGGGGGAGGCGTGGGTCCGCCTGGGTAATCCGAAGATTAAACGGGCTGCGTCGTTCAAGATGACCTGAAGACGATTGATGGAATTTTTTGGAAGACCTAGGTATAACGCGTTTCCGTAGTCGATTCTGGACACTATTGTGGCTGACACAATGGTTCAAAGCATGTTCGTTGAGAGTAGAGGGACAAGTTTACGTAGCTGCCTGATCAGGTTGGTACAGGAGCCAACCACAGCGGACACTTGGTTGGTCATCGAGAGTTCCTAATCGATTTTCATACCGAGGCTCTTTACACTAGGGCACGGTTTTGGGGTAGGTCCGAGTTCTTGTGGCCAGAACAAGTCGTTCCAGGGGGAAGTAGAGGTTGAAACTACAAGAACCTCCGTTTTGTCTGGATTGATTTTTAATAGGTTAGACGACATCCAGTTTACTGTGAACCGTAGTATATTTTGGGCCATGGACTGAGCCGATGTTGTGTTGTCGATACTCAGCAGCAGCTGAGTATCATCGGCGTAGTTAAAAACTTTACAGCCCATGTTTGCCAAGGAATCTATCAGTGGCTGTAGGTATAGATTAAATAAAAGTGGTGAGAGTGCGCCTACGTCGGAGACCTGATCTGCTAACTGGATCCTCTGCGTCCTCCCTAGTAGAAAAGCCATTAGCCATTGGAGAGCTTGTTCTTTTATCCCGGACCTGGCTAATCTGTCCAGGAGCAGTGTATGGCTGACAGTATCAAATGCCGCTGAAAGGTCTAATAATGTCAGGGCGCTTGGCTTTTTACTGTCAGCCATGCATCTGAGCTCATCCAGTACTGACAGCATTACTAGTTCCGTGCTATGGTGGGCACGAAAGCCAGCTTGCCGCTCCTGGAAAAGATGGTGAAATTCCAGAAGGGGTGACAATGATTTTAACACATGCTGTTCTAGAACTTTTGATAGAAATGGCAACTGGGAGATTGGCCTGTAGTTCTTCAGGCTAGTTGGATCCGCCCCAGGTTTTTTTATCAGGGGTCTGACGCGTGCCTCTTTAAAGGTGGTTGGTAATGATCCAGTAGCTAATGAATTATTTAGGAGGTCTAGGATCTGGTCCTCTAGAATCGGAATTGCTAACCGAAAGATATCGGGAGGGCAGGCGTCGGCAGGGGAACCTGACTTGGTTGATGCTACTAGTTGTCTAAGGGTAGTGGAGTCAATTTCAGGAAATCTAGTAATGATAGGGGTTGAGGGGTTTTGAGGGGGCAGTGGCATGGTGTGTATAGTTAGGTAGATCAATACATAAATAACTTACAAGATGATGAGTGTATGCTTATGGGCTTACTGTCCTACATTAATTCATATCAGTCACAGTGTGTAAATATGATTAGCAATTGCATCTACAAGTGATTCACTGGTGACTTCCATTCTCCGACTCATCTCAAACCTCTTTTAATACTATGAACTCCCAAACATCTCTTTCTAAACGATCCCTCCTCTAGCCATCCTCCATCCTGTTCACCAGCTAACAGAGTCAGTTGTCGACACTCCCACCATTCCCAATGCCAATTTAGATTTCCCCCTAATAATCCACCTTTGGGTTCTGGAACAGAATGCAACCTTTCAAAAAGTTCTCCAATGCCTTGTCAGGGGTAGTAAGAGTTATATAAATACAATCACAGTTCGGAAATCACAAACCTCAACTTCAACACTGCACCATCTCAGCATCAGCACAGCACCACCTCAGTATCAGTGCACCTATACCAGCGCAGCCCCATCTCAGCACCAGCACAGCTCTTCCTCAGCAGCAACTCTGCACCAAAACAGCACAACTTCAGCATCAGCCCAGCACCACCTCAGCATCAGTGCATCATCTCAGCACAGCACCAGCTCAGCGCCACCTGAGCACCACCACCACCTCAGTATGACTTAGCACCACCACAGCATTATTCAGCACCACCACGGCATCACTTCACATCAGAGCAGCATCTCATCAGCATCACTCATCACCACAGCACCACCTCCGCTTAGTGCACGACCAAAAGTGCATCACCTAATCACCCACTCAGCATCAGCGCAGCACCACTTCAGCACCAGTGCAGTACCGCTTTAGCAACTTCTCAGCACCAACACAGCACCACTTCAGCATTAACTCAGCACAACATCATCACTCAGCACCACCTCAGTATCACTAAGCATCACCTAAGCACATCCTCCACACCAGCACACCACCGTCTCAGTATCGCTCAGTACTACCTCAGTAATTGCCATCTGTTGATTCTCCCCTAGTGTCTGTCTGCTGCTCATGTTGTAATCCAGGCACTATTTCCCACCCCTCACCCTTTTGATGCTTATGTCCCTCCCCAAATAGCAAAGAAAAATCTATAACAAACAAGCATTAGAACAAGCAGGAAGAAGTTGTTAGCATTGCAAGAACAAAAAAACAAGAAGACATTTTTTATGTTCATTCTTTTTGTAATAGGGTCGTTCAGTTGTACATATTGTCTTCTTGGTTATATATATATGGTAACAAAAGTGCTTATAACACTTTTTTCTTATACCTTTTCAACATGCTGCACAGCAGCCACAATGGTCTGAAACATAGCTTAAAGACATTGGCAAAGCCAATAGCTCTGGCTGAAAAAGTATAAGGTCCTTAAGTCGGGCGCTATTGGCTATGTCAATGCTTGTTAAATGGTGGTGCTTAGTCAGTGTATAACCTAGTAATTAATATAAGCTGCCTCCTTATAGGTGAGCAAAGATGTTGCTTATCCATGTACAGACGCCTAGAGACCATTGCAGGTAATGCATGTAATAAAGTCAGAGCGTTGGTCAGTCTGGTGTGAATACCATGTTAATAAGAAACCCAAGTATCACCTTTTACGTATATTTGACCAGAAGAAGGGTCACAGATAGAGCGCCAGCACACACATCTATATATAACATTTAAGGTCGACCCAGCTGGTCGTCCTTTGCGTACAATACCTTTGAAAACCTTTGAAGTAGGGAGTGTAACTGCTTAAATAACTTAGCGGCAAAGGAAAATTTACTTTGCGCTGTGTGGTCAACATATTAAGGAAGTAGATAGAAAAATTCACAGATAAAGTTCTGAGGAATGCATTTTTGGAATCTAGACTTTCCTAACAAGCTTTGGCCTCTAAAAGGCCAGACGCGCAGGGAAGTCCCAGTCACATGCTTGCTCGTGCTGGATAGGCAGGGCCGGACTGGCCATAGCGGGCACCGGGCAATCCCCCGGTCAGCCGCACGGGTGGCGGCCAGGTTCGGTCCCCTGGGGGCCATTTTTGTTACAGGGCCAATTTTGCAGCATAGCTGCAAAATCGGCCCTGTACCAAAATCGGCCGACAACCGGCCCCAGCAAAGAGCTCTGCGGCACCTCCAACCCCCGGGGGGGAGACACTTTGTCAGGGCCGGTTGTGGTTCCCAGTCCAGCCCTGTGGATAGGTCACTGAGAGCTCTATTTTTGCCCTACACACCTTCAGAGTCTCTGCCTGTAACAGAGTCACCCATTTTGCCTGTAGCACAATCCACATCTTTATAGAGCAATACACCATATCCTGCTAGGCTGGGATATATTTAATATAAAATCATTCCAGAGGTACCTACATAGTTCCCAAGTTTAGCTTGTAAAATTAGTTCATGATTTATCATTTTGTGAGCAGATATTGGCCTTCTAGGGATTACAGGGAGGTGACGATGATTGCTGCTAACTCTATGCCTCCTCTTTCTTGTTCTGCTTCTTGCAGGACACAACACTAGGCTGCCCTTTCTTCTAACTGAACGTGGTTCCTTCTCCCATGGGAGGGAGCATATCACAGCATGCTTCCATTCCCATGGGGCACAGCCACCAAAGTTCTGTCATGTCACAGGAAGACGAAAGGCAAGGGGATTAACTTGTAGGTGGTGTCTGTCCTCTGGGTATGGGACAGCAACAACAGGTTTGGAGACAGGAAAGGCCAGCTTAAGGATTAGACAGCACACATGGGCTGTCCTCTCATTCCACACATCTTCCCACACCCAGACATCCTGTGTCATGAACATGGGCCAATGGATGTGGCTGGTATTTCTGGAGATCTGTTCATTGTGATTTTGATTATGTAGTCCTTTCCTTTAGCTCCAAGGTTGATCTTGGAACCTGTTCATCCTAGCTGCCTGTACGTGCCCTAGAGCTGCGCCTCCATAAATATTGAAAAAGACACAGTTGACGGACAGAATGCAGAACAATGTCTTACATTCACCCCAGTACAAAGATCTGGGCCTAAATCCATCATTTTATTGCACTCCACACCACCCTAGGTTAGACAATGGCTATATGCAAATCAGCCTTGACCCTGTGCCTCATGGGAACAGTCCAGCCCGAACTACCAAGCCATGTCTTTCCTAGACCGGAATCAAGCATCCAAGGACCGGTTTCTGGCTATCAGCCTTCTTCAGCCTGGATAGCTTGACTCTAGTGATGTGGAGAGCCTGGGACTCAGCATACCCAGCCCACTCGGGGTGAAAATTGCAAAAAACACAGTTGATGGACAGAATGCAGAACAATGTCTTACATTCACCCCAGTACCAAAGATCTGGGCCTAAATCCATCATCAGCTTTTGGCCGCCATAAGTGTGGCAGGATATGCTCAGACGTGAGTCCCTTGCTCACTTTGCCACTGGATTCAAGCAAGCCGGGCTGAAGACGGCTGGAATGCCAGAAAACGGTCCTCGGAAGCTTGTTTCCGGTCCAGGGAAGACATGGCTTGGCAGTTCGGGCTGGACTGTTCCCATGAGGCACAGGGTCAGACTGATTTGCATATAGCCATGTCTCAACTGGGGTGGCAGAGTGGGCTAAAGAACGGTGATGGATTAAACCCAGATCTTTTGACTGGGTGTGAGTGTTTGATTGATTCAGATGTTCCGTCCATCACCACCCCCTTTTGTACCGCTTTTTGGCCGCCATAAGTGTGGCAGGTTATGCTCAGACGTGATTCCCTTGCTCACTTTGCCACTGGATTCAAGCAAGCCGGGCTGAAGACGGCTGGAATTCCAGAAACCGGTCCTCGGAAGCTTGTTTCCGGTCCAGGGAAGACATGGCTTGGCAGTTCGGGCTGGACTTTTCCCATGAGGCACAGGGTCTGACTGATTTGCATATAGCCATGTCCGAACTGGGGTGGCAGAGTGGGCTAAAGAACGGTGATGGATTAAACCCAGATCTTTTGACTGGGTGTGAGTGTTTGATTGATTCAGATGCTCCGTCCATCACCACCCCCTTTTGTACCGCTTTTGGCCACCATAAGTGTGGCAGGGTATGCTCAGACGTGAGTCCCTTGCTCACTTTGCCACTGGATTCAAGCAGGCCGGGCTGAAGACGGCTGGAATGCCAGAAACCGGTCCTCGGAAGCTTGTTTCCGGTCCAGGGAAGACATGGCTTGGCAGTTCGGGCTGGACTGTTCCCATGAGGCACAGGGTCAGACTGATTGCATATAGCCATGTCTGAACTGGGGTGGCAGAGTGGGCTAAAGAACGGTGATGGATTAAACCCAGATCTTTTGACTGGGTGTGAGTGTTTGATTGATTCAGATGCTCCGTCCATCACCACTCCCTTTTGTACTGCTTTTGGCCAACATAAGTGTGGCAGGGTATGCTCAGACGTGAGTCCCTTGCTCACTTTGCCACTGGATTCAAGCAAGCCGGGCTGAAGACGGCTGGAATGCCAGAAACCGGTCCTCGGAAGCTTGTTTTCGGTCGGGGGAAGACATGGCTTGCCAGTTCAGGCTGGACTGTTCCCATGAGGCACAGGGTCAGACTGATTTGCATATAGCTATGTCTGAACTGGGGTGGCAGAGTGGGCTAAAGAACGGTGATGGATTAAACCCAGATCTTTTGACTGGATGTGAGTGTTTGATTGATTCAGATGCTCCGTCCATCACCACTCCCTTTTGTACCGCTTTTGGCCGCCATAAGTGTGGCAGGGTATGCTCAGACGTGAGTCCCTTGCTCACTTTGCCACTGGATTCAAGCAAGCCGGGCTGAAGACGGCTGGAATGCCAGAAACCGGGCCTCGGAAGCTTGTTTCCGGTCCAGGGAAGACATGGCTTGGCAGTTCGGGCTGGACTGTTCCCATGAGGCACAGGGTCAGACTGATTTGCATATAGCCATGTCTGAACTGGGGTGGCAGAGTGGGCTAAAGAACGGTGATGGATTAAACCCAGATCTTTTGACTGAGTGTGAGTGTTTGATTGATTCAGATGCTCCGTCCATCACCACCCCCTTTTGTACCGCTCCATAAATATTGAGTCAATCTTTTGAGTAAATATCCAAATTTTATCCACTCATCAAAAATCTTCCCAGTACAGATATTCTCTATGGCAAAGCGTCATGAGATGGTCAGTCGTGGCAGCCTCAAAATTATCTTGTATGTTAGTCTCCTGAGGCCAGGCATTTTTCTTTATGGGCCTGCAAACCTGAGTGTGAACTTGGGGCACTGTATGCTGGTACCCAGCGAATGCCCATGAACTGCCTTATGTACCATTCCCAGGTAGGCTCAAAAGAGCATTCACTGTGGCTACGTTCTACGTTCCCCTCTGTGTATGTCAGCAGATTGCACCTATTAGATCTTTAGAATGCTTGGCTTTGGCCTGTGCACTAAGTAGGCTACTTCTCTGTCGCTCTTACATGGACACTACGAAGCAGTTATCCGGGCTTCCTGTAACCAGTACATGCCATATGCGGCTCCGCTGTCACCCATGGATATATGAGTAAACCACGTATCCTGGCTGGCTGTGCCCCTAATGCAATGCTGTGTGTAGCTCCTCTGATGGACGGAGTGTTAAATATTGCAAACACTCACCCCTAGTCAACTGATCTGGGTTTAATCCATCATCATTCTTTAGCTCACTCCGCCACCCCATTTCAGAATAGGCCATATGCAAAACAGTCTGACCCTGTGCCTCATGGGAACAGTCCAGCCCGAACTGCCTAGCCATGTCTTCCCTGGACTGAAAACAAGCATCCTGGGACCGGTTTCAGGCTAATTAGCCGTCATCAGCCAGGCTAGCTTGAATCCAGTGGCAAAGTGAGCAAGGGACCCACGTCTGGGCATACCCTGCCAACTTAGGGCGAACAAAGCAAAATCAAAGGGCAGTGCAAGCCATGATTTGCTCGCCTACCAATCCTGGGTGGATTCTTTAGGGACCTATAGTAAATATACATAACTGGTGCGCACTCCTCTTCGTCCCATTCTGTGCTGAGGCACAGGACCTCATTTGCAATTGCTTTCGGAATAATGATAATAATAACCTGGTATTTGTAAAGCGTAAACTAAACCCCCCTATGGGCCTCAAGGCACTGGGGGCCGTCGGGGAGATTACGTGAGCTATTGCCCAGAGTCACAGGATGCTGGGTTGATCTGCTCCCGGCGCCGGGAATCGAACCATGAGGCCCGTGCTCCGGAGTCATCCACCCTGGCCTCTGTGCCCGACGTCTTTGATGCTACCTTGTTAATCCTTGTCACTGAATTGTCTCCACATTTATTACTACCAGCTGCATGGGATTTCATGGTTTAAAAATACTTAACAGGATAATTGAAAACTCAAATTTAAAACAATAGGATGCCCACCGCCTACATGTTAATTTTCATTTTCCAACCGACTGTATTGACCACAGCCTACATAACATCAACGCAGAAAGGCAGCCTGAGGAAGCGCTCTCATAAAAACAGAGCTGCTTTAACCACATGCTGTAGCATAAGAAATTCTATATCCATTTGCTTTAATTAAACACTCTATTACTCACGTACAGGATGACAGCAATGCAGGCCAGCCAGGTAGACCTCTGCCTCTTTAATTTTTCCTCCTCCCTCCACATTCTGGTCCCTCTTCGACTTACAAGGCTTTATTTACAGGGGGCATCATTTACTACTAAATGGAGCAGCATGGTTCAGAAAGCCATTTTTCTGCGCCAAGATGCATCATTTTAAAAGCACAGGGATGCGTTGTATTAACAGCAATACGACACATCCGTGTGCTTTCCCCTAAGCTAGCATACAATTGGCTGCCATACGCCAGCGCAAGAACACATGCGTCATGTTGCAAGGATGCCTGCGTTGTGGGGATGATTGTTTTTGTGCAGGAAGGGCCACCTTCCTGCGCAAAAGCAATCATTAATGGCATTTTCCTCTTTCTATGTGTGCTGCAGAATGCAGCATGCATAAATAAAAAGAGGGAAGTATTTCCATTCGTTGCACCACTCCTATGCCACCCCAGGGGAGACATAAGATTCTGACGCATTCCAAGCTTTGGAAAATGTTGCAGATCTGGGAATGTGGCATGTTCCACAGATGTTGAATGGGAATATCCACAGCAATACCCATGGAACGCTCTTTTTACACTGAGTAATGTATGAAAGGGGGCCATATTTACAAGGCCATGAAAAGTCATGCAGGGTGACTTCACGCGACTTTGTAAATATTGGCAAGCCCATTCTGCTGCTGGTGTGTCAAAAAAAGTGACACACCTGCAGCACAATGGGCTTATGTACGAGGCCCAGACGAGGCCCAGAGTGATCACCCCAACTGCTGAAGACCTAATGAGAATATATTTAAATACAATGAAAACCATAGACATATCATAAGACTTGCAGAGTAAATCATAATCTACATCTACAATCACTTTTCGCATGTTTTGGTATGAAGCACTCTGTCAACGCTACAATTCAATACTTTCTTTACAATCTGGGAAGGCAGCGGGTCCGAACAGCTTCCCTGCGGAGTTATACAAATGTGTGGCAGGGAAATTTGTGCCACACATGCTTAATATGTTTGAAGAGGCAAAGGCAGAGGGCCAACCGTCCGTTAGATCTGAGGACGGCTACTATAGTCGTAATCCCTAAGAAAGAAAAAAAACAGGATCGCTGAAGTTCATATAGGCCTATTTCATTATAGAATTTCAAGGCTAAGGTGCTGGCTATGGAGATAGTGAACAGATTGTGCCCGGTGATAAAATCCCTGATACATCCGGACCAGTCCAGTCTTATGCCTCACAGAAGCACCAGGCTGAATCTCCGCCTTTCATACGGTGTAATGCATATGGTTTAGAAGCGATCAGACGAACCTGCAGCACTTTTGTCACTTCATGCCGATATGGCATTCAACAGTATCTAGTGGCCCTACTTGTTTGCTGTCCTGGCCAAGCTTGGGTTTGGTCTGAGTTTCCGAGCCTGGATTGGGCTTCTACACATTGCCCCAATGGCACGTGTTAGGGTTAACGGGACAGTGTCCAGAATTTGAAAACTGCATAGGGGCACGCAGCCGGGCTGCCCACTCTCGCCGTTTCTTTTCGCGCTGGTAGTCGAACCCCTGGCCTCCTGGGTAAGAAGAGATCCACTCATGAGGGGCATTGACGTAGGAGGGGTGGGAAGAGCGTATCTCCCTCTATGCAGACGATATCCTGCTATATACCCACAGACCTAGACAGACATTTCATAGGCTCATTCATATAATACAGTCTTTTGGTCAGGACCCTGGGTACCGTATAAATTGGGATAAACCCTTCATATTCACTCTGGTGGGGGAGCCTCTGGCTCTGACTTCAGCGTGTAAGCAGTTGGATCACAAAGAGTTGTATAAATACCTGTGCATCTGGATTATCAAAACGGAGGAGGATATTATGCAGCTAAACATTTATGAGCAGTTGGATAGGCTGAAAAGGGATGTGGCTCATTGGCGGAGCTTACTGGTCTCTCTTATGGGAAGAGCAGTCTTATTTAAAATGATGGCTCTCCTGTGCCTACTGTAAGCAATACAGAACACCCCATTTCAGATCCCAGAAGCTGTCTTCCGTGCGGTTGAGTCAGAACATCGAACGTTGTTATGGGGGGGAGGCAGTCCTAGGAACGCCCTGAGGAAGCTACAGAAGGGGGTATATGAAGTGGTCTAGTGGTACCGGACATCGGGAAATATTTTTGGGCAGCCAGCTCATTAACATCAATGGGTAAGTCTTCTCGCCGAATGGGGAACCAGCATATTGGGTTGATCGACTAGCCATGGGCAAGGGTAGCTATTTATCTGTCATCTACAAGAAAAGAAGGGGTACTCCATCACTCCCGACTCACACACAGACGGTGGTCACGGCATGGCGGAGTACAACTAAAATGGCTGGGTGGGGGGCCATGCTTACTGAACAAACACCACTCTTGTATGGAGATTACTTGAGTGAGGTGGGGTGTCTGAAGGGCTTCCATAGATCGCCTGGGAGACGTTTGGAAAAAGGGGAAAAACATTTTATTCGACAGCCTACAAACAGAGTTTCAGATGGGAATGAGCGAGCACTTTAGATACCTACAGCTGAGACATGCACTCCATTGCCACCTGAAGGAAGGGGATCCGCTATTGGAATACACACCACTTGAGGATAGACTCCTACTTGATCTTGATCAAATGATAGATAGGGTGGTATCCCTCACGTATAAACAGTTAATAAACAATACCCCTGACTGCATGGGACCACTACGGGCGGTCTGGGAGTCGGACGTGGTTCTCCTTGTGGATGACGATTGGGTGGAGGCCCTGCAGAGCCGCAGAGCTGTAAGAGCGAGATTCAGGCTAATTCAACTCCGAGTTTTGCACAGATCATATGCCTCTAGGACCGTGCAGTACCGTATAGGTCATTGTGCATCGGCGGAGTGTGCTAGGGGATGTGGTGAGATGGGAACATTCTTCCATATACTGTGGACCTGCACCTGCCCCAAGATTCAAAGATTCTGGAAGGGCTTGGCTCGATGATGACAATCGTGGTGGGGGACCAGGTCCCGGTAGAGGCGAGATGGTATATTCTCGGGGTGACAGGCGAGATAGTCTGACCCAAGTGGGCCACAACCTGGCTGGCCTTGGCAGGATTGGTGGATTAAAGAAACATCGCCCGGACATGCGGTGCTGGTGAAGCCCAAACAGTGGAGTCCTGGAAAAAGGATTTGGATTGGTGTCAACGGGCTGAGCAGGCAGTATATCAGATCAGATGATGCCCACACAAATGGGAAAAGATATGGGGGGCCTGGGTGAACTATAGGAATGGATAATCAACAATATGACGGGGGCTCCAGACACTACAGGAACATTTGGATTGGTTGTACCCATGTTGGTTGAAAAGGCGGACTACTGGGAGGTTTGAAATATGGATACTGCTATGTAAGTGTGAATGCCAAACCACATACTATGTATACCGTACTGTTTTCTACTGAAGCATGTGTTTATGGTTAATAAAAAAGAATTAAAAATATTCATAATTTCTGATCATGTGTTACAATTAGCTAATAGCTTAGTTGTGCCTGGAGTCAGTGGGGTGGATCATGGGATTGTATACAACAGAGAGGCAGAATGTCTTGAAACGCTGGGGCTCTGAAAGACTTGTAAGACTGGGATAGTGTCATTCAGATGGCAGGCATCAGTTCCATGGAAAAGCTATCCTCTTCTGTGTCCTCCAAATGTTTGCCCTCGCAACTTCCCAGTGTTGGCACAGTATGTGTGCATAAGGGCTTTGAAGATTTAATGGTTTGTCAACATGAGGTAATTTGCCCTTGCTAGTGCTGTGTAAAAGCTATATCCAAAATAACATTCAGTGCCTGAGAAATAGTGATGGTTGCCAAGCAAGAGACCAGACCTTTAATCATCCTCCAAGGTAAGAGCTTTAGGCATTAGTGGCTGGTGTCTATCACAACATTAAGAGAGCTAACGAAAACTTCCAGTAATAAAGAATGTATGCAGCACTGACGCCTAGTGGGCAGTAAAGACAATGACACTCATTGATTTACCAAACAACACCTGCATTTGTTTTCTCTACCAGAGGGCATCACTGTAATATATATTGTGATTATCAACGGAGACGGGAGATAGCCTTGTGAGAACTAATGGCACCCAAAACAGACAGAAAATACAATAACCAGCAAGATGCATGTCCAGTGCTCTTGCACTGTGCACTGTCATGGTGATGTGCATTCAACGCCAAAAGTGGTTGGGATACAAGGCAAACAGCAGACAATCCAGAAATAGCCAACATCTTTTCAGCAATGCTTTTTTTGACTGTGGTGTGAAATAAGGTCTTTTCCAGTCTACACATGTTCTTACTTCTCTTCAAATGCTGCTCTTTCATGGTCTGCATAGTTACCCTGTCATGTTTAGTTCTTGCTGCTATGAGCCTGTTTCAGGCCTTTTAGAAACAAGCATCCTGCACGTTATTAGCGCCAAGTGTGACCAGTCAAACCACAGAACTGTCCACTTCTTAAATTAAAAGTATGAAAACATTTCAAAAACAGTGTTAGGCGCTAAAACAAGTGATGTCTGCATCAAGTGGCACAGCAAACATCTGCCATGGCAGACCACTTTGAATAGAACCAGGGCTGATGCAAAAGCAGTTTTTCAGGTAGGTTTAATGTGACTGACAGGGACGGAGACTAACAGCCAACTGTCCATGCACTGTCAGTGTTCTAGAGCCTGGTCACAGCCAGGCTCTAGAACACTTCCCTCAGCATTCCTGTTGTAATGCTAAGAAAAAATACAACAAATCTCCCTCCTTTAACAATCACAAATAAAAACAACAATAAATAACGTTACAAAGTTATTCCAAACTTTTTACGCAACCACATATTAAGGATGAAAGAATAGGTCAAAATATTGCAAAGCGAAATCTCATTGCATACAAACAGTGCAATTAACATCAATAAGTTAGAAAAATATCACATCAAATGCAAGAGAAAAAACTTTCATATAAATAAGCACTCACATATGTAGTTCACAAATTACATCTGAAATGTATCAAATCTCCTCGGAGCTTTGATTTCACAGCGATTCTTTAGAACTCTAGACTTGTTCCTGTCACACACTTCTCTCTTGGATTCATCACATAACTTACTCTGATCTTTCTGTTCCATCCTCAATGGAGCTCTCGCTATTTTTTTTCATTACACATGATTCCATCTCTGAGCAAAAGAGTATATTTATTCACCTTCCTCGCCTAGAGAGGATCAGAATATTTAGATTCTCCTTTTCTCACTATGCGCCCCCCAGCACACGGATCAAATCGCCAATCTCATAATTGTCCTCTTTTCTTATTCCACTCTCCGAAACAACCTTGCCATGCTTTACCCCTCTGGACATCAGTGCCCTGGCCATGCGACCTCGCATCACCTCAAAAGGAGATTTCCCCGTTATGCATTGTGGTAAGATAAGACCTCTTCATTGTCGCTCTTCAATCTTTCTCTCCAGCCAGTGACAACTGCAAACCCTCCTTCAATGCCCTGTCCACCTCTCTAAAAGACCATTGCTTTGAGGGTAGTACACAAATGATCAAATATGTTCTATCCCCGGTTCCTTAAGAAAAGTGTTCATGCGCACCAAAACAAATTTGACAGCATTAACTTATACCATGATCTCTGGCCCCCCTTCTGTCATGAACAACTCCTTCAGAAAATCAATTACTATCTTCAAAGTGACCTCCTTTGTAAACATCACTTCGGGCCATCTTGAAAAGTAATCGTATTACCCCAGTGGCATATTTGGGGCAATTTCTCATAACATGCAATGGACCAGTTACGTCATTATAGATTTTTTTCCATGGACCCTCTGATTTATCAAAGTCAACTGAAGGATAAGTCACGGTTTTCTGTGACTAGTCACTCCAAACACATAACACACAATTTATAATGTTCCTTTCTAGCTCTCGGCCCAGTTCTCTAGGTGTAGATGACACTACCAACAAATCACCTCGCATCAAAACTTTGCTCACTACTATAAGTCCTGACTCACATTTCTGAAACATTCCACATCCATCGAAACACTACCTTTAATCGGCCACCCTTCACAAAGATACTTTTCCATTTCAAGAAAAACACTGTCCTTTTTGATGGCCTCCAACTATTCCGCATGAGATATTCTTCCTTCTCATATTACATTCGCACTTGCCACCATCCGGTCTGCTTCCTTACTTATAGAACTTGCTACTTCACCCAAAGGGCAACCGGGCCAAACAATCCACTAGTAAATTATTCTTTCCAGAAAGATATTCCATCCAAAAGTTGTACTCTAACAACTCCAACTGCTACCCTGGGAGAGGCTCTCCTTCCACCATTTGCTGAGGAAAAGTTCACTAGTGAATGATGGTCAGTCCTTAGTTTAAAACTGGTTTCCCACACATTCCTAAAGTGTTTTACTCCTCACCACACAGCCAACACTTCTCTTTCTATATTGGAGTAATTTATTTCTGCATTATTTCAATGGTCTAGAAGCATAGGCAACTGTGACATTCACATCGTTCCTCCTCTGTAGTAGCACCACACTTAATCCCACCAGGCTGGCATCAGTGTTAACTATTAGGATCATTTGTGTCAAGCTGTTTAAGTGCAAGTGCAAGCACCATCCCAAGGTTTTCAGCTCTTTGAATTCATTCTCGCAATTCTCACACCAAGCAAACTTCTCATTCTTGACCATGAGCTTGCACATATGTTCGGTTTTGTCTGCAAAAATGAGCACAGAGTGAGAATAATACTTGGTCAACCCCAAGAATGATCTTAACTGGTCTTTAGACATTGGAGCAGGGGCCTCCTCTATTGCAGAAACTAGTTCCAATTTAGTAGCTATTCCATCTACACCAATCCAATGCCTTAGATGCTCCACTCCTTCTACTTTAAACTTGCATTTCTCTTTCTTGATTGTTAATCTACTCTCTTGCAAGATTCTCAACACACTTTGCAATGTTTTATCATGCTCTACTTCATTTTTTTCCAAATACCAGGATGTCATCCTGGAAATACATCACACTTGGTGTATCTTTTAACAAATGGTGCATAGCTCTCTGTAACACAGCGGCCATCCAGACTAAGCCAAAAGGCATACATTTATACATATCTCTGGAACACAGCGGCTGCAATATATACCTATATGCTCCCTCATGTATTACAAAAGATGTTAGCAGCCTAGATTTAGGCTGCTGCACAATCTAGTAGTAGGGAGAGGAAAGATGGAGAACACTTTTGCTCCCTTAATGGTGGTCAACATTTCTCCTCTGTTGGGGAGAGAATGCATGTCCACCCAGATTTCTGTATTTAAATCCCTTAAGTCTACACACATCCTGATGCTACCATCCCCTTCTTAGCAATCACCACTGGAGCTAAGCACTCCGATGACTTAATTTTTTTTCGATTATCCCACTCTTGCATAACCTTTTCAGTTCTTGGTACAAAGCTTCCCTTAACACCAGTGGTACAACCCAAGATTTGTGGGCTTGAGGAGTTCCATCTTCCCTCAACCCAATCTTATGCATGACACCTTTGAGAGTTCCCAAATGATGATTAATAAAACTTCAGGGTACTCAGTGTTGTATGGCACCTTCGGATCCACAACACATACTTCGGACTTTGCTCCCAACACCTGATCAGGATGATTCAGATCCAAATGGATTTCCAAATCCCTTTGTTAAACCAACCCAACACCAACCCTCCTTGGTAAAGTACACATTTGATGTCTTGACCATTTGTTGAAACTCCAGTTGTGCTTCAATGAAACTCACTGATTTAATAGATTTGTTACCATAAGCCACCAACATCACATCCGGGCTCTTGAACACAGGCTCAGAAAATTTGCTTAGGTATTCCTCTCAAATAAGAGCATACCTGGCTCCAGAGTCCATGATCATTCACACGCCTACACCATCTATTTTGATAGTGCAAAAATTATTGTCTTCACAACCCTACCTATTTGTTGAATTTCTAAAATTACATGCTGGTATTCCTCATCATTCTCAGCTCCTTCTATCATACTCACTGAGGCTCTGTTTTTCCTCACACCCCCCATCTTTCCTTTACACATTCTTGCAAAATATCCTTTGTTTTGCACCTTTTACACACTGGTCCTATGGCAGGACATGACTCATTGGTTCCTACTTGGTCCTTTAAACTACACTCATATCACTTTCTTAGCTTCCATTCTTTTGATGCCACCATCCTCTTCTTTTCTTGGTATGCGTGTTTCTCTTTTAACTGCTTCAACTTTATCTTCAGACTTCAAGTGTTTGAACCCTTCATCCGTAAGTTCTGCCCTTTTCATCAAATCAATAGCCATTTAAAGAGTTAGTTCATCTGTGTTCAACAGTTTCTCGTGCACTTTCCAGGTATTAACTTTCAAAAATAGTTGATCCCTTAACATTTCCTCCTGTAAACCCTTATAGTTACAAGTTGCAGTGAGTGACCTCAAACTGGCATTGTAACTTTCCACAGATTGGCAAGGAAATTGACTTAAAATATGCAAAGCTCTCTACCACTTCATCTGTTTTCTTTCTAAAATGTGTGTCCGATTCCCATATTGCAACTTCATATTCATCATTTTCTTCATCCTCCTCTTCATCTGCCTCAACTTCAGACAATAATGCAGGGAGGTGTTTTAATATTTGCCTACCCTCTGGCCCCAAACAGTGTTTTAACATGGCCATCTTCCTGGCTGCTGTAAAAATGTTGCCTCCTGTGGCCTGGACATAGGGATCAAAACTCTCCTTCCAGTCTTCCCAGGGTACTGTTGGCTCCCCAGGGTTTTGCAGAAAATACATTGGTGCCACTAATCCCTCCACAACTGAGACCAATGTGAATGCTAATTATAGTTCCATTTGCCTTTGTTACAAAGAAATGTTGGAAGAAAATGCAGACTATGCTGTGTCATTCATTAAATGTCAATGTTGCTGCTGTAGATTATATTATTTTACATTTACTGGTGTTTTAGTTTCAGTTTCACATTTCCATACGACATGCAGAGTTGTCCACTAGTGTACGTGTCACTGAAAAAATATTCCTCAGTAGACAGGCACACAGTAAATTTCAGTGTGCATCTCACAGTGTGCATCTCACTGAGTAATTGCATGATTGAATAAGAATTTTTTTTTTAAGGTAGATGCACTGAAGTACACTTTAGCAGTGGCTGCACAGCTGAAACCGGCTCTTACTTGAAGACCGTTGCTAGGCAACAAATTACAATCTACCTCTGTAAGCGGTGAAAGCTCCTAGCAGCAGAGAAGCTGTTAGCAACAGTTGCTAATTTGTGTTTCAATGCAGCTTTGGCGCACTGCTAGCTCTCCTCGTGGCTTCCAAGTGATGTTTCTAGGCAAATTTCAAGGAATTTTTCAGCCTATGCGCACGGTGAGCTTCCTCATGACCCTGCGAGATATTGCTAGGCCACTCCCAAAATAAAATACAATGCTTGCGCTCTACACGTATAAATTCTCCATAATATTTTTCAAACAGGCTTACTGACAGGCATTCAAATGGTGAAGCAATCAGTAGTTTGTCTGTCATATGACGCTGAAGCTGGAACTTTGCGAAGAATGGGGAATATTTGCCGGTCTCCTGGTGGCCTTCCTCCCGGTCAGCAGAAAGCCATCCTGCATCACCAATGAAAAGAACCAGGGCTGAGGGGAGGGCAGGGTTTCATGTAAGTTTATTACGACTGACCAAGGAGGAAGACTAACAGCCAATTTTCCATGCACTGTTGGTGTTCTAGAGCCTGGGCGGAGCCCTGCTCTAGAACACTTTCCTCAATATTCCTGTCATAATGCTAAGACGAAACACAACACACTAAGTCATCACACCGGAAGAGTAGTCTATTTCCCTCTGCAACAAATAATTTAAAAAGAACAACTGCAAACTGATTATTTTCTCACTTGCTGAGCATTGATCTCAAAACAATTTATTTTGCATTCTTTTTGATCAAATTCGCTCAATGGGTTTTATTTTCGTTGTAGAGCTGGAATTCAGATGCTTTGCATGTGACATTTATTTCAGAGGAATCATTGATCCAGAGCACTTCATTTGATAGATGAAGGAACTGAGGCCCAGGGAAATGAAGTACATTGCCCAGGATAGCACAGTTTGTTGTAGTGGTGAAGTCTAGAGCAGAATTTAGACCCTGGTTACACAGCTGAAATTGTAGTCATTGAACCACAGCGGCTCAATTTAATAGCCCTCGACACCGACCTCAGAGTTGGCATTTCCTGGCTTTTAAAGCGCCAGGAGACGATCCTTTGATATATGTATATAATTAACAAAAGCATGTTTTTTGTGTTACTGGTGCTATCTTCCGAGTGCTGAGGGCCCCACTGCAGCGCACAGTTTCTCAAGACTGGGAAAAATGGCATGAAATCATCTGGAATAAATTGTAATTTTTAAAACACATGTTAACATCCTTCCTTTAACAGGGCCTTGCACACCTCCTTAAGGTAAAAAAGAGTCCCTTGTCACCCTTCATATGTGTGCGCTGTCAATGAAGGGTATCTCTCCTGCTGTCAGAGTCGTTCCGTAGGAGCATCCTGGAATGTATGGATCAGACACTTATACCAGCGAGTGTAAGTCAGCACTTATACGAGCCCCTACATGTTTTGAAACCGCATGGGGCATCTCTCTTAAAAGCAAGGGGGCCCCTGCTTACAGGCATTGCAATGGCATCCTGTATAGGAAGATGTTATTAAGTTCACTTATCTTCCTTTATTTAGTCTTTGTCTGAGAACAACAATATATTCACAATATAACATAAAAACAATAAAATGTTCCTTTCTATCTGCAAACACTTCAACAACTTCAATAATAGCCAATTCGAAACGTATTATTTAAAAGTATTTTAAAAATGTAAAACTAAAATACATAGGCTTTCATTTGTCAGAGATTGTATTAGGGTCAAAATATCACTTTCAGTGAACACTTTCAGGTTATTAAGCAAAGATCTAAATATTTAGATCGATATTGCAGGAGCACTTAAAAAGGTGTAATCCGAATCCTTTACTCCATTTTAACCGAATGAACAGCTTTGATCTTATGCAGCAATGCCTCTTGAGGCACCTGTGACTACTTGAATAGGTAATTTGTCAGTCTGTAGGAGAAATATAGTTTTTCTTTTTTTTTTTTTTTTTCTGTAATTTTTTTATTGAGTGAAAAAAATCTATATTTACATGGAGCATGAGATATACATGAGTGGAAAATCAGAGAAAAAAGAAGAAAGAAGAAGAGGGGGAAGGGAAGGGAAGGGGCGCCTGGGGGGGGGGGGGGGGGGGAGGTAATAGTTCGATTGTCTTTGTTTTATGATTCCTCCTTTGCGGCGTTTCGTTGTTCGTTGGTATTTCTTTCCCCATCCCCGGACATTAGAGTGAAGGGGGGGGGTAGAGGTCGAGGTCTAGAGAGAGTGCTTGGTGCGTAGGAAGGTGTGTCCATTCTGTTGTCTCGGCGTTCTGCGCTTATGGTGGTTTATGTGATGTTAGGTAAAGGTCTAGCGGTCCCCACATATTCGCCTGTCTGTGGTTTTCGGAGAGTGTTTCGCTGTGATGTTATCTGCCCCCCTTAGGAACGTGACCCAATTGAGCCATGCTTGGGGCGCGGCTTTTGAGGTGTCCTTCCAGTTACTTAGGACCGTTTTGACTGCCGCCGTTAGCAATAGGTCAATGAGGTCGCGATCTTCTGTCACTGTGATTGACTGAGACTTAAAGCCTAGGACTAGGTTTGGGAAATCTATGTGTATGTCTATTCCTGTGATCTCCTTGATGAGTGTCGCAATTCTGTTCCAGAATCCCCTAACCTTGGGGCAGCTGAGCAGAAGGTGTTCTAGGTCCCCCTTCGCTTTGTGGCAATTCCAGCATGTATTGCAGTCTCTGATCCCCATAGCGGCCAGACGGGCCGGTGTCCAGTATGCCTTGTGCATTAGCCAATATTTGGTCTGGTTTAGCGCCGCCGTTATTTTCTTCCTAGTGGAGGATCTCCACATCTCTGCTTTCTCTGCTTCGCTTAGTTCCTTTCCTGCTACCTCCCCCCAAAAGTTTGTGACCTTATCGTTTAGTTTGGAGTTCTTGGGGCGGAGGACTTTGTATAGGTGTGCCACTTGGTGACCTAGTGTGTTGAGACTGGCTGCGAGTTGTGTGAGCGGAGGTGTACGGTTGTTGAGGTTTGCCTTCCTGATGGCTATTTTGATTTTCAGGAAGTTGTAGAGTTCTATGCTTTGTAGGTTGTGTGTTTCTGACCTAGTGAATGCTAGGAATCTTTTAGAGCACTTTTCAGGTGACTATATTTCCAATCTAATAAATGCTCAAAATGAATTTCAAAAAGTTATTATGCCTGTTTCACTCTTTGATTAGAGACACTTGTCACATTTTATCTAAATGTAGTTTTTCCTTTAAGAACCCCCTTGGTGCTCCTTCCTGTGAGTGTAATAATATAAAACACCATTACACTACACCAGCACAAAACAGAACATACACACTGGGAATTCCTAATTTTATTCAAAGTGCTTGCATGAGTGTGCTAGGCAATACTGAGAAGAATATGTGTACAAATGTACCCTGCACTTTTTAAATGAGAATATAAACATTATAGGCACTATATTTCCTAACACATGACATAGTAGGTGAAATCTTCACCGTATACATGGATATAAGATGCTTAAAATGCCTTTTGACAAAGAGAATTATAAAATGAGTTAAATGGTCCACTGGGGTTTAAAGCCTTCAACCTCAAGTGAGCAATGTGGGGGTGGGGGTGGCTGAGTTTTGTGAAAAGATTCTACCCAAAGAGGGATACATTTTTTTCGTTTAATTATATCCTTATTCAGTTTCCAGCAATATATTTTTATTTTCTCACGTACGTCGAAAATTAGAATTTTTGTTTTCTGCAAGATGATTTTGAAAGAAATTCACGGTATAATTAAATAATTTAAATTCCTTTGAAGTCCAATAGGTGTTAAATCCAGTACAAATACATTATTGGCATATACAAGTGAACAGCACCTAAAATCTCAACATTTTGTGGAAAAATGATTAATTAAAATATAAAATTGATTGGGCAAACCGCATAAATGAAGAACAAAAAAGTAGAGGAGATAAAATACAACCTTACTTTAGTCCATTCTCACTTTTAATCATTGTGGAATTCCCAACTGTTACAATTTTTCTCAACATAATGGAGAAGCCACATGCTCAAAGGCATTAAAAAATCTATGAAAGCATCATGAATGCGTTGTTTGTTTAGTTTAGTTTAACATAATTATCAAGATCTGATAGCAAGACAGTTATATTGACAATTGTTGAACAATTCTTTCTAAAATCCAATTGATCTCAATGTACAATGTGCTGCTCTTCGGCCTGACCCAGTATTTTTTTATGAATGTTCTTTGGATAAAACACAACCACCATGTCCAACACTGCAAATGTCTGCAGTTCTGAGGGCTAAATCTTGGACCTTTCTAACAAAGGAAGAATTATACCCCCTGTCCATGATCATGGTATAGTTCCTGATTGTTAACAGAGGTAAAACAACAGTGCTAGGATGTTGCACCGACATTCAGTATTAGACTTTAATATAGACTTGGGAATCCACTTCAACTATTTCAGGACACAACAGTGAACTATCCAAGCTAGCAACATGTCTTAAATTGTATTTAGATAGGGGGCTATGATACATTAACCACTCTTACTTGGATATGGCAATAGCTGATGATCTTTCTCTTGAATGACATTGCTTTGCTATGATCTGCCAGAATTATATTTGATGTTTCTCTCCAGCAACTTTTGCTAAATCATTCCATAGAAGGTCTTAATGAAGATGTTTCTGTCATAGTCTAGCTTGATTTTGCTATGTCTCCATGAGCAAGTTGTCATAAATTGCTCATTTATCAAGGGAATCAACTCCCTGATAAGAATACACTCTAATTTAGCATGCAGTATTCCCAAGTTTTTTTAGATGATGTCCATGGCCTGAGGCTGCAGTGGCTTTTAGTTATTATTAGGTTTATTATGTTTGCCCAAGTGCTGGGCTTCATCAGCATTCATTTTAACCCTTGCAATCTGTTGGAGAACCAACTCCTTTAAATCATCTTCAAGGAAAACCAAGCTGATGTTATTTGGCTTACAGAGGAAGACCTGCCAATCTGTGGCTGAGGTCCAGTCATTACAAGTAGGAGAATTTCAATTTCTTCAACAAAGGATTTTAGTTTGCTGACTGTCTACCTTGAGCCTTCACATTACAGTTGATGTTCATACCCTTTCATTTACCTTCTAACTATAACAATGACAAGATCCCCTCCAGTTTCTTGCATAAAGGGTATCAAAAGGAGAGCAATAATATTCTGAATTGGACTTCCTCAATGAATACTTGTTAACCACTGATGATTCCTATGAATTAACATTTCTGGGATTACTTGTGTTTGAGCGCATATGAGACCAAGCTTAACAGTCCTGAAGTGTGTGCTGCTTTTGTTGAAGGCCAAGACTAATGTGCATATTGTTGGTCTACTTCTGTCATGACATTTTGAGTTAAAATGAGGAATGGAATGTCACCCAGACGAATTTACAGTGATTAAGGCATGCTAAGGATTTCCATCATTTATTTAGGTAGGTTTGCCTTGACGACACAGTTGTCTGCAAAATCTATTCTTTCTTTTAAGTATACACAGAGTGAGCTTTGGCTCCACCCAGAAGAGTGTTACTCTTTTGCTTGATGCTAATTTCTGTTTGGTAAATCATGTAGCATCCTATAGAGAGCTTGCTTTATAATGCACGAGGAACATTTTACAACTCAAAAGAACAGTAAACCATCACTAATTTTTTTGTTTTGTTTTTTTCGCTCCATCAGTACTTTCTTTAATGTTTTAGTCAGGATTAAAAATACAAGCCAGGCCTATTGACTTTGCCTATGCTAGTGTGACACGGTCAGCAGGGAATCGACAGGACAATGGGGTGACTGGTGGGAAGCCCGGGAACTTTCACCTCCTATGCTTTCTTCTCACCAGGAGGATACGTGGCCGTCATCATACACAGGACTGTCCGATATTGAGGAAGGTCCTTTTAACTGGAAAGACACCGCCCCCTCAAGTGACGTCACGGGCTGGCGCCCAATAAGGAATCCCGGAAAGCTGAACGAGGTGTGCACGGACACCAGAGCGAGACTGGAGAACACGGAAGAGGAAGAATCGTGGAGCAGAGACGCGGAGGAGAACTCCAGACGATCGGAGCAGCCATCTGCCCGGACAAAGAGGACTACCGAGGAGACTGGGAGCTAAAGCCAGGAGGCCACCGGGATCACGCATCGCTGAGCAGCGCCCCTAGATGAGCCTGGCTGACCCAGGTACGGGCAAGATTCTCTGGCTGGGTCAGGAGGCGGGAGAAGCCAGAGGGTTAACAACGTTACCGCTCACCGCCTCCTGGTGTAAATGTTGTAAATAACCCATCCCCTTACTATCACTCCTCACAGCCTTGCGCTATTGTTGCTTGATCACCTGTGCACCAGTGTGCTTCCTCTCATCCCCTTCCTCGTGTGCACGTGTCCTCGGGACGTGATAATGACCAGTATTCTTGTTTTGGTTTCTTTTGGGGACCCCGGAGCCTAATCCCTGCTTCGGCCTGACGATAAGGAGAGGACAGCTACGTTCGGAGGAAGAGGAGGACTCCTCGTTGTTTTCCTTGGTTGTTCCTTCAGACCCCGCCACAGCTTGTTTATTGTCTTACTGAGTCTACCTAAGAAAAGGTGCACACAACACAAGGCAGAATCAAATCTTGTGTTGCCTTTTTTACATGCTAGGGGGATTTGTCCTAGGAATTTGGCCTTAACAATTCCGTTTGGGACATTGTAAAAAAAGTTGCACATGGTTGGTCGTCATCCAGGTAGGCATAGACATGCCTAAACATTATGAAATATGGTGCTACCCGTGGAAAATTCTATGCTTAAACCCTCTTAATACAAGTGTAGCTACACATTATAGCAGTGTGGGCTTTTGGGCAGTGCGACTTGTGCGGCCCCACTGGGTGCTGACCTGTGGAGGGGGCGCCGGGCACTATGTTTAGCAATAGCTTATGATTCCAGAGATGAGGGACACTTTTGCCTGGTGGTAGTGAGAGAATCCGAGGAGGGGTCATGGTGTGTGTGGGAGCCAAAATTGATAAATTGATTGTCGCACCAGGCGCCACCATCACTAAAGCCAGCCCTGCATTATAGTTCCTTTGGCCGGCCTTTTTTCCCCACAGTTAAAATCTATATAACGTTGAAGCCTATATAGAAGGCTGATGAAATTATGCAATAATGCATCTGTGCCGTTTTCTGTGTAATTGTGGATTTGCTGCACTTGTCACATAATTCATCATCTTCTGCATAGAGTACATATTTTAACAGAATAAAATTGTTATTGCTCAAACGCATCAAAAGTTACTACAAACACTGCCACATGTGTTGCAGAGGAGCAATAAGCCTTTATCTCGCAGTGATAGCTACATTTATGTACTAAACTGACTATAATGTGGTACAATCTCTACCCACATTGTTAAAATTGTAAAATGACAAAATAATGAAGTCACACTGCCACAAAATGTAGCTTTTTTTACAACACATAATTTTCCCTTGCTATCTGCTAACTCTGCCGCCTAATTTATTCCTTGCCCACCCCAGCATAATTCTAATGGCCCTGCCTATATACTCTGTATAAGCTGAAGATACATTCCTTTTGTATCTAAATATATCCGATTAGTAAGGGACTAGTTTTGACAATTCTGTTCTAAGCATGCCATCTCCCTAAACAGTTTTAGCTCATTGTAATGTTGTGTTTTGGTGTGTTTTGCTATGTATGTATTATCTGCGCTTGTAAAGTAAAAACGTTGTTATTATTCATAAACAGTTTAATAAACCCCATTTAGATCCCCATAGAGAAAACTAAAGAAGAAGTGTCGTGTCACAGTTTGGACATTGTGTACAGAGTGAGACGGAGAGAAGGATGTAGCAAAGAAATCATACTTTCCCGCAGAAAAAAATAAAATATAGTTTGCTTCATTACCTCCATCCGAATGGAACCCCTTCCTAGAGGGAACCTTGTTATAAAGCCACTCCATGCTATCCCGCATTTTTTTTTAAAGAAAAGAGAACTGAGGTCTTCTTTAAAAAAATGGACAATGTAAGTACCATGAGATTCTGGTGAGAATATGAAAATACGCGCTAAAGTAGGAGATCCGGTTGTGTACATTGTAAATAGACTCTTTACAGATTCATATCTACAGCACCATGAATGTCACGTTGAACCTGTCATATTTAGTGCGTAGGAAAAATGTTGTCACCAAGCAAGAATTTTACTAAGTGCATTCAACTTGTCTTTGCTTTTTTCAGTTTTCTTGTTCACCCTAGGACTTTCAATCAAGCTGAAAGAGTTCTGCTTTTAGACTCTGCTGAGGGCAGTCTACTTCGCTCCTTTGAAAAATAGCTACAAAGTGAATAACTGTGTGTATTGTTGCTTCTTGCGAGTTTGCATTCAAGACCCGAGGTGTGATGAAAGTTTACCCTTTTATCCGAGGCCTGGCCAGCTTCCTACATGATTCTTGGAAAATGGGACAACTTTCACTACATAAGTAAATAATGTGCTTCATATGATCCTGGTGCAGTTGCATTATATTATTTCCAATGTGGCCCTCACACAAAGAGGAGTCAAGTCAAGTCAAGTCAAGTCAAAGAATTTATATAGCGCACTACATACCCAGAGGGTCTCAAGGCGCTAAGGGAGGGGAGAAGGATTACTTGTCAAATATCCACGTTTTAAGTTGCTTTCTGAATGCTAGGTGGTTCTGGGTAAGGCGAAGGTAAGTGGGGAGTGAGTTCCATGTTTTAGCTGCCAGGTATGAGAAGGATCTGCCTCCCATGGTGGTCTTGTTGATGCGAGGTACGGTGGCGAGGGCTTGGCTGGAAGAACGTAGTTGGCGGGAGGGGGTGTAGAAGGACAGTCGTGAGTTGAGGCATTCTGGTCCGATGTCGTAGAGTGATTTGTGTGCGTGGGTTAGCAGTCGGAAAGTGATCCTCTTATTGACGGGTAGCCAGTGGAGGTCTTTCAGGTAACCAGAGATGTGTTCGTTACGCGGGATGTCTAATATGATCCTGGCTGAGGCGTTTTGGATTCGTTGGAGTTTCTTCTGGAGTTTAGCGGTAGTACCTGCGTAGAGGGTGTTTCCGTAGTCCAGTCTGCTCGTGACCAGAGCATGGGTGACTGTTTTTCTGGTTTCGGTGGGGATCCAGCGAAATGTTTTTTTGAGCATGCGAAGAATGTTGAAGCAGGATGAGGATACGGCGCTGACTTGTCTGTTCATTGAAAGTGAAGAATCCAGGATAACGCCTAGGTTCCGTGCGTGGTCTGTCGGGATGGGTGCTTTTCCAAGGGCTTCCGGCCACCAAGAGTCGTCCCATGCCGAGGGGGATGTACCTAAGATGAGGACTTCTGTTTTATCTGAGTTCAGTTTCAGACGGCTGTGTTTCATCCATTCGGCAACTTCTTTCATTCCTTCATGTAGGTTAGTTTTGGCGGTGCTGGGGTCATTGGTGAGAGAAAGGATCAGTTGAGTGTCATCCGCGTAAGAGATGATGTTGAGGTTGTGTTGGCGAGCGATGGCCGCGAGGGGGCTCATGTATACGTTGAAGAGGGTGGGACTGAGTGAGGATCCTTGTGGTACGCCGCAGATGACTTCAGTGGCCTCGGACTTGAATGGTGGAAGGCGGACTCTCTGGGTTCTTCCGGTGAGGAACGAGGTGATCCATTCAAGAGCTTTTCCTTGTATTCCGATGTTTCTGAGGCGTTGTAAGAGGGTGCTGTGGCAGACTGTGTCGAAGGCTGCAGAGAGGTCGAGGAGGATGAGGGCGACTTTTTCTCCATTGTCCAGTAGAGTTCGAATGTCGTCTGTTGCTGCGATGAGGGCGGTCTCAGTGCTGTGTTTTGCTCGGAAGCCAGATTGTGAGGAGTCGAGGGATTTGTTGGCTTCGAGGAAGGCGGCGAGCTGGTTGTTGACAGCTTTCTCGATGACTTTGGCTGGGAAAGGAAGGAGCGATATGGGGCGGTAATTTTTGAGTTCGGTGGGGTCCGCTGTGGGTTTTTTCAGAAGGGCGGTGAGTTCAGCGTGTTTCCAGCTTTCCGGGAAGGTGGCGGAGTTGAAGGAGCAGTTGATGACGTCTCGGAGGTGCGGTGCTATGACGGAGTCTGCTTTGTTGAAGATGTGGTGAGGACATGGGTCTGTGGGGGATCCTGAGTGGATGGAGTTCATCAGGCGGATGGTGTCCTCAGTGGAGATTGGGTTCCAGTCGTTAAGGGTGTTTAAGGGGGGAGAGTGTTCAGCATATGGTTGGGTGGGTTGGTCTCCGGGTTGGTTGTCGAAGCTGTTGTGGATGTCTGCAATTTTGTTGTGGAAGAATAAAGCCAGGGAGTCGCAGAGGGCTTGAGAGGGGGTGATGTCGTTGGAGTTGGAGAGCCCATTATTCATGGCTGATCTTGAACTAGTGTGGCTCACATCTGTCTCAAATGGTGTGATTTCACACACTGAGCCTGAACTCACCGGAAACCACAAGACCAAAGGCCAAGAGGTTTTGTAAATGTCACCAGAACCCCTCAATGGCAATATTGGACCATATTACACAGTTACACATTATGTATTTTTATATTACATGTTTCTTGAGTGATAGTTATATATAATAAAAAGCTCTTTTCTTCCAACTGCAGCTGAAAATGAGCACTGATAGCATTTACAATATTTAGGATGAAGTTTTTTTGGATACATTGTTGATAAAGTAATGGAAACCAATGAGGGCTAGAGGATTTATGAAATTTGGTGGCTCTAGTGTTTGCCACATAATTTGGGATGTACTACAATTTTCCACATATTTTTCAAAATTTGCAGATAAAAATGGATGAAAATAATACTCCCAAAGTATGTGCCACATAATTTTCATGTTTTTGCTGCATAATTTAACAAAAACTTGACATAATTGGGTATTTCATCCTGCATGAACCTAGTAGTCCAGACAAAGTGAAAGCTCTGCACAGTGGGTTGGGAGCAGTCCTTCTGGTATTGAAATCCATATTTCCCTTGGAACCGTGATATATTTTCCATATTTCACAACTGACTGAAGTATGGGTTTTTATACAACTGGAGTTTCTGCATTAAAAGCACCCAAAAATGTGATGTTTTAAATAGCTGGAAAATCTCCCATAGTTCATTCGCTTCTCCTTCCCAAATAAATCATAAGCAGATCATCTATATAGCGTAACCACATAGAGACTTTGCTCATAAAATTCTCCAGGTGTGGGTCCCTGGACACTTGCTCCTCCCACCAGCCCATAAAAAGTATTGCGTAGGCAGTGGCGAAACAGTTGCCCATCGCGTCCCCCTGATTTATTTGTAACGGGTGTCCCCAAATATGGAAATATTCTCATTGAAACATATATTCATAATTTCAATTAACATATTTGTGTGTTCTAAGAACTCAATGGACCTAGCCTGTAAACAGAACTTAGACGCAAGGTTCTATATATCAGAATCTCACGTTTTGAAAGGCCATCATAGCAGCCAACATCCAGGGACCTAGAGCTGCTAGCTGTAGTGAGTGCCCACAGAGGCACGCATGGATGGCACCTCGTGAGCAATACCAGGCCGCCACTCCATCGTCTCAAATGGGGTTTGATGATGTCCCCAACGGATTTGCGCTGTCATCCCCAACAAAGATCCGAAATACATCAAATGGAAAGCAGCTCAAAGGTCAGGGTAATGGGCCGGGTTGAGCATAGCTCTTTCATCGAGCTGCCATCTTGCTTGGGATTTAATTCATGCCCCCTCCCCCCACCAGCTGATTATGTTTCTTGATTTTATGCTTGTGCTGTTGAATTTTTTTCCTCTGTCCCCAGAAGCTTCAGAAAATGACTTCCGGTGAGTAAACCTTCCTGAACATCATATCCCTTGCAGATTTTGGCCTCTCCTACTAATACAGATTGTTAACTGTTCTTCAGCCTAAGATCCTGTGCCTAATCATTTAAAATCAGGATCTGTACACCATTTCTAGACAAACCCCATGCTGAATACAGAAAGCACATCAGGTTTCCGACCCATATCTTTGCTTCCCTCTTCAGCTAAATTGTATTATATTCACCATCAAATTGAAGTATTTTGACAAAAAAAACATATTGCTCCTTTCTTCACAACGTATTTGTGTCCAGGTTTGGAAACAGAAGTTGTTTTAAGCTGTCTTGAATAACTTGTGTTACGTAACCGACTTTGATGGTGTGGGTCTCCTGTCCCTATTAAATGTTCAGTACACAAATAGAGGTGTGGGGTCCTACTACTGAACAGCCTGGACCTCAATAATCGAGAAACAGAACAGGGTGGCTGATCAGGATAGTTAATAATAGAACGTGAAACTGCACAGCCAATGCATGCCGTGTAGCCAAGGGTTAAATATTACCCGACAACTTTAGTATGTTTAGAAAAAAACTTTTGTATTATTTCATGAAAAACATGACATCAAGTAGACACTCTATCACAGCAGTTAGTACAAAAACGTGGAAAAATATATACAAATGTATACAACAATATCACAATGAAGGCAACATACATTTAAGGAAAAAAGAAAGAAAACATATAATCAAATTATTATAACGACACCAGCTATTGTCTGCAATGTGAATTCAATAGCACATTGATTGCAATTTAAACACTTTCTTAACAATTCATAGAAGAAATGAGCCAGTCCTTTGGTAACAAAAGCTGTGAACAGGGCGGAACTGAGATGGAATAGCCTGCCTGTCACACAACACCTGTGAATAGTGAATTGTAAGAAATTGCAGGTAGGGCCCACGAGAGTGGAGAAAGTTTGTCCCTATCTGCACCCTTTGTTCTTGACACAGGCTGGGGGTCAACGCGTTTCAAACCTTATTTAGTCTAGGTTCTCCTCAGGACGAGGACTGGGTAAAGGTGAACCTGAAAGGGAATTAAGGGAAGGTGTCAGCAGTTATATAGATAGTATATATTTAGACAAGATAGTGCTCTGACTGGCTACCCATGAGTAAGCAAAATTTACCTTCTCAGCCAACACAGTGGCTGCGTGGAGAGAAGTACACAGAACCACTAGAATTGTTCTGCGAAGACAAGAATGGAGGCTATCAGGAGGTGCGCCAGAGAATTATACAACACAGGTCCCGTATAAACAATAAGAACCTTACGGCACCCTTGGTGGCCCATTTCCTACAACAGAAACACACAGTGAATGACATGCGCTGGACCGTTCTGGCCGTGATCCGAGGTGGCAGTGGCGACATAGATGTACGCTTGTCCCAAAAAGAAGCGTATCTCATTCTAAAATTTGACACCTCCAACACTGGATTAAATGAAATGTCTGAACTCTCCAACTTGGGACCCTAATACTTCCCAAAAGGCTCTTGTACCGCATGTACAACCCGGATTGACCTGTTTTGTGCCGTGAGTCTGAGGATGCAGCTTTTATACTTCACTCAAACTCAGGTTCTTACTCCTGTACTGCTATTTTTATGTTTTACTTCCACCCTCTTCTACTGAAATCGTGATGGGGCTAGATAGGCATTCCAATCTCTGCCATCTTATCTATAATCACCACAGTGTCTTGGGGCCAATATTCGCTACTGCTTCGAATTCATGAAATACATGTGCTATGGTATATTATGAGAAACGATGTACATATTCGCATAATGTGTTGCAAAAGATGTTTTGCTTGGATGTATCTAAAATGTTTCACAGTTAGCCATTCCCACGTATACTTCTACACTCGAGCCATCAAGGCATGGGAACATCGTCAGGCTCCCTGCAGTCGCACATTTGACAATTTAGAACACGCAGTGGACTGCAAGTACCAAGATCCTTTGCGCTATGTCCACTTGAAAATGCTGCCATGCCTGAAGTAGCCCTTAGCAGGGCGGCGCCCACTTACGAAGCTGACCCGACCGGCAGACACGAAAGATCACAGACTCCAACCTTGAAGGTTTGAAGTAAGTCAACCCTGGCCTCTCTTCTTCCCACTCCTCACGCGGCACATTTAATGTTTCACAGCATTAATCTCTCGGACTTTGCTTGTCCACAGAGTGCAGCGTGAGATTGATTCCCGCTTAGCCGCTTTACACGGACCGCGGCTCATTTCCTCCACACAGCGCACATTCAAGCGCAGGTAGGAGATGTCTCTGTTTTTAACCTCTGCCTTGATTTTTTAAGCGAGAACCTTACCGCTTTCGAGTCTCAATCGTTCACTCATTACTCCTCAGCCCCCTACAACTTAAACAAATACTGAGAGGAGGATGTGAGGCCCTACTGACTAACAGAGACCGCCCTTCACACAGCGCACATTTAAGTGCAGGTATGAAACGTCTTTGTTTTAAACCTCTGCCGAATCTTCGAAGCGTGAACCTTACCGCTTCTGAGTCTTACTTGTTCACTGTGTACTTTCACTCCTCAGCATCCTACAATTTAAAAATATACAGAAAGGAGGATGTGAGTCTCGACTGATTTATACAGATTGCCCTGGGCGCCCCGAATTCTGGCATCTTCGACACTGCATTCAGGTATCTTGCTCATTTTTTAATCCCGTCCCTGCGTGTTGCACAACCTCACACGCTCATACTGATAGCCTCCATTCTTGTCTTCGCAGAACAATTCCAGTGGTTCTGTGTACTTCTCTCCATGCAGCCACTGTGTTTGCTGAGAAGGTAAATTTTGCTTACTCATGGGTAGCCAGTCAGAGCACTATCTTGTCTAAATATATACTATCTATATAACTGCTGACACCTTCCCTTAATTCCCTTTCAGGTTCACCTTTACCCAGTCCTCGTCCTGAGGAGAACCTAGACTAAATAAGGTTCGAAACGCGATGACCCCCAGCCTGTCTCAAGAACAAAGGGTGCAGATAGGGACAAACTTTCTCCACTCTCGTGGGCCCTACCTGCAATTTCTTACAATTCACTATTCACAGGTGTTGTGTGACAGGCAGGCTATTCCATCTCAGTTCCGCCCTGTTCACAGGTTTTGTTACCAAAGGACTGGCTCATTTCTTCTATGAATTGTTAAGAAAGTGTTTAAATTGCAATCAATGTGCTATTGAATTCACATTGCAGACAATAGCTGGTGTCGTTATAATAATTTGATTATATGTTTTCTTTCTTTTTTCCTTAAATGTATGTTGCCTTAATTGTGATATTGTTGTATACATTTGTATATATTTTTCCACGTTTTTGTACTAACTGCTGTGATAGAGTGTCTACTTGATGTCATGTTTTTCTTGAAATAATACAAAAGTTTTTTTCTAAACATACTAAAGTTGTCGGGTAATATTTAACCCTTGGCTACACGGCATGCATTGCCTATTAAATGTTCAGCAGCATTCAACCCAGTCAATCTTCTGACTCTTTGACAAGAGTGATTTTCATATTCGGGGAACAGCTGCGGTCTGGATAGCTAAATTCTTGTCAGGGAAAGGTTAGATCGTTCAGCTGGGTTGTTTTCACTCAGCACCAATGTCCATGCCTTGGCTGTTGCTTAAAGATCATCATTATGCCCCCTCACCATTATTTATTCTGTGCCTCGCCTCTTTGTCTCATTTTTCACATGGACTGGGTCTTGCCTTTTACATGTATGCACATAACTGAGGATGATTCGAGAACCCCTAATTCCTGTTACCTGTAATATTGTTCAATAGTGAATGAATATTAACTGTTTAACATGAATCCTTCTAACTCTGCAATTTTACGAAACAAAAATTCTCCCAGTTTTGAGATTTACGTAATTGGCTTTCATCCATGAGACCTTGTGGGTGTGGTTGAAAACATAGGTCTACAAATTGATACTATGCAATCCCCCTCAGCTAAATTAAAGTTGTTTCCCAAGCCTGCTTCTTTCACCTTTGGGTTCTGAGTAAAGTTTATAATTGTTAAAGCCTAACTCTTAGAATAAATATTGTCCATTAATGTAGCCTGTTTTCTGCATTATGTATGCTATTTGGTACTTTTCAAGCTCACAAATATGCAGCGCACATCACAGCACCTTTCTTCAGGTGATATTGTTATTTCTTTATCCCAAGTTGGACTGTCAAAATAGGGTGGCAGATCTTTAAGCTTTCAGATTTCTTAGTTGCCGAATGGATTGCTTCTAGATCAGGGGTAATCTAATATTTTTCCCTTAAGAACAATTATGATGATGCAACTTTTCAACATCCACTCATTTCTATTCTTTAAGTTAGAAATAACCTTCTACTCTATAGCTCTAAGAGGATTATTAAGGAATGGATACAGTGAAGGTCTGTTCAGTGTCTTTCTTCATTATTTAAAGAAAGGGCAACTTTGTCCAGTAGCCAGTGTGTCATCCTTCCCAGTATAAAACATGTGAAGGCTAACAGATGTCTCCTTAAGAGGGTCCCAGTTTGGAGAAAAAAATATGAATGTAAAACAACCTCCTCGGCAATCCGAAGAAGTTTTATTAAAGATGGAGATTTAGGTTGCAGAAGATAGGCCACGCACCAAATTCCATCTGACATCAGGAATAGTCTTACATAAAAAGCTCTTCACACTGGTAAACCTGCCTACCTGGCTTCCAAACTCAATAAGGCCGGCCAGACAAGGAAACTCAGGAGTACTAACACTCTACTTCTCATTCCCCCGAAAACTCGCAAACAAAAAACCTTATCACGCTCCTTCTCTGGAAATGCGCCCAAAATTTAGAACTCCATCCCAGTCCATATCAGAACTAACCCCTTCTTCATAAACTTCAAAAGTCAGCTCAAAGACCTCTTCCTCAATGGAACTCATTCGAATGGATAGCTGCCGCCCAACAAGACAGAGTTCCTCACCTTCGGGTCTGGTCAGCGCTAAATAAAACTCTTTAATAAATACATAAGAATAAAGAAAACCCCAGCCAAAGAATGTAGGAAAAGAGGCTAAAAAGAACCTAGCTGCAAAACCAGCACAGAATCAGTACAAACTAGAGAATAAGTTAATGATAAGCACAATGAAAATTAAGAGGCTGATTACGAAGTTGGGCAGACTGCCTGACACCGTATCGGTCTGGAGCCACCGGACCTTAGGTCGGCGGTTCCGACCTCAGGATTAGGATGCGACTGACCATAGTACGGTTACAAACATCCATTTTTTAATGGAACCTTGTGTAGCAGGCGGAAAAGACCCGCAGCACAAGCTTCCATTGAAAAATTACCCCCCAGTCCCCATAGTGGGGGGCCAAGGATGAAGAGGGCCCTGATAAGCGTCCCAAAGCCATTTGCCAACAGCCTTTCCATCTCAGAAAGGCCGACATGGAAAGGCTTTCGGAAAATGACATCATGATCCAGGCGGCGGAGCTGCCATCATTAAGGGATTATGAGCATTTTGGAACAGCAATGGACCGCCTGATGCCTCCGCATTGTAATGTAGCGGTTGGACCGCAGGGGTAGATGTCAGTGGAGACCATCCCACCAACATTGTACTTAGGCTCTAAGTAACAAAATTGACTAAATTTATCTTCTCGCGATTGCCTCCTTTACATGTGATTTAAACAGGAAGTAACTCAGTATCCTACATGGAATTCCGAGGGAAACTGAAAACTTTTTTATTTTCACAAGCATTCTCAACCTGAGCCAGTCTGGAGTCTCTGATTTGATTTGAATTGAGTTACCCCACAGCGCCATGAAACCGTCCGGTAAACGCGCGCTATACAAATACTTTTAAATTCAAATTCAAATAACATCACAGAAAAGACTTACTTCTTGTACTGGAAATCCCAGCAATGTCTTCTGGACAATTTACCATCGTCTTTGTGTAGAGTAGTTCATAGGCTTGACCCCACCTCTCCTTTCAGAATCAGATCATCACTTAAGCATGTGTAGAAGAGAAGCGGGTTTGGCATCTGTTTCCCGCTGCCAAGTTACCTGCTAAATCCTTTAGCGGATTGCATGACAACCCTCATAGTAACTACAATCACAGTATTATCAGCGAAGCCCAAACCTTGAGGACACCCATCTATGTGCTGGGTGCGGCATCTAGCAATGCTTCATCTGGGTGATTGATGCGCACAGTGTGCTCCTATGCCTGCGGAGAGCCTCCAGTGAGTCCCGTGCACAGTTGTGACAAAGCTGTCTGATAAGGGCATATGTGCATTTATGAATAAGTGTAGATAGATAGATAGATAGATAGATAGATAGATAGATAGATAGATAGATAGATAGATAGATAGATAGATAGATAGATAGATAGATAGATAGATAGATAGATAGATAGATAGATTCTAAAATTGGCCCTCCACAGCATAATTTTTCCAATGCTACTTTCTGCTTATCGATAAAACAATCTCGTGTGTATATTAAAACATGTATTTCCAAATGTTTTGGACAATCCAGTTTTATGACATAGGAGTAAGTACTTCATTTTTTTCTGTAAATATCCACGGATATTGAATACACTTGCCCTCAGATCGTCTCTAAAAAAAACATAATTGAGTGGATGAAACACTCATAACTCACACATTTATGTCATCATTTTAAAACCTTTCAATTCACTACTGTCCCTTCTCATTTCCAGGGAACAACATTCAACAAAATATTGTAAATGAGGCTTAGTGGGACACTCTCTGTTCCTTCTATCCATACATGGTTTAATTCAGCATGTTTAAGCCGTTTGTGGCATTTTACACTTGCTTTCCGTTGTTTTTTTTATTTTTGCAATCAGCATACAGATATCTTTTTGGCTTCTGATTTAAAGTCTGACCTTATTTAGTTTTCGAATGTTAGTGTCTGATTGAACATAACTGTATCTACTGTCAAAATGTATCCAGTGGCAGGCGGAAGAGGGGTGGCTGGTGGGTGGCCGGGGGATGGTGGATAGTTGAAATGATTTTTTTAAATTCCCTTAACTGATCTCGCTGCATCTCTTCACCGTATCTCCCACCTCATGTCTCTTCCAGGAAGCACCACATCCAATCACAACGCTTCAATGTAGTGTTGGCTTTGTAAGCACCCAGGCTCCCCTGAGCCAATCAAAATACTGCAATTCAGTGTTGTGATTGGTCTGAGCACTGTGGTTTAGCGCTCAGACAGGGGCTAGGGCCTGGGCATGTTCTCCACCCAGGCTGTAAGGCAGCCTGGGTGGAGAACATGCAAAGTGCTCATGACGCTGAGGCCGGCCCAAGACTGCCGGCCAAAGCATCATGCGCACTTTGGAGTGCAGTAACCACAGTTCCTCCCCGACGTAGGAGAGCCAAGCCCCGCCCTGCCTGTGACGATACTAAAAATAAAATGATAAGAACTTTAGTTATTATAATTTTCATTTCTCTTTTACACTGCTCTGTGAGCAGCGGAGTGACACTCCTCAGCCTTAGCGAAGGAGCCTCCATTGAATGTATTACCAAAACTAGATGTTTCCAAAATAGAACTATATCAACACACCAATGAAGTACTTTGTGTTTTGACTGGAAACTGCCACCTTGTTTAATTAGTCACTGGCTAAGTTAATGTGCTACCCCTTACTCCAGATGCCTGGACTATGGAGATCTAGACTTTCTCTGTTAGCCTCTCTACAAAGACAGTGACGTCGCTGGTGATTTCAATTCACGATCATCGACTCAACCTGGCTGGGACAACCACAAAACATGGATTCTTCCTAATTTACACATTTGGCTTCCTTTCCAGTGGTGGTCGTGGTCATAGTTAAATAGCAGAGACATCATCTGATGACCTCCTAAAAGAAAGAAAAGCAGAGGACAAAAAGATTGTGAGGGGATTTCCTTCCCAACTCCCTGGGATTGGGTGAAACAGTAGTTTTAGGTAACTGGGCGCCCAGAAACAAGAAGCTGTAATAGAACGGAAGAGGAAGCACAACATAAAGGGTACTTTCGGTCCAATCCAATAAAGGCTAACAGGAAATCCCCAGCCAGACATCCCAAAAACTGTTCCTCAAATTTTAATAAAAAACATAATTAAACCAGATTAATAATTTATCCACTCACCACTCCATCGAATATCCTTGCATTCCTAAGTGATGTAAGCATTTACTTTTAGAGGCTTCACAGAAACACAAATCCCTCTGATATTTGCACAGCGCCAGTTTCTTTTGATTACAAAGTGACATCCACCCAAAATGGACTCTAGGGCACTGTGTGATCTGTGCTTTTTTACAGGAAAAGTTTCAAGTTTATTACATGTTAATGTAGATTTTCTCCTCATCTTTAGGAACTCACCATAACAATGACATTGTTTGCTATTAGTCTAACTATAGAGTTCAATTATTCTCAAAGCACGTCACGTGATGCATGTGAAGGTGTTACAACATGGGACAGGGTATCATTGATGATTGTAAGCCTTTTGAGGATGTCTGTCGCAGTTCTTAATTTACAAAAACATTAAGTGCCAGGGCTCTTTTCAGGAGGCCGCTGCACCTTGTGCCAGACATTGCCACTGCCAGTCCTGCCAATGATAGTAACAACACAAGTTTTAACATTCACACTCCTACAAGTGTGAAAATTCGGACTAATTCAGGCCCCCAAAGCTATAAGAATGTTTTGGGTGGCAGGAAATATTCATTTCTACTGTATATTGAGTTAACAATTAACTGTTGTTGTGGTCATCTTTTAATTGTCTAGACAGCGCCACCTTGTAGCAGACTGTCACAGGCCCTGTGCTGACAATTAAGTGCTGGTGCTGAGCACCGGAAAACACTGGTTCAAATAAAGTACAGGTCTGTCGTGGAGATATTGAAGCAAGAAGAAACATGTCACTAAGTGAAATTGTGAAAATCTGTCATTTCCTACTTCTTGCACAGCACAGAATTGTACTGTGATTCCTTTAGCCCCTATGCCTATCAACAGTTACTTTGAATTAACCTGAATCCACCATCATTGGTTACATAAATCATATAATGGTCTGTCATCATGGTCATATATCATGTAATGTTGCTTTCTATGACGTTATTGTGGGGCAAGGATAGTGTGTTGTCTCTACCATTTTTCACAAGTTCACTTGTCCTCTTCCCTACAAAAGTAAAGCAGAATAGAGCCATGTTACCTTTTTAATGCTGCTGTATGAAATCCAGCATTTCTGTGTGGTCCCCCCAGATTTTCACCTCTTGCTTATCCCTATATTTTTGTTGGTTTAGAACTATGTGCACTTTACCCCTGTTAATCAGAGGTAAAGTGCCTGTGCTCTTCCTTTTGCCATGGTCAAATTGGCATACTTGTAATTGCTACATTTAACGTTCTTATACATCCCTAGTATATGGTATATAATGTACCCAGGGTTTAAAACTTAAAAACCACTAATGAACTGCAGAACGTATTGTGCCATCCACTACAGTGACAGTGCAAACATGGCTTTGGGCTATCATAATTGCCCAACTGAGCCCATTTAAATACTGCAGTTCAGTCTGTCAAAATGAATCCTTTTGGCAGGTCAAAACCTCCACTTTAATTATTAATAAATCATCCGTAAGTAGGCCTTGTAGTCCACAAGACACGGTTTGTGCTACAGTAGGAGATGTAGAAATTTAACATTAACATGACCTTACAGTGACTCGCACCCAAAATCCAAAATGTATTATTCACTGTGGTGGCGTCCTATGTAAAAAATCAGAGTGCAGATTACAATTCTAGTACTGCATCTCAGGAATGGGACTAAGTAGAAAAATAATTAAACTACTATTTTTAATAGTTGTTGTAATAGTTGTTATAAATAAGGAATCATGGTGAAGTTGGATTGTTTTAAAAATATGAGGGAAAACGAACTTTTATACATTTACTTTTTCCCTCCCTGGAGTTCCTAGAGTCTAATTTGCATTTGATCTCAAACTTCTCCCAGCCAGGGATTAGCATTTGAATAGGTATGGAAAAGGTGTAAAATGCTTAGCAGGACAAACTTTATGCAAACTTGAATGGGCAGTGATAACTCCTCTGAAGCTCACTGAATATGCATGTTGGGCACTGCGAGCATTCTTTTTGATATTGCGGTGTCCAATCCAGCGTGAGTGTAAAATCCTGCTGGGTATGAATATAAAGTTTTTAGGTGCACTTGATAGGCAGCCAACAGGATGCAAAAACTGTTCTTGTGTATCCACAGTCTGGTTTCTGGAAAACCCGATGTTTGCAAATTACTAGACTTCAGTCTCTGAGTTTATTGGGGGTACAGTGGCTTCTTCAAACTGAATGAGCATTCCCCATACACACTGCCAGCCCCAAGAGCCCAATTGTAGTGTGGCTAAAGACTCTCGCCATCTTGAAAATGCTAGGGAAGGGTGAGCCACTGAAATCTCGAGCCAGGCATGAGCCTGAAGAATGGCTCTGGCCTAGGTCGAGGTCTAGTGAGAACCCCAAGGACATAACAAGCTGAGCTTTTATGTGGCTTCTGCCTGCCACCCTCATTCTAAAGCACAGAGGTAAAAACTAAGCATTAGCATTTGAGGTTAAAAAAGGAGAGGTGAATAGATACCCACTCTGTGGCTGAGTTGTAAAAATTTAACCGAAACAACCTGGATTAATTGCAGCTCCCCCTCCTAACAGTATTGTGTTATCCTAAGCAAATCTTTTCTTTTACGTATCCCCCTTTTTCTTCACTATCGCATATGAAAGCACCTTGAAATATGTAAGTGCAGACTAACAGCTGGTCAAAAACCTATTGTGTTTGATTTACTAGACTATAGTGTTGATATATCTATAATAATTGGAGCCACATAGAGGGTTCAAATGACAAATGCCTTGCCTCTTAGTTCCCTAATGAAAGTGTTGCGAGGGTGGGGGCGGGGTAGGAATGGTTCTAAGTTAATGTTAAAAATCTATCACTTTTAGCAACTACTTCTCAATGCAGTGCTATAATGTGATGTATTAATGTCAAAGCTTCCACATATAAAAGAAAATCACTTTTTGGATTTTTTAAGAGACTTTATCATATAATGTGATGTTTGTTGTATGATTTAAGTGGCAAACATTTTTAAGGCACGGCTCTTGCAAGGGCTCTTAGAGCCAAGTCGGATCCCTGACTTGGCTCTGCTTTCTCTGTTAATTTGTTAGCTTGCCCATTAAAAAAAAAATTATAAAGTGGGTTAGCCCTGGGCACTTTTGCTCCATTGGTTAGGGTGTGCACAGGCATCATGTTGGATACTAGCTGGTGACAGGCATAAATGTGGCATCTCCAGGTACCCATTTCAGAACATTCTTGGACCTGAGGATGAACAGGTGAAGACTGGACCTGTTCTCTGTGACCTGTGTGGCACCCTAATGGGCGGGACCTGCTCCCTTGTGTACACAGGACAAAGAATTGGACTCCATTTCTCACAAGGCCGATGACCTGTTTAACCGACAAGGATAAAACAAGCTAGAAGAGGCCTTTCCAGCAACTGCCCAGCTGAACAGTGGCAACTGGACATGGGTTACACCATGTGTGTCTCTAAGGGCCTCCCTTGAGGTCCTTTGGGAATTTAGAAAGGTACTCATGTGATGGATTGAGATTTAAAAAACTATGGGCCTGATTTAGAGTTCAGCAGATGGATTACTTTGTCTCAAATGTGACAGATAAACACACAAAATGATGGAAGGAATGTTGCACAATGGCAAAACATTCACCCCGTCACAGATCTGGGTATAATCCATTGTAAGCCACCCCAGTTCAGACATGGCCATATGCAAATCAGTCTTGACCCTGTGCCTCATGGGAACAGTCCAGACCGAACTGCCGAGCCATGTCTTTTTTGGACAGGAATCAAGCATCCTAGGACCGGTTTCTGGCTATCAGCTGTCTAAGCCAGGATAGCTTGACTCCAATGGCGTAGTGAGCAAGGGACCCACGTCTGGGCATACCCTTCCCACATAGGGTGAACAGCAAAACACACAAAATGATGGACGGAATGTTGCACAATGGCAAAACATTCACCCCCGTCACAGATCTGGGTATAATCCATCATTATTTTGCTCACCAAGCCACCCCAGTTAGGACATGGCCATATGCAAATCAGTCTTGATCCTCTGCCTCATGGGAATAGTCCAGACCAAACTGCCAAGCCATGTCTTCCCTGGACCGGAATCAAGCATCCTAGGACCGGTTGGTGTGGTGAGCAAAAAAATAATGGATTTAGGCCCAGATCTCTGTACTGGGGTGAATGTATGACATTGTTCTGCATTCTGTCCATCAACTGTTGTTTTTGCATTTAGCACCCCAAGTGGGACAGGTATGCTCAGACGTGAGTCCCGTGCTCTCCACACCACTGAAATCAAGCTATCCTGGCTGATGACGGCTGATAGCCAGAAACTAGTCCTAGGATGCTTGATTCCGGTCCAGGGCAGACATGGCTTGGCAGTTCGGGCTGGACTGTTCCCATGAGGCACAGGGTCAAGGCTGATTTGCATATGGCATGTCTGAACTGGGTTGGTGTGGTGAGCAAAAAAACGATGGATTTAGGCCCAGATCTCTGTACTGGGGTGAATGTATGACATTGTTCTGCATTCTGTCCATCAACTGTTGTTTTTACAAACGTGACAGCTGTCACTTCCAATATATAACAAGTGCATTATAGCCTATGGCACTTGCAATACAGTAGACAGGATATCCATCACGTTTGTGACAGAGTAACCCATCTACCGAACTCTAAATCAGGTCCTAAGTCAGAAGGTAAAATCTTTGACCAAAATGAATCTGGTTGGTGTGTCCTACCCACGCTCCATCACGACCAGTCTCATATTACACCTAAGTCTCAGTCTACTGCAACTATTGATTATCATAGGCACTTTGTGCTTCTTAGCGCTATTCCTGCTTAAAACTTTAAAAATTCATACTGCTGGTTCCTCTCATTTGATTTGTGTCAGAGACTTTGGTGTCAGTTTGTTTTTATAAACTCTACTCTAGTTTCCTAACTTGGTTTGGTATTTTTATTACTTTGCTTTCAGATTATATTACTTTCTAATACTTAATAAATACTGTACACATTGACCTGAGTTAAGCCTGTTTGCTCTGTGCCGTAGGTACTAGGGGGTTGAGCTCAGGCTAATTTAAAGGTACACATCATTTCGGGCTAGATGTACTAAGCCTTTTTGCAGTAGCATGCAGCCAGGTTAAAACATTCAGGATATTTGAAAATGCAAAAAGTCTTTTTCTACTGTATCATACTCAACTTGCGATTCGGTAACCCATAACTGATTCCCAATTTGGGTTTGGGGATTATTAACTATTAGGTGTTTGGAAGGTGCATTTTTAAGGCATCCCTTTCAAATACTTAATTGTAGTGGTATATGCTAATGTTTTGTGACCGAAATGCATTCACAAAACATTAATACTTTACCACCAACTCAAAGTTGATGGTAAGCCATTCGCAAATGAAAGGGTTTCTCCTTTGAGAATGTTAAAAAACTAGTTTTAAGAGCAGGCAGCAATCCCACAGAACACTGCCTACTCTTAAAAAATAAAAATGAAACATATAATTTTTTTAAATGGATCCCAATTTCCTTTAAGCCCTTCGATGCGCCCGTGACCAACGGCCATCGCGAGCACTACCTCCGTAGAGCTTTGCACATCCGTTGGCCGACGCTGCCCCGCCTACTCAATAAAACCGCTGCACCAGTGCGGAATTGCCACCACGGCTAAGCAGTTAAGGAAAACTACCTGCAACTTTTTTTTTGATTGATTGCTTTATTTAAAAGCAATCACAGACATGGTGGTCTGCTGACCACAGCAGACCACCATCCCTGTGATGGCAGGAAATATTAGTGGTCACGAATTGCATCCTCCCTCATTAACATTCCTGAGTTTGGTCAAAATGCGACACACTACACATCGCAAATTTTCAAAATAACCTACTAATACATAGGTCACTTAGCAAATTAACAAATCGGTCGCAGAGGTACTAGTCCCAAATTGGGACTAGTATTTTGCAACCAGTTGTACATACATGTAGCCCTTCATTTTCTAGATGTCATGAAAATAGGAATCTACCCACGGTGAGGAAGTCAGAAATAAACAGATCCTCGTTAATGTTCTGAACAGGAGGTGGGCGGGCCTGGGGCAGAGTCAGCTACTAACAGCTCTTTCACCCTAATGGCATTTCAATTCACCAGCTTGTTATCAAATCTCTATATTTGCCTAAGGGACAGACCTACTTCGGCTCAACATACATTTCATCTTTCCTAAGCGGAATAAGGATGAGTTTTTGCCTGTGGTGAGCTTTCTCTGTGAGATCCGAAAGCGGATCCACAGGGAATTACATTTATTAGGATAAAAGGAACGGAGGTGGGAGGCCGGGGGGGCGTGGAAAGAGTCTGCAGAAGCTCCCCTTCTCCTTCATAGCTCACCTGATGTGAGGAATGCAAAGGAAGCTGACAAGCTCTTTAAAAAAATAAACAACAGAAGGCAGCATGTTGAAGCTGGCAACACGGAGCTCATTTTGAGTTTGTGTTCCGCATTTCTCCGTTTAACCCCCTGAGCGTCAATCCTCACAGGGCAAGACTAAAAAGTCATCACTGAACCTAAAGCCCTTAGACATTAAATTACATTGGGTAGTACGATTTCACTAAATGGTGACGAGGTGTCTCAGTTCGAAGCTATTTAAATTCGGATGTGAGAGAGGGAGGGGGAGATAGAAGGAAAGAGAGATAGAGAGTGTGTGTGTGTGTGTGTGTGTGAGAGAGAGAGGGTGGGAGAGAGAGGGTGGGAGAAAGAGGGAGGGAGGAAGAGGGAGAGAGAGATAGAGAGAGAGAATGTGTATGTGCATGTGTGTGCGCGTGCGCTTGTGTGTGTGTGCGTGCGTTTGTGTGTACACTGAAAAAACACAAAAGAGAATAAAGTGACATTGTAGTTATTGACCAGATATAGTTTACTGAGCTGGTTAGAACCTGCATCCCTACCATGCCTGATGTTGGTATCAATGATGTAATTGAACATGACATGAGTGATGCAATCTGTGTGGTCCTATTAAGCAGAGGATGGTGGGGTCACGAGTTCTAGTTAGCTCAGTAAACTATAACTGTTGCATTTAAGTTTTTTTATGAGTTTAAAATGTTAAGTTTTAATAGACATTTTCACCGAATTATAGCATCAGTTTAACCTTTGTTTTTTTAGTAAATTTCTGAGTTTTTATCCGGTATTTTTTTTAATGTAAACTAGGATCCAACTAAAATGTCACAATAACCTTTGTCTTTTTCCAGTGATTTTCTAGGGTTTTTAATGTAAATTAAGATATTATCACCAAACCCAACCCCCGCAGGCATCCAATCCCCCTGCACAAGGCCTGCGGTCAGGCCCCATGCCCACCTCCATGTGTGCACCCAACTACCTGCTGCGCACAGCCTAGAGCTGTGCATGACATGGAATTGGGTGGATGCAATGGTCTGTGAACTGACCCAGGCCCCTCCCCCCCCGCAGATGGTCAAGACTGACAAACACCCAACCCACGTTTTTGAGAATTCCTTTTCAAGGTCCCTCAGGAGTCCTGCAGGATTGCAGCGACACCCAAAAATATGTGTGTGTGCTTGTGATCTTTTTCTACATTGCTGATAATATTTTCTCTGACTGATGAATCTTCAAGGTAACTTTCCCAAAAAAAAAGCTCTTACACCTCAGCTCCTTCCAGAAACGTTGTGGGGTTATCCATCAAACAAAAGTCACGAAAAAAGAGGCTGGGGTCCCAAAAGATTGATTTCCCATGTTAATTCTTAGGAAACTTCTGTAACAGCTACAGAAAAAAAGGCTGAATGAAATTACACCAAATTTGGCAGCAAGTTAGAATGTTGTAAATCATCTTAATGATGAGATTACATATCACATTGACCTAAACACTTTGATAGAGACCTGTGAATGGACTAGCATTTATTGGTTTATTTATGTCGTGTTGTTTAATTACATTTTGCACTTTTATGCTGTTATCTATTTATATCAATATGGTAAGGTCATAAATATTGCATGTGTGTGAGTTATGGTTCATATGGCAGTTAGTTTATTGGGTAGCTCATCAGATTATCAGCTGGAGTAATCTGATGAGTTGCCCAATAAACTGATTTTTGCCTTCACCTCTGAATGTGATGCCAGAGACTTTTTTGAAAAAAGGATTGTTCATCGGTTGTTACAGACAGGACACACACACACAAGCTCTGAGCCACAGCCTATCTGCCACTGCCGGTACAACTCGGCTAGTGACCTTTGTGCAAATAAGAGTGCATGGTTCAATGCCTCTTTAAAAGTGTTCTAATTGCAGTGTTAAATATTTACGTGATGGGGTGCCAGAGGGCCGGCAACGAAGATGGCTGCCTGAGTTGTGAGGACCGACAGCCTGCTTTTTATACAGCTGCACATCTGCCACCATCCGACTGAGCTGCGGACAAGTATTCGTCATCTGAAGTCACACAGTTGCACTTCTGGACTGATTTGGGTGGCCGCCGGGAACAAATAAGGTGATAATGACCTAGCGGCCTTGCCGAGTGGGTACCCCAGAATGGTGTGGCACGTGCACTGCTAGGGGTCCTTTGGGGCTCACAGTTGAGTGGCAGAGCTTTGAGGGCAACTGGAGTGCCCCTGTTCCCCTTTAGAGGTGTCCACCTCAACCTCATTACTGGGGGCTGTGTCAGCTGCTATCTGCCTGAAGTGTTCATGGGGAAAGCGACTGGGCTAGAGCAGGTGTCTGGGCAAGTGGCTGGTGCTAGGAGGAACAGGCGGCCTACGTGGGGCTACTGGGGGCAATTGTATGGCTTTTAGAGACCGTTGACACACTAATGAATGGTTTGTGGTTTGTTTATATTACTGGCGCTTACCACTACCGCTTGGGTACAGGCCTTTCCTCCTGTACCATTGGGGGTTTAATTGGTCTGAAAATGGGGAGGGTACTCTGTTAGATTATACTGGCAAGTGACAACGTTAATAGATCATACCTCCTACAGCAATCTGCACCTAGCTGTAGCCACTTGGTGGCCATGTGTGTAGGGAGGTGGAATTGCAACTCCCTCATCTGTCGCCTGCTGCATTCTGAGGGTTGTCCTGACTCGGATAGTGGATGATCCGCCTTGAGGGCTGCCCGCTCCTAAATCTCAACTGCCTCTGCCTACTAATACAGTCTCTCGTGGGCAGACTTTGATGACTTCTAGGAACTGATGTGGGGAGTTTGCAAGAGTGCTGTGTGTTAGTGCCTGGTGCAGGGGATTTTCCGTCACCTGACATTTGAGGTGCACAAACAGCGTTTCTCATGGGAAAGGGAGATCACATACAGGCAAAGCTACTCATTATTTGGAAAGCAAGTCAGGACACATGCAGATGGTCAATAGTAAGCAAAATCTGAAACTCACGATACTGATATTACTGCCATGTTGTGTGAAATGAAAGAGAGCCTACAAACCTTGGAGGGCGAGATAGACACTCTAACTTCCAGAATGGATCGCTTCCAGGAGCGTGTTGATAAGCACGATTCCAGACTTACATAAGCAGAAGTGAGAATATCAGAAATAGAGGCTTCACACCAATCTATGGCCACCCTTACTATGCTCATATGTGAACTCGCAGCGGTAAAGGCCAAAAATGAAGATCAGCAAGAACATCAGAATTATGGGTGGGTCACTGAATTAGCTAAAAACATAAACATGTAGCACTTCGGTGAAGTCTTACTGAACTCCTTGTTTGGTTACAGTGCATTTTCTAAAGAATTTATAGTGGAGCAGGCCTATGGCTCCAAGGCCATGGCAAAATCCTAGGCTGATTATAGCAAACTGCTAAACTACAGGATAGGGGACAGATTTTGCATCCAAACAGAGCAAATCCTGATTGACGATACAATGGTTCCTCCATCTACTTCATTCTAGATTTTACACAAATGGTGCAGAAGGCCAGGTAATCATTTAAGGAGGTTAAAAAGATACTGATAGCAGAATCTGTCAAATACTCAATTCTTTTTCCTGCAAGATTTTTGCAGGAAAATAAGGTTAAAACACCTTTCTTTATCCAGCCGGCATCAACGCTGGGATTTGTACAGCTCTACCTAAAACACTGCACTGTTTCTTGATCTGGCAGCCCTGCCTTTCCCACAGCCCACCGGTTAACATGGCCCTTCGGCTTTCAGTGACAATGACTAGTTTATTTTTGTTGTATCTGTTGTGCAAACTGCCAAATGTTGGGCCTGATGCTCGTCCACCTGCTGACTATGGTCTAGTGCGGAGTCTTGAGCACTTTTGCCTGCGTTCGGAGGGTTACTTTGTATTCTTATGCTGGGCACCACTTACATGGTGTGAATACGTTTCCTTCTGCTTTCAGGTTGGTTACCAAATATTTGCATGTGTGATAGACATGTGTATGTTTTATATCAAGACAAGCATTGTTGATCTGTATATTAAATGGTTGGCTACTGGCAAATGTAGATCTCTCATAGTCCTGCCTTAGTGGCCCAGCACGACCGTGCTCCTTGGTACCCGACACATGGAGCGAAACTGCGATGCACAAGCATGTGGTTGTACGGGATTGCCCTTACTGTTTGATAGGTTTGTGGAATTCTCTGACAATTGGGTTTGGCATGGGCGGGGGATGGTAGTGATTTGGTGATGCAATATGTTGTTCTTTAGTTCCTCACTGCAATGATAACAATGTTGTGTCCCCAGATTATAATGTCTGTATTTTCACTGGGGTGGGTCATAGCGCTCTGCTAGATAATTTACATATACAGCTTAATCCACCTGATACATGGTGAATGCACTCATTTGGAACGTACATGGCTTTATTATCCATCACAAAACAAATGTTGGCACACCTTGAAAGCACAAAATAGACACTGCTAGGCTACAGGAGACACATTGTTCAACGTTAAGCCAGCCCACGTTTGCCTCAAACTAAGGTCAGCAGTGATATTTCTTTTCATATTCACCTTATTCCCAGAGGGCTAGTTACTTTTGTTAGGACGTCCCTGGATTCTAGATTAGTGGAATATATTTCAGTTATTGCAGGACATGTTGCAATTGTGGTGGGTTGCTGAATGAGCTGCAATTGCTAATGGTAAATCTGAATTCTTTGACGGTGTACTGTCCAAATATAGCAAATACAGGAGTGGCCCATCCTGTCCAGGGGGGAGGTGATTTTAATCTTACTCTATCTGCTGGACTAGATAGGATGTCCATGATGTACAGACCTCCCCCTATGACGGGTGTGGCACTCACTCATATTAGGCAGCTTTATGATCTAATGGATGCCTTGAGCGCTCTACACCCAGATGAGGCTGAATGGACATTTTATTCCCCAGTACATGTCATGTGTTCTTGTGTCGATATGTGGCTTATCCCCGGCAATTAATTCCATTGGTACAGGAATTTATTGTTCTACCTATAACTGTGTCTGACAGCTCTCCTGTTGAACCCTCCTCTTACCCTGTGGTGTTATTAGCTGAAGAGAACAGAAGTACATGATGGGATATTTCGTGCATAAGTACACAAAGATATTGTGGAATATTATAAACTGAACGAACAGTCTGTCTCAAAGCCCAAAGCGTTCTGAGACGCATTCCAAGCCTATATTAGGGGAGTTTGCTTATTCAAGAACTTGGGTATACTTAAGCCTGTGCAAAATATGCTTGACCGGCTTGAGATGGAACTTAAGTTAATGGAAACTAACAATGCACGCACCTAAAGTAAACTACTCTGGCTGAGTTGCAGGAGATGTTATTGGTGTTCTGGGAGGAGGCGAACGTGAGGTACTTTTTCAAAAAGCACGCTCGTGTCCAAATAGTTGAGGAAAGATATTTACACTTTTAGCAAAATAATCTCTTACAAGAATTTATATATACATAATTGCATTGAAGATCAATCTCCGACAAATCACAATTCATAAACATAACTTGTTGCTGATCACTTGTGAAAATTACAAACCACCCTCCAAACCTAGAAGCAATGCCTTCCATGTGTCGATTTTGACCTGGTTAAACCCTAGCATGGGTGGCTAAATCTATGAGAGTCTAGGCTCAGATTTCTGTATGTTCTCTGGCGAGTCCGGGGTATCCTCAGCCCCAGTGGACATTCTAGATAGCTTTAGGACATACTATAAACAGCAATACTCCCCCCCCGTCTGCATATTGATAAGACAGATATTCGGTCACATTTGGACCAGGTGGTATTGCTGTGGATGGACTCTGAAGGTAGGAGGTTGTTGAACTCCCTTGGGAGGATGTTAAATGAGCCATCATGAGTCTTCCTAGTAGCAAGGCCCCTAAAGACAATGGTCTACTGGTTGATTTTTATAAAGAATATATATTGATTTGCTAGCACCCAGATTACTAGACCTATATAACTCAGCCATTCTTAATGGAGTATTTCTATTTTCTAAATTGAATGCCATAATAACTGTATTGTTGAAAGCAGCGAGAGACCCCAATTTATGCTCTTGATACAGGCCACTAGCCCTGTAGAACACTAAAAAAAAATATTGGCCAAAATACTGGTGCAACGGTTGCAAGCACTTATGCAATTTCTCATTTTTTCGAGAAAATTTTGGCCTCATACCCCAAAGAGCTATCACTTTGAAAATGCGCATGCTAATTGCTGTCCTCCACAGAGTGGATCAACAGCTTCCTTCTGTGGCAATATTATCCTGTATGAATGGCCTTCATACAGGAGGTCCTGCACAGGCTTGGTTTGGACACTTACTTTCTGAAAGTCATTAACCTATTATATACTACACCCAGGTTAATAATTCTGATAAATAAGCACATTCTGGGCTCGTCTCTAAAGGCAGGGTTACCCAGCATAGAGGCCGCCCATCACTGCTGATTTTCGCACTAGCTATTGAGCTACTGGCTTGTTTTATATGAGCTTTCCACATTCGTCATGAGATCTGTCGAAATAGTACTATATCTCCAACAGCCAGCGGAAAACCTTTCTCCTGTCATTAGGGAAATCATACTGTTTGGGGATCACTCAGGTTTCCAGATAAATTGGGAAAAACTCTGATATCTTCCCTCTGACAGATTGTCCCAACAGGAAAATAATGGACTATCCCCTGAAGTGAAGCTCAGAGAGTGCCAAATGTTGGGGCATCCATGTCATCTGAAATACAGCTGAACTCATCCGGTGTAATTTTGGTGTGGCCCTTGAGAAGCTTAAAAGTCACGTAGAGTTCTTGCTACCCATGCCTCTATCCATGTTGGGGTGAATCTTGCATGTTAATATGATCATTTTGCCAAATTTTTATATATTTGCTAATATACTGGCGCGCCTCCCCGGGAATTATTCAGGCAGCTGCAACAGCCACTTTTCAGACTGATTTTGAGAGGAAGTTAGCCAATGACAAGTCTTGCTGTTCTGGATTTATATTGCCCAGTGGCTCAGGCGCAGTGCCTGAAATTTTGAAACACACCTCCACAAATGGTCCTACATATTAGAGTTGAGAGAGCAATAGCTCATTCCAAAGCACTCTTCAGCATCAATAGTAAGTCACGCTCCGGGACATTCAGGAGTAAAAGGCTGCAACCCCAACAGTTGGCCCAGTTAACCCTGCTTGTCCCGTGGCCCACTGAAAGGGATTCAGACAATGTAGTTGTAATCTCCAATAAAATTGCTTGAACCATGCTTTATATTATCTTACTTTTATACCTTAACACCTCAAGATATTGCCAGAAATTTAAGACTGGTCATTTAGCATTCCAATTTCTCATTCAGAATTGTGAATCCTTCATCTATTTAAACATTCTGATAAGCAAATGCTGCCGAGACACTGGGAGATTTCCAAAATGTTCTAATGCCTATTGAAATGCACTGACATTTTTGCAGTTCCTGGAGTTCAATTATCTGATATTACCACCAAATCCAATCAGAATTCCAGCTTGTCCTCTGAAATTCCAATCAAATAAACTACTTGCATTACAGGAAAAAGGTTTTGGGAATTCAGAATGCTTGCCATTTAACAATTGCCTTCTCTTTAAGAATTTGCAACACTGTGAGCAAAGGGTAGTGTATTTGCTCGATTTGAATACACAGTCTTTGTCTTATGGACTGAATACAGGAAGGAATTTATGTAGTCTAATTCCGCATGGTTTGCCACAGTTGATACCTGTGTCTTGACTACCCTCAAAAGTCAGTGTCCCATTTACCATTGCTTGTATCCCATCTCCTGAAAGCGATCTTGGCATGAATCCATGCTGAATTTCCCATATGTGCGGCTCATAGATAACAAAATGAGGTACTATGAGTTAAACTATACATTTTTATTTACGGTAGTTTTGAATTTGGGACATAGCCACAGATGGCGGAATACAGGAAATTTACTCAGTTGAGTTTCTCATTTGCACCCCAGTAAAAAAGTTTTTACCGGATGGTGAGACTTGAAATATCTATGTTGATTTTTTTTTCTATGTATTTTTTCAAACAATCCAATGAAAGCCCAAAGTACAAGATGTTCCTTTCAGATGAACACAGAACCTACTCCATTTTGGTACATTAAAGCAGGGACATGAACAAAAAATATGGTGACATCATCTCTTGTAATGAGGCAATATGTGTAGTAGGTGCAAGCAATTACCACTTTCAAATAAAAAAACAAAGGTTTATAAACAATCAGAAGAATAATGAACATCCGTGGTGCCATAAACAGGAATGAAAATGAGGCTACCCAGTGTACACATATTCACCCTATGTAGGAAATCTTATTTGTAAGAAAATTGATTAATATTTGGGTGGGTGACTAACCACCCTCAAGTGATAATCGCAACCATTGTCAGAGTGATCCCTTAAATCACTAAATTAACCTGAGCTCAACCCCTCTGGTAGCTATAGCACATAGCAGACATTGTTAACTTAGAGAAACAGATGATGGAAACTCCCCCTCTCTTTTCCCGGACTACCAAGCAGTGTTCACCCCTCCCCTGGGATCGATGGGTGGAACCAAATGCCAGAATCCCCCACCACCTCCAGAAGCTGGAAGGTATTCAACCCACTTACAGAGATGAACATCTCTAAGTTAACTGCAAATTCAAAGCCCTCCTCCCACCTCGCAGTCTCCTTTCCAGCCTCCCTTGCAAAAAGTTGTAATCACGTCATAACCCCCCTCTGGATGATGATACTGGAGTTATGCCAAAATTAGGTCAAGTCACTCCACTGTTAAAAAAAAATCAGGCTCAGACCTTGATGACCTCAATAACTTCAGGCCGATCTCCAACCTTCCCTTCTTGGCTAAACTTCTTGAGAAATGTGTCCTATTTCAACTCAACTAACACATCGACACCAACAACTTCCGTGACTCACACCAATTGGGCTTTGGAAAGGGATGTAGCACAGGAACAGCAATACTAAATATATCTGACAACATACACACATCTCTGGATGCTGGACGATGTTGCCTGCTCATCCTTCTACACCTGTAAGTGGCCTTCGACACGGTTGACCACAAGCTTCTTCTAAACACCCTCAAACAACTGATTGGAGCTGATGGCCTGGTTCTGCAATGGATCACATAATTTCTTCATTACTGTTCTCAACAAATAAAAATAAATGACCCAACTTCATATCTTCTCGAATAACCAGAGTTGTTCCCCAAGGCTCAGTTGGCTGACCTGCACCAATATCTACATAGCACCCCTCACTATCGTACTCACACATGCAAACACCCACTTGCACCTCTATGCAGACAACATCCAGCTTTACCTGAAAAATATCCTCTCTAGATGACATGCGCCAACAAAATGTTACGCTTATACAAATCCAAAACTGGCTATCACATGACCACCTGTAGACCCCCCCACCCCCAGGGCCAAGAGTGGCTAAAGCTGATCAACTCTCTAAACTGCAATCTATCCATGGCTGGTTATGCCAAATCACTGGGAATCACACTGGACACAAGCCTGAACATGTGCTCACACAGAAAGAATACAGCGAGGAGTGCCTACTAAAACCTAAAAAACCTTAATAAAATCAAACCCTTCCTCTCTCCAAATGATCTCAAAACCACAGCGCAAGCCCTAGTTCTGTTCAGACTAGATTATGGGAATGCTACCCTCACAGGCACAGTTTGTCCAAATTAGTCCCCATGAGAACTGCAGTAATTGCAGCAGAAAGGATGGTCACTGACGTCAAAAGACACAATCATATCTCCTCCCCCCCAAAAGATTTAAAGTGGCTCCCAATTGAATTCGCTGTCACTTCAAAACTGCTTGTCTCACTCACTAAGTCCTACATACACTGGTAAACCAGCCTACCTGGTGGCAAACCTCAACAAGGCAGGCCACTCGAGAAGCTCCTCTCAGGCAATGCCCCCAAAATCTGGAACTCCCAACCAGTAGATCCCAGGACCAACCCCTCCGTCATGATCTTTAAGAGACAACTAAAGGATCCCCTCCTCAATCAGCACCTGAACCCTCTGGACAGTAAAGCATAGCGCATATTGGCAATCTCCACTCTGCTCAATTTATAGATCATTGTGATTCTCTCAATATCAATCCGGATGCAACGCTCAACTCTGTTATTTACTTTTACTTATTGCTGATATTATTGCCTTGTTTCAATGTTGTAAAGTGCGCTGATACCCTCGGGTCTTGCCAGCGCTGTAGAAAACTCTATAGTTAAAGAAATCAAAATAAAATGAAATATTTATGCAGTAATAAAACAGTAATGAAGTTGAAATGTAGAACATTAAAAATCCCAACCCGGATTTGAAAAATAGAGATAATAAACAAGGAGATTCCAAAAACACAAAAAGGGGAACCATATATGTGAATTTTATACACTTTAAGTAGAAATAGAACCAAAAAGCACACAGCACCAATGATAGACGCTGGTCGCAGGACCAGAATCTAGGCTCAATTTGCAGCTGACAGCAATGAAGCGCAGGTCGGATACTCTGACTTAGTCCTTTAAGTCCCAATCCCCCACAGAGGTACACTTCTAAGGCTCTTCTGGACCTCCGGAGGGCCAATTCGAGACTCACAGGGTGTCACAGAGGCCAACAGGAGGAGCCAGTCCAGCTGCCAATGGTCAGCTGCTGGAAAGGCCACTTGTAACTTGTTGTATCCTGTAGCTTGTACAGGAAGTCAGCCTTGCGAGGAGGATTTATCATGACAAATCAGACTGAAGTTTTTACAATGCTACAGTCATGCTACACAGAGTAAGCCTGAAGCAGTGTTTGCACTGCCACTGTAGAGGATGGCACAATGGGTGCTGCAGACCACATGTGGTATTTAACGTTCAGGCCCTGGCTACACGTTTTACCATATACTAATTAAATATGGAAATTATGATTATGCTAATTCTGCCATGTTTAAAGGGGGAGCGCAGGCACTTTACTACGGGTTAGCAGAGGTAAAGTGCATAGAGTTATAAAAACAGCTAAAATATAGAGTCCAACAAGGGGCGAAAAATCTGTGGGTGACCTCGAAGAAAAGGTAGATTTCCTACATTATTATATTTAGAACTTTTGTCCCCAAAAGAAACTGCATCAAACAGGAATTTCACCAAAGGACTCCTCGGGGAGACTGGCAATCTTCCCCCCAGCAAGGAAAGGCATCCTCAGCATCATAAAATACAAACTTTGCGAATGCCCGACATATGGCTCTTGTGTAATGACCAGATGTTGCCGAGCTTGAGTAATTAACAGAGGAAGCAGTACATGTCCAGCAAAGGTGGATGCTCAGCTTTTACCCTCACACAGATAGCCTTGCACTGCAGGCATGAGAAGAGGAGGGCACAGTGCAAGGGAGAGATGCAGAGTGCAAATGGGAGAGCGCAGGGTGCAAGGTCGGTTCGAGATTGAGCCAATGGACAGCATGGTGCAAAAGGTTGCATGTTGTCTTTGTATGGAAACACACACAAACAAACGTCAAGTACAGCACACGCAAAAGTAAGGCATGAGTGTTTCTTATAAACCCACCTGAGTATGATCAATGTGTCTTGAGTTTCAATTAGATAAGTGCCAGTTTCTTGCTATTTTGCAACCATTTCTGGTTTAAAATCAATAATTTCCAATACAAACAAGTGAGGCCCTCGGAGAGAACATTCTTCCTCATCCCTAAAACAAAGCGGCCTTCAATTCCGACGAAGTTTCGACTAATGTTATTGGCCTACAATGATTTAAAAAGCACCCATTGTAACTCAATTTTCATAACAGTCCTTGATGTAGACAGTCCCCTTAAGTAAAGTTGTTTTCAAATCTCTCCAAATTTGGATCTATGTTTAAGACCAAATGCGCTATAGAATGCATAATATGCCATTACTTTGCAAACATGCATTGGCAAACTTAATAAATGTGCCCTTAGCAAGCTAGGGCGATTGCTACGTTTATACCTTTTTATACTGCAAGCATAAGTCACAAAAATCTAAAGAAGAAAAAAAACATGCTGTTTCCTAAAAAAAAAATATTCATAAGCACATATCATTTTAATACAAGACAGTGGTCGCTTCCACGTAGGTAGGTGTAGAACAAGTGTACAACCCCTTTTTAAGTTTTAATACACATCACAGGAAATATGATTCTTATTAGCTCAAAGAAAATGTACTATTTACTTTGAATTGCTACTACCTGAAGGCGTAGTTGAAACACACAAGGATGACTAAAAATAAATGTTCCCCCCGCCTCTTACCCTCCTCCATTCCTCCTTTCTTCACTCTTCTCTCTCCTCTTTACGAGGGTGGAACAGTGGTAACCGAAACAAGGTACGCCAAATACCGACGTCCAGCCATGCTTTCCGTCATGCCTTATGTAACCACAAAGGTGCATGTAACTCACCTGTATCGCCCTCATGCATCACTACTGTACTGTATATAAAAGATAACCTTTTTAATAACATACTTTGAAATAAAAAAAAATAAAAAAATGGATCAATAGAGTAAAAGAAAAATGGTGATGGTGAAGCATTGGTTCGCCAGCACTGACCTCCACTTCTCTTTAGGTGGGTGTGGACATGTGGTGTTACAAATGCCATCACACACACTGCAAGAGAGCTAATGGCTGATAAGAGGTGAACTACTACCCCATGTTGTATGCTGGTGGCTGGAAGCAAAATATGAATGACATCTGAACAGAACAATGGAAGAAGAGGGCTCTTCCATAGCCTCTCATCTATGTATCTATGTATGTACTTTTTATTTATTATTTGTTTATTACATGAAGCTGGCAAGATGGCTAAAACTGTCTCGAGGTAAGATCTAAAAATGATCCTTCAAGATAATCAGAAATTGACAAGATGCCACATAATGGAAAAAGGGTGCAGCAGAGAAGCTCGAGAATGGGAAGAACCGAGGTGTGTTGACTAAGTGGGTCTGGACACCACCACTGAGTTTGTTTTCTCCTCACCTGAACCATGGAAGAATTTGTTGTTCTGATTAACAGGACCTTAACCATTTTCTTAGTTCCACATACCTCATCATATGCTGCCTACACCCAGTTGGCTTGTGCCGCCATTGCACATTTGCTGACATCTGTCAAAAATTGACAAGTGAGAAAAGGTCGTCTTATCCCTTAATGGCTGAGATCGGACACAAAACCGGCCAGCCTCACCCAATGAGCGACGCAGTTGCCGACTTGGGGAGGACATTCAGTAGCACATATACCTACCTTAATATACACCTCTCCTACTTCTTGCATCATGATGTGATGTTGTATGTCTTAATATCGAACACAAAAAATATTGTGTTCACAAAAATGCCATAGCCGGAATATCGACTACTAAAAAAATATCATACGTTTATAATGCGACATAGAGGTTCTCGGTTCTTAACTGTACATGTATGTACCTTGAAGAAATATAGATTGTCAAGTTACCTATATGTAGAATTACGTATAGTAGTACATTTCTACTTGCCTGTCTATACTTGACTTCCTTCTATTGATGTAGGTGATACTCTGGCTACAATATGTTTGTGGTATAACATTTAAAACTCGATATTCTAGTAGTATACCCCTTCAGGCACCGACATAAGCTATGGCGATCTGTTTGACCCTACAGGGGTTCGTTTTTTTTTTGTGAATAGTGAAAACTAATGTTCATGGAGAAGTGGTGCATTTTCATAAAGTTGTAAACCGTTTTTAAGACAAAATGTGAGTATTTGCAGTTTATCTAAAATTGTTATTTGAGTGGTAAATCTTCATAATTTGAGAATATTTACAACTGGCTTCAGGCCACTGTCTTGCTATTGAATCATGACTCATGTGAAGCATGCCATGGCCTTCGAAGATATATATTTATGGCACGTGTGTCACTGCTGACTGCTGTATGAGAAGTGAACATCCAAGACAAATGTAACTTTGCTGTCTGCGCTTGTGCTAAGCTTGAGATATCTGTAACTTTATAGCTCCTCATTTTCCCATTTGAAGTAAATTCTCACTCATATTATGAAAGTTAATTAATTTGAAAAGGGCAGGATGGAAAATGGAAAGCAGAATTAAATCAATTTGGTAAATACCTGTGGAAAATAATGTGAAGCCCTGTCAATTTGCTCTCCTGGAATATTTTTTTAGGACTTTTACCCAGTTTCTTTGGGTAACTGTTGATCTAATTATTTTTCCATTTTCCTGAAGGGAACACCCCATGAAGCCCATATAGGTATAATGGGCTAGATGGGAAGAACATAAAATACTGCAATGTTTCTGTCTGCCGCATCAGGATAGCTTGTGGCATGTTAAATAATGTATTGAAGAAACTATGCGTAAAAGACACTGGTTGGCCTAATTTGTCATCAAAAACATTCATGGAAAAGATTTCCATGAATTCTCCAGAACTTTCATTACATGGAAGATTTGGCTTCTCTTGCTTCTTCACTGCAATATCATCCAGGGTTTACATGCTGTCTTACTTAAAGGTTACCAGTACAACTGAGTTCCTGAAGACCTTAAAACGTATGCCTTGTGTAGGTTTCTGGGGCATAGTACTTTAGATTTTGTGAACCCTAACAAAGGAAGAAATCTAGACAAAGAATAAATGAGAATCCTATGTGTATTTCACTACTTTTTTGATAATCAAATATTGTGCACACTGCCTGTTGTTATATTAGATTCAGTTTTGCACACTGTCACTCACCACTGAGAGCAGCGTGCCCTGACACAAGATGAACAGTGTCTATCAGACACAATGCACACATTGGATAGCACTCAATACCAGCCTCGTTGTGCACATTGCTGGTAACCCAGTGTCAGATGCAGTGTGTGCACCACCTGCTTCTCATGTTAAGATCAGTGTCCAAAGAGCCTGTGGCTAACTGTTGAAGACAGAGTGCATATTATGTGTTATTGGGTTTGTTATAGTATTTGTATAGCACCTACTGCCCCTGTGTGGGGCACTCAAGCACTTATTCTTGCAGATACTACCTTACGTGGCGTGGGTGTGTGGTTAAAAGAGTGTTGTTTTTCTTTTGATCTTTTGTCATAAGTATTTCCATGTTGTGCATGACGACCACCAAGGGGTGGTTATCGTGTTATGGGATACAGAGCAAAGTGATGTGATGGATGAGGAAGCCTGAGAGATACACGCACATTTTTTAGAATATGTGCTGTGCTGTCAGCTCTAATTATCCTTGTAGGTCCTTTTATTGGGTTGATGATTTATCTTTTATGTTCTCAATCCAGTTTTCTATGCTGGTTGTGGCAGGAGGTGGTCCACTCTGTGGCCTTCTAGGCCTGCAAGAGGTACCAGGTGCTATAAGGACTGAGGGGCGATCAGGAGTCCAGTTGTTCCCATTGGGTGCAGTCTGCACACTACTTGTTGCTCACTGTTGAATAAGGGAGTCTACACTGCCTGTCACATGCTTTTAGTAACATCTCTGATCAGCTGGTCACTCAAAGATGTGCAGTTCGTACACGGCTTGTTCTCTTGTATTCACAGTGTGCGCTACATGTAGCTCACTATTACGATGAAGTATGTGCACTGCCCGGCCTGTCACTCTTTGTTGGTACTTTGTGCACATTGCTGTCCGAGCAGGCCATCACTCACTATTAAGTGCAGTGTGCACACTGCCTGTCGCTGACAGGTAGACACAGTGTGCACAGTACCTGTTGCTCCCTGTGAGGAGCAGTATTTTCACTGTGTGCTTCACTGATAGGAACAATGCCTGTTAGGTGCACTGTGGCGAATACCTGTGAAATACCTGAGCCTCAGTGTTTGAAGGATTTCAGAGCCATTTCCTTCATCCATTTGTGAGAAAAAACAAAAATCAAGATCCACATCAAACTGGCTATGCACCTATCGGTGTTTGTTTTGAGGTCACCTTGGCAACAAGAATACCAGGAGGCACCGCAGGAACTGGTCACACAGTGAGCAAAGCGAAATCACCACTTCAAGGCCGTGAGTCACTGAGGACGAGACGCTGCGCGTGAAATTTGACACAGTAAGTGTCGTTTACACAAAACCCACATCTGCTACATTTGTAAACAAGCGCGGACAAAGCCAGTAGGTTCCAACGCGCATTCATGTGGTTGACAGATTGTGTTCAAACGAGTTTGGCGATTAACTCTGGGCTATGGTAGCTTTGAAAGGGAAGGAGGGGCACCTCTGAGCCAATGTAAACGGTTTGGAAGACGGATATCTTAAGAAACATACAACATTCCAAATAAAACAAGGAAAGCAAAATGAAGAGCGCCAGTAATACCATGCCACGACAAACATATCTCCTTAATGCTTGACAAGAAGAAAATAATTGCATCTTAACAGGGTGTAGTAAGAAATGCCCCTTAGCACTGTAGAATGAGACCTGATTTCTTCCTAACTATTGTGAAAATAGAAAGCTTGCATATCAGAATTAGCAGTCTGCCGGAAGCAAGCTCATTCAGAGGAAGAGCATGAACATCCAGCAACCATTGTGGCAAAGAATAATTTTCAAACCAAGAGTTAGTAATGCATTTTCCTCAAGTAGCCAATTATATCATTGAGGTAGGCTGTATTCTTCTCCTCCACCGTCCAGTTTCCTTTGCCATCCCAATCCCAGCGCCCCCTGAACACTTGGCACTGCAGTCAGTAGTGGCCATCATAGAAGCAACACAATTTTGGGGCAGCAGAAACTGAACGGGGAGGAGGAACGGTGCTTTTCCATCAATAGACATCGCGTGTGGAAGATCGCGGACAGGGCAAACGCTCTTCCAAAGGCGATGACTGTTGATGAAAAAGCACTGTTCCTCCTACCCACTCAGCTCCTGCTGCCCCAAAAGCAGCAGGGTTAAGACACCCCATTCAGCAGAAGATGGCCTGACACTTAATCCCTGGTGGGGCCTTCCTAGTTCCAGGGCATAGGAGTTGGGTGATCCTGAAGGCCTTGATGAACCTTACCTGCAGCATGAGGAGCCAGGCCCCCGTCGCCCAGTGCCAAACAGAGGCAACAGGTGGGTAGTCCTAACAGGCATGGAAGATAGAGGGCCAGATTCATCAAGGGCTTGCATTTCTTTTGTGTCACGGTGGTGCTGCGTGGCATAGTAAATCTGGAGCAATAACGCAGCGCAAGACACTGCCCTGTGTTACTCTCCCATGGAAAGGCATTCTATGGGTGGGGTGTGATTGTTTCCACGAATCTACCCATGGATTTTGCCACATTCACGGATTTACTACCAGTAGTAAACCTGGGAGTGCATCAAAAAGGTACGCCTTCCCAGGGTAGGCACAACGAGGATAAATAACGTTATTTCTCCTAGTTGTATACTCTGCATTGTGTACCACAGGTAGAAAGAGGAAAAAGCCTCTAATGATTTTTTTGTGCAGGAAAGAAAATCAATCCTGCCTGCAATGCAGGCGCCCTTACACCATGGTGCAAGGGTTCCTGTGTACATGCTAGGCTGCACTGTGTGCGCCAGCGCAGGATAGAGAGAACAGGAATGTGCAATATCTTAGTAGATATGGTGCATTCCTGCCCTCTCCATGTGACTCAGTTCAGCAAGTCGTCTTGCTGCATTGAACGGTGTCATATCATCATAAATCTGGCCCATAGTGTACTACCACACATGGAACTCCCTGAGAGGCAACACAGATAGTGACAATAAGCAATTCATAGGCTCCACTGAACCAGGAGGCCTGGATTGGAAAGCAACAAGCCACAGGACAAACTGATCAGAGAACCGTTTTTTCGACTTACAGAGAGGATAATGTCCTGGACGGCAACCGGAAGAGTTGCATAATGGTGAACTCCATCCACCACACCCTAATCCAGAAATCCTGACTATTACTCTACGATATGCTTGGGGAGACTGAAAAGGAGTAGTCGTCGCACAGTTGGGGCTCACCGAGCTGGGTTCCCAGAGCACTGGGTGGGCCTGTATCGCAGCGAGGTGGAGCCAGGGCCTGTGACAGGCGCCTAGGCTGTGCCTTCAAGTGAGAGATGGACCTCGCACTTTCGAGTAGGCAGAGCGGGTTTCCCTGCTATGGTCCACAAAGGGACACTTACGCGGAGGTGACACCTGTCAAGGGGGTCTACAGCTTGTGCATATTCCAGAGAGTGGCAGTTATAAAGTCCAGGAGGGCCTAAGTTCCAAGCTATGGCAAGAGACATTGATTGCTTCCTGATTTCAAATATGCTGATTATTTTACAGAAAATATGGTGACAACAACAGACCCCCCAGTGGAATGGGGTGCATTTAATGTAGTGCCTAGAGGGATATGCATGAAATCAGCTTATGGGGCAGAAAAGTTACTGCAAGAACTCAATAGGGCCAAGGAAAAACCCATTAGGGGGCTTGAGTTTGTAGATACATGAGCTCGGGACTTAGTCATGGCATTGGGTAAATTAAGACAACACAGAGAAATTCTTGAAAGCTTGTGTCATTTAAATAACACGGAACACATTGAACATCAACATGTGTCTGGAGACAAATCAGGGGGTTTATTGGCATGGTTACTTAAATCTGACACCGGTAGAACTCTGATAAGGACTGTCCATAATTGGGAATATTTGCTGATGGAAATAAACTGGGCATATGAGATGTACTACAAATAATTATACACTACCCATCAGAGTGTGTATTATCATGATTTCAATACTTACCTGGACCACCTACCGTTTCCACCAATAAATCTACTACAATGAAAGGAGCTGGACACTTCTATTTATACAGTGGAGATACAATTAGCAATTGCTCAAATAGGTAGAGGTAAAACTCCTGGTACGGAAGACCTTCCGGTAGAATCTATGCAACATATGGCGCTAGTTTGGCACCACGCTTTCTGCAGATTTATAAGGTGGCTTAAGACAGGGGTTCACTATCAGAATCAATGTGGAAGGCACTGACTGCAGTCCTTCCTAAGCCAAACAGAGACCAATTGTGTGTCAGATCATATCGACCCCTGTCGATTCTGAAACTTAATTACAAGGTTGTAGTGACCGTAATGGTGAACCGCCTATTACCCATATCCCAAAATAAAGTTGCCCCAGATCAAAATAGATTAACTCCATTTCTTAATTTGAGAAAATTTGAGCTTTCCTTATCTGATGTCAGTGCAATATAAGTTGGCAAAGGGCCCACAATTCTAGGGTCAGTGTAATTGCTGTACACAGACCTGAAGCTAGAGTGCATACAGGATGGGTGATTTCAGATTCCATACAGATACAGAGAGGTACTAGACACGGGTGCCCGTTAGCATCTATAATATTTGCACTTGCCATATAATCTCTGGCTTGCCTGCTAAGGGTCTAGGGTCATCTCGCTTTATGCAGATGATGTATTAATATATCTTTGAGCAGACAATATTTTCAAATCGTCCTTAATGCAACTCCTTAATGATTTGGGTCAGATATCGGGACTCCACCGCAACTGGGATACGTCTTATTTGTTTCCATTGATCAAACTAACACATGAAAGGAGCGAGCTCCTGTGGGAATTGGATCCTATCAAATCTCCTGGTGTCAACATTTCTTAAATGGAGGCCGACCTCATTGAAGGAAACCAGGGGTGGGCACTCTCATCGGTACGGCAGTGCCTGCAGTTCTGGTGTGAACTCCCTCTGTCGCGGATGGGTAGAGTGGCAATTTCGAATATGTTGGTCTGGTGCACAGACATACATAGAGTCGCACTGATGACAATGTATGCCGCTCTGATAGATGGGAGACTGGTGGCTCCCAACTTCAAACTCTATGACACTGCAGTGCAATTAAACTGGCCAATAAGATGGCTGGGGATTGGGCTGAACCCAGAAAGAAACCATATGATAACAGGGATTGGCAAGAACAACTTGTTTGAGTAACTTACAGGTTCCTATCACCCGAGACAACATGCTGTTGACTGTGGTTAAGCTGTGTTGGAGTTTGATATGAGGAACAAAGCTATGTTGGTCCTGTGAGCACCTGAACTGCCAACATGGTCATTAACTACATTTTTAACGATGAAATCCCTACACCACACTGATGCATGGGCAGGCCTGGAGGTCTAAGGTGACCTTGTGGTAAACAGAAAGCTACGATCTTTCGTTAATTTGAGGGAAGTTTATGAGTGATGCGATGTTGGGGACAGTACTCGACTTACTCGAGGCCACACCGATATTGACAGCATTCGTGACCTATGAGCAAAACAGAAAAGCAATCATATACTGATATTAGGCTTTACTGTGCCAGACGATTGCGGTTTGTGATGTACTTAAGGCCTTTCAGGAATTTAACTTGAGCTAGAAAATTTCATTTAGGATCTGGAAAAAGATGTTTGAGTTCTGTTAAGAAAATGTCCATTAATGTCTGAAAACACTTCACACAGTTCAATTTCCTACACCACATATATTTGCCACCAAATTGAATAAGATATATATATAGGCAGGTGCTTCAAGCAGATGCCCACAGCCCGAGGCAGTCTTTTAACACATGGTGCGGAGGTGGCCAGTGATAACCCAATTCTGGTAGGTAGTCTTAATCTGTGTGACAATGGTCTTGAATATACTCTTCCCTTATAACCCTCTACAGTGTTTACTGAACTCAAGACCTGATGTTTTGTAGGGCTGGCCATGGTACTAGCAAAACGGAGCATAGCCATGGCAGTGGAAGTCTCCCAACACCGCCCCACCCCCTCCACCCCCCTCCGCCCCCACCTCCCCACCCCCCACAACTGACAAACTGGTATAAGGGCTTACTAGAATGGGTGCATGGAGAACTACCAGAACGTTGGGGAACCAGGGAGGGGGTGCTATAACAAATGGGATGATTGGTTGAAACATTAGAGGCTAAGTTGTACGAGTGGCCCTCTTGGAGATGTACGTAACTTACTTTGTAAAGGTTCGGACGGTGAGCTGCAACAGAGTGGGGACGTCAAGCCAAAACTATTGGGCGAGATGCTAATATGTTGAGTTGCCTAGTTTGACAAGATGCTGATAAGTGAACCCTCCAAGAAGAGGGCACCCATTCACGACTGTCTCTGTTTTATTAATTGATTCTGATGTAACAATAGCCTGTACCTGTCTGACGTATTATGGGGCTTATCTATGAGAGGCTTGCGCCGGCCGAGTGTGACTTCTTTTGACACTCCGGCAGAGCAAGTCTCTCAATCATATCTACGAGGCCACACAACGTCACTCTGTGTCACTAAGCATGGCCTAACAGATATGCCCTGCTCTGTGCCAAAGAGGTGTTCCATGGGCGCTGCAGTTGGTTTTCCTATGCAACACCAATGAATTTTGACACTGCCCCAGATTTACCTAATTACGCAGACCTGGGGCACCCTCAAAACCTTACACTTCCCCCAACTAGGTGTAACGAAGAGAAATATTTGTATTTCTCCTGTTTTTCATCTTTTCATGTGAGCTGCATTCTGCAGCACACATAGAAAGGGGAAGACGCCTCTCTGGGATATTTTTTGTGCAAGTAGGTGTCTCTTCCTGCACAAAAACAATGCTGCCTACAACGGAGGCACCCTTGCACCATGGTAGAAGGGTGCCTACGTTGGCGCTAGGCAGCAAATTGTGCGCCTGCGCAGGGGGAAAGGACAGGAATAGGCATGAGCGAATTTTGAGAATCTCGCGTTCGCGAATTTTGCGAATTTGCGAACTCGCAATCCGCAAAATCCGCGAATTTGCGGATTTTTTTATGTTCGCACGGGTTTCTGCAAGTTCGCGAGGGTTTTGTACAATTTCGCAAATTGCGAAATTGTACAAAACGCGTGCGAACTTGCAGCAACCCGTGCAAACACAATTATATGAAGAGAAAGAAGCTCCTGGCCACAGGAACAGCACGGGGATTGCGCTCATGAAAGTCAAGAATGCAAAGGCCTCTACCCAGCATCACAGCTGATTTTCCACAGTAGATTTGGGAAGAGGCACACCTGTCCCGCCTCGAAGACGCTCATGATTGTTTTTGGGCTAATGAATGAGTCACTTATTTTGAGCATCAACTAGTTCGAGCGACCATGCAAAGGCCGCCCTCTACCCAGCATCACAGCTGATTTTCCACAGTAGATTTGGGAAGAGGCACACCTGTCCAGCCTCATAGACGCTCATGATTGTTTTTGGGCTAATGAATGAGTCACTGAATTTGAGCAACTAGTTCGAGTGACCATGTGTGTGTTACTATGCAATTGCCCTGAAGGGCGCAGGGGTCCCTTGAGTGACCTGTGTAAGGCTGTGCCTGTAACTATTTTACAAAGGCGCCAGCAAGCTGCCAGCGCCGTTGTAAAATAGTTACAAAGTTAGCTTGCACAGGAAGCACTTAGATAAAATAAAGCAGCACCTGCTTCGTTTTATCTAGTGGTTCCTGTGCAAGCTAACTTTGTAACTATTTTACAACGGCGCTGGCAGCTTGCTGGCACCTTTGTAAAATAGTTACAGGCACAGCCTTACACAGGTCACTCAAGGGACCCCTGCGCCCTTCAGGGCGATTGCATAGTAACACACACATGGTCAAAGCTAACTTTGTAACTATTTTACAGGCGCTGGCAGCTTGCTGGTGCCATTGTAAAATAGTTGCATGAGTGGGGGTTCAACTTTTGAACCCGTTACGCTCGCGGATTTTTTTCCCCAAAAATCCGCAAAATCCGCGAGCGTAACGGATTTCCCGCTCATGCTTAGACAGGAATGCACTGTATATTATAAATACGGTGCATTCCTGCCCTTTCACATTTCTCGTAGGGCAGCATGAAGACTTGCAGCGCTGCCCTGCACCAATTCCTCATAGAAAAGGCCCTTCGTTTTTAGAAGTATTATTGTGTATACTTAATGTCTATAATGTTTAAAGATACTCACCTGATGAAGTCTGTAATGTACCTCATTGTACTTTTCTGAGAGCATATGTATACTATATGATGAGAATACGTTCTTGTACATTTGTGAAATATGATTAAGATGCAATATTATGCTGTCCTAAAACTCAATAAAGAACTATATAAAAAATAACCGGATACATACTATCTCTATTTTTGATGGATCTAAAGGCTAATAGTACTTTTCTCTGATAATATGTATACTACAGGCTGTGAATATGACACTGTACAATTGTTGAATATGATTAAGAGGCAATACTATGCTGTCCTAAAACTCAATAAATAACTATATAAAAATAGCAGGCTACCTACTATCTCTCTTTTTGATGACTCTAAATGTTCAAGAATAATTTTTTCTACAGGGTATGTATTGCTACCAGTATATGCCTTCTTACAAAGACATGTAATGATGTAAACCATATAGTCTGATTTACACAGTATGTCTTTACTGACAGCATAATCTCTAGTCCTGTGTTATGTTATGTTAAAATATTTATAAAGCGCATGGCTGCCCCAGCAATGGGGCGTCCCAGCTCTGACTGTCTAGTAAAAGGGAAGCAAAGGTAGTTTACCAATTGGAGAAAACAAAGTCTTCACAGTGCTTCTAAAAATCCAGTGATCAGGGATGCTACGGATAGAAGGAGGCAGGGAGTTCCAAAGGGCAGGTTCCAATGCCTTGAACGAGTCGCCACCCGCTATGTCCCTACATGCCCAAGGCACTTGGGCCAGATGCTGATCCACTGAGCGCAAGGTGCAGATGGGTATATAAGGGGAGCACATAGCCCTCAAAATCCCAGGGAAAAGGACCGAAAAGTTCTCATGGGTGATGCTGAGAGCTTTGAAATTAATTCTCTGTTCGAAAGGCAGCCAGTGTAGCCAACAAAGGAGGTCGGAGATGTGACAATGTTTAGGGAGTGCGAACAGAGCGTGGGCTGCAGCGTTCTGGGCACGTTGGAGCCTTTTGATCACCGTTTTGTTGGATCTTAAGAGTAACACGTTGCAGTAGTCCAGTCCAGCCATGATAGTGGATTGGGTGATCAACTGCCGGGTGTGAGAATCGAGAAGTCCTAGAATAGGCTTTAGGCCACGTAGCAGTCCGTAGTAGGTGCCTGTCACTGATTTACCATGTGCCTCAAAAGAGAGAGCACTGTTCAACCATACTCCCAGGTTCTTTGGTGGAGTTCAATTTCAGGTAGTTGTTAGCCATCCAATCAGATATAGCAGTTAAATCTTCCTGCAACTTTGCTGAGTCCTGGCTGGGGTTTTTAGAGAAGGTAAACACCAGCTGAGTGTCATCTGCCTATGACAATAGAGAGATGTCCTGGGCTTTAGCCATCAAAGCCAGCCATCAGATGTAGACATTCAATAATGTAGGGCTCAAGGATGAAACCTGGGGGATGCCACAGCCTAGCGGGTGGGTAAGGGAGGAAAAAGGGGAGCAGTGACTTGAAAGGTCCGATCGGCCAGAAAAGACGAGAACCAGGAGAGGGCCTAGCCATCGATATCGATAGTCGATGTAGCAGGATCTTATGGGAGACCGTGTTGAAGGCCGCACTCATATCAAGCAGAATCAGTGCAGCGCTTCTGCCAGCGTCCAAAGAAGCCCGTAGTTTTTCTGTAACCACCAGCAAAGTGGGCTCGGTACTGTGTCATGGCCGGAAATCATTTTGAGATTTGAATTGACTTCCAGGTACTGGGTTAAAATAGTGTTGACATATGATTCTGTGATTTTAGAGAGGAACGGAAGCAGAGAAATAGGTCTTAAATTGTCAGGCTTGGGCACCTCCAGTTTTGTTTTTTTTCAACAAAGGAACAACTTTAGCGTGTTTCCACGACTAGGGAATAGACGCGAAGATAGAGACAGAGCAATCAGTTCCAAGGACTCAGGTAGGACACATTGTTGGAATTTTATTTAAAAAGTCAGGTTTCAGAGGAGCATCTGAAGACTCTGACTTTACCATGACAAATAGAGCTTCCAGGACTTTGGGAAGAAAGGAGAAAATGAAGAAAGGGAGTGGGCCTCAAGGCCAAAGGGCGGACTCCTCCCAGGGCGGGGAGAAGTATTTCCAGGGCAGAAATTGCTGTAGATACGCTTGACCTTATTAACGAAAAATTTAGCCAAGACTTCACATTGCAAATTGGAGGATATGGTGTTGTCAGGGGCAGAAGTGGATTTTACCATATCTTTCAAGCGTTTCAAAATAGTTATGGTAGGGTTGCTAATAGTATTGATCACGTTGGCATAATGAACCGTCCTGGTCTTGGGGACCAGTTTAAGGTATGCTTTAATTGCATTTCCATACTGTGCTTTAACTGTATGGGTGTAGGACTGTCTCTATGCCCGTTCTAGGACCTTACAGTTCTTGCTTGCCAAAGTTAATGACTCATCAAACATGACATTAGCCTGCATGCAATTGGGGGTGGGTTAGTTTGACAGGGATGCAGTTATCCAGTGCTTGAGTGACCCACCCAGGAAATATTTGTTGGCTGTTTCTATATTAGTGGCCGTTTTGGGGGCTGGATACTTACGGCAGCTTTGAAGGCAGCAGGGTCCAGTTTGTTCCAAGGGCGTTTGAGCGAAGGGTTGCAGTGAGGTTCAGTTTTTGGGCAAGCTAGCGGTATCCGCAGGGAGATGAGGGAGTGATTGGTCCAAGACATAGGAAAGGGGGTCTGCACTTCTAAGGACTGAAGATTCGAAAATATAGGGTCAAGAAGATGACCAGCTAGGTGTATAGGTCCAGGGACCAGTTGAAGCAATTGGCAAGCTGACATGTACCCAAGGAAATTGATGATGTCAGAGGCCTCCTGTGACTCCAGGGGAAGCTTCAGGTCACCTATAACGTTAACATTGGCTGTTGAAGAGCTGATGTAGTGACAGCATTAGCCAGGGCTTCTCTGAAGATTTTTGATGGGCCAGGTGAGCGGTAATTGAGTAGCCCAGAAAATGTGAAGTTGGCTGTCAGCGCAATTTTTAAAAGTGCGCTTTCAAAATCAGGGATGTCTTTAGGAACAAGGCTAAAAGAGTAAGCAACTTTGTGTATGATTGCAATGCCCCCCACCCATCTGCTCTATTCAAGTTTTACATGGCATAACCAATGGAAAGGGTCAGGACTGGTATGGCAACGGAGTCCTCGGAGAGCCACGTCTCCGTAAGAAATAAAACATCAGGGGACCCTTCATGTAGGAGATCAAACACCTCTGCATGGTGTTTAGTCAGAGAGCGACAGTCTAAACCATAGATTGTATAATCCTTAGCATTGGAGGTGGGAGCTTCAGAGCGCAGGCAAGGGCTGACCTCAAAGTTGCACCAATTACAATATGAGGAGTAAGCTTCAGGGGCCCAGTTTTGTTTCCCACAGAGAGCTTTGTGGTGTGCCAGTGGTGCGCCCGCTACGCTTCTGCCCTGCGTCGTGCATTTAAAGCCTGGGGGGCACAACTGGCTCCTCCCAGGCTGGTCTTCGATTGGCTGAAACTAGCAAATCAAAGCGAGGCCCCACAGGAGTTTAAAACAAAATGAACAACATGACACGTGCAAAAAGCCTTTCAGTGTAGATTGGCTTTAAAACAGTCAACAGATTCCCTCTGTCAGCCCCACTCGCACTAAAAGTGCGTCCGCCCTGCGGCATGCATTTAATGCCTCGGGGGGCAATGGCCAATCAAAGCGAGGCACCACCTGACTTTAAAACACAAATACCAATATGACACAATTTAAATGAGCAGCGTGCGAAAATGCTTTTGGTGCAAATTGGCTTTAAAACAGTCAACATATTCCCTCTGTCAGCCCCACTTGGACTAACTGTGTGGGGCATCATAGTGTGTTGCCTTGGTACTGTATCAGCAAGGCTAGTAATTAGTGGCTTCTATCATGTCTCTAATCGATCGCACCTGCCTTGTGATATGAGATGCTAGGAGAGGTGTTCAGATATTTATGAACGGTATTACCATGAAGTAATGCTTCCCTGCATTTTGTGTTTTTCTTCTTCTTAATGATATTTGATTGAACTTAAGATGTGGGAATAAACCTTATGGTGTCTTGTCTGGTTCTCCCTGGTGGTGAGTAGGGAACAGTGCTTTTGGACTTAAAGAGCAGATCCTTCCAAGGTGGACTTTTTTCCTGTTTGTAGGCTCCCTTAGTACTACAATTCCATTTCAGTCTGATCAACTCTCCCTGTTGACGATTCCATTTTAGGTGAGCTGGGGAGCAACTTTTGCCATGGAGGACGCTTTTTCCAGATGTGGGTTGTCAGAATGAAGATGTGTGTGCAACCTCTAACTTTCAACTTAAAATCCAGACAATTTACACTCAGCTCACTACAAATCATTGATAGTTTGATATTGTGATAGTTTTTGTTTAGTAAGACCATAAATTCCTCTGATTCATCTGCCTTGCCACTCCATAAGATTACTAATTCATCTTTATACCATGACGTAACGTAGAGCCACTCTGATATTTCTCATCATGGAACACCTGCTTCTCCCACCGGTGCATAAACACATTTGTGCAGCTGGGGGTTAAGCAGGTGCCCATCGCAGTTTCCCTCAATTGCTTGTGCAACTCATTGTTAAACAGAAATATATTCTCTGTCAGGCAGGTCTCTATCATGCGTAACAGTATCCATACAGACTTCTTCATCTCACAATCAAAAACTGTTTACAAGCTTCTAATCTGTGATGGTGCTAAAGGCTGGAATAGTGACTATTCACATCCATAGAAATCATATAGCCACCAGGTTCAATGTACACGTTACTCGCCTTAGTGGTGAAATCTGTGCTATCTTTTAGGTAGCTCTGGTAGGGTGTCTGTGACACTTATGATTTAAATTTGGAAAATTGAAATCTTGATATATATTTGATTTGTCAAACGAGGCAAATGATAGACCTTTTGTTCAGACTCTCAAAGATATGGGTACGAAAGCACTTTCACACCTAGATCTCACACTGTTCCCAATATGTGCACTGAATGTGTCGGAGTATTACACAGCTTAATAATTAAGAAATTGAAACAAGTATTGATACATACTACATTACAGAAGAAACTAAAGCAAAAGATAAGCTTCCTCGAGGTTAATTAAATCAAGATGTTTCTCTATTGATCAGTGGGTTCAGAATGCCGGTGCTCACTAATTCTGATTCAAGCTCATGCCTTTTACCTCCCACACCTACTCAACCTGTCGCTTCATCTCACACTTGCAAGTTTTTTTCATCTTTGCTTTTTCCTTTTATCACTATGTTTCCATCTTTATCTTCCTCTTTTTTCCCATTTTCTGTCTGTCTCTCACTTGCTGGGGGCTAAAGTCTGATGGTGACAATAAGTCCTGGTCCCCAAAAACGAAGGCAGGGGACAACCATTGGTACAAATTAAGCACTCCCAGAGAGAAAGGCCGAGAAGTCGTCACAGAAGCACTGACCTGATGCAGGGTGCTCACATGGGTAGGACAGCTGGGTCTCCTTGAACCAGGCCCACACTCACTGAGGCCTGTGCTCTTGTTACAAGGTATATGTACATAATTAGAAGCAGGCCTGATCTTCTACTCTGTGATGCAGCTAATGTTGCAAAAACACTAGGTGGCGCCAAATACTGTGGATTGCCTTACTCCAGACGACTGGTTTCCTAAAGTTACGTTATAACTTGATTAGGAAGCCAATAAGGGCACTCACATTGTTGCCCCTTAGCCAAAGAACCAAAGATTCTGACATGCCTGTCCTGTTGGGACACTCAGTTTCATGCCAAGTTGGTCTGTTTCACAAAAAAGACACATTTTCAGGATTTGAAGCAAAAAGCAATTGTCTTTATCCCATGTCCCCATGCACAAAATGCCAGGCTCAACCCTACTGTTTATGCACCTTCTTCATGCGCCATATCTGTCTGTTGACAAGTCAGTTCTTTACATCTCTACCTACCACCCCGCACTCCAGCCGGAAGCCAATTCTAAACCAAGTGCCTTTGCTCCACTTCCTCACTAGGACCTGACAAGACCAGTAAAATTACGACACCCACTGTAAAAGGAAATGAGACTGACCTTGCCCCCACGCAGCTTTGACCAGCACCAGTTTGAAGGAAGACTTCCTGTCCTGTAGGATGGAGTCTTTCCCGGCATCTTCCAGGCTTCCACCGTGGACCGACAGTAGGGCAAAGCCCATGCTGCCCAGGAAATCTGATGATCGGTGGACACACAGATTCAGTTGAGAGATCTGGAGAGGAGAAAAAAAGACTGTGTTACACTTGTAAAAAGAAATCTGTAACCGAAAAAGAGAGGCAGAAAATAAAAGCGTGGGAGGTGAGATAGAAGGAACTAGCATATGGTCACAAAGATAATGGAATTAGGATAAGGTCGCAGAAGATAGCTCTGTTGTAACAGGAACTAACAAACAACATGTATAAATCAAGAGTGAGACTCCAAAAATCTGTTTCCAGCTGTGGACTCTGAGAGTAGCCTTCATTAATCTGTGAAATACCAAAAGGATTCCAGAGAAGCACCTTCTACAAAAACACAAGGCAGTCTAAGTGTGTGTATCTTGTTATTCTAGTCCCCTTATGTTCATTGGCTAAATGCTTATTAAAAAGCAATCAGGCCAACAACAGACAAATTATGCTCAAGTAAAAGTTTTATTTCAGTTTGTAAAATGACCATTTCTGATCTGACTATTATTATATGGAATGAGGCGAGGCAGCAAATGCATATACTAGTACCGAGCACAACGAGATATGTTATGCGTGTCGTTATGAATGTCTCACCATAGTCGCAGGTTTTAAGAAGTTGTGCAAAGTAACAGAGTAATATAGATCACAAAATGAGCACTAGTTTAACAGTCCTCTGTCTACTACAAGGTGCGCGTCATTGTCTAGATGCTACACAACACTTCTGAGGTGAACTTTCTAAATTGCAATTTCTTCGACGCCTTCCTTGAAAACCCAACGCGTGCAAGAATTTTCTACCTCTTCCCATTACCTGTTCCTCCTAAAAGGGTTTACATTAAGAGTTCATTTCATGCCAGAAGCTCCCTCTGGCTCAGTGCGCCTGGTCCAGCACCCTGCCAGAGTCTCTCCTTTCTGGCCCGTGGCGAGCAGCTGGCTAAGTATTACCAGACCGATCCTTTCTTTAACTAAGCTGGTGTAGTACAGCATTAGTGATCAATTTGTTTCAGTAGAACTCACTGAGTTATAAATATTGGATTAGAATGTTCTGCAGAAAGATAACCCAAGACTAGATAGATGGTGTCCTGTGACACAATGTGATAAGCAGCTTTACTCTCGCTCTACCTCCATCTCTCGTCCCTTCATCTCCCACCCTCTTAGCCATGGCTGCCTCTAGTAACCAAAGACTATTTACTATGTTTCTCTGTCTCGCATAGATATTATGTTGGCTGTGACTATACGGAAGTCCAGGACTTGTTTCAAAGAGGGATGACCAAATACCTCCATGTCGCTTGAGCGCCACTTTTCCAGTCCTTTGCTTTCATTAAACAAATCAGTGCATTCTGAGAGGTTAATCCTTGGATTGCTTCAGTTGATTAACTGGATTTACAATATATTGTATTGCATTGGCTGTATATAGCGCTTACTACCCCAGACCAGACGCTGAAGTGCTTTGCACTGAGCAGCACGGTGCTCCGGAACCCACGGATGGTACCTAATCCAGTGGTATTGGTTATTTGGATTAGTTTTGTGCTCTCAAAGAAACCATTCCATGCGTTCACTCCAGTGTTTTTGTGGTGGATTAAATTAGTTTGATTTAGGAGTGATCATTAGTGTGGGATATGCAAATTCATGCAGATTTCAAATCTGATTAGTAGATGAACCAGAGGTGATAAGGTATTGCTAGATTCCATGATATGATATTCAGAGAAGGACAGGTTTTGAGGAAAACAGAGTACACTTTATAGGTAGCATGATTGCACTCTGAAGATACTCACTGTAGAAAGAAACATCATTATTTGCATGTGAAATTGTGCAATATTACAGCCCTAGACTCAAGCAAACTGTCTGTACATTGGCAGGTTACTGTTAGACCAACGCTTCAGCAAGGACAGCTAATCATCTCAGGGGCTGGAAACAACAAGTATTGACAAACCCACTAGGTCTCATATATGCAAGAGCTATTGACTTTGCCAATGTGTTTCAGCCATGATGTACACCAGTGAGGCTGCTGTTCAGCGTGTTGTAGAGTGGCATATCTAGAGTGAAGAATCGCAACTTCGTAGAATGTGGTGGTGTTGATTGATTAGAGTGTCTTACAATGTAGTGGCGTAGTGGTCCCATGGTGTAGAGTGCAGTGGTATAGAGTGCAATTGCAAAGAGTGCAGAGGTGCATAGGAGAGTGACCGAGAAGGAAGTGTTGCAGAGTAGATTGTCGTAGAGTGTAGTAGTGTAAAGTGGAGAGTTGTTGAATACAGTAGCATAGTGTAAAGTTGTGCAGAGTAGAATAGAGTGACATCGTGTGCAGTGACCTATAGTGCAATGGTGTAGAGTAGAGTGCGACAGAGTGTAGTAGCATAGAGTAGAGTGCTGCAGGGTAGAGTTTAGCAGTGCAGAGGTGCAGAGGAAATTGGCATAGAGTGCACTGGCTTTGAGAAGAGTGGTGTAGAGTGTAGTGGCGTAGAGCACCATGGCATAAAGCATAGTGGTGCAGAGTAGGGAAGAGTGTCAGTGAGTGCAATGGCGTAAATTGGAATGTCATAGCATAGAGTGGAGAGGCATATAGTGAAGGGGAGTGACGTAGAGTGCAGTGGCGTATTGTGGCTTGTTTCACAGTGGAGCAGAGTAGAGTGGTGTAGGCTAGACTGCAGTGGTGCAGGGTAGAGTGGAGTGGGGTAGAGTAGATTAGAGTGGTGTAGAGTGGACTGGCTAAGAGTGAAGGTGCTTCAGGAAGGATGAGGTTAGCCAGGTGCGGAGATCTCACACGTCATTGTGCCCATGTTGTGGGCGCTACAGCTCTGAGTCGGCCTTAGTGCTTCCTTTTGTGAGAAACATCACTCCAACCACCTAAAATGCATCCTGCTCAACATCCGCTCGGTCCACAGACACGCCATCGAACTTTGGAATCTACTAGACACCGTCTCTCCCGACGTCGCCTTCCTGACAGAAACATGGATGAACGCCTCATCAGCCCCTGACATCACCATTGCCATCCCGTAAGGATACAAGATCATCCGTAAGGATCGCATCGACCAAACAGGAGGAGGCATCGCTATCGTCCACAAGAACTCCATCCGCATCTCAACCAGCTCAGACGTCAACCTAGCTTACGCCGAACACCTTCACTTCCAGATCCACACCGACCCCAAGACCACACTCAGAGGCACTCTCCTCTACAGACCTCCAGGACCCCGTGCAAAATTCTGCAACGCTATCACCGACTTCATCACCCCACACGCCCTCCCCTCCGAGGAATACATCCTACTGGGAGACCTCAACTTTCACCTGGAAAAGAACAACGACAACAACAACACCTCCCTTCGGGACAACCTCGCGAACCTCGGACTCAAACAACTTGTCTCTACGCCCACCCACATCGCAGGTCACACACTCGACCCCATCTTCACCTCCAGCAATCATGTCTCCTTCAGTCACACCACCACCCTCCAGTGGACGGACCACAGCTGCGTACACTTTCTCTACAATAAAACCACCACTCACAACCGACCTCAACCTACTCTACGAAGAAACTGGAACAAAATCACCATCGACCAGATCTCCTCTTCGCTTCTTCAAAACCCACCTACCCACTCCTCAAACCCCGACCAAGCAGCATTTAACCTCACCCAATGGCTATCCAACAGCGCCGACATCCTAGCACCGCCGAAAAAACGTCACATCAAAATTGGCAGCAAAAACGCCTCCTGGTTCAATGATGATCTTAAAAAATCTAAGAAACTCTGTCGCTCCCTGGAGAAGGCCTGGAAAAAAGACCCAAACACCAGCACCAGGGACGCCTTCAAAAACGCCACCCGCATACACCACCAACTGATCCGAACTGCCAAGAAAGCCGCATTCAAAGACCGACTGGACAACAACGCCCACAACAGCAAGGAACTATTCAACATCGTCAAAGAATTCACCAACCCCTCACCCAACTCCAACGACATCACCCCCTCGCAAGCCCTCTGCGACTCCCTAGCCTCATTCTTCCACAACAAAATTGCAGACATCCACAACAGCTTCGACATCCAACCCGGAAACTATCCCACCCAATCTCCTGCCGTACCTGCACCCTCCTCGAACATCCTTAACGACTGGAACCCAATCTCCACCGAGGACACCATCCGCCTGATGAACTCCATCCACTCAGGATCCCCCACAGACCCATGTCCTCATCACATTTTCAACAAAGCAGACTCCATCATAGCACCACACCTCCGAGACGTCATCAACTGCTCCCTCAACTCCGCAACCTTCCCGGAAAGCTGGAAACATGCCGAACTCAGCGCCCTCCTGAAGAAACCCACAGCTGACCCCACCGAACTCAAAAACTACCACCCTATCTCACTCCTTCCATTCCCGGCCAAAGTCATCAAAAAAGCGGTCAACAACCAGCTAGCCGCATTCCTCGAAACCAACAAATCCCTCGACTCCTCACAATCCGGCTTCCATGCCAAACACAGCACGGAGACCGCTCTCATCGCAGCAACAGACGACATTCGAACTCTACTAGACAACGGAGACACAGTCGCCCTCATCCTCCTCGACCTCTCCGCAGCCTTCGACACAGTCTGCCATAGCACTCTCCTACAGCGCCTCAATAACATCGGGATCCAAGGAAAAGCACTGGAATGGATCACCTCATTCCTCACCGGAAGAACCCAGAGAGTCCGCCTCCCGCCATTCAAGTCCGAGGCCACTGAAGTCATCTGCGGCGTACCCCAAGGTTCCTCACTCAGCCCCACCCTCTTCAACGTATACATGAGCCCCCTCGCAACAATCGCTCGCCAACACGACCTCAACATCATCTCCTATGCAGACGACACCCAACTGATCCTATCACTCACCAAAGACCCCAACACCGCCAAAACCAACCTACATGAAGGCATGAAAGAAGTAGCAGAGTGGATGAAGCACAGCCGTCTGAAACTGAACTCAGACAAAACAGAAGTCCTTATCTTAGGCACTTCCCCCTCCGCTTGGGACGACTCTTGGTGGCCAGAGGCCCTTGGAAAAGCACCCATCCCGACGGACCATGCACGAAACCTGGGCGTCATCCTGGACTCCTCTCTCTCGATGAACAGACAAGTCAACGCAGTCTCATCTTCATGCTTCAACATTCTCCGCATGCTCAAAAAAACATTTCGCTGGATCCCCACCGAAACCAGAAAGACAGTCACCCATGCACTGGTTACAAGTCGCCTGGACTACGGAAACACCCTATACGCGGGTATCACCGCAAAACTCCAGAAAAAGCTCCAACGAATCCAGAACGCATCAGCCAGACTCATACTAGACATCCCACGCAAGGACCATATCTCGAGCCACCTGAAAAACCTCCACTGGCTCCCCGTCAATAAGAGGATTACTTTCCGACTCCTAACCCACGCACACAAAGCACTCTACGAACTTGGACCCGAATGCCTCAACACACGACTTTCCTTCTACACCCCTCCTCGCCAGCTTCGATCTTCCAACCAAGCCCTTGCTACCATTCCTCGCATCAATAAATCCACCATGGGAGGTAGATCCTTCTCCTACCTAGCAGCTAAAACCTGGAACTCTCTCCCCACCCACCTACGTCTCACACAGAACCACCTAGCATTCAGAAAGCAACTTAAAACCTGGATATTCGACAAGTAACTCCCTCCCCCTCCTCAAGCGCCTTGAGACCCTCTGGGTATGTAGCGCGCTATATAAATGTCTGACTTGACTTGACTTGAAAGGCTGTGTCTCGAGGACAGCATTAGCAAAAATCACCAGAAACAAAACCATACGAGGAGACATAGCTACTATTGGTGCAGCAGGTGCAGTGGCACCAGGGACTAAAGCCCTAAGGGGCCCATTGAACCGTGATAATTGCTGTATTTTGCTGTTCCAACAGCAAAGGGGACATTTTCCTTGCTTGCACCAGGGCCCATTGCATCCTTGCTACACTACTGAACCACACCACCCCAGTGTACCCTAAACACACTACAATGTGAAGGTAATTGCATAGAAAAATCACGAAAATGACTCCTGGTATTATAAAAAACACGGAATACACTTTGATCTGTATAAAATGCGTAATTCAGGCTCACATTTGTGAAGTTTGTAATTCAGTGGTAAAAGGTATTTTCTTTCAGGGGTTCAGGAGCAATGTGGGACGTTTATTTTACTTAATCACGAACACGTCGCTTTCTGGTATCTTTTTCTATGATTTGTTCATTACCCTTTGACACAGTCAATGACGTGCTGTGGAACGTGTCACATTCGCTTTCAACTCTTGAAAGGCTGTTCCACTGGTGCACCTCTGCACTGCCACGCAAAGGCCCACATCTTAAACGTCGATTAGCCTTGCTTCACAACAGCGGCTCGACTGACCAGCTGGCATTCCTTAAGTCAAGCCCCCTGACTGAAGTCAACGCTGCAACAAGAAGGATGCACACAGAATCCAGAGCATGCATTAAGACACTGCACTGTCTCACTGCTTGGGTTAAGGAAACAAGCAGCCGGACCCACCAGCGGAGTCTGCCCTTCCTCGGACCTACAGAATACCGCACTTATTCCTTCAGGATGAGGCGAGAAAAGTGGGTGAAAGGTTGCAATGATGAAAATCGGGATGATGAAGCTCCGAGAGGTGCTTGGAAGAGGGGGAGTAGAGAGCGGTGCAGAAAAGAGACACCAATGTGAGTGTATTTATGTTTCTGACCCGGCACCTTTGCGGCTGTTTCATCGTTCGGCACCTGACCAATAAGAATCTGTGGCAAAGTCGGGTGTGTGATAATAATAAAATGCAAATCGGAGAAAATGTCCTGAGTGCTTTGCAGCTATTCAGTTCTCTTGGTCTCCCTCTGTCGCTCACCACTCTCCCCCCCCTCCCCCCTCCCCGCCACTCATTCTCAGGCCGCACTCTCTGTCCAACCGGTTCGGGCGGGAGCTCTCTGTTTTCGTTTCAAGCAGGATTATTGCCATGGCGATGCCTAGGTCACAGGAAGTGTGTTCGGGGCAGTTGTTTGGGCAGCTGAAGGTAGGTAGACTACTCATCTCATGTGAATGGTGAAGCTCACCTATACACAGCATGTTGGTTTAGAGCAGAGGTCTTCAAACTTTTGTAGGTTGAGCCCCCCATCTGAATTTATTTAGATGTCGGGCCCCCCCACCACTTGACAAAAAATTCTGGAACCTGGTATTCTACATAATCGACCGTCATCCGCATTTCCCAGTCCATATCTGGCTAATAATGTTAAACACAGTAAGAGTGTTTAGAAAACTGCAGGTTTGCGAGTTAGTGCGGTGAAATGACAGAGGCTTACTACACAGTCCAAAACTACATTTTTCAAGATAAAATGTGTGCAAATAGTAACGGGTTCTCCACTTAATTCTTGCAAAGCCTCCTCAAAGAAACTTCTGTGGTCAATAAAATAAGTACCATTCAAAGACTATGCTCTCCACTGAGAAGCACTGTAGAGTTACATTTATGTCACCTCATTTATTCAGGTCGTACTTGCATGTTTCCAAAGCCTCGTGCTTGTGTTTGGCATCGCAGGAACCTCAGGAACAAAGCCTTGTGCTTATGTTTAGTTTTTCATGACGTACTTGCATGTTTTCAAAGCCTCGTTCTTGTGTTTGGCATCGCAGCATCCATGCATCCATCCACCCACCCATCCATCCATCCACCCATACATCCAACCATCCACCCATATATCCACCCATACATCCATTCATCCATCATTCATCCATCCATCCATCATGCATCCATCCATCCCCCCATACATCCACCACCCACACATCATGCATCCATGCACCCATCCTTCCACCCATCCATCATCCATCATCCATCCATCATCCATCCATGCATCCATCATGCACCCATCCATCATGCATCCATCCATCATTCATCCATCCGCACATCATGCACCCACCCATCCATCCCCCCATACATCCACCAGCCACACATCATGCATCCATGCACCCATACATCCACCCATCCATCATCCATCCATGCATCCATCATGCACCCACCAATCCATCCATCCACCCTTCATGCATTCATCCATCATGCATCCATCCATATATTCCATCCATCCATCCCCCATTCACCATCCACCCATCCATCATCCATCCATGCATCCATCATGCACCCATCCATCCATCCATCTATCATGCATCTATCCATCATTCATCCATCCACCCATCATGCATTCATCCATCCATCATGCATCCATCCATCCATCCATCCATATATTCCATCATTCATCCATCCATCCATCCCCCATACACCAACCAACCATCCATCATCCATCCATGCATCCATCATGCACCCATCCATCCATCCATCAGGCATCCATCAATCCCATCAACCATACATCCCATCACCCATACATCCACCACCAACCTTTTGGCACACAATAATGTAATGCAGAATTATACTTATTTCATGCAGAATTATACTTATTTCACAAAGCCTCGTGCTTGTGTTTTGTTTTTCATGCCGTACTTGCATGTTTCCAAAGCCTCGTCCAGAGCAGGAACTTCTTGTGCATTACAATAAGTTGACACTGCAGGAACCTAGCCTCGTGCTTGTGTTTGGCATTTGACACCGCCGTGGTCGCATGCATAGTAAATGCATGTGATTCAAACTATACTGCGATGTCAAAGTCGTGGTGTGATGGCACCGCGATCTTTTGACATTGATGTAATCGGTGTTTTCCGTCTTTTAAAGACCTTTTGACATGTTAATGAGGGGTTGATAGTCTTCACCCCTTCTTAGGGCCCCTGCAGCTCCACTCTGCTTCGCCGCCGCTGAAACAATGAAAGGTGAAATTTTATGGTGCTGGTGGAGTGTGCGCCCCCCCTGAGATGGCGTCGCGCCCCCTCAGGGGGGCGCACCCCACAGTTTGAATAACTCTGGTTTAGAGCCAAGCATCTCCTAAAACCAACAAGCATGAGTGCAGCAAAGAGGTCTCGCATTTGCAACCTATTGGCTTTGTTAACCCCTTCGAAGCTAATGACGAGCTGGGCTCGTCATGACGCTTACCTGCCGTGCGCGGATGACAAGGCCAGCTCGTCATGGATAAATGTGATTTTCATTTTTTCAGCGCAGGACGGGAAAACGCCTAGCAGCCATGTGGTTAATCCTGTTTGGGGAACAGGGCAGAGTTTGTGAGGGGAGGTAGGAAGCACATGCGGGGAGAGCAACATGGAGCATGAAAGGGGCCTTGCAGGCCGGTGAAGAAGACGTGGTAAGAGTAACACCAGACCTGAAAGCATTCACCTAGCTAAACCTGCCCTAAGGCTGTTGTTAATTATCTATGAATCAATCCTGGTTACAGTAACCCAGGTGAACACAGACATACCAGGCCCATGAGAAACATATCACACAGTGGCTGCCCATTAACAAAAGATTTGGACTCACTGTTGCCATTTTGTATTTATTTGTTTGCAGATTCAAAATTTAAAAAATGGCATATTAGGGGGCAGTATTTGGACGTGGGAGAAGCTAGTGAAAACGGACAAGGGAGTACTGTGCAAAATAGTCCTGCATGTGATCATGTTGTGCTTTGGTGATACATATGACCACGACTCACCCCTTCCATTTGCACTCAATGAATTGCAATGAGCTCCCATCACACTAAATTGTGACAATTCTCCACCCCTAAATTCCTTTCAACATACTAAAATTCACTCTATACTTTTGATCTGGCCCATGACGAAGTTGGATTTGAAATGCCACCAAAGCATCATCATATGTCTATACTTTTCCAAACACTATATTGCCTCCTCCCACTTCACACTGGATGCATTCCAACCTCCCTCACAGTTGACTTGCTTCATACTTCGCACCCAAAGATATCATTATGTTTGCATCATGCTTTGCACAGTCTTGTTCTCACTCACACACATTCTTCTGTTCCACTCTTACACCAGACAACTGGACTCTTCATCTCCCCCCTACCACAGGGGCCAAGCTTATCCTCATGTCTCACAAACCATCAACCTTAGACCATCTAACAAAACAAAACCCTGGAAAAAGGTTTCATGGTGCTATTGGTTAATGTAACCAGAAGCCAGAGTAATTAAGCTGGAGAAAAAAATATTTTAGGTTATTTGTGGGATTACAGGATTTTGCAAGCGTATTTCAGGGCACCTTGAAGCTCCTTCTAATTTTCACTGAGCTATGGAAAGTTCGCCCAGCTAGACGTGAACACAGTCGAAGAAAGTAAAGATTGGATGTCGAGTTCTTCAGGGGCCTTGAAGGAAAATATTGTACAAAAGGTCCTTCGATGTAACTGGGACCATTACCATGAATATAGTGCTTCCGAACCTAAAACCAATGCAGTGATTTCAAGTGGGTGGTGATATGTGCTCATTGGCTGATCCATAGAAGCAGGTGTGATGTTGGGTTCTAGATTAACTGTGAGTATCGAATGAGATACGGCTGGATTCCTATGAACAGGGAATTGCAGCAGCCTAGTGACTTGATAATTATTTTGAAGCTGAACATCATTATGTAGGAAACTTATCCTGAGATTAAAATCCATATATAATTTCAATCATACAAGAATGTACAATAAAGTGGGGGGGGTCACAAAAATAGATGCAAGGAGTCGTAATGGGGCTGAAAACAAAATAGATGGAGTAGTGCTACAAGCATAGAACTGTTCCTTAAAAACAAAACCATTCAAGGGGGTTGTGTGCTTATGAAATCAATATACGTTATATAAAATCTCTGTAAATTCTGACACAACCATTTATAAAACTTTATACTCATCAGCTAACACACCTCTTCAATCATTGATAACTTTGGCAACACCAACCATAAGGTTTAAAACAGCAGTGATAAACCCCCTTCTAAAAAAACTCACAATTCTTCCTGGCACTTCCTCTAATTAATCCTTAGTCTCCCAACTACCCCTCTTCTCTAAAACTCTGCAATGCCTTGTGCTCCAACTAACTTCCATACCACAGTTCCACCCATCATCAGCTTAAACCCCACTCAATTGAGTCCAATTGGAGCCTCCAGGGTTAAACTATACAACTTGCCCTGGTTAAGAAGAATGAGAACTGAGATTGTGGAGTTTCAGAGATGGGTAAGTCGGGCCTGGTGGGGTTAGTTTACTTGAAGCACTGTAGTAGGTATTGAAGAGGTTGCTCTTGAACAGGTAGTGAATTGGTTGAGAACAGGTCCTCTTGGTTTAAAGTGTTGACTGATGAATCAAGTTAAAAGCAAATCAGACCCTGAGAGCTCTTTTTGCACAAGCAGAACTGTTGTCGGATTGAACAGGGCACTCCCAGAGACAATACAAATGTTAGTAGAAACTATTTATATAGGTAACTTTTCAGGCAGTGCTCCTAAAACTCTCAACTATAATGTTATCACTGTTTTGGATTATTCCTCAAGCGCTTACAAAGATACCTCCTTGACTTTCCATGTTTTTATTAATCCTAGCTTGCATACAAATCTGCCATTTTCTGACTGTCCTATGTTTTTCCCTCAGTAGCCTCAAATCCTGTGGATGTGCTTTAGGCTGCTTTTGATTTGTATATATTGCTGTAGGAGCAAAAACTGTTCTCCAATATTTAAGGACAAACCAATTTTTTTGAAATCCCAATATTTTACCTCAAAGTTCTTACCGTGGAAATTAATTGCGCAAAAAGGCACCCTGCTCAAAATCAGTATAGCAGAGTATCAACATAAGTAACTCAGACCACTCAATAATTGAGTTCTAGAGCAGAAGGACAAGTTAAAGGGCTTTATTACAAAAATCTCAAAAATCAGGCAGTACAAAGTAAATGCAAAAAAGGCTCAAATGCAGAGTTATTAAAGAGTAGTCAAAAACCAGAAATTATTTTAACTCTCTGAAGAGGAGCAAAATCAGGAAAGGGTCGGACGGCATCCCTAATAGAACAGGAAAGTCCCCTGGCTCCCCTCCAAATCAATGGGTTCTTAAATACAATTCCTGCATAAAAAATTAACTAAAACTGCTGATTCATCATATCATGATTGCAAGTAACAACTCTTTAGAAAAACAGAGGTAGTAACGTCAATGCCTTAACATATTAGCACTATCCCATTCTGAAAAAGCACCCAGCATCTTCAGTGCTACTGCCATCCGGAGATGTTCCAACAAAATTTTTTTTTTAAATGTCAGTTCATACAACTGAATAAGACTTGTTTATCCAACAGTAAGTTCTTGGATGTTTCAGTATATCAGGAACTCTAGAAGTTTCATGAAGAATTCTTGTATTCATAACAGTGGGAAAAACATTACATCAGCTGTCTTCATTTCAGCAAAGTCTGCAAGGAGAGAAGATGCACAGGAAGCCTGGCTGTGTGGACAGGGGGGAGTGAATGACATAATCAGCATTCATTTTAGCCGAAGTGAAATGTTCACCTAATTGTGACATAACTAATTTATGTTAATAAACACACTCCTGAACCTCATATTAACCTCGTTTCAACTGCAATCATAATACCTCATCATTTGCGTATTAGATCCAAAATAGAAAATATTCAATAGTCATTATTCTTTGTTGTACAAAAATATAGATCTCTCTTCTGATTATTTTATAATAACTAAAACCCATTAATAATTGTATTATTCAGGAAATTGTTCAGTGTGCATCACTTTCTGCTTCTTTCTGGAATTCTCCTCTGCCATCTTTAGCTTGTTGTACACACAATCCTTGATTTTTTTATTTCATACTCCTAGGACCATTTTTTCCCTAGGCTACTCATTTCTTTCCCTAATTACAACCAAAGATACCAGTAGGTCAAACAGAAAAAGAAGTAAACTGTCTCAAAAATGTGTTGGTTAGGGAACAGTCACCAAGTCTATATTTAAATAGTATGTGATGGTCATCAAATGATTCCCATCAGATACCCGTCCTGTGCCGCCCTACATCATTTGGGATCCTTCACCCGAAGGAAGTGATGAGAAAACCACTTAGGATTAGGTGGACTGTAACCTAATCAAGTGGAAAAAACTCAAATGTGATGGGTTGGTCTGTGTGGCATAAGGAGGGTAAAAGTATTTAGCAGTGCAAAAAAGTGTTAAAGTAACTGTGTTCGAATGGTGTGTGGATTTAAGATTGGGTTATAGAAGTGGAAAAAACTATTTTAATGGTATCCTATCTACACCCAACAATACAAACAGTGCATGAGTGTATTAAACATATATATACTCAGATGTATCGAAGGTCAACATGTTTCTGCGGTAGTTGGAGTCTTATGATCTCCCCCAGCTTCATCAGGACCTTATGTCAAATGCTACTGCATTAATGTGAAAATTCCAATCAAAAGTGATAAAAGTGTCACCTGAAATTCGCCTGCTCAGTCAATCACGAGGGACGAACCAACAAATGAGAAACAGAAAAAACACATAATTATAAACAACAGTTTACTGGACACATAATGAATGTGTGAATTTACTTAAGGCCAATTATTTATTGGTCTGCTGGTCTCAGTAAGTAGGCTATAAAGTGTGGTTGCCCTTTCTAATGTGGGAGCTATTGTAAGACATACGTTTATCTTTTACTCACCCAATGTGTGGGGAATATACACTCCACCTCACCTGGCTACAGATCAGGTAAAAACGGAGCACCGCTCTGTGAGAGAGAAGGAAGAAGAAAATAAAGGAGGAAAGATGCATAAACTGTGAGCATAGCATCTGTGTTTCTAGCACAACAACCAAAGACAAATCGTCCATTACATTGAGCTTTTCTGTATAGAGCCAACTTAATCAGATACTCGCCATGTCATTAGTACACACTAAACAGAAGGATTTATAGAGCCGTATCGCTCCTTTGCTCAATGTTTTCAGAAAGGAGAACACGCACCCCTGCCCTGTTTAGTTATTGCACACAAGGTTGTGTTATTTGATTTGAGGCTTGTGAGAAGTTACACACAAGCCTTGTAAGAAATGAATCTATTCTGTGATCGAGGAGCGATCATGTAACATCACTCTACTCATGAGAGGGAAGAGCGAACCTCTCTTAAAAGTCTAACTTTCTCTATGTTTTAGGAAGAGACAACATACCCCTGCCCCGCTTACCTGTCCGTCGGTACTCCGGACATCCATCTTGGCTGTCATGGAGGGAGGTACCGACAGGACAGGAAGCGGGTCTTTATCCTTCCTTGTTTTTGAACATCAGAGACCCGATTGGTTGCCCGTGTCACATGGCATTGCGTCAAGAGCGACGTTGCGCTGGCCACGTGGTTGGGTGCCTGTGTCACATGGTATTCCTTGTTGTTAAGCGTCAGAGACGCGAATGGTTGCCCGTGTCGCATGGCATTGCGTCAAGAGCGACGTTACGCTTGGCCACGTGATTGGGTGCCCGTGTCACATGGTATTACCCATGTCACATGATATTGCGTCGAGAGTGACATCACGCTCGGCGATGTGATTGGGTGCTCGTGTCACATGTTGTTGCGTCAAGAAAGGCAATGCGCTAGGCAACGTTTGTTGATATTCATGGTTGCCTAGCAAAAAAGACGCGTGGAAATAATGCAGCTAAATCTATCTGAATTACTAGCCTGCAAGGTGCAATTAGACAAACGCGTCTTGTGATGTTTACATAGAGCCCACTTCACGCCATGCAATCTACTTGTTGTCGGCTTCGGTGAAAGTTGTAATAGAGATAGGCAAAATGATGTTTTTATTTAAGAATGAGGACTAACTCTTAAAAGTGGGTTGCATCACTATGCTATCGTATGTTGTGGGGTGGAGCACCTAGGATACAAAAGGTCTCCTTAATGTCTGTATGTTAAATGGTGTATAAGAAATGTATCCACCCTATCTTCCATACAAATATATAATAGGTAATGCCTTAATTAGTCCAAAAAAGGGGATGTTTAATGTATTCATCTTAATGGCATTTCTATAGTATGAAACCCTTCTAGATCACGGTCGATTTTCATCAGGTGTAATTGTGTAAACCTACAGGTATTAGTTGGATGAAAACGATTACTGTGATCTCCTGCAACCGAAAACAGATAGCAAATATTAGGTTCATAATGACATCCATGGGATGTCTTCGTTTAATCCTGTTTTATGAGTTTGTAACCTGTAGACCCATCTTTGTTCCCGTTTGAATAGAAATGTGCTAATGTCTACAATGTGTGTTGGTATTATGGGTTGTTCCAAGACTGTCCACCTTATATCTGTTGGGAGATGTTTTGCAAGTAGAAAGTGGTTTGTGAGCTTAGTAGCCTGTCTACTACACCGTATTGAACTTTTGTGTTCTGATATTCGCAATTTAATCTTGCGAGTGGTCATGCCCACATACATCTTATTGCAACACATTTTTGAGACAGTTTACTTCTTTTTCTGTTTGACCTACTGGTATCTTTGGTTGTAATTATGGTTCAGGGGATGATACCATTGTATGGTCACTAAATATTCCCCATCGACCCTCTTCATTATTTATTATTTACTCATTTCTTTCCACATTTTCCACATTCTAGAAAAACAAACAAGACAATTGTAAAAATCATTATGATTATTAGAAGTCTCAGGATTAGTCTTAATATGCTCCCACCCAAACTATCGACCCATTCACTAACCTTGCTAAACCCTTTTTAATACCACTCAGGAACCTACAGTTTCCCATAAGCCAAGCTGTTAAAAAGGTTAAATCTTGCGCAAAATATTAGTAGTGTTCGAGAAATCGCAGTTAATAACCCTACTATTACCTTGGATATATGTACAGCAACTCTTGGGGTTTATTACCTTACAAACTATGCCTTTCTTCGCCACCAGGATAGCTAATGCTAAGCAACTCTACACAATACTAGCTCTGTTTGCAATCATCTCCACATTTACCTGCCTCAATGATTCTGCTGTATCTGCTGCAAGTTTTTCTCAAAAGTAGATTGACATCTGATTTATTTTAGGACACCACAAACTTTCTAAACCCACACATTTTACCTCATATGGTTCTCCCACAGAAAATAATTAGGGAAAAGGGCACCCTCCCCAAAATTAGTTTAGCAGAGTATCAAAATAAGTAACTAGGACCACTCAATAATCAAGTTCTATAACAGAAGGTAAAGTCAAAGGGTTTATTACAAAAATCTCCAAAATCAAGGTGTACACAGTATATTTCATAAAGGCTCAACTGCAGAGTTATTACAGAGTAGTCAAAAATCTGAAATCATTCTAAGTCCCCAATGAGCAGCAAAATCAGGAAAGGGCAGGCAGCATCAATAATAGAACAGCAAAGTCTTCTGGCTCACTCCCAAATCAAGGGGCTCTTATACACAATTTTGTGCATAACAAATTAGCTAAAACTACATATTCATCATAGCATGATCATATATAACAACTCTTTAGCAAAACAGAAGTACTAACATCAATGGCTTAACACATTAGCACTATTCCATACTAAGAAAGCACCCAGCATATTCTATGCTACAGTCATCCACAGATCGATGTTCAAACAAAATATAAAATATTTAAAAATATCAGTTTACACAAATAAATAGGACTTGTTTATCAAGCGTAACTATAACAGAAACAGCTTGGATATTTCAACATATCAGGAACACTAGAATTTTCATTACTAAGCCTTGTATTCATAACAGTCAGAAGAGCATACATCACTGGCCGTATTACAGAGAGTGCCCCGGGGTGCAATGGGTGTTTGTGCCCGCTTTGCGTGCCCCTGGGGAACTTAGGTATTACAGAAGGGGTTGCAGATGCTTGTGTGGCCCCTTCTGTAATACCAATAGCCCTGGCGCACACAAAACAGCAGTGTTCCCTCATTTGCATGGAGGCATGCCCCATGCAAATGAGGGAATCCCTTTGCCTCTGCACCCACGCCATAGTACAGAGGAGGGCGCAGAGGCACAGAAGCTGTCAGGGGGAGCACTGACACTGCTCCCTCTGATGACATCACTCTGGCAGGGGAACAAGTGTCCCATAGACATCCCTAAGCAGGCGGGTGTAGTGACTGACTGCCCATGCCTGCCAGGGATCTCTAATACCCTTTGAAGGTGCAGGCTAGTGCAGACTGCAATGTGAAAACACAGAGCAGCTTCAAAGCAGCAGATCCGTTTTACACAGGAATGCACTGCTCCCAGATTAGCGCGAGTTTGTGGCTGTCCTAGGGTCAGCGCATTTCAAGGAATAGGGCGCACTTTCCCTGTTTGCACTTGGCGCATCTGTTCTAAAGTGCGCCACGTGCAAACAGGGACAGCGCCCCCTATACATAATAGGGCCCCGGAAGTCTTTGCTTCTGCAAAGCCTATGAGGAGTGAAGATGCGCAGAGGAACCTAATGGGAGGGGGTGAACCCATGGGTGAAGAACAGAATTAGCATACATTCCATACAAAATTGAGTTCTCCGCAGAATGTTGTATAACTCATTAATGTTAATAAACACACTATCATTAAACGTGTTTCCACTGTAATTATATTAATTCATCAATAGAGTATTAGATTCAACATAAACATTATTACTATTCAGTATTATTCATTGCACAAAAAGGAAAATATATATTTTAAAAAAGGCTTCCACACCCCATACGAGTCTATGGGTGGAGTGACTATTAGTGGCAACTATTTTGGAATTCAGAAGCACATGTCTTTTTATTTGTACCACTGGGATAGGTATCTGGTAATCCTATGGTAAAGATCTGTTCAAATAACATATCGGGGACCCATCACTTACCACTGAATGTGTCGTGTTTGTGTGATCCAGGTGTGGGATTTCATGTGCAGTGTTTAAAAGTTGCCTCTTATCAGTGGACAGTGAAATAATAATAATAATAATAATAATAATAATAAAAACATTTATCAAGCGCCTGAATACACTAAGGACAGTGCGTCTCCGCGCTAGGATGCTTTCCAACTCGACTCCAAACAAAAATCAGACCATGGAGAGGAGAAAGGAAGAGGAGGAGAAACCCTGAATTAATACTAATCTTCGGGAAACAGGTAGGTCTTCAGTTTCTGCCGGAACCTGGTTTCCGACGGTTCCATCCGCAACTCAGTAGGGAGTTCGTTCCAATGTTTGCTGGCCAAAAACCTGAAGGAACGCCCACCCATCTGTGCTTTATAAATGTGGGGTATCGAAAACTGCATACTGCCCATAGATCTCAAAAGGCGCTTTGGACGATAAATAGTTAACATTCTCTGGAGGTAGGCCGGGCCCTTGCCGTGTGCAATACGGTGGCTAATGCACATGGCCTTGAACCGGATGCGTTCCCGCATGGGGAGCCAGTGCAAGATCTGTAACGCACGTTTTCCCGAGGACTTCCTCTGCAACTTTAGAACAAGCCTGGCCGCCGCATTGCACAAGATATATCTAAAGCTGCTTTTGTCCTGTAGGAGCCTTTGGAGCCAGTACTTCGGAGAACCTGGAGTGTAAGGGAAAGAGAACCTGTAGAAAGGTCCTACCAGGTCTGGAGACCTGCACGGCGGGAGTACTTGGGCAAAACCTGTTTCACTTTCACATGCAGAGCAGGCCACTGATCATCTGTAGAAAAGCTTGAACCCACTTCGGCTATCTGGACAGTGGCTTTTCACTGCCTACCTCAGTGATTGTTTGCTGCTTTGCTTTACCCACAATAGAAAGCTTGCAAAGATGCTTCCAGCTCTGATTGACGTGGGAGTTGGCATTGGGCAACCCTTTCAATCGTGCCCTGATTCCTGCCAGAACACACAGTTTCCCATGTGTGCTGGCACTTTGGTGCCAATACTTTCTAACACCTTAACTTTGATAAGACTCTTTGCATAATCAGATGATAGGATGCCTTGTAGTATGGCCTGAACCCAGAATTGCTGTTTTCACCCACGAAGCCAAAGAACAGTAGAGAAAGTCCAACTTCTGTGCTCCACCTGGAAGATGAGTACCTGGACTACAGAGGGACATTAATGCCCAGCTGACTGACACCTCTATGGAGAACTAACTCGAGGAAATTTTAAAGGTTAGAATTTTAACCAACTCTTCCAGAAGCTCTGACATGCACATTATATTTAAAAAATAATAATAGCCAAAGCAAGCACCAAAAACTGAAAAAATGAAAGGTGGCAGGCGAGCAAAAGAGAAGACGAAATATTAGGATGTTTTCGAGATAATCCACATGGCCACTCCAAAGAACTCCTTAACTTCCCAGTAATGTTGTCCCCTTTGTCAGAGGCACTGAGTTAAATTAAAAAGATTGACAATAAAATTCAACTTCCGGTTTACTACATTTTGTCTTCCATGGGTGCTCTGGCTCTCCAGGGTGACATGAGACAACGGATGGAAGATGTTCTTATGCAATGGCTGGTCGTTTTATAAGAATGTATACTCCCGGTTGTCCTTGTATGACATGCTCAACTAAGAACCAGACTGCTGCCTTGATGAAAACTTGGTGGAGGTCACTTTGCCCCTCATTAAGAATGTCCTATATTAAGACCCTTCATTTCCCCGCCAAATAATTTACATTAGCAGTGGTTTCAGTCATTCTGCGGCTGCTAAAATAAAGGAAATTCTGAGTTTTGACGGAGAAGTGCAGAAATTAAACTTAAGGGTAAATTTTTACATTTATTTATCTGGTATCCCACTGGGAGAAATTGTCTGCTTTCAGCAGGTGATATCTCCAGGTGAAACACCACACGGCTGTGGTGGTCCGGCAAAACTTGCTTGCTCCATCACGCCCTCCTGTCCCTCTCTGTGTTGTTGCCTGCCCCCTCCCAACATTCTCTGTGTTGTTGCTTGCCCGCACCCACCCTCCTGTCTCACTCCGTGTGGTGGCTTGCCCTCTCACACTCCATCTTTATTATTTACCCCCTTTATTACACCTTTTTTTTATAATTACCCTTAACATACTTTACCCCTACCAACCCATAAATCGTAAAGTTATCCTTACCACTCTAAACCCCTATCAAACCCTTAACACGTAAAATTACCCTTACCAACCTATGCCCCTACAAACCCCGGCCTAAACCCTAAAATTACGCTTATCACCCTATACCCCTAAACCCTAAACTTACCCGTACCATCATATATGTAATTATAATACCACACCTACCTTGCTTGGTAAAGACATTTGCATGGTAAAGGCATCTGCGTGGTAAAGCCATCTGCGTGGTAAAGCCATCTGCGTGGTAAACGATGGTGGGAAAGGCACTGAGTGGTAAAGGCTGTTTCCCTTCCGACCATTTCTGTGTAATTGTTTGTCCCAACTCACCCACTCACTGCTGTTGCTTGCCTCCTTCCACCCTGTCCATATTTTTGCTTGTCTCCTTCCACCCTCTCCATATTGTTGCTTGCCCCCTTCCGACCCTCTCCATGTTGTTGCTTGCCCATCCCCATCCTCTATATTGTTGCTTGCCCCTACACACCATGCTCCATCCCATTGCTTATCCCCTCCAAACCTCACCGCTCCACCCTGTTGCTTGCTCCTTCCCTCAAACCCACCCATTCTCACATTGTTGCCTGTTCCATCTCTCCCCATTCCAGGTTGTTACTTTCCCCCTCCGACCCTCTGACCCTCCTGCCCCATCACTCTTTGTTGCTTGCCCCGCCAATCCTCTAGCCCCATCCTGTGTTGTTTCTTGCCCCTTCCGACGCTCTACAGCGTTGTTATTTTTCCTTTCTCAACCTCCCATCCTTCCAATAAAATCAAGCATTGGCAAAGCCAATAGGTTACCAGTATGCGACCTCTTGGCTTTGTCAATGTTTTTAGGCATGTTGCATAACAGTGCACCTGCTGTGAAGCATGGCTGAAAGTTTGAAGGAAGAAAAGTATTATGACACAGCCAGCACATTCGTATTGCTGCCAGGCGGGCTAGACAGGAGGCATCTACATCACCCAAGTTACATGCTGTTCCTTCCTCTGAGAGGCCATCTGCCTTCACGCCTGTCAGCAATTTAAAAACAAGCATTTACAATGAAATGGTCTCGGCATTATTAAAGGTAGAGCTATTGGCATTGCTCATGACATTTTTTTTTTCTTTCTTTTTTTTAAATCATAAATAAATGGCATTGTCATTTACAATGCCAATAGCTTAATCGCTTGCAAATGCATGACCTATTGCATTTACACACACACAGAGCCACACACACAAAGCCACCCACACACACATACAGAGCCACCCACACAGAGCCACCCACATAGAGTCACCTACACAGAGCCACCTACACAGAGCCACCCTCACACAGACAGAGCCACCCACACATAGAGCCACCTACAAAAAAAGCTATCCACACAGAGCCACACACACACACAGCCACACACACACACAGACACACACACACACACAGAGCCACACACAGACAGAGCCACGCACACACAAACACAGACTGAGCCATGCACACACACACAGAGCCACGCGCACACACACACAGACAGAGCCACACACACACACACACACACACAGACAGAGCCACGCACACACACACACACACACAGACAGAGCCACGCACACACACACACACAGAGCCACGCACACACACACAGAGCCACGCACACACACACACACACAGCCAAGCACACACACAGACAGAGCCACACACACACACAGACAGGGCCACGAATAACTGAGCCAGTCTAGCTTTTCCCATTCAATTCAGTCAGTTGTAGGACTCCTTTAGCCGTGCATGCTACAAGTAAATGAATGCAAAGCCTGGTTATCGCTGACAAGGGTCTAGCAAACTTGGGAACTCAGTTGGGTCCCCGACTGACATAGAAAGCAGCGGGGGACCCTTTAAGCATCTACGACGAGTAGCCGTATGTGAGATGTCCTTCTGTCCTGACGGAATCCAGCTGCCCGTCCTCCCAAAGCTGGGGCCCGGTTAGGAACGCTGGCTAGCCTCAGTCATCCTTCCCGCCCCACTTCCATCGTTATGCGACGGACAAACATCCGCACTGCCATATTCCAGCCTTAAATGGAAGGATCCCTCGCTGGTGACGTGAATTTGACCTCAGACTCTGCACTCTGACCTCAGACTCTGCACTCTGACCTCAGACTCTGCACTCTGATCTCAGACTCTGCACTCTGACCTCAGACTCTGACCTCAGACTCTGCACTCTGACCTCAGACTCTGACCTCAGACTCTGACCTCAGACTCTGACCTCAGACTTTGCACTCTGACCTCAGACTCTGACCTCAGACTCTGCACTCTGACCTCAGACTCTGCACTCTGACCTCAGACTCTGCACTCTGACCTCAGACTCTGCACTCTAACCTCAGACTCTGCACTCTAACCTCAGACTCTGACCTCAGACTCTGCACTCTGACCTCAGACTCTGCACTCTGACCTCAGACTCTGCACTCTGACCTCAGACTCTGCACTCTAACCTCAGACTCTGCACTCTAACCTCAGACTCTGACCTCAGACTCTGCACTCTAACCTCAGACTCTGCACTCTAACCTCAGACTCTGACCTCAGACTCTGCACTCTGACCTCAGACTCTGCACTCTGACCTCAGACTCTGCACTCTGACCTCAGACTCTGCAATCTGACCTCAGACCCTGACCTCAGACCCTGACCTCAGACCCTGACCTCAGACTCTGACCTCAGACTCTGACCTCAGACTCTGACCTCAGACTCTGACCTCAGACCCTGACCTCAGACCCTGACCTCAGACCCTGACCTCAGACTCTGACCTCAGACTCTGACCTCAGACTCTGACCTCAGACTCTGACCTCAGACCCTGACCTCAGACTCTGACCTCAGACTCTGACCTCAGACTCTGACCTCAGACTCTGACCTCAGACTCAGACCCTGTCCTCAGACCCTGTCCTCAGACCCTGACCTCAGACCCTGACCTCAGACCCTGACCTCAGACCCTGTCCTCAGACCCTGACCTCAGACCTCAGACTCTGACCTCAGACTCTGACCCCAGACCTCAGACTCTGACCTCAGACCTCAGACTCTGACCTCAGACCTCAGAGTCTGACCTCAGACTCTGACCGCAGACTCTGCACTCAGACCTCAGACTCTGCACTCAGACCTCAGACTCTGCACTCAGACCTCAGACTCTGACCTCAGACTCTGACCTCAGACTCTGACCTCAGACTCTGACCTCAGACTCTGACCTCAGACTCTGACCTCAGACTCTGCACTCTGACCTCAGACTCTGACCTCAGACTTTGACCTCAGACTCTGCACTCTGACCTCAGACTCTGACCTCAGACTCTGACCTCAGACTCTGCACTCTGACCTCAGACTCTGACCTAAGACTCTGACCTCAGACTCTGCCCTCTGGCCTCAGACCTCAGACTCTGACCTCGGACCTCAGACTCGGACCTCAGACTCGGTCCTCAGACTCGGACCTCAGACTCGGACCTCAGACTCGGACCTCAGACTCAGACCTCAGACTCAGACCCTGACCTCAGACTCTGACCTCAGACTCTGACCTCTGACCTCAGACTCTGCACTCTGACCTCAGACTCGGACCTCAGACTCGGACCTCAGACTCGGACCTCAGACTCGGACCTCAGACTCTGACCTCAGACTCTGACCTCAGACTCTGACCTCAGACTCTGACCCCTGACCCTGACCTCATACTTTGATCTCAGACTCTGCACTCATACCTCAGACCCTGACCTCAGACTCTGCACTCTGACCTCAGACTCTGACCTCAGACTCTGACCTCAGACAGATTGAATGCCGGGCAGGGTGCAGTGCACAGGTGCATGGGCAGAGTGCAGGGACAAGGCATAATGATAGAGTGCCATACAGGGTCAAATGCACAGGTGCATGGACAGAGCGCAATGCACAGGACATACGGAGAGATTGCCAAGCAGGGTGCAATGCACAGGTGCAAGGACAGAGTGCAATGCACGGGTTATAAGGATACAGGGCCGGGCAGAGTGCAGTGCACAGGTGCATGGATAGAGTGCAATGCACGGGTTATAAGGACGGAGTACCAGGCAAGGTGCAATGCACGGGTTATAAGGATGGTGTGCCGGGCAGAGTGCAATGCACAGATACATGGACAGAGTTTAGTCACGGGGAGGGGAGGGCAGTGGACGGCACAGGACAGGAAAGCTTGCCACGCCGGTGGTTGAGAGCCCATCCATAAAACATGGCCCTGCTGTCTGCAGAGCTGCCGCTCGCTCCCCGCCGCCTAGCTGTGATTAAATTTGCAGTGGTCATTTCCCAAATGTCTACCCGACAAAAAAATAAAATAAGTGCCCCCCCGCCCAGGCTTTTCTCACCCCACTGCTTAGAGCCGGTAGCTTCCTGTGGCTAGCAATTGCAGGGCTGTCAATCAGACACACTTGCACAGACAAGCCTGCCACTTTCATTAGGCGACAGAGCTTCACGTGCGATTGTGGACCCAGCAAACAAGATTTCTGATTTCTGTCTGCCCCAACATATCCTCAGACTCCTTGCTATCGTTCATCCTGTCTGCAGGATTAACGCCACCGCTTCTTAACCACATCTCTCCCATCCAGCTCTCCTTCCCGTGGAGAGCAGCCCCCAAAACAAGGGGAAGGAGGAAAACACACCAAAAACAAGACAACGCCGGGGAGGGAGAAAACCAAGGGGAATGTTATAACAAGACAAAGAAGCAGAAAAACAACGCGTATCAGACAGAAACAGGGGACAGAGACCACGAACAAACACGAGAGACAGACACTGGGACAAAAACACACCACACAGAAACAGGTTACAGAGACAAACAACATGAAAGTCGAATCACGCTAACAGGAGAGAGGAACAGGAAATATACAGTACGCCTGATACAGAAACAGAAACAAGTGTTGTACAGGGCAACTTCTGCACCGTTCCGGGCAACAGCAAAAACCACAAAAAAAAACATGGCGGTCGAAAGTTTTCGGATTCGGGGCGTGTTTTGCTGTCCTGAGTGACGGACGATGTCACGAGCTAAAGAACAGCAAAACTTACGCCCCCAAATCCGAAAAAGACGGAGCTTCTTTGGAGGGATGGCTCTCTCCTCCAATGGCTGGCCTCCGTTTAGGAAGCCAGCCAGTGGAGGAGAGACAGGGCAGGGAGGCGGGTTCCAAAGCGCTACTAAGGGTCATTAAATCCCCGACCCCAGACTGCGCAAGCGCAGCCTTTAGGTCCGAGACCTAAAAAGGGATATGACACTGTCAGCACTGGCCACATAACATTGCTGAAATGTTTTTTTTTTACTTTTTGCCATGCTTTACAGCAGCTGTGCTGCTTTGCAACATGGCTAAAAACACAAACAAAGCCAATAGCTCACATAGGCAAGAACAATTGGCTTTGTCAATGCTTGTTGCGTTTTGCAGCAACTCCCTCACTTACTGGATAATAAGACTCACTGAGCTATCTTCTTTGAACCCCGGGCTTGGGGTAAGTTATCCTGCAACTGAGAGATACTTTGCAAAACCCTGACGCCTTTCTTTCATCGTCAAGGTTGTGATGACTGAAAGTAAGGGTAAACTGAAAAGGCTCAACAACACTTGAAGGCTACTGACATAATCGTAATCCTTTTCCAAAGACTAATATAGCCAATAGGCTCAAATTATAAATGTATTATACTGCGAGTGTAAGAGCTAGAATGTGTAGAATCCCATCTCAGCCCTAAAGGTGCTAGGAATTTCTGTTAGGTGTTCCTCTGCGAGGTCTATAAAGGTTCTAAAGACGGAGCTCTGGCGTGCATTTGAGATTATTATCTGTGATCAACTTGGAGCTGGGGAGTTGTGAGTCCCTAGGTCAGTTCATTTGGCGTGCAAATTCACCCACAGCTTGGAGAAACAGTTGATAAAAGATAACGCCTACCGGGGGTACTGTCCATTATCCTCAGGCTGCCCCTAGAACCGGAGGAAAGGCCTTTCACCATTCGAAGGGAGCCATAACTACAGTACCCAGAATGCAGTCGTTTTTATATGAACAGCAAGGATGAGAAACACGATGTCATGAGCTTCATGGACCCATCCTTATGCTTGCTCTAGGCCAGCGCGTTCAGCTGCAACTCATCTTTTGTACATTGTTAACTCTCTGTTTAGGAGTTAGGATGGTCGTCTCTTTCCACTACCCATAGGTCTTGGCTTCTGACAGAAAACCAATAGCTGCCTTGAAATAAAAGTGCAGGTTCTCTGTAGCAGACTACCTGCTTGTTTCTGAGAAGAGCTGGTACTCTACAATTAAAAGTATAGCAGTTCTCTTGAGAAGTGCCGGTACTCTCCTTCCCAAAATAAAAAGGTGCCGGTACTCCGTACCGGCCCATTTAAAGCACTGGTTAAGATGGTCGTCTCTTTCTACTACCCATAGGTCTTGGCTTCTGAGTAAACCAATAGCTGCCTTGAACCTATGTGGAACCTCGTTCTAATGATACATAACTGGATTCTAATGTTTACCCTGTATATATCACAGACCATACTGGCCGGCCCTTCTGTGCTTAATGATGTTTACTATTAGTGCAGAAATATGTTGTACTCGTTTACTCATTTTCTGATAGATGAAAGGCTGAGTCAGCCCTGCCAGAATTTAAATTGTAGACCAACAACACACAGAGAGATCTCCACAACAGGCATTCAACCCACTGAGCTGTCTTACACGAGAAAAGAAGAGTGTCTGGGATATGGAAGAAACTTCCGAACTCCCACTAGGGTTTCGAGGCTGTTGACTTCTTTTGGGTGACCTTAGCTGTAACGGGTCACCTCTCACCCTTCACAAATGTGTGCAGCTGCTGAGAGGAAAACTATAGTGGCACAAGGCTGTGGCTCAATGCAGAATCACATCTGGGGTTAATTCCAAGGGAGAAATACCTCGCCAGCATCAGGGACCTAGCGAGCGAGAGAGGGGCACGAGGCCTTGACCCCACCTCACTCCACCGCACCCGCCCCCCACCTCGGACACCAGTCAAGAGCGCGGCAGGACCAACATCTCTATGACATCCTGCTTTCAAATGTTGCATCCGGTTTGGGAATTCCAAGAACATCTGTAATTGTCTTCTGCCACGCCGCACCGCACATCTGCAAGGAGCCCCTGGCCTGTCGGCGTGCTGCTACCTGCCCCAGGCCTGTCGCTGGATGGCAGACTCGCACGTCGTCTCCTACCTGCCCCGGTGCAACACGGACCCCTCTTTGGCCAGAAATAAGGAATGGACCGCACATTCTTTGCAACTCGACATGAATTGAGAACTCAAGAGCCCCCTCCCACCCCCTCGCACAATCCTCACATCTCATCTTTAAAACTTTCCCTCGTCCCCCGCCAAAAACCGAAATTTCCAGTCACAGCATGCCGGGTGTTATGAGACAACACACCTCCAGATCAGAGAAAGTTCCGCACCTCTCCGGAGGGACAGCGATAAGGGGTGGTGGAAGGGAGGGGAGGAGCGGCAAACATGCATCAAGCCTTCCTCGCCGAGAGCTTCATTAAACCTAACCGCAAGACCAGAGGGAACAGACCGGATCATTTCCCTTCCGCTTATTTGGAATCTTGGCTCGGGCCTTAAGCGCCAGGAGCCTGTACCTGCTGCGGGTTTAACGCGTGGGTAGGTTACTCGATGGCAGAGGCGGGGAAAACAGAGCCGTTGTGCTGTTTCCACCTAACCAATGAGTCACTCAGTCAATATATAGGTATGGTGCCGCCTAATTAACACCGAGAGCGCTTCCTGGGTCTGTTATTAACATCAATCGATCCAACTGATGAAGAGGTGTGTGTAGTAGAATGCGCCGAAGGTCACATACGTTGCTATAAGCGAGCCGAGACTAGCCCTGCCAGCACCCCTCGATTAAAAAAACCTAACGTATACGAGCCCGTCTTGGGTTGCAGGCAGTCTCCCGCTGTGATACGGTCTGCTTCAGCGGGGGACCAGCAGGGCAGAATTACTCAAACTATTCCCAAATCAACGAACCTTCTATTTACTCTCTGTATCCACTTTCTGAACCTTATCTTCCCATTTCAGTTTTTTTTTTAAATATGGGGTTACTTCCCAAAACGGTTCCTGTTTCACAATTAGAGGCTTCCATTTTCGCAGTGTCTTTTTCCTGCTGCACCGCGGGTCGAGTTTGCTTAGTGTGTTATTCAAATGTGCCTCTCTGACGTGTTTATTGACGCCAGGTGTTAAAGCACAAACTTAGCTGCAGGTGTAACGGAGAGCTTCATAACAAACAGAAAGATGAACAACACCAGTAGAATAAGGCAAATTAGACCGAAGAATATGTAGCGAAGTGGATGGAGAACCATTTAAAAGGTAATTATGAAGATGTCTTAAGGCCAAGGTGACTCGGTCTACCGATTCTCTCAGGGAACGCTTATAAAGACAGGAAGAGAGTTACTAAGCTTTGGCATTTGTAAAGAGCACGTTCACCCAGGGGTATACTGGTGCTGAATAACAGATGCACTATTGTTAACCAAATCAATGGTACTCGTTTTATCGAGTGAGTGGACCTGCCAGGATTTAAACCTGTGACCATAAGGTCGAACACAGGCCCCTACAGTGGATGCATTATTCCGCTAAGCCACCAAATCCGGTTTAGAGTGACTCCTTTTGGCTAAAGCAATGGCAAGACTCAGTTCAGTTCTCTCTGCATTGTTCTTTTTGTATAATTATTGAGAGAGGCCCATGTAAGCTTTTTGGCGCTACAGAATTTAATATACAGCCACCCCATGAAAAATAATGGCACATATAAAATGAAAAATCACATCTACAGCAAATCACAGAAAAATAGTTTACTGATTAAAAAGCCAGAATGTATGTGTTTTCTTAAGCCTGATCACACTCATCTTAGCCCAAGTGGAGAGGGGAAGCATCTTTCCACCGTCCGCCGCAACCATAAAGAAAAAAAACTTTCCCCAAGGCCACCATTGCGGTTTTAGGTACCAGCTGTCTGCACTGGTGGTCATATTGCAAAGCCCTTCCGGGTACATGCAGTTTGAACTTAGCTCAAGGGCGGCAGCGTAGTTTATTTTGTAGACAACGGTCGGACGTGACCTTGAAAATGACCTTAACCTGGATGGGGAACTAATGTACTAACTGCCAAGGCTATAGTGTTCCTCCTGGAGAGGCAGAGAATCAGTCGTTTTACAGCATTGTGCACCAATCAGAGGCAATGTAGGATTTTTATGGGCAGGAAGATAAATAGCATTGCTGTAATCCAGTTGAACCAAAGCACTGACCACAGCCACGTGTTCTTGCATACCAATTAAAGGTTGTATCATCTTCAGTTGGAAAAGAAACGTCAGGTTGGGGATGGAGATGAAATGTCGGCTTAATGTTGTCTCCTCAGCCTGCTTCCACACGCTTCGCATGCTCTGCAAAATTTTCAAGTGGCTTCCCATCAGCACCAGAACAACAGTATTGCAGGCCATCGTCACCAACCAACAGGACTACGGCAATGCACTCTATGAAGGCACCAGCACCGAACTCATGCAAAGACTCCAGATGATTCAGAAAGCAGCCGCCAGACTGATCCTCAACCTGCCCAAGACAACCCACATCATCCAGCACCTAAAAGACCTCCACTGGCTACCTGTCCAGAAGAGATGCCATTTCAAGCTCCTGACCCACACCTACAAGGCCCTCCATGACCAAGGAACCGCCTACACGAACCACCGCCTGCACTTCCACCAAGCCCCTAGGAACCTCTGCTCCTCGCTCTCGCACAGATCCCTCGCATATGCCTCTGCCGCACAGGAGGACGCTGTCTCCTCAGCCTGTTTCCACATGCTTCGCATGCTCTGCAAAATCTTCAAGTGGCTCCCCATCAGCACCATAACGACGGTATTGCACGCCATCATCACCAACCAACTGAACTACAGCAACGCACTCTATGCAGGCACCACCACTGAACTCATGCAAATACTCCATATGATCCAGAAAGCTGCCACCAGACTGATCCTCAATCTGCCCAAGAGAACCCTCTTCACCCAGCACCTAAAAGACCTCCACATGCTCCCTCTCCAGAAGAGATGCCTTTTCCAGCTTCTGACCCACGCCTACAAAGCCCTACTCGACCAAGGGCCTGCTTACATGAACCACCGCATGCACTTCAACCAACCTCCGCTCCGCACACCTCACCCTCGCACAGATCCCTCGTATAAGCCGCTGCCGCTCACAAGGACGCTCCTTCTCTCACCTTACCGCCAGAGCCTGGAACACCTGCCACCCCCACCTCCGCACCCTCACTGACTGACTTCAGGAAGAGGCTAAAGACCTGGCCCTTCGATTGAGACCTGTAGCAAGCACCTGGATACCCTCACAGGTGACAAGCCGCGCTCTACAAGTAAGACTCGATTGCTGATTGATTGATGAGGGAGGGATCAAACACTTTGAAGACCTGGGTCTTAAAGAGAGATCAGACTCCAGCAATATACCCAGATTCCACACCAACATGTCAGGCGTGGGAGGGGGTTATATAATCTGTAACCAGACCACCTTCTTCCAGATAGAAATATCTGCAGTGGTAAGGTTCTCAGTTTTTGTAAGATTCAGTGTTGGCCCGGTTATTGACCGGTAATTTCAATTACTCCGAGTTCAGGTCTTCACTCTCACAGTTTTTACTGGGCGAGATAACATAGCCAATGACAGAAGTGTTTTACCTATTCAAGAAAACTAAATAAAACAAAAAAATGGCCAACTTCCACTTACTGAGAGGGCAGGATATAGCGGATTTTGATGCAGGACACTTGCTGATTATACCAAGGTTGATGCTTAAAGAAGAAATAAAAAAATATCTACACTTCTTGTGGTTACACCTCCTACACAGGGTGGGCCCGGGAGGACTATGATGAGGAAAGCCAATGTTCCTTGTCCGTCTTCCTCACTCCAGTCTTTACTGGGTGAGATATACATAAACCAAATAGATTCCCCAACCAGAAAATTGTGCTAGGCAAATCATTTCCTCACCCAAAAGAATTTAATGAAAGGAATTAACATTATTCAAGTGGAATGCGAAGCTCCATCAAGAACCTTTTCCACAAACATAGCTGAAATTCCCCCTCTAACATAGAGATGGTAATGTCTTATAAATGTATGTCGTGATGCACTGGTGGCCACCATAGAAACATCTTTCATAAAGTTCCCACTCAACTTGGCTCATGCTGCAGGCATTGCTCGAGTTGATCTTCTCTGAACTGCAACCAGCAGCACTTAATTTTCATATTAAAGAATAATCGTCTGCTTCAAGGTGCTGTGATGTGGACATAACGGGAAAAGGAGGCAGACTGCACAACTTGGGAATCTGACCAAAGGGTCAGATGGCCCCAAACCTTTGAACTATCTGTAGAAAGATTTTAGAATTCAAGACCAGAAAATTATGAGGGAGGAAAGAAGCAGCGTAAGTGGTCGGCAAACAAATTCTTCCTCCCCAGAGGATATAGTGCATACAAAGCCCAGAGGCAAACCACTGCCCAAAAACATATTTCCTGAGCTACACTGGCCAGGAATGGGAACCATGTCCATCCGAGTGATTTATTTATGCTTTCCTGACTCTGTTGTCTTACCCAAATCTTATCCATGTGATCCAGCAAATCTAGGATAAAGTGTAACATAGCTAGACACACTTTAGCTTCTTCTAACTGGAAGATTTCAAAAGGCTTTGGAGATCTCACATGTCCTGGATCTGCATGATATCCAATGAGGCTCCCCACGCACTCCCGCTGGCATCAGTTGTCAGTCCCTTTGGTGAAGTCAGATGAAAGAGAGACCCATTGGCAAGGACACAGGAAGAAGCAGGCACCACTGAAGTATCTGCTCTACCTGAGATAAAACTGGGACCATAACCGTGAATTCCTGAGATGCTGGATTCCAATGGTAAAGAAGGTGATGTACCAATGGGTACAGGAAAACCCATACCTAAAGGACAACTGTGAGGATTTAAGCCATGTTCCCTGGGCCACCTATAACTCTCTGACTGATCCTTGGACTTTTGACAGGACATTTGATAAACACGCCTGGAGTGTCTTCTTTCTGTACTGTGAAAGATAAACCTGCCTCAGGGAAGTATCAAAGATGACACAGACAAACTGAATCTTCCATGATGGGACTGGAAATGACTTTTCTGGTCTTATAGTTATTAGAAAGAGGAAGCCCAAGCCTGAAAGCATCTTGGGTACCATCTAAAAATCCTCTGTTACATTAAAAAAGAGAGAGAAGAAAACAGCCAGTCATCCACCTACCGTTAAACTACAATACCTTCTGCATGAATGTTACCCGCCACTGGAGCTAGCAATTTTGTAAAGATCTTTAGAGCTGATGACAGCCCAAAGGGGAGAACATGGAATTGATAATGGTTTTCCTGAACACAGAAGTGCAGAAACCTCAGAGATTCTTTGTTCATCAGCACATGTTGGTAGTCATCCTTGAGTTCTACTGAGGAAAGGAGGAAGCCCCCATCTTTATTAATTATTATTATCATTATTATTGTTAGTAAAAGAAACTTGTAGAGCCTGCAGCTATCCTAAAGGGTTTCCCGACGCTGGAACAGACAGCAAGCAGGGCAGCATAAACCTGAAAGCAGAAACTACAAAGCTCAGTCAGGGCAGTTGAAGAGCAGAGACTTCAGGTTCTTATGGAATGCGAATAGAGAGTGGCAGTTCCTGAGAGCCATAGGAAGGGAGTTCCAGAGTTTTGGGCCTAAGTATGAGAAAAAGCGGCCCTTAATGCGGGCCAGGCGAAACCTGGGCATGGTACACAGGGCGCGGTTGGCTGATCTCAACAGCCGGTGGGCACATAGGGTGACACCAGACCTTGAATGTATGAAGGGGTGAGGCCATGCCTTGCTCAAAACATATGGCATTAGGCCTTGAATTTAATGCACGTGTAGACCATAAGCCAGTGTAGTTTATGGCGAAAGGAGAGGCAGCAGAGGAACTAGGCAACCGAAAGAGAAGGCAGGCGGCCACGTTCTGGATAATCTGCAAGCGGTGGATCACAGATTTATCGGAGCCCAGATACAGAATATTGCCGTAGTCCAACCTGGATGTTACCAGGGCCTGCAAAACTGTTCTCAGGGTATTCAAAGGAATATTCAGCCAGAGGATTTTCTTAAGCCATTTGAGAATGGAAAAACAGGAGGTTGTGAGTTTGGAGACCTGCAGCTTCAGTGAAAGGTTCTTATCAATGATTAAGCCAAGATACTTAGCTTTATGAACCGGCGTGGGTAAGGGTCTCAGAGAGACAGGCCAGTGGTTAACTCCCCAAAGATCTGGATTACTGGTTAGAGTCATGACTTCTGTTTTATTACCATTAAGCTTAAAACATTTCTATTCATCCAGCAGATGCCATTAGTTAAACCTTGCCGGAGTGGGGAAAGATCTAGGTACTGAGCATTCTGTAATGAAAACATAATCTGGGATTAATCAGCATAAGAGAATGAGGTGAGACCAGATTCCTCGATCACATCCATCAAAGAGTGAAGGTAAATGTTAAAAAGCAGGGGACTCAAAATGGAGCCAAGTGGAACCCCAGAGGTCAGTGAGAGGGTCTTGGGTGTGTTATTAGCTGATGAGACCTGGAAAGTACAATCTTTCAGAAAAGAAGATATCCACCTCAGGGCTAGATTCACAATGCCTAGCGCCACCAATCTGTCCAGCAGGATAGAATGTGAAACGGTGTCAATAGCCGCACTTAAATCAAAAGGATAAAGGCGGCCATCCCACCGGAGAAGAGTTCCTGCCTAAGGAGTTCTGTGACTCAAGTAGGGCAGATTCAATACTATGGCCTGCCCTAAAGCTGGTCTGAGACACAGAAAGCAGATTACCAGAGGTGGCGAAAGAGGAGAGTTAAGTATTGATGCTTTTCTAAGATTTTAGAAAAAGAAGAGAGAAGGGAGATAGGCCGAAAGTTGGACCAACAGAGAGGACCAACAATAATTTGGTAACATTCATTTTAGGGTTAGCATTTTAAACCTACAGTAAGGAATGAATTTATTTACAGTTTGGAGGTCGAGACTGGCCTGAACTCCCACGAAAAGTTTTGAAAAATTAAGATGATTGAATAACATCCCTTTTGTTTCTCTTCTTCCAGCTCAAGAATTATTGCAACTTTGTCAATCAACTTTTAAATCCCATCCAACAGTGCTGAAAGGCAAGACTGAATTCTTTGAAAAGTGCAGGGGAAATTTTCTTGTGGAACAGAATGAAATCCACTCTGCAGCTTTCTTGTACAGTTTCTACTGAACATCTGTCAAGAACTGATGATAACCTAATTTTAGCAAAACTTACAACTGACCCCTTACTTAAGAAGTTGCCAGACAGTCATGCTTCTGACTGGGGAAGTTAGTTGAAACTGTGATTTTTCACCTGGCCATGACCCTTGCCTCAAAAAGTCTGAGCAGCTGTGGACGATGATGCTGGCCCAAATGCACTCTTATAGCCTAAACCCCATTCTCTTCACATAGATTTTAGAAGGGCTAAATGCTTTCTGTCTTCAGCTGATTCTTTCATCCTTTTCTGTAGTTGATTGACAATCACGTTAACCCTGTAGAAAGTAAGATACATCAACCTATGTTGAGTCCACTTTCCATGAGCACATGAAGATGCCTCCTTACAGCTAGGGAGGCCCCTGAAGCTGCTGCATGAGAGCATCTAATGAGGTACCCGTAGGAAAGCAGACATCATGGTGCTCCAGTTTTAAAATAGTGTCCATAAAATGTAACGCTTGTTGAATTTGACCAGCCAGAGCCTGATATTATTTTAGGAGGGATTGAATGGTAGATGGAATAAGTAGGTGTCCTGATGGCGAGATTAGCAACTGTTTAAGCTTTCTTGACAACTACCTCAACCTTCTTGTCCACCTAAGCATCTGGGTAGGCAAGAAAGCACATTCAGAAAACGTACCCAATTGCCAACTCTGGACAGTACCAGCTGCTAACGGTACTGCTGTAAAGCAGAAAAATACACAGTGACAGACATTAGGGCGCACCCAAATAAATGTTGAGACATTTAAAGTCCAATCCAATTCGCATTTATGGTCATAACAAATACAATATTAGTTCTTATTTCTTCTTTATTTGGTTCCAACGTTTCTTCTTTTTTACATAAAAATAGATACAGCAGCAACCATCGCATTTCGTTCGACTGAACATTTTCAGGACATGGATACTATCACAAAATATATCTCCTCAAGGTTCCTTTATGATCCTAGGGGTAAACAGGGTAATTTCAACACCTACTCTTACTTATTTTTATAAAGTGAATACTTCTCAACATTCAATGTTATATTAGTGTGGCAATAGGTAGGTACTATCCAAACCCTTCCTCACAACCAACAGAATTAGGGAATAAGTGAACCAGTGTCGACACCGGAATCCGTGCCTTTCATTATGAGTGGCACAAACTGTTCTAAAAAAGCTCAGTTGTTTATGTAGAACTGGTGGCTGGACGCCTCCTGCTTACAGCCAGCGCTGCCTGGCAACCAGTTTACATGATTCTCTCTCAATCTCGCGAGAGCTTGTTCACAGAAAAGATTCCACCACCTTTCCAAATGATGGACCACTAGTAGACGTCCATGGGGTAAGGATTAACCCACTCGCACTGCTAAGCAGGTCCACAAGTCACAGAAGTGATCAGGACCACAGAAGTAGGTCCTAACGATCTACCCTCCTCTAATATATCTTGTCTCCTCAGGAAGTGGAAGTCAGCCATATTTTATGGTTTTATATAGTTTGAAAAGGTAAACTACTTCTGCCCTCGGAGATGTTATTTCATCCACTAAGGACTATGGGAGAGAAGAAAGATGATGAAGTAATAGGTTATTTTTTGACATCACCAACCACCTGCTGGTTGAGAAGCGCGCTGAGGTGACACAACCTTTTCGTCTTCTTTTTCTTTCATTTTTTGTGGATAATAGTTTTCCGTGGAGATATGAAGTTTGACCACGATGGAGCAGTTTAAAAGCTTATACCCACTTGTAAAAATTATCTCAGCTTAACATGTGTTTGACAGAATATCTAAAGGGATCGTTGTGATAGCATGGTACCTTCCATAAAACATTTCGGCAGGGGTAATAACCGAAATTGCAGTTCAGTGCAATGCAATCTAAGCTTCTTGGCCAAGAGAGCTGTTTTAATTGCAACTATATTTATATAGCGCTTACTACACCAGATGAGGTGTCGAAGCGCTTTTCGGAGAGTAGCGCGCTTTTCGGAGAGTAGCACGCTACTCGGAAACCCCAAAAGTTTTAGTGGCGAGTTAGTTTAGGGAAATATGAATTAATGTGAGTGGTTGACATGTGAGTCTGGTAGTTGTATTGAACAGTATAATGGAGTGATAGAAGAGGAAAGAGTCTAGAAAGTGTTTATTGGGAGATCATAGTAGTAGGAGACGGTTGGGACACGTAAAGGACAGAATGAGGAGGGAATAGTCTCTAGAAATGGGTAGAGAGATCATAGTAGTAAAAAGAGGTCTCTGATGAATCTAATGAGGCATACATGAGGGATGAATTTAGAAAGGGTTGTCTGGGAGATCTTAGTATTAAAATGAGGCTTGGAGTGATGCAAGGAGGGATAGAGGAGTTAAGAGTCTAGAAAGGGGTATTTTGGAGATCATGGTAGTAGAATGAGGTTTGGGATAAATCAGAGAGTGGAGGTAGGGGATATGGCGAGAGAGGAATAGGGTAGTGCATTGAAAATACTTAAATGTGTTTGGTTAGAGTAGAGAAAGATGTGAATTTGGGAGGCCAACTACCTAGGCATTGCACAATCGACGTATGATGACCAACATTTCTCCTGGCATGGGATGACCTGTCTTTGGAGATCCCCCAGGTCTGTACTTCTACACTGTGATATTTAGTGACCTTTTCTGGAGAAATTTGAGCTGACTTCTCTACTTCTTTAAAACAAACTGCTAAATATGCACTGTTATTTAATTACTGTTGCTTTCAATTCAATGTATTAATTTGGGTATATACCAAAATCACCCCTAATAACTTCTGAGGACAGAAAAATCTGGAAACGTATCACAAATGGACAGTGTATGCTAAGTTGAATAAGGAAACATTTAAAACCAAGCGCAGCTTCCTGACCATCGGCTTATAGGATAGTTCACTGCTTTAATGTATCTGCTGATGAAGATCTGTGTCCACCTACATATGGACGACTCAACATTTCATCAATCGAAGAGTGAGAAAATGAACAACATATAGTTGTGTAAGTGTTGCATCTAATAATTTACCAAACGGCAAGACTGCGGCGGCTAGTCATGTGTATACATACAACATTGCTAACATGGCGCAGCAGAATGTATGCCGGCCTTTGTGGAAATATCTTGTTTTCCTATTGACCAGTAGGCCTCAGTGCTGCTTGACCAGGGCTGTTCCGATACACATGGTGCTGAGGAGCGGAAGAACTTCCATGGGAGGTGTTCAAGACAGTCATGTCCTATAACATGTGAATATTTGCTGCTCTCCTGGAGCGCTCTGAAATTCCGTTGTGTAACTCAAACTTCCTGTCCGTGCCCGCTTTGGAACTTCATCTTCACCCTTCTTCTAGTGTATCAGATGGTAGCTGTATCCGGCGGGGATGGGTCTCATCTGTCCACCCACATAGATGTACTGATGCATCAAAATCTTTCAAACTTTTAGTTGCTAATTGTACAATCAGATATAGAAAGGTATGTTGTATCTGCATGCATGAGGCACCTACCGCTCCTGAAGGAGTGATCATCAGTACTGGGTATGTGAGTTCATGCAGAAGGTGGGTGGATTAGTAGATGAGATAGAGGATATTGGGTATTGCTAGGTTGCAGAGCACATATTTACTGTATTGAGATAATGGCCATCTGTTTAGCATCCACCTGGGGTGATACACGCAGAGGAGAAAACTCAATAATGATATAACCTTTTTGTTATATTGCATTTGTTATGATAAACGTTATGGGGCCCATTAGGATGGCGGGCGGATCGCCCCCGCCAGGCCGGCAGTAGCCACCGCCGGCCTGGCGGGTGCGATCTGCCCGCCATCTGTCCCGGAATGACCCCCGCCATATTAGTATTGCGACCTGGGTGGAAAAGGGTTTCTATGGTGGCGGTATCTATCAGACACCGCCAGCGATATTAGGATGGGCTTTTTTAAATGCCTTTCCGTGGAGCAAGGCTTGCGAAGTCTGCATTGGGGGCCCGAAGAAGGCCCCCATGGACTCCGGGAGGGTGGGGGGTGCACATGGGGGGTACCTATGAGTTTCATGCACAGCATGGCAGGCACCCATGCCTTCCTGCGATTGTGGCGGGCGGTGGTGAGTGCACCGCCCGCCACAATGGTAGGAATGCAGGATGCGCCCGCCACTGTGGTGGGCGCATCCTAATGCCAGGCACGGGACCCCCGCCCTTATGGTGGGCGGTCCCTGGTACCGTGAGGATGGCGGGCGGCCAAAGTCCTCCCGCATCCTAATAGGGGTCTAAGTTTCTATACCCTGAAAATAATCATTTTAATTATTCACGTTCTTGTGTAGCACGGAGAAGACACAGAAGTTAGCAGAATGCTTTGCAAAAATCAAAAGGCATAGAGTATCTGAATAAGATGAACAGTTACCATACACAAGGACAGAGTATATCAGATTTACAGGAAACACGCTATTCATAACAATGCCATAAAGTAATTAAAGGCACGTCCGGTAGGATGTATAGTGAGTACAAGGTAGATCACCGGCCACACTCAGAATATACGGACATACAGGAGTGCCCTCATGAACTATGCATAATATCAGAAGTAGTTGCATGCTTCGAATAGCGTAGAAGATGGATGGGATAGTAGTCTGTTCACTTCACTTTTTAATACTTTCGTTGGAAGAATTTGTTCCGACAGCAGATGGGATGAAATTCCACACATTGGCTGCAATCCCCAAGACGGAAGTCAATATTAGCAGAGTTGTTACCCAATTGATCAACTTTGCAAGAAAGAAAGTCTGATCTGGTCCTGCTGAGATTGGACATCTCACTACTTGCAGGCTGTACCAGATGGCAGCAGCGAGCACAAAAGATCGGAGCCATCTTGACGGGATGAGTCGATATTTAAAACAACAAACTTTCGCGACCCACCTAGCTCTCATGGACAAGAGGCAGGCGTATTAATGTAAGTAAAGAATTGTGTGGTAGTGCACTGACATTTACTGATAGCACATTTTCCATTGAAATGACCACTATATGATTACAGGCATATATTTTTACTGATAAAACAATACTGCACACAAATGATAATGTGGGAAAATCGTGTTTCAGTGAATATTTATAATTGGTGCATCACTAATAAAATGTCTTGATTTGTTTTGATCCTATTAAAATCTATCAGCCTGATTCATCATTCTCCCGTTTTGCGAGCCCCTAATAGCGATTCATAGCGAATCGCTATTAAGGACTCGCAAAACGGGATTCATGTAGAAATTGCATAAAGAAATGCGATTCCTACATATTCCTTATTTGCGATTAGCAAATTGCTAATCGCAAATAAGGAATAACTCGCCATTCATTCCTACGGGCCAAAAGGCCCATAGGAATGAATGGGGAGTATTCCTTATTTGCGATTAGCAATTTGTTAATCGCAAATAAGATAGCGATTTGAAGGGTGCCAGGGGTGTCCAAAGGACACCCTGTAGCACCCCTCAAATGAAATTTTACACAGGTGTTGCACACACACATGTCCAAAGGACATGTGTGTGTGTAACATGCAACTCAGAAAAATGCATTTAAAAGCATTTTTCTGAGTTTTCGCAATTTACCACGAGGTCTGACCTCGCGGTAAATTGCGGCCAGAAATTGCGAATTCGCAAAACAAAATGGGATGATGAATTGCATTTAAGGAATCTCAAATAGAGATTCCTTAAATGTAATTCCTCGCAAAATTGCGAGATCGCAATTAGCGATTTTTGCATTTGGGATGATGAATCCCAAATGCAAAAATCGCACTCGCAAAGGGCCAGATTCTCAGAATCTGGCCCTTTGCGAGCCGATTTCGGCTTCATGAATGAGGCTGTATGTTTCCATCGCACTTTAGAATTACAAAAGAGTGCTTCATTTTTGATTCCCTAACTGCTGGATGTTTCCAGTTAATTTACAGATATTTACATTTTCTTGTGTGTTACAAAAAAATATCCTGGAGCCTTTCTTTTCCCACTTCCTGTACCCTAACAAGATTGTCTCATAATTCACTTTTCTTGCCTTTCTTTGACTGCAAAGTGAAAAAAATGCAGTCATTTGTCAGAAGACAGAGCCTGTCATTCAACTTCTGTGTTTGGTAGGACAACAATTGTGACAAGATAAATACAGAATTTAAAGGCCTCTTTATTTATTGCTTGCACTTTCTGACCAACCAAAAATCGATGGGTGACCTACCAGTGGGTCACAACCCACAGTTTCGGAAACACAAGATTAATATATTTGCAGCAGCAGACTTTATGCATTCTGCAGGTGGCAAGTGCGAATCCTACTGGAACCTGGAAGCCTTTCATCCCACTATTGATTAGCAATGTTTCATAACTTAGACCAGTTGGTAAATGCAGTTGCTAATGAGATGTTAATCTATTAGGAGTGCATAGATTTGAATCGTGATAGGGAGAATCCCACATTGTATACAGTAAGCACTAAAGAATGAGTATCAATTTCTGAATATTGTAATATTTTCTGATACAAACTCTGGATAGCGTCTAAACACACTGACCAATGTATGGTGAATTGTCAGAGCACAAGTCTTCAACAATAGTTGTAGAGTCAACTCCTGTTCCTCTGTGTGTTTTCTAATTATGAGTAAAACCTCATGGAATGAGGAATTACCATGTGGGACTGATTTTTCAATCTGTAAAACCACACAGAAACCACAAATTCCAGTACGTGCATAGTCAAGGAATTCCAGGAGGTGTATAGCCACATAATCATGAAACATTTCTAGTCAAGTATTCATGTCACTTTTTGGTAAAAAAAAACAATGGAGAAATGTAAGTAGCCTCTTTGTGCCACACCATGCCCTGTTTCGTACCAAGATAGCCTTCTTAAGTGGGAAGTTGTGTAGTTATGCCCTTAAGCTTGGCCGGTTAAGTGCAGCCACTAAGTGAAACATGCAGCAAGGCCGACTGGATTTGACTTAAAGTCAAAAGATTTCCCAAGAGGTTGGCACCTCTGACAGGCAGGCACAGCTATGGCAGAGGTGTGCTTACCGTGCATAAGCATAGCATATGATGGTCTTTGGCCTAACTCAAAGAGAAATCCATTGCCCATTTCCTTATCCAACTGTAAAACAGTCAATCCAGGTCTACTGTTCTCCAACACAGATCCCCCAGCCTGCAATTTCACTAGTAGGCAGCAGTCTGTTTATTCACAAGAACGTTCCACTACTTCTAATTTACCTAAAGGAAAAATGGCTGCCACGAATACAAGTAAGAATTAAAATGGCCACCCTGCATACATCAATCAATATATTTAGCCCTTTTCCAGGCTCTCTCTGCGCACTCAAATGCGTACAGTTCAAGCTGCACCATGATTTTTGGTTCCTTGTCATGTTATGACCTGTCTGTTACAGCTTCTCCTTGCCAACATAGCATGCCTGGATGCTTGCCATGTGGCAGGTTCCACAAATGGGAGTGCAAAAAACCTGGCCATATGCCAAGAAAGAAATCGAGAGGAAAGAAAAGTTGTTTTCCCCTTTCCAAACAAGGAGCCCTTTAACGAGAGAGGAAGCAAGCCCACAGACTCCAAGATTAGTAAAATGTAGTGTTTGAGATGTAGCTTTCAGTTTGACTCCCAGTTTCTGCAAAGTAAAGCGTTATATAGGAACACATATTTTTTATATAACTGTAAATTGATTTGGGGAGGCATGCAGATAAGCTCGATCGGGGAACCACAAGCAAAGTCTGAAACGAAAATATAGTGCAAGAAAGCTAGGCCAGCTAAAATTATGCCTGCCAACGAAACGAGTATCAAAAATTATTCTCCATTGCAGATCCTGCAATAAGCTTTTTCATAACTTTCTTGCACCACATTCATAATTATAGCATCTCTTTGGAATATTCAGGCTTCCTGAACTTTATTTTAGAGCTTGGAGATTTTTGTACTTTGTCAACAAAGTTTAGCTTGTGCCCATAGAAGTGTGTAGTGTAGTCGGCATGGTACAGGCTATGGCTCGTGTGTGAGTCGTCACCCTACTGATAGTGACCAACCACCCCAGGTTGGTCCATCACTTCCTCACCTTTGACCCCATTGGTGCTGCCACTGTCTCCAACACCATCAATGTATCTTGTTGCCTCGAATGACAGCCGAAGGGGATCTTTTGCAAGCCACTGTACTGGCCCATTAGGATTTTGAACGAAAATGATGACCTCCATGTGAGACATGGCTGTCGCATAGTCCCACAATGGCTTGCAGACTCCTAGAATGACAATTATAAAGTGGAACACCATCTCAAGTACATTTTTGTGGCTTGAGACCTACAGCTCTTGGGACCTCCAAGAGACAGATTTTGTTGATAAAATTTACAATAAAAAAGGCTACAAACAAGTGTACTGCCGCCATCGAATGATAAGAGGGACATCAGATTTGGAAGAGGGAAGACTTCCTGTTTCAAAGTGTGCATGAACATTTTCATAGCGCCATCCTTCCCTGGCATTAAATCTAATCTTTGTCATTTTTCAAGTTATGTTTTAAAATGTATTTTATTTATTATTTTGGAGCTTTCCTTCCCCCGTACCACCACTACAAGTCTTCAAAGAGGTCTCAGAGACAAGGGAGTGAGGCGGCAATAAAAGCATATTTTGAACCGCAGTATCCCTTGAGTACAAAGATACAAAAATGAGCCAGATGGAGCAGAGTTTAATTTGAGTCCTCCAACATTTATTTATTTTTGTCTTTGTGCTGTAATTCAATCCTGAGGTGAAAATCAGCAATATAGCTAAGTGATTTATCAACAAAATGTTGATATTTCTATGTAAGACGCAACTTCTCGTTGTTGTCAGTTTGCACTTGTATATCACACCACCTGCCATTAGTACGGCATTGCAACGCCTTTGGCAGTCTAAGGTATAACTTGCAAACGTGTGATTTACAGACAGGAGACTGATTTGGTTTTGTGGAGCCATAGTTTTGAATCGCGGAATGCTTACCTCAGCCTTTCATCCTTCAAATGTTGCTACCACTATGCCACTGAACTGGGATAAAAATCCAAACTGTAGAGGATATCAATAAGGTGCATGGCAGTGACAGTAAGGACTTCTTCAAAATACATATATTTTGAGGATTTCAGTGCCATCACCTGCCCCGGTCCATGGAGCGGTCATCACCATCTCTTCAAACTCAAAAGCAACCTCAAACTCAAAAGCAACCACAAGCATCTTGTGGCCCTCTATTCTGATCCTTTACTGGTTATTGTCTCACAGAAGAATCTGCTCGGTCAACAGGCTTCCCCAGACTGGCCTGCCCAAAGAACTCTCTATGAACACGCCAGGAAATCCTGCATCACAATTGGGGGATCTTACCATGTCAGTAAGGATTCCGAAGAAGGATCCTTACTTTCCGGGATTGGTTAATGGAAATTGCCAGTTCACACACTAAGTATCTCTTTTTATCTCTATGTCAGTAGATATGAATACGGTACTCCACATGAGGTTTTTGAAATGGTTTTGTAATCCCGCAAACTGTAAAATGACTCAATGTGTTTTGTTATCTTTCGCAATTTTTAATACAGTTCATCATCAGCAGACAATGTATTTGTGTATCACTTAATCCCATCTTCGGTCATATTTTAAGCACACCCAATGTTAGGTTGTGCAACTAGCCTGCATTGAGAATAGGAAACCACCCTGCGGAATTCTTTCAGCAGGTACAGGTCTGTCTTTTATTCCACAGCAACTGCCCTTCATCAAACCGTGGGCCCAGTGTGCTACATTTATATTAAAACCATTTCTCCATGACCGCTTAAAGCCAGCACCAACTTCACGACCCAAAGGTAACGGGGATATAGATACTGTTATGAAAAAATAGTGTCAAATGTGGAGCCTGAAAGCACAGCCATTCAACATGCAACAGAGCACATTTGGAAACAGTGCACACCAGTGGTGTAACGAAACTTGAGGGGTCCCCTGCAAAGTACATGGAGGGGTCGCCCACGCTCCGGACCCAGTCTGGAGCTCTCAGTCCAGGGGCCACGCACCTCGGGGGCTGTGAGGGCTATTGTTATGCTACTGGTGCACATTGTGCCTCTACTCACATCTAGACACTTTAAAGACACAGAGTGCTACTGATCAATGCAGTGTACTGAACATGCAATTGTCTCATTGTAGGATAACACATTCCTAGGGAGAGGAAACTCCCTCACCACATTCCTCCTTCTAGACCTGTCCACAGGACCCACTGTTCCACTGTGTACATATTGGAGGGCTCGCCACCAACACCATGAACTGTATATTGGAATGGTTCCTTTAGGAGTCCTATGCCCCTTTTCTTTAACCCCATGCGCGCTACGCGTTTTCCCGCTGTGCGCTGACTTTTGCAAAAACCCGCGGTGCATGACGAGCTCAGCTCGTCATGAGCGTACGACAGGCGTAACTCATGACGAGCTGAGCTCGTCATGAGCGTCGAATGGGTTAATATCTTCAACCCCAAGATCCTTCTTGGAAAACTAAACCACATTTTGAAGTTGGCAGATGCGGGGCATCTGCTAAAAAATTGTAGGTTCCGTTCGTGAAATTTGCACTTCTTCTGCCCCATTGAAAAGTGGGGGAACCACAGGTTTTTGCCAGTGGTGCCTCAGGTGGCTCCACCATCAGAAACCTTTGACACAGTAGATCATCTCTCACTGCACTGCTGGTTAACCTCAACCATCACTGGATTTTCTAGTCCAGGTCCACCAAGGTGGTATGGCCAGACAGCGGAACCAAGGCAGTCCGGTCAAAAATGTTCAAACTAGCTCTGCTCCCTTCCTTTCCTTGCTCTATTTCTCTAGCTCTATACATCCATTAGCTATCTTGTTTCCTCTCTGATAACGTTCTATTTCCCTTCTTCCATCATTCTCTTTTTCTTGAAAAAAGGATCAGTCACCAGAGGCACCTTCTTAAATTGGAGGTGGTTTCTGCATTGCCCCAGAACTCACTAGTAAATGGTACAAGATGTACTAAATGGCCTGAAAAGGATGCAGATGATTGTGGAACGACCCCCCACCCACTCCTTGTGGCCTTTCAAAGGCACCATCCCATCTGGAACTCTCACACAATCCCGATAGGGAAGTTCACATGTTGGGCACTTTGGGCATGGCCAAGTTGCATTTTAGTTTTCTGCTTTTGATTACATGAGCAAATAGTGCTCTCCAGTTCAGCCTTCCTGGATATCACCTGGAAAAACTCCCAAAAGTCCAGAACACCAAGGAAAAGTGGGGACAGCTCCAAGTGTGCAGTTCTCAAGTCTCCTAGTTCAGCTGTTGCCTTTAGCAGCCTTGAGAAGCAATTAGAATGGTTTCCTGCTGCTGAAAATTCTTACCACTCGTCAACCTTTATGCAGCATCCTCCATGCTGTGCAGTTGTGGTAAATACATAAAAAGTCTATCACTTCAATCAGTAGGTGTGTACACAGCTCATGAGCACACCTAAATAGCAACATTGCTGCTTGTTTCTTCTTTTTATTAGTTGATCCTAAGAATTTTGGGGGGGCCAGGAAGCAGGTGGGGATAGAAGTATCATGGGCACGGGGAATCGAACCAACATGACGGATACGGGGGAGAAGCACATAGGCGAGAGAGCAGGGTTGGGAGGAGAAGAAAAGCACACTAGGGAGATAGCTGTAAAACCCATGTGGTCTTGTACAGTAATTAAATAAAAAGAAAAACTTAGTACCCGAAAAAGCAAGCATTGTAAGGACACAGTAATGTGTTCATGCTCCAGGGGACGGTTAAGCGGAAGGAAAGTCAACACATGCCAATGAATATGTAGCAAGCACAATGTTACAATGCGCAAACTAATGGTAAGCAATGGACAGGCTCTAAGTCAACTGTGTGTTTTGCAACAGACATGCACTGTCTAGTAAATTTGTGATCTGCAAAAAAAAAAGTGCAATTTCAACTTCTGTGGAAATCCCACAATTTCCACAAAACAACTGGCACAAAAACTTTAAAAAGACATTTGAAAACAAAATTAAATTCTCCTTTCATTGACTCTGCATTGTTGCTCTGGGTTGCTATGTTATGCTATGTTTTGTTATGCTATGTTTTGTTCTGCTATGGTTTGTTGTGTTATGCTTTGTTTTTGTTTTGTTTTGTTATGCTATGTTTTATTATGCTATGTTTTGTTATACTATGCCATGTTTTATTGTGTTGTGTTTTGTTATGCTATGCTATGTATGTTTTGTTATGTTATGCTATGTTTTGTTCTGCTATGTTTTGTTGTGTTTTGTTATGCTATATTTTGTTATACTATGCTGTTTTGTTTTGCTATGCTTTGTTATGTTATGCTATGCTTTGTTTTGTTATGCTATGTTTTGTTATGCTATGTTTTGTTATGCTATGCTATGTTTTGTTTTGTTTTGCTATCCTATGCTTTGTTTTGTTATGCGATGCTATGTTTTGCTATCTTATGCTTTGTTTTGTTATGCTATGCTGTGTTTGGTATGCTATGCTGTTTTGTTATGCTATGCTATGAGTTGCTGTGTTTTGCAATGCTATGCTTTGTTATGCTATGCTATGTTTTGTTGTGTTTTATTATGCTATTCTTTGTTATGCTATGCTATGTTATGTTTTGTTATGCTATGCTATGTTTTATTATGCTATGCCTTGTTTTGCTATGCTATGTTTTGTTATGCTATGCTTTCTTATGCTATGTTTTGTTATGCTATGCTATGTTTTGTTGTGTTTTTTTGTGTTTTGTTATACTATGTTATGCTATGTTTTGTTATGCTATGCCATGTTTTGTTGTGCTATGCTATGTTTTGTTGTGTTTTGTTCTGCTATATTTTTTGTGTTTTGTTATGCTATACTATGTTTTGTTATGCTATGCTATGTTTTGTTATGCTATGCTATGTTTTGTTTTGCTATGCTATCTTTTGCTACCCTGGTGTGTGTGTGGTTGTGTGTGTGTGTGTGGTTGTGTGTGTGTGGGGTTGTGTGTGTGGGGTTGTGTGTGTGGGGTTGTGTGTGTGGGGTTGTGTGTGTGGGGTTGTGTGTGGGGTTGAGTGTGGGGTTGTGTGTGGGGGCCGTGTGTGAGGGGCAATGTGTGAGGGGGCAGTGTGTGAGTGGGTTGTGTGTGTGTGGGTGTGGGTGTGTGGGTGTGGTTGTGTGTGTGGGTATGTGTGTGTGTGTGGAGGAATGTGTGTGTGTGGGGTTGTGTGTGTGTGTGTGGGGTTGTGTGTGTGTGGGGTTGTGTGTGTGTTTTGCGTGTGTGTGCGGTTGTGTGTGTGGGGGGGTGTGAGGGGCAGTGTGTGAATGGGCAGTGTGTGAGGGGCAGTGTGTGAGGGGCAGTGTGTGAGGTGGCAATGTGTGAGTGGGCAGTGTGTGAGTTGGCAGTGTGTGTGTGTGGTTGTGTGTGTGTGGGGGTATGTGTGTGTGTGGGGGGGTTTGTGTGTGTGTGTGTTTGTGTGTTTGTGTGTGTGGGGGGTTGTGTGTGTGGGGAGGTGTGTGAGGGGGAGGAGTGTGAGGGGGCAGTGTGTGAAGGGGCTGTGTGCGAGGGGGCAGTGTGCGAGGGGGCAGTAGTTTAAAGCAAGCTGGATGAAAGGGTGAAAAGTTTGCCAGATGAAAAGGTGAATAGATGGAACAACAGAAAAATGGACAGATGGGAAACAGTGAATGAGAGGATACATATATGAAAGGATGAATGGACGGAAGAATGAAAAAGGTTGGATGGGGCAGCGGGTGGGCTGATAGAAATGTGAAGCAATGGCAAATAGATTAATAGATCAAAGGGCGAAAGAATTGATGGATGAAAGGAGTGACAGCCTTGCTCGCATTCCGCACTCGGTAATATTAGACGAGTGTTTCAATTGGGCTGGGATAGTGGCTTTAGATTGACCCAATGACTGTGCCGGTGTAGGACTACCATACACCTCGATTTACAGTCGAGGTGGAAGCATTAAAAGCAACAGTAGGCAACGATCTGAACGTAAAGTACCTTTTGGATCACCCACATTAAAACGCTAAAGGAGTGAGCTTGCCTTTCGAAAATGGAAGCGATTTCGCCTCAAAGAATTTAAGAGATTCTGGAGCGCATGAGATTCAAAGACAAACATTGGTAACGTGCCCTATATTCAGGAGCACAAAGCATTAACCAACTACTACTAAGTGAAATTTAAAACAAAACTCATCCATATTGTAAGTTTAATATTTAGACTAGGAAACCATGGTGCATTATTTACAACAGAAATTAATGAAAGAGATAGATCGAAACAAGACTGCAACACATTAATCAACATTAAGTTCACGTGCATAGGGCAGTTTAAGGCAATCTAAATCAATGGAATGCCTTCATCTTACGGGTTAAAATGTATTGAGGCTTGGCTTGAACCAGAAATAAGGTATGTAGTACATTTTCTTTTAACAAAAAAAGATTGCATTGATTCTCGAACACAAACTAAAATGGTGAAATGTTAAGAAGGCAAAACATCCGGGATAACAGAGTGCTGAAGGACTGGAACAGTAAGGCCTCTAAATTGCTGTAAAAAGAAAAAGCTCTCGGTGTTGCATGGCAGGGGCGGGGGAGCGCATTCCTTTTAAGTCTGATGCGGGGGGCGGGGGAGCGGATTCCTTTGAAGTCTGATGCCGAGGCGCACAGGCTCCCAAATTGCGTGCGATGTGCACGCGCAAGGCTCACATGAACTGTACCCGATCCGCAGTTTGAGTACACTTTTGAAAGCCTTACTATAATCTCGCCAGCATCCCTAACGGGATTGCTTTAGGCAAGACCTAAAAAACACTACTGGAGACTGGGTCACTTCCAGGTAAGTGAGCGTCCTGGCCTCCTTTGCCAGTCCTTTCTCCTGGCCCCCACTCATGTCCTCCTCTCTCCCTCCTTCGCTTGTTTTTCCCCCCCACATACCTAGCCCTGGCAGTCCTCCTTCTGCCCACTGTTGTGGTACTCACGCCCTTCCTCCCTATACATTATAACTCTTTCCCACCCCTCCACGTCACCCTTTTCCACCCCACCTCCCCACCCCCCATCCAAGTAGTTTGCTCTTCCCGACCATCCAGTTACTTTATCTGGCCCATCTGCCGCCTCCCCCACACACCCAGCAACGAGAAATACAAGGTGCTGCAGGGTGCTGTTAGGTAGATCCCTTCTCCCACCTTACGTTAAAATGGGACATGAGTGAAGACAGCCCCGATAATAGCCCATCCAGTAGACTGGAAGAGACATGTTAGGATGGTGCCAGAGAGAGCACAGATTTTATTTTGAAATCTGCGCTCTCTCTGGCATCAGACATCTTGAGATTGCTGCACAGTGCTGGCTTGCTATCTGAGCCAAAGTGTTTATGTGACACGTATATCGTGCACTTATCACACAAATACTGCACATTTTGCTATTTTTATCCTATTGTATTGTTTTGTGGTCGCAAAATTTAGCAAACCAGTCAGTGATTTCCTGGGAGGGTCTGTCTAATAGACGATATAAAAAAGACAATGAAACTTTCTATGCCCCTAAAGGGTACAATATTAATATTTGAACATGTGACAGCAATCTTATGCTCTTTTTATGAATCATATTGTTCTTAACTTATTTGCACAGATACTTTATGCATACTATGATTTGCTCCTTCCTCTGTGGAAATAAGAGATGCTGGTATTACCCTTATTATTGTGTATAGTCCTTAGGCAACATCTTGGTCCGGCGGGAAAGGAATGGTGCGACTCCTGTAAAATGTATGGATGTATGTAACCAAAATGTGCAAAAATAGTTTTTATGAAATTTGCATTTGTATTTTGCTTTTATGATCTGCTTTGGATCGAGATAAAGCGATTATGATCACGATGATATGAACATATATGAACTTCACTTATAAAAAAAAATTCGGTCTTGTTTAGGCATTAACACCTTCGACACTCATGACGAGCTCAGCTCGTCATGCAGTGTACTGCTGGTACACTGATGACGAGCTGAGCTCGTCATGAAACCATCCTTTTGGATAATCCCCAGCACAGCAGGGGAAAATGCCTAGCATCGATGTTGCACCTTGTCAACTTTTCTTTTGGTTTCTTTCCTCAAAAATTATCCTCATGCACTGTCTTTATGCCTCCTCCTAATGTCCGGATTCGAGACAGGTAGCATAGCGTGTGCAACAAGTAATTAACAAAACTAGCATGACTAGATTGGTGCATCATTTCTAGGGAATTCCAAAGTTCTGCTAAATCCATTTTTTAATTCTCATGTACAATCATTTCACAGAGTCAATGCTGCACAAAACATTCAGAAGAGTTCCATAAAAATATATATTTAATAAAACAGCACGAAAATATTTTTTTTTTAAAAACGTTCCTCTGAATTGTGCGTTAGAAACATGTAATTTTGGCAGTCGAAGATACTGACGATCAAATGCGACATGGACCCAAGCAATTCAGAGACCAAGCTCACCTGTACCGAAACAAAACTCTCCGGTACAAGTTCAGCGCCTTCCCTCGGGCGGATGAACAGGCCCAGCCAGTTTTTTCAGTTCAGCTTGACTACCACGTCTGTTCTCCCCGCCTTGGTGGAGCAGCGACCTCTCTGGCATCAATCTTTCAGCAGCCCCAGCTACATGCAGACCTGCGTCGCCTGCGTTTACCTGGGGAGGAGTCTGCCCCTCGCCCAGATCAACAGGGAACTCGGACCACTGCGAGGACATTGATGGAGAGGCAGAGACAAGAAGAAAGATGGAGGCTGCCAATTGTGGACGAATTGAGAAATGGCATCCAGGCCATGTTTGAATAAGATTATGGACTGGAACGTGGGTCACCCCCTTTTATTTGCTTATGTGTTCAAAAGCGAAAACTAAAATAAACTTGGGAAACAAGATGCGTCGTTATTCAGCCCAGCCCTCTGGTTCCATGGAAAGGAGTGGACAGGCCACCGGGGATATCTAGGGATCTCCCATCAGGCTGAGGGCAGCTTCTGAAAAGCCAAGGGGGCTGGGGCAGGTCAGTAATAGTACAGGCCTCTTTCCTGACTGGACCGGCTCCCGCTCCAGAGAAAGGAAATCCCCCATCCTTTATTTAGATGGGCAGTCTCCCACCTCCGCCCACCAATCACTCAACATGATGTGGACACGGCAGAAGCTTAGCATGGGCCTTTTCACCACAGCTGCTTGTTCCTCTGCATTCTCTGTACTGTTGAGCCTGGTCTGGTCGTCAAAGCAGAAACAACAAGCATTGGCATTGCCGATAGGTCTCGCTTTTGGGACCTTATAAGTATTTAGGTAGGCAGCACAATATCCTTGGTGCAACAACATCAACTGTTGCATGGCTAAATACTTATAAGGTCCCAATGGAGAGACCTATTGGCTATGCCCATGCATGGTTTTTTTCACCAATTAGGCACTGGCATCATGCACAGGCTCACCTCCAGGGTAACTTCTCTCATGCACTGCCTGGGGCCGAGCAGGCTATGTGAGGATCATTGTGCTTGATGGATATGCTATCTCTTTTCTGAAAGCATCACCGTTCACCAATGTAACTTGCTGTATTTTCTGCTGAACAAGAACAGGCTGAAACCGTGGGGAAGTTGAGGCTGGAGTTGGTAAGAGCATCCATTAAAAGCCCAGCTGGATGGAAGACCAATTAAAGACACCAAAGATTAAAACAAACTGCCTGATGGAGGCTCGCATCTAATCCTCCGGGGGGAAGGGGGGAAGATGCTGTACCGCCAAACCCATCTTGTCTTCTCATAAGGGCGAGGGGTAATGTAAGGTGTTAAAGAGCAGAGGAGGTGAGGTTTAGCCCGTATGCAGTTGTTATTTGAAGCCACTTTACCCCCAAGAAGGATGGGCTCACTTTTCAACAAACAGTGTGTCTGGAACACTACATTGGTGTCTTAAAACAACCTGTGTGTATAAAGAGTAGAGTTCTCTGTAAGAATGACTGGATGCAGATCTTGTAAGCTTCCTAAATATAGAACCCAAGGCAGTAACATCCCCTCCATCAAGGTCCCCAAGGGTCATGCAAACTCTGGCCAGGCTGGATTTGGAGAGGCCGCTCCGGCAAACCTCCAAGTGGCTGCTGTCCATGCCATGCAGTGCCATAACAACTTGATTGGATGAAGCAGCTTTCAGGGGTGCGAGGTGATATGAAGCAGACTCGACTCCAAACCTTTCTGCCCTTGTGATGCATTGAAAGCTGGGGGCATGAGAGGGTCCAGGGTGGGACTCTTTTGAACACTTCATAGACTAACTCCTGTTCCTGGAACGGATTAAAAATACATTTGTTGACTGTTTAATATGGTCACAGGTGCACCAAGCTCCTGTATTAGGGGATCTTCTGGCTGGCCATGAGGTGTTTTATCTGGTGGTTATTCTTACAGTTGCCTGGTGATTGGTCATTTGGTTGGAAGATTATTGGTATTGGGTTAGTTCTTGTGGTAGGCTGACGTCTACCTCTACCCACCTCTTTACCTTGAGTCGGTGGTCACTGGCAACCCCCACTGCTTTCTACAGTGCCTCGCTGTCTCTGAAGGGAATGCATAGAAAGATGGATAATGAATAGGGCTGGGCGTAGTTTGAGAAGTAGCGCTTCGCGAACCTACACAAAGTGCACTTCGCACTGCGCGAGCTACGCGTAGCACTACACAAACTGCGTAGTAGCATGTTCACACTGTGCAAGATGCTGTTTTCAATGATTTCACAGTGCGGACAAGCATCCGGCACTGTGCAATAATTGAAAACTGCATTTTGCACAGTGCGAGCTGTAGTTTTCTGCCGCTCGAGGAGATTTTTACTCGAGCGGCAGCTTTCTCAACGTGGACTGGTAGTTTCTCATCGCGAACGGTCGCGAGCATGCATAACCACTCGCAATGAGAAACCTGACCTTGAGAATCTCGCCGGGAGGTTGATTTTCCACGCTCAACTTGATGTTGCTGATCGCGAACGAGGAAAAAGTCTCGCCGGGATGTCATTTTGCTTGCTCACGGTCACCAACTTGACGTTGAGGACCGCGAGCAAGCAAAAATTGACCGCTACGCTACGCGTGTTTGCACTGTGCTGCGTGTAGTTCGCGTAGTGTGAGGTAGCGCAAGCTTTGCAAACTACGCAAGTGTAGCGTAGTGCTTTGCCCAGGCCTAATAATGAGGGGCTCAGCAGACAAGGAGTGGGTGTCTTGCACTGTGCACACCGTTCTCCTCGAGGCTCGTTTATCTGAGGGGGCAGCGTAAAACCAGCTTCACTGAGAATTAAGTTTGGTGTTAAAATTCTTGGAGAAAAGTGAGGGAAGGAACATTTCTTCACTAAATGAGTCCTTTGGGGGCTGTAGCGGCGTCCCGCTTCATTACTCTGCATATTGGTTTGTAGTTTTACTGTGTTCAACAACAAAAACTGTATAGAACACAAAGAGCGCCAGGAGAGAGGAGAAGAGAAGATGCAGAAGAAGCGACGGAATAGGGGAGAAGATGATCGGAGTTTGGTGAAGCAGGGAGGGAGGATGGGACGGCAGTGAGGAAAGCCAGTGCAGAGGTGGAAAAGAGGGACGGGAGAAAGCAAAAAATGGACAGATGGGGGCGGCATAAGAGGGCAGTGGATAAACTGATAATGGCAAAGGTAGTGCGAAGAAATCAAGTAGAAAGAGGAGGCAATGGATGTAAGGACTGCAGAGAGAGGGGAGAAGGAGGAAAGAAAAAAATAGTGAAAAGATCAGGGAACATGGGCGAAGAATGCATAGATGGGGGCCGCAGTGGGAGAGAGACGGAGGGAGTTGTGTGCGTGCGCTAAAAAAACATTTTAAAAAAGCATGCGAGTGGTGCGCGCCCACACGACAGTAAAAGTTAAAGCAGGCTGGCGAGTGGTGTGCGATGTACTCGCACCATGACGAGAGAGGCCAGATGGCGCCTCTGCTCGTCATTGTGCGCGTAACTCCACACTCTATGCCAGACGAAAAGCTGTGGTCAGCTTTTTAAAGCCCACACACTAAGTGTCTCACCAGAGCAGCGCATGTGCTGGCTCAGGTGAGACCTATAAACCCTGTTGGGGCAATGTCACTAATGGAGCAGTTCCTATTTGGGTGAATGTTACAAAATGCTAACTTTTGTAAAGGTCCACCTTTCCAAACAAATTGGACAGGTTTGTGTTCAGTCTCGATGACAAAATAATAATATTTTCTCATATTGCACTTCACATCAAAGTGTCCTTACATGGCAAAGTAATCAATTCCTTTGAATATTTATATGCTTTGTGAATCATCAAATGTGACTCCATCATTTAAAAGTATTTCATAATGGACATAAATGTTCTCAAATTGTGCAATACAACAAAGTGAATGGTCACAGGCTCAAGCAGACAACAGCTCTCAATATCATCATAGCGCCTGGATGCTCCTGTTTTGAGCAGCTGCTGCACTTTAAAAGTTGGTAGTAGTAATGAGAGTTTCTGGAAACTAAAGTGTATCATACATTGTGTGCAAATGAGACAAAGCAAATGTGTTTAGGCCTGGTACATTCAGACGAGGGTTCAATTAGTGTTATCCATATTAAAATTGGTCTTCATCCTATTTATTCAGAAAGATTCAAGGCTGAGTTTGCTTAGTTGGTCATCACATTGCTTATCTTCAGTTACAGGTAAAATAGCTAAATTAACTTCATCACCATCCAGCAAAGCCATATATTCCACCAAATGAGCCATCTCAATAACTGAAAAAACATCCCAGTGAGCAAAAGAGAACTCAGAAAAGGCCTGCGGAGCTTCTTCAGAAACCTAGTAAGTCATCTCAACACGCAAACGAAGCATCTCAATCAGAGCCATCTCACCAAACTGAGGCATCTATAACAAGCATTGGAAAAGCCAATAGGTTTTGCCAATGCGAGAGCCAATGGCTTTGTCAATGCTTTGTTTTAAATGTTGCACGGTGGTGCGAGCTGCTGTGCTACATAGCTTAAAGCAAGTGATATGACATGGTTTGATTGCATCATAGCAATTTTTTTTACTTGAAAAGCTAAGCACATACAAAAAAGTTAAAAATGTATTTTCCCTTTACTTAATATGCAGCTTAAATTGTTGAATAAATGCCCATTTCAGGTACCAGCTTGTCAAAGTGAAGCTAGCTGGAACACTGAGCATGGTGAGGCTGCAGCGCTAAGACTAGAGCTGCTGACTTTGGAGCTGGGGAACCAGGTTTGAGTCTCTCTGGCGGGCCAACATCCTGTGATTCTGGGCAAATCATTTAATCTCCCCGTGCCTGTACAAATGAATGTGTCCTTGTGTAATGTAACTGGCACTCATGCAAAGCACTCCAAATCCTTCCAGTGGACTTTCCACTATATAAAACAAGGTATGATAGAGGGAGGCAACTAGCAACGGGGTGGGGAAGAGGCATGCATTAACGGGAGCGAGGTGGTGAGAGGGACAGGCGAGCAATGAACCAGTAAGGGACATGCAGTGACAGGTGTGAGGTGGTGGTAGGGACAGGCAAGCTACGAATATAATGCGGATGATGGAAAGAAAACAAATACATAAAGTAGGTTGCAAGTGTGTGGCCAGTGGAAGGACACTGGTCACCAGAAGGAGTACTTGGTCAAGTTCAACAGCTAGGACGAAAATGTGGAGCTGAGCAGGAAGCTGGGGTAGAAGGAGGCAATGACCAACGGGAAGAAAGGGAAAATGAGTGACGTTGTAGCCAACCAATGGTAAGTAAAAGGAAGTAATGGGCGGGCTCTAAGCCCCTTTTAAGATTTTTCTTTCTCATTACAAGAGATTTTGCAAGCGCAGTGTAGGCAAAACCTAAAACTAACATTCTCATTGAAACATGCATATGAATATTCCCAGTCACCAAATTAGCTATTTTAGCAACCACTAAGCCATCTGAACAACCAGAGGTTCAATCCCATCAAAAAAACATCTCAATATCCCAGCAATCTTATCAAATAAGTGAGCTCCTTCCTCAAGGTCATCAGGCTGGCGGACTGGTTCTCACTAACCAGCAGAATCATCTCTCCAGCTAAATGAGCACATTTAACAACAAAAAGGAGCATAACAAAATGCATCAAATTCGTCCAAGCATATATTAAAGGCTATATAAAACTACTCATAAAAGAAAATAGTACAATTCAAAACGATCTGACCAGTGTGAACATGAGACACTACATAACATACAATAAAGAACAAGCCATCATCAACCAAACAGAAAGCTAGGATCGGAAAACAGTTCATTTGTCCTTGAGCAGAATTGAAAAGATGCACATTTAGAGCCTGAAACCTTAGTACCAAGGGAGCCACGCCTTAAAACTAAGTACTATTTGATATGAGATCTAACAGCAGTGCTAAAAAATGTAGAACTTCTCTTAAGACTTTCCTGATTCCACAAAACAAATGTTTTTAACTGTTCAATTTCTTCCAATACTTCAGTTACTATATTTCTACTGATTCTCCCAACACCTTCCGTTCAAATCCTATATTCTCCTTCCATCTGCTCTCTCCAGCCCTCTAGTCCTTTGCCTGCTTTTACACTCCACTCTTTCAATGTTTAGAAAAGATTTATTGAAGGCATGTAGAACTATATAATTCAAATAATAAATACACGTCATAGGCAAATTAATCTAAGTTTTCACCAACAGCTCCATATTACTTTCTAATTGAGTAATTTCCAAACCCAACTGAACCAACTCCCTAGTCAAGCAATTCAACACTAACCTACAAATCTTATTAACTGAGCCATATTATCATCCAACTGGGAAAACAACATCTAAATGAGCAACCCCACAAAGCAAGCTATACAGACTATTCACAACTAATTAACTAATCTAAACAACCAACTGAGCCTTCTCATCAGGCACTCGGATATCTTGCAAACAAATTGGGTGATCAAATAACAAATCTTCACAACCAACTAAACCATCCTTTAAAAAAAAATAGCATATCACCATTAGGCTGAGACATCTCCACAACGAAACGAGACATTCTAACAAGTGACAGATGGTGATCTGCTAAAGTTCGAGGGTGGAGGGGTGCAGGGAGTTTTGGGGAAGTAAGAAGAGGAGGGTAACACATTCCCTGAATTCGAGTGATAGACCTAAGTGAGCAAATTTGATTTCCACTGGAAAGATTTGGGGTATTCATCCTCGAAAAAATGTTTTAAAAGGCCAAATAGTTCATTTTACAGTAGAATGTTCACATATTTTTATTTTCTAAATCGAGTACTCATTATATATTCCAAAATATTCATGATTTGCAAGCAAGGAGGGGTGTGGTATTTTATAGTTGTAAGTAATTGTCTTTTGTTAGCTTTCTAGCCTCTCCCAATAGAACGATACAGTTCTGCATTATAATGTTTTATAATGAACATGCATAATTTCATGAAGACGTGTGTTCCTGCTGATTGCCTCCTGATATTTACATTCTGCCGTCTACACTACTACAATCCCTGTTGCAGGTTTACCCACTCCAAGAAAAGGTTTAGTAAATGTTTTGCAAATGCTGCATTTTTCCGTACAATTGACCCTCGAATGTCTAAAAGCAACACATCTTAGACTTAAAGACATTTCACATGGCCTTTCATTTTTCATTGCATCCATTAGTAGTTCTACTTTTCACCTCCTTTCTTCTATTCTTCCACGGGCACATGCTAACAATCACCCACCTATTAAAGCATTTCTAGTCCTTACCTACTACCAGCATCTCGCTGGTGCCGAACTCTGCCTCCTGTTTCCCTCTAGCAAACAGTCATGCTTTGGTTGCGTCCCCAGTGGCATCATTAAAGGCCCTCTATCACACATTCAGAGTTTTGTAAGACCGGCTATTGACTGTGCAAGGCTGACATACAGCACTCTCCTCAAGAGACCCACCAGTCTGATAAAGCGGTATGCATTATGTCTTAACCTATACAAACTGAGCAGGTTTTAAGTCTATTGACTACCAGCCCACAAGACATCTGCAGCTTGTATTTTTCGAGTTGCACAGCAGACGGAACTTTGCACATCCTGGAACCCTTAAGATCTTGGTTTGCCTCTGATCCCAACCATCAGAGGGATCCGGTCAACCAACCAACTACATTACCACGGAAATTACGCCATCATGCTATCATGGACTGATATAGCACATCTGTTTTCTAAACCAGTGGCATTTGATGTGCCACTTGAGTGCTGTACAAATATCTTGCATTGTCAAGCACCTGATAGATTTCACATCTACGTGATCAGGGATTACCACGACAAAACCACAGTAACAATATCACAGTAGAAACTGATATCAACCGGTTAAAGCGAGGCAGAGGGATACACGTGATTTGTCCTAAGAGCAAACATTAGGACCAGATTGGTGAAAAGACTCATACTTTCTGTCATGACACTAAACCCATTGCCTCAATTCGAGGTCCAGAACTTGTCGTTATGGCATGTTATATATACGCTGCACCCCGCAGGCATGCAGCAACCTCGGCTACAACAGCAGAAGGGTTTTTGAACCTCTAATGCATGTAATTCTAGCTTCCACCTTGGCCACTCGAAAGATCTGCCAGGCCAGGACCAATGCGGGATGGAGAAGACCCTGTCAGAATCCAGATGCCTCCCAAAAGTTGCTTCATAGAGAGACCAGTGAAACCACGGTAGAAGCCCGCAAGATTCGAGGTGAGAGAAGCAATAAATTGGCTAAACACATAATAAATCATCAGCGTAACTTCCCAAAGGCAGAGAAGAAACACATTATCAGTTGCACACACACAACACCCTATTCAACAATGAAACCCAGTGTCAGAGCTCAGAGAACAAAGATGACATGTTGCATGAGGGTGGAAGCACAGACTGTGGGGAATATGTGAAGCAATATGTTTAAGTGCATGCACGCAGACGTATAGATCACGTGCCACTATGTAAAGTGAGTTAAGGTAGCGAAATCAAACTTCAGACGAAAGAAACAAGAGATGTTTTTCCTGATTCAAAACAAAAATACTTAAAGTGTTTCTCCCCATTCAAAATATTTTCTTTAAATCAGAAACGTCATACCCTTTCAATGTTTGGAGAGAAGGCACAGGTACAGCCGTTTGGGGTTTTATACATACACTATTTCGCTTTTTAGGAACTTGACAATCGAATAAAATCAAGCTAATGCAACCGAACTCTCTAATTATGATACTGTAAAGAGAAGATGCAAAAGCGGAATGCCTTGAAATGAAATTCATATGTGGAGAGCGTCAGGCCTGCGAATATTATTACGATGGAGAAATGTTTTTATCTTAAATAACACAGTGATATACTGGCATCACAGACCTCTCGGAGTCATCAAGCAAAGGCTGATGTGAAAATGCAGAGATAGCAGCTAATGATTATAAGAATCCTTTCTGAGCTTCTTTTTGAAATGCACAGATTATAAATTCAATACGTGAAAATAAAAAAAGCATGGAATGCATTTATAAAGCCCCCACCAGGTTTGTAACCTGGGAGTCACCCTTAGGTTACAAAAACAGCAGCTTAAGAGCTAACACAACCCTGTGAACTTGGACTCATTCGGGAAAGATCACCCAAAGATTGAAATTCAAAGCACATATCACACACTCACTAGACTCGTTCCCTGTCTGAATTCCAATAAAATACTGAGAACTGCATTTAACCTGTTTCTAGCTGATTCGTTTTTCCTCCTTTTGAAACCAGTTAATGGCTAGTAGAAGACAGTTTCTTCTCTGAAAATAAGATATTAACAGGACTTTTACAGCATGTAACTTAGCTTATAGGTTTTACTTGCATAAAGGTGACGGTATGTGTGAACGGATACGAAAGGGTGAATTAAATACCTTTTCTCTCCCAAAAAAGTCTATGAATCTACCATTAAAATAACCTGCAATAGGAATCACACACTTTTGTGCCTATTCACAACACTGCATTTTGTAGTATGTTTAGTAGTATTACAATAGTACTACTAAATGCTATTCACATACCATCTTAGGTCGAATGTATGACGTTACAACGGATACATTTGCAACGCATGCCTTTACAACACATTTTTTACACCACAACATCCTTTACAAAGCATGCATTTACATCGTATACCACTACAACAATTTTTGTTAAACTACATTTACAACGCAGTTCATTACATCGCATTATACCTTTACAACGCATACCATTACAACACATACCATTACATTGCATTTAAGTTAAATGTTGGAAAGTGTAGGGGTAAAAATTACTATTCTAACTCCGGGGGGTGCAACAGTAGGGTAAGTGTTGGATAGTGTAGGAGTAGAAATTACTATTCTAACTCCTGGGGGTGCAACAGTAGGGTAAGTGTTGGATAGTGTAGGAGTAGTATGCGTTGTAATGACATGCAATGTAATGCCTGCGTTGTAGTGACATGCGATGTAGTGTCATGCATTGTAGTGACATGCAATGTAATGGATGCGTTGTAGTGACATACGTTGTAAAGGATGTTGCTATGTAATGACTGCGTTGTAAATGTAATGCGATGTAATGGTTGCCTTGTAAAGGTTGTTTCCCTCTTAGGTCTATGCCTCCGCCCTCCGCCCTATCTTCTACAAGTGGAGATGTCCTCCCCAACTACGAACCTCTATGAACACATCATTTCAGTGATAAATGAGGGAGGGATAGAGGGAAGTGGCTGTAAAATGGGAATAGTTGCTACTGAGGGGCGGGTGAGGGTTAAAAAAAGAGTAAAGAGGAGATAAGGAAGGGTTAGGGAGGGGTTTCTCAAGTGACATGCACCCACTCAAAAAGAGTAGGCCCTTTCTATTCACACAATGCCCTTCTATAGTTACTACAGTAAAAAAAAGACCCAAAACAGTTGTAAATGTACTTCAGCTCAAAGGTGGAGTACGTCTGCACCACCCATTGCCACTCACTGGTAGTGCAACACCATTCAATAGAATAAATGGCAACAGGGACCTCAAAACCTTTAGGAACTGATGTTAAAATAAATTACATTTTTTAGTTAAACTTTAAAAAAAAAAAATTAAATTTTGCTAAATGTTAAAAATGGTTTCTAAAAATGAAACAATCATTCATTTACTTTGGAATATTTAATTAACTTTTTTACATTTAAAAATGAATGTAACACTAATATATATTAAATTATTACATTAATCAATTCCCGACATCAATTTTCATAATTTTGAAATATGCAATAATACATATTTGTCTACTTTAGGTTGGATTTATTTTGTAATTAAACTTCTGAAAAATTATTTTGTTTTAAAGTTAGTATAGTCAAAAAATTTACAATTTCAATTTAAAACGTAATTAGCAATGTTGTAACATTTACTGTATTTTTCTAGATTTAACAAACATATAAACTTAATTTACATTGAAATTCAGCTTAAAATATCTTATTCCATTTTTTGAAAAGTTTAATCAACTTTTCTCTATACTTTACTATACAGATGATAGAGGTCTACACCACGCGTGCAGAAGGTCAAATATTGCTGTAAAGCCTCTGCTAGTAGTATCTTTACAGCCATATTTCACAATTTTAGTGACTCCCCCCTCTATTTCAGGAGGTGGGGACATGAAGTCTACACTTTTGAGTAACATTACACTTGGAAATGATGAATAGCCCAAAGTTAATCAAAAGTGTAAGAGTAAGCTTGCACATATAGATTTACCCACGTGTGAGTTTACCTTTGTGATAGGCCCCATGGATAAATTGCTTAAGTATGTCTCTGCTGTTTTCCTTTATATGAATGGCTGCTTGTTGCCATCCCCAACTCCCTATTTGATCATCCTGTCACTCAATGAAAGTACCCCTACTGTTAATTTGTAAGGAGCAATTGAAAAGGAGTTTTTGTGGCTTATGTTGTACTTCCTAGCCAATTTAGGACCATGTTGCACAGTTATCCATTATGTATCTCCAAGAGGTACTATAATTTGAACTAATATGTAAACACACCTGACAGCATAACATCACTAGATATAATCACATGCTGTATACGTGGCTGTCCCATTCAAAATGTCCGTGGTAATGTCACATGTGGTGTCACCTGTGAGATCACGTATGTCATGTGTAATGTGAACTCTCACATTGTGAGTGAGGACATGAGCACTGCGTTCTGGCGTGTGAGTTGATTTTATGTGATTGTTCACTCGGTCTGCTTAAACATCTATGTTTACATCTACTGTATATGAAAAAAATAGCATGGCATACATGCAGATGTGCAGGATGAAATGTGTTATTCATTACCATATGTTGAGGGAGGGGGGAGTGCATCGTGGCATCATTAAGAGATAGCATATTACACTGTGTGTACCGGATGGGTGGATCGATGGATGGATGGATGGATGGGACAATGTCAAGATTAAGTGTCAACATTGTATTGTGAACCTCATAAGTGCGTTGGTCCTTAAGTGGTCTTTAAGTATTCATTGCACTGGTTTCAATAGACTGCAAAAGTGAAATGTTTATTGAGAGCTCTGTATTTGTAATGGGAAATGGCATTTATTTGTAGATGTAAGTGGAAATTACGTGAAGTGTTTGTATTACGTGAAGTGTGTGTGTGGGTATTACATGAAGTGTGTGTATTTATGTGGTGTGTGTGTGTGTGAGTGTATGTGTGTGTATGGGTGCGTATTACGTGAATGTGTGTGCGTGTCTGCATGATATTTAAATTTAGACGGGAACGAAACATTTCCGCTTAAACCCCACAGATCATATGAACATGAATGTGTTTGTTACATATTTAATACTGTAAATCAAGCAGGCTTTTCAAGTATACAAAATAAACCATTAAAATAACATGTCCTAATTTCACAATTGCTTGGAAAACAAAAACGTAAAAAAGCAACGTCAAACAAGAATAAAAAAAGCTTAAAGACACACTTTGTATTCTGAAGTTTACTTTCAGAGTGTCTGCAAGTCACCTTAGTTTTTAATGAAAAATGAAGAGAAAGTAAGTTATATGACTTTAATTAAATGCATCTATTAAAGGGGCGAAGCCTCTGGAATAGCTCGTTGGAGGGCTGCAGGCTCTTTCACCAGCACCAGGCCAGAGTGTCTGCATCCGCCGCCTCCAGGCAACTTTTAATGCACAAATAAATCGGCACCTGAGGTGATGACAGAATATTATGCAGTGTGGCAGCCAAGGAAAGTACACAGGGCAGGCTTAACCTCTTCCAGGCACAGATGGAGTGGGCGCCGGCGAGGTGCGAGGGAAAGAGAGAGAGAGGGTAATGAGAGAGAGAGAGAGAGAGAGGGGAAGGGAGGCAGGCAAATGAAAGTGCACTGTGAGGGAAGGGATAACAGGACAGAAAGAAAGAAACAGGAAGAAAGAAAGAGTATCATGGGAAAGAGAAGCAGATAGCAGCAAGAAGTGGAGAGAGGAGGTGAGGAGTAGCAGAGCAAAACAGATGGTAAAACATAATGAGTGGAAAGTGAGAACGAGAGCACGAGAGAAATAGTGAGGCAAGGGAATGAGTGCACTGAGAAAGAGAGAGAAGGGATGAGAGGATGAAGGGAAACAGAGAGAAAGAAAGAGTATAATGAGAGAAAGAGAGGTAGAGGCGAGAAGTGGAGAGAGAAGGTATTCAGAGGCAGAGCAAGAGAGATAGAAAACATAAGGAGTAAAATGAGAAAGAACAGAAGAGAGACCGTGAGGGAAGTGAATGAGTACGCTGAGAAAGAGATAAAAAATGCAGCTAGAACAAGCAGGTAGACAGAGAGACAGAGGGGGGATAAGGAGAGAGGGTGAACAGAAGATAAACAAGAGAGGGAGAAAGTGTAAAGACAAAGGAGGTGTGGGAGAAGGAGTGAGAGAGAGAACGAAGTGAGATGATAAAGAGCTACTGGGATAGGGAACAAAAGAGAAATAGTGAGAAAAAGACAGAGCATGAGACACGAGAGAGAAAGAATAGAGTGAGATGATTCGGTGGAGAAAGACAAAAAGGAAAGGGAGAGACGGCAGAGAGAAAGTGGGTTTGAGCGATGGAGAAGAGAATCCAGACAATTGGGATAAACTGCATCCATTTCTCTCTGATTTCATCCCCTCATCTGTTGTGTGACACAAGGATCCAAAATGTTCGTGTACTCGTTGCACAATCTCCTCACCACTGTCCGAGAAGCAGACTTGGGGCCATCAACCTTGGCTTCCATTTCTACTCGGGTAAATACAAACCTACCTGTTGAGCAGAATATCATCTTCCCTACTCTCAAGACAGAAGGCATCCTGCTATACCCACAACTCATCGTACATTCGTCACTCTTCATGCATCCACCCCCGAGTCCCTTCCCCCCATCTTCAGCCACCCAGTCAAATCTGCTGGATCCACCTAGACCCCAGAATGAATCTGGTCAAGGACCGAGATGTGCCCCAAACAAAAACAGGGAACGGAGAAGCTTATTCTCCAACTCAGATGAATGAAAGTGAACGCCCAATCCAGCCCCAGAGCTACATCTTGTATTGGTGGACAGTGTCCTCAACACAGCCCTGGCCAAGCCAATGCATTTTGTGCATTCCTCCCAGATCACCAGCTGAGCAGACTGCAGAAGATGTGCAGTGCTATGCAAGGCTGATGACAACCTCGTGCAAGGCAGCCCCTAAGGCAACTGTCTCAAACATGAAATTGACTCAGTTCAGGCAAAAGAATCACTTATTTTATTCTTCAGAGACAGGGTCTTCCTTTTTCTAACACCATGGAAATAGTGGAAGTAGTATTACGGGCCTTTTAACACAGGAGAACTTCACAGGAAGTGATGTAACTTGATCTTTGAGCACAATGATGGGCTGTAACGTTAAACCTCTGGCTTGCAATGTGTTAATAAGTGTTGATCAATAACATGCAATATAAGCTTCAGAAACTAGCGCAGGCAAAAGGCAAACATTTAAAAGATCGGAAATCTCACTGCTCATGTCCAGGGGTTGCACAAGAAGCCAAGCCATTTCACCTAGCAAGGCAGGGGTGGCCATTACATTTTCTACACACCCGAAATTCTGCCCAGCCTCACAAACCTCTTTGCTCTACTAGCCTACTCTTCCACGCGGCAGCACCATACAAAATGTGGATAGGAGCTAGAAACCTTCAGGTGCTTGCTCAAAGAAAAGCTTCTCACACAAAATGTTCCCCACCTATACGCCCTCCACACAACCACCGTGCATTATGGGAGAAGTTAATATATTTAAGAAACAGAAGCAATGTACAAAGCAGACATTATGTAAGAAGCATTCAGAGCACCCTGAAGCCATTGCTAATATAGTGAGTGCCACAAGAGACAAAAACAAATCCCTAAGCCAGTAAGAGTACAAGGTGAAAAAAGAGATACAGACAGGAAAGAGAGGAGGTGAGTGTTAAAGAGTAATACACACCAGGGGAACAGAGAAGTCAAATTAGCAAATGGAGAGAGAAAAAAAGAAAATGATAGGGGCACTGGACTGCGAAGAAACAGGGTCGCTAGTAGGCAGAATAAAGCCGAGTGGTGAAAGGAGGAGCAAACACAGGGTTCCTGAAAAGCACAGCACATACAGACGTGGAAATGGCAGCAAGAATAGTTTGTCAACACTGTGTCGAGGTCCCGTTTCCAATACCATATCTCAAATACATACGCAAGCTGTGATGCGACATGAGGTGTGGCAAGCCTCCTGCATGGACACGTATGCATTCTGCATCCAGGGCTCATCAAGGTGCTCAGCATTCCACGACACAAGCACCACTACAGATACACAACATAACACAACCCACACACATAAACAGCCACCACAGCAAACACCTCCAGGTATGGCCAGTATGATAGTTTAGCAGGTTGGGTGCTCATTGTTAAGATCTGTGCATGATTACCGGCCCGTCTTTCAACCTATGGGGTGGAGACCTCCGAGAATAGTTAATTACAAAGGAGACACATATAGTCAGGGTTAGAACGGGCGATTTGAAGACAATATGATTTGAGAGCATTGATGGAAATGTCTTCCCTGAGTGCAGATCCACATAAGATGGATTTTAAAAATGTCATTTTTATTTGAATGATGATGGAGGTTGTAATGGGACGTATGATGCTATGCCAAATTGACCACCGATAATGCTCCGATCCCTAAGTCATGTGTCACTCTAATCCGGTAAGGTTCTTGCCCCCTTTCATAACTGCATCTCTGGTTTGTTTCTTTTCTCTCCGTTTGCAATCAATACAATTAGATTCACAACAAAAACTTTGCACAAATCGGCTGATGGAAGTTCATTTATAAACATCCTTAGATCACACCCGGTAGTCAGTACTGAATTTGGCTTTAGTTCATTGCCCCATGAAATAGAACACATTTTGTTTTTGGCAACTTTAATTTAGGATATAGAGCAGACATCCAGGTTTGGATGAGTCTGTGGCAGGAGTGGTGGAAGTAAATGTCATATGTTGACAGCAACTTGAAGTACAGCCAGGCTCATTGGCTCATGCTGCTGGAAAGCCTCCCAGGTGTAGCGGGCATCATCTTCCAATGGATTGTTTCTGCAGGGCAATACCCAACAAGTGGCTGGGGCTCCAAAGGCCTTTTGGGTTCACCATCAAGATCTACACCAGGATTTAAGTGATAACATAGACATGATCCCTGAATTACAGTCTATAATTGGTGGAGAACAAAAAGATTGAGGGTTTAATATTAAGCTGCAACAACAATATAAACTGGAGAAAAACAACTAGCACTATATTACCAAGGTTAGTTTGCAGGTAAATACATCTCTGCATGCATTTTTCATACTTTTTTGTGACTCAGGCCCTCGGTGTTTTACATATAAATAAGACTGAGTAAATCTTGACATACCTAAGAGTGAGTTACAAAAAAAGAAGGAATATGTGAGACCTCTGCGTAAACGTATTTTTTTTCTACTTTTGCAATTCTCAAATATTCACAAGAACACATTTGGAAAGCTGAGCCATGTCTATGTTCCGAGGCCTGCTTTTGGAAAGGTCACGTGACTTTCACTGAGGGATCATAATCCAGCTGTTTGGATTTCACCATAGTAGAAAAGTCCTACTGAGAGGATAGGATTCCCATTACAAATGCATTTCTTTCTCCTCAGAAAAAAACATTTTTGCCCATGGAGAACATTACACCAGCCCTATGCTAGAGTAGGAGTGCCCACAAATGTACAATTTTGTGGGCATTCCTAAACCTTCAAGACATACTACGCACTTTCCTACTCCTTCAATGGGATTTACAGCTACATAGATTTACGCACTGGTGGTAGACATCTACCAACCCGTAAGTAGGCCTACAACGGAATACCTTTGTGAATTACTGGCAGGTGTAAAACAGGCCAAATTCAGTTCCAAGCTTATTTTTACAACCCCATTTACCTTGGCGAAAGGTCCCCAAAATGTTTTTGCATAGCCATTATATGTTTATAGATAAAAGCAAATATGCTGCCCTTTAAAACTGCAACAAGCATTATTTAAACACAAGACAACATCATTTACTCCATAGAAAAAAAACGTTCTTTACAGAGGATATGACATATGAAAATATGGACACATAGTGTTGATGCTTTGAATTCAATATATTTGTGGCAATGAAATTGTACACATGAATGAAATGTTTGTATTGAAAGAATGCTTTTAGGAGCCTTCCAATTTCTTATGCTTTAGTCTTTTTTTTCTAATTAGAGGTGCAACTAAACGTTAGCTACAATGAAAAGGAAGCAACATCTTTTATCAGCCAAAGGGTGCCACTGAGAGGGGATAGAAGTGCGCAAGTAAAGTCCTTTCTGCAAATCATATGCTAGGTTCTCCTTCAACCTTAAACATGTCATCAACTGCATGAGTGTTAATGTTCAATGCAGTCATCGTTCCGGAGGGCTAAAAATGGACACATTTTAGAGGTTTTATGAATTATCCATTTTGTGATCCGGCATTACTTTGCATCGCGCTACAGGGTAAGGCGATGAAAATGTCGGTACATGGGATGTCCACTGGAGAAATGTTTAAGCAAGATGTATTGCATTGAAGTGTGAAATGATACTAAAATGTGGGGAGAGGAGTTGGTCTAACGGCTAGGGCGGTGGACGAGAATCTGGGGAACCGGGTTCGAATCTCGGCAATGACGTTAAACATCCTGTGATTCTGGGCAAATCACTTAATCTCCCTGTGCCTAACAAAAATGAATGTGTTTCCTCATGTAACATAACTGGTGCTATGTAAAGCGCTCTGATACCTGATTCTGGTCAAGTTCCCACTACATAAAACTCTGGAGAGAAAAAATGTACAAAAACAAATCTTTGGTTGACATTTCTAGAGAATTCTCCATGATAATGACTCATGTAGAGATCAACAGGTGGACGTTACCAAGAAAATTTTATTTTAAGAATGTCTTATGGGGAATCTGCTAAATCTCGATGGGGCGTCTTCTGGATAACATTTTATGATGGTTCTTCTTGCGGACATCAATGAGGCAGATGCATCCTAGAGAACTCTGTATGGGCAGAGTAGTTTGGTTAAGTCTGAATTGCAGATGCCTTTTGGGGAAGACTGTAAGGGGCCTACCTTCTGCAGATGTCTGAATGGAAGCTGCCTTTTGGTAAGACTGTGCAGGGTTTTATCTGGGGATATCTTGTCAAGATATGTATAATGGAGAAATTGGTATGGCAAGTTTAACGAAAGAAGTTAAAGGAATGTCCGCAAGTGAAGGCTGTACGAGCAATGTCAATCTGTCATGGAATCCATGCTGGAGAATTCTTTATGCGGAAAGCATTCTGAAAACGTCTGCATGGCAATATCTTCTGGTGAAATCTGCATCACTATTCGTTTAGTGAAAGACAGTGTGAGGATTGTCATTTGGAAAAGTATTTTTTCTGAAGGAGAATGTATGGGAGGTTTTCTATAGATGTTTGTTCTGGTGGTGTTTTCTGGGAGGTCTGAAAGAGATATCTTCTGCAGAAGTCTGCATGGGGAGGGTTTTGTGGCGCCTGCATGGGATTCTTTTCAGGGAAAGTCTTCAGGGGGACCCCATTTTCTGGAGCCATGATGGAAGATGGCCTCTGGAAAAAGACGATGTGTTTATCTTATAGGTCAATCTGCTGGGGAGTTGTCTATTGGGAGTGCATGGGGGGGTTTCTTCTGTAGAGATGTGAATGAAGTTTTTTTATGGATCAGACCATATGGAAGATGCTATTCGAACATTCTTATAGGATACATTCTGCATCTGTATGAAGAGGGGATGTTTTCTTAAGGCACTTGTACAAGTCTGAATCAGCCTGCCTTCTTGGAGAATCTCTGCGTTATTTTATTCTATGTGAATATAAGACGCCTGGGCAGCCAGATGGCTGTGGAGGGCGCAGTCTATGCGGGAGGGGGGCTGAAGTTCGTGGACTTATAAATTGCTAATATCTTCTTGAGACATCGGTAATGCTGTATGTTTCCAGTAGAGGGGGCAGGAGGGGTTCGGTCATAAGAAGAAACCTGTGTGCATCTGATCGGAGTAAACGTCACACTACTTTATAATGTCAAACCTGAATATTTTCAGCATTTTCGCTATAAAAACAAATGCACAAGGCCTTTCTGTTGGGCTTGCTGTCGTTGCCGTTCAAGGGGAAAGGTGGTGCCAAGCAGTCTGCCTCGCTAAAGGCCAGCGAGTCTGCCTGCCACCCTGCAAGACGCCTGCCGTACCCCCCGCCTCACCTGCCACCGTGCTGTCCGCAAACCGGTCTGACAAAACCGAGCCACCTCCTGTGCAAACAGTCGGCTTTTTCCTTTTCTGGGGACTGGGCACAGCAATCATTTCCACATGTTTAACATCTGTGGGCCTCGGAATGGTTCCCTGTGCGCGCGCTCTTCCCGCCCCTCCCCTCGTGCGCCCTGCGTTCCGCCAGTTAGCTGAGGCTACTTAGGGCGTCAGTATTTGGTGGTCCAGTGCTAGAAAATTGCATTCAGACACCCCCGCGGGCAGACGAGTGGATTGATGGCTGCCAACGCCCGTCCGCTCTACTGCAGTGGGGTTTGTACACATTTTCGGCAGATTGCAAAGGGGTTCCTATGTTTTTTTTTGCCAGGTTCCAATGTGCAGCGATTTGTGTAATCTGTAATCCGCACAAGGAACGCATCCATTACTTTCCGCATAAAAGCAAACAGTTGTTATTCCATTTTGTGTTTTTAAATAATTACAATTTGAACAGAGTGTTGAGGCAGTGCATTGGGTGGTAGATAGCAGGGCAAATCCTAGAAATGTCCACTCTCCCTGTGATGGAATGAAGACCGCTTGTTTGGGTGATTAACGCCTACTATGTGAGTATCAAGAAATAGGTCAGTTTGTGTTTAGGACCCCGTAAGTGTCATTACCGATATTAATGTATTGCAAAGAACACCAATAAGAGCGAATCTGAAATGGGCAGGCTTCTCGCCGCTGCACAACACAACCTAGAAACAAGTGACCTGCTAGGAGCCTGGATGATACCCCATAAGACTTGTGAAGTTCAGGGAGTAGCAATGAATTCCAAAAGTGCTTCTCTAAGACAGTGTTGTCAAAGTTAGGTGACGAAATCCTTCCAATAGAGCTAAGGAGACGAGTAGACACTCCATGGGCAGATCAGAACCCAGGCCTACAACAATCCCGTATGTGCACATTGCGTTTCACACAGGGGTGAAAACGGATGGGACGTCAATGATGTAAAATGGAAATAGACAACTGTCTTCTCCTGTAAGAAGTGTGCATTAGACATAGGCCTCAGCGAGCAGAACCATGATTGTGAAGAGGAGAGCGATGTACTTTTGCATGTTTTTGGCACATCTTGCTATTTGGCTCTGAGATACCAGATTTACTGTAGAAGGGCAGGCTGTTTAACATCCGGCCCCAAAAGCAGAAAACAGACATTGGAACTGAGCTGAGGGACTGTCCAACTCCAGACAGTACAGCTCTTAACATAGATGAAGAGACAGTACAAACCCACCCGTTTTCCCACCGCTGTGTCCCTGCAGTCCAGGCCCTCGCAATCCCATTCGCCACCCCGCTCCCACCTCCCAGCTGCTCCTCCCTCCCAAATCCCCTCATATGGAGGCCGCACAGCGGGCGTGCCTAAGGCAAGCCCGTCTGCGCCCGTCTGCACCTGGACCGCGCCCAGCGCCAGGATACCTGGACCCCACAAACGCCACAACGCCTGACACCGCTACGATGCCAGAACCCTCCAAGCACTCAATAATGGACGATCACACACCTGCTTTCTGGCCACCCGAAGCGCAACCATGGAGCTTTCACCTGCCGGAACAGCAGCTTCTCAAGCATCCGCCCCACCATAGTGCCGACCAGGAAAGAACCCAACCACCTCAGATGCATCCTTCTCAACACCCGCTCCGCCCGCAATCACGCCGTTGAACTCTGGGACCTACTCGACTCAACCTCCCCAGACAACGCCTTCCTGACGGAACCTGTCTGAACCCCACTTCGGCACCCGACATTGCCATAGCCGTCCCGGAAGGCTACAAGATCTCCCGCAGGGACCGCACCAATGGAGCAGGAGGAGGAATCTCCATCGTCCACAGGAACACTCTCAGAGTGTCGACCAAAACCGAAGACACCCTCAGCACTGCCGAACACCTGCACTTCCAGATCCACACCGACCCCAACCCCACCCTCAGAGGAACCCTCATCTACAGACCCCCCCGGACGCCGACCACAGTTCAGCGACTCCATTGCCGACTCCGTCAGCACACACGCCTTCGCCTCCACGGACTACATCCTCCTCGGGGACCAGAACTTCCACCTTGAGAACAACAACGACAACAACTCCACCACCCTGATCGACAACCTAGCCAACCTCGGACTCAGACAACTCGTCACAACACCAACCCACTCTGCCGGTCACACACTTGACCCCATCTTCTCCGCAAGCCCCCACGTCTCCTTCAACCACACCACTGAACTCCACTGGACCAACCATCGCTCCATCCACTTCATGGTCAAGAAACCCACCACGCACCACCGCACCCAACAGATGCCTCGCCGCTGCTGGAGCAAAGTCACCAAAGACCAGTTAACCACCACCCTCGCCCAGAGCCCTCCCGCCGACCCCACCGATCCGGACACCGCCGCCCGCAACCTCAGACAGTGGATCAACGACTGCGCCAACACCCTCGCCCGATCAAGAAACCCTCCAACAGTCACACCAACAAGAAAGCCACCTGGTTCACTGAAGACCTCCGGGCCTCCAAGCAAACCTGCCAAAAGCTGGAGAAGATCTGGCTCCGTGAACGAACGCCGGACAGCCATGAAGCCCACAAGAACGCCACCCGCAGACACCATCACCTCATCAGATCCGCCAAAAGGGCCTCCTTCAAAAACCACCTGGACAACAACACACACAACAGCAAAGAGCTCTTCAATATCGTGAAGGAACTCTCAAGCCCAGCTCCAAGACAAACGACGTCCCACCCTTGCAAGACCTGTGCGACTCGCTGGCCACCTTCTTCCACCGCAAGATCGCAGACATCCACAACAGCTTCCACGCCACGACAACCACTGAGACCTCTGCCCCCACGACCACCATCCGCACCAACTGTCTGCTCTCCTGGACCAACATCAACGACGACAACACCATCAAGATCATGAACACCATCCACTCCGGATCTCCGTCAGACCCATGCCCACACCACATCTTCAACAAAGCCAGCACATCCATTGCACCCCAACTCCGGAAAGTCATCTACACCTCCTTCTAGACAGCAACCTTCCCGGAGAGCTGGGAGCACACCGAGATCAACGCCTTACTCAAGAAATCCAAGGAGGACCCCAAGGACCTCAAGAACTTCCGGCCCATCTCCCTGGTCCCGTTCCGGGCAAAGGTCATCAAGAAGACCATCAACAAACAACTGACTCACTACCTCGAGGACAACAACATCCTGGACCCTTCCCAGTCTGGGTTCCGCAGCAACCACAGCACCGAGACTGTCCTCATCGCTGCCACCGATGACATCAAATTCCTGCTGGACAACAGAGAAATGGCAGCCCTCATCCTCCTGGACCTGTCAGCCGCCTTTAACATGGTCTGCCACCACACACTACGAACACGCCTCCAAAACGCCGGGGTCCAAGAGAAGGCTCTGGACTGGACCACCTCCTTGCTCTCAGGCAGAACACCAAGCATCCCCCTTCCCCCCTTCCACTCCGAAACCACCGAGATTATCTGCAGCGTACCCTAGGGCTCAGCCCAACTCTGTTTCACATCTACATGGCACCACTCGCCCACATCGCCCGTCGGCACGACCTCAAAATCATCTCCTATGCCGATGACACCCAGCTGATCCTCTCCCTCACTAATGATCCCCACACCGCCAAAACCAACCTTCATGATGGAATGAAGGCCATCGCTGAATGGATGAGGAACAGCAGACTGAAGCTGAATTTGGACAAGACCGAGGTCCTCATCCTCGGATCCACCCCTTCGGCCTGGGATGACTCCTGGTGCCCGACCGCACTGGGAACCGCTCCAACACCCACCAACCACGCACGCAACCTAAGGGCCATCCTCGACTCCACCCTCTCCATGACTAAACAGGTTAACGCTGTCTCCTCCTCCTGCTTCAACACCCTCCTCATGCTCCGCAGGATCTACAAGTAGATCCCCACTGAAACGAGAAGAACGGTCACCCAGGACCTCGTCAGCAGCAGGTTGGACTACTGAAACGCCCTCTACGCAGGAGCCTCAGCCAAAATCCTGAGACAGTGCAACGCATCCATAACGCCTCTACACGCCTGACCCTCAACATCCCTCACCGCAACCACATCACACCCCACCTGAGAGACATGCACTGGCTCCTGGTCAACAAGAGGATAACCATCAAGCTCCTCACCCACGCACACAAGGCACTCTACAACACCGGACCAAATTACCTCAACATACGACTCAGCTTCTACACCCCCACCCGCCAGCTCCGCTCCGCCGACCTTGCCCATGCCACAGTCCCCCGCTTACGAGGAGCAACCTGACCTGGCTTTTCGAGCAGTAGCAGCATTCCCCACCCCAGCGCCTTGAGACTGTCACAGGTGAGTAGTGCGCTTTACAAATGATATGATTGATTGATTGATTGATTGATTGATTGATTGATCTCTGAATCCAGACTATAGAGCTGTCCAAACAAACTCTGGAGTTCTGAGTCAAGACTGAGGGACCGTTAAAGCATAAACAAAGGACTGTGAAACAATTTGATGGCTCTGTCCAGCCCCACACAATAGCACCTCAAAGGTAGACTAAAGGAGTCTCCAAACTTGCTCACACTCTCAGCTGATGTTGCTTCTTTTGCCAAAAGTAAAACAATTCATCCTCTCTTGCCACACACAGAGGCATTCAATATTGCTCTTGCCACCAAATAATTGAAAGGCCCCTGTTGTCAGCCACAGCAAAACCACTTAACATCTTATTTCTGAGACTTGGTGGCTCACAAAAGGCATTGTCCTTTAAGCTCACAGGGTTATCCTATGCCCCCCCACTCTGAATCTGTAGGTATTCAACTCTCTCACAGATTTGTTTCTAACCCTCTCCTTCTATGCATACATACCAAACTACTTTATTAGTTATCCACCAACGTACAGCCCCTTCTCAAAACCATCCCATGTCCTCTTCGGTGAACTGAAGACAAGGGTGGCTTGGGTAAATATAATTCATAGCATACCAATGGATTGTTCAGTTCAACATATTCATTAGACCCTAGGGAAAGGGGTTGAGAGTTCTTGATTTACAAAGTCACTGTTATGAAGCTCCAGATGGAACATCCCATCACCAGCATTGAACCCACTCCTATTTGCTTATTGAATACATCATTTTAGAAGGATTATGGATACTCATGCTGTGATCCTGGGAGTATGCAATGGAAGGGGTTCTGGACAACTATGTATCTCTTGGGTCATAATTGCAAAACAATACATTAAAGGGGAATGCACAGTCTTAAAAATGAATGTGTAATTCATTTTTTGCATTATACTTTCTTTGTAGGTCCAATATCAGTATCACAACCAACAATTTTATTTATTTGACCAAGCCAATAACATGCAAAACATTCCACTGGTCTGAGGATTCATAATCAAAATGGTCTTACTAAGCATCAAGGGGTAGCAAATCATTGATGCTGTGTTAACAGTTTGTGTGTATTGAAAGCATCCACTATTCAGTGGCATTTTGAACTATGCATGGTTATACTGCCTAGACATTAAGCCAACAGCGCTAGTAATAAGATGATGGTTATCAGTGCAATTTATGCTTCAGTGAAAGAGAGTTAGACCTTTAAAAGTCCACCGATTTGTCAACAGCACATTTCTGGTAGAAACATGACTGTGTACCACAGGTTATGGTGCTATTCAAAGGCCAATAATCTTGCTAAGTGAGGATCCCCATGAGGGGTTTTAGCCAAAACTATTAGTCAGTGACCCTGAACAAAACATACTTATAGTTTGTTTGATAAAGGTATTATTGATAGCCCAGCAATAAAACTGCCTACAAAACTGCCAACATAGGGCACTCTGTCCATCATCTCCTTGTGTTTGCTTTGTGCACCCTAAGTTGGCAGGGTATGCCAAGACAAGGGTCCCTTGCTCACTTTGCAACTGGATTCAAACTAGCCTGGCTGATGAGGGGTGTTACCCCAAAAACGGTCCCAGGATGCTTGTTTCCGGTGCAGGGAAGACCTGGCTTGGCAGTTCGGGCTGGACTTTTCCCATGAGGAGCAGGGTCAAAAATGATTTGCATATGGCTGGGTCGGAACTGGGGTGGCGAAATGAGCTAAAGAACAATGATGGATTCAACCCACATCTAATAGTGACTGGGGATGAGTGTCTGAAACGTTTCAGTAATCCGGCCATCATCTCCTTGTGTTTGCTCCATACATGGTATAGGCCAGCATTCCCACACCCAAAAGTTTCAATACGTGAGTTATTGATACTTCCAGGTGTTAGAAAACACATCCTCGAATTGGAAATCTAAATGGATCCGAAAAAGCTATTGAGGGGAGCCAGTGTGTATATAGCATTGTCTCTGTCAATCGATCCTTTATCAACTAATGCCTTGCATGGACCCGTTATTGAGCAATCAAGATGTGCATAACTAGACACCTGAAAAAAGTTATCTGCTCGCTCCAATCTCTTTGTATAAATATGTTGAGCCTAGGCGCCCTTGAATAAGGTCATAAGTGCACTATATAAGAAGCAAATTAATAAATAAAACAAATACAGATTGCAGCCTGGACATAATTACACCCAATTCCATCATATCTTTCATTGTTCTGTCTGAAATACACCATGCACTCGACCTGGGGGCTCTTTACCAGTGCCGCAGTAAACTGATGTAGTAAAAAAAAACAGCAAGAACAAATACCGCAGTGGTATGTGGTTTTTGTGTGCAATATTACAGCTTTATAAATTTTTGAGCCCAGAATGAGTGTCGATATATGCCTATTATTTTCACAGATTCCCGTGCATATCAAGAACTTTTCCATGTGTACTGTTCTCTAGGTTTTCTCTGGCAAAATATGACAGGTAATAGCAGAGGTGCTGGTTCCTTCCCACAGAAGCCGTTATCTCAGTTCGGCCAGAAAATACTGTTTGTGGCCAAACCCGAACTTTGGTCAACTCGTCCCCAGCTCTGTTTTAGTTCCCACCCTGCAGCTACTCCGCTATGTCTAGCCTACCACGTTCTTCTTCAAGAGAGTTTATTTAACTTATTTTAGCACATTTAACCGTGAACTGCAGTTCTACCCCTGACAAGACGCTGCATGCTTCTATAATCCTGGAAGGAGATTAACTTTTTTTCCCTCTGAATTCTTTTGCTTAAATAATTCTTTTGCTTAAATGTAGCAGTTGTGAGGAATTTTGTTCAAGCTTTAGGAACACAAAACGAGACATGTTTGAGGGATCTTGAGGTTTTTATTTCCTGGGGAACGTGCAAAATAAGAATCTTGACAAATCCACCTGCACAGCAGAAGTATTTTATTTAAGTCGAGGGACTGCCCACCAGCCACAGACCAGTACACCCACTGGCTAGGTATCTTTACAAACCTCCTTAGTTGGTTACATGCCATCACGGGAGCTGCGATTCCATATTCCCGCGAGACCTTGAAACCAAACCACGCGATTTATGGACTCCCGTTTTAAAAAAAAAGTTTTATGAAGGGCTACTTGTTCGCTTTCAGTTACTTCAGAGCGCTGAAAAGATCAGCAGAAATGTCTACTTCGAGCAAGCTAGAGCCTGACCTCTAGAGAATGGAACGCCCTCTAGAGTTCTTCAGTCGCAACCATCATTCGCCATAACTAGGGGGGCACTAATCCTTCATTCTGTTAATTTTCTTGGGTGATCGCGACAGGCCTCAAACAAGCAACCGTGTTTTGTGGCTATCAATGGTGTAGAATTAATTCAGTCCTATTTTAGGACCTGACTCCTACTTGTGAATACTCCATAAATCCTCCCAGAATGTTGTCATAAAATGAGCTGGTCCAACGGACACTGCACTATCAGCTAACACCAAATGGAGACCCATCCACCTCCCCAGCCTAGTCCAGAGCTCACGAGACTGGGTAGACACTAAACCACAACCTAAATATTTATATGCATAAGAGGCTCTCAGGTCATAAATAAAGGAACATGTGTCACCCTCATGTTAACAACGGCATTTTCTCCATGGCACAATAAGGGTATGAGTATTTCCTCTCTAGTACATTAGTCTGTTGACCATTTCATTTATAGCAGAGCATTCTTCTTGAAACATTCGACCTCGGTTTTTCTTATAGGCACATTAATCTGCTAGAGATTATTTTTGGCTGATACCCATTATCGCCCATGCATACTAGTTTGTCCCATTATGCACTCAATGTGATACACACATGATCGGAAGTGAAGATAGGAAGGATCAGCTTAGGGGTGTGACAAGTCTCTACATCAAGAGGCTAAAGTTCATATTTCAGACAACCTCCAGGTAGACGCAGTGAACAATTCAGAAAAGGCAGACCCTATTTGCCCAAAAGTAGCATACCTTGAAGCTAGTTGTGGGGCTCATGAGAGGAGTAATTGGCGAAGAGTCCAGAGTAGCACCCTTAACAAAGAAAAAACGGGTCAATTTAAGTTAGCAAAGCTCGCCATTTGCTCCCCGCCACTCCTGCAAGGGAGTGTCCATCACACTAACAGATCCCTGGGAAAAAAGCTTGCATTGGTGAGGTGGAAATTATTTTGGCTGGCAGGTCGGCAAGATTCTGGCAACTAGCTGGCATGATTTTTGTTTTGCAGAACGAAATCCCCCAACGTCAGGAGTTGTTTCTTCGAAACAAAATGTCAATGGTCCTGATTTGCATGGATTTTACTGCTTGCATGGGGGCAACACTGATCATTTTCCTTGACTGTGCGGGATGAGTCACTGCCAATAGTTTGCTGCCAGCAGAGGTTCCAGTGATGGTCAATCAGCACTTCCTGTGCGTTTTGCAAGGTGAGAGTCTTGCTTACTCCTGGTAAGGACATGTCCTCCAAACCCCTATAACCTTCTAAATGTGGAATACAGATCAAGTCGTAATCAGGAACAATAGAACCATCTGGTAGCACTAGAAGATGAAAGATATGTAAAACCAAATGAATAGCCCTCCCAGAAGAGATATGGAACCTAAGGAGAAAGGCTGGTGATGAGAACCTTGGAAGTGAGCCTATATCCAAATTAAAAGCCAGGAACCCAGGAACAAAGGGAGGATTCAATTCCAGAGACTGGAAGAGTGAGGATGATCCTGGCTGATAAATGATAATAAAGTGGCCCATTGGACAACGCAGTAAAGATGGACACAAAAGAGTCCCAAGTGAGGTTCAATAGTGAAAAGTAATTTAGAAATACAGAAAAACATCCGCTTTAACAGGAGTCTAGTGCTTGACTTCAAGAGCTGTGAAGACATTTGTAGAAAAAAAAAGGAGGGGGTAGGCTGACCTGCTTTCATAGATGCTTCTCAGAACGCCAAGGAAGTCACATTACAGATTTCTGAGATCCAAGAAACTGTAAGACTTTCTTAAGGAACCAGAGCACAAGCTCAAAATGGAGGGGGCAGCTACAACATACATAATGCCTGACGTGGAGATAAATCAGCAGTAGAAAAATACTGATGAATGCCACAGCAATTGCATGCAAAAGCATGGTCTCTAGCATTCAGTTGAATTAATATCTCCAAATTGGACAGGATACTCTAGCTACAGAGTGTATGAGACCCAGGGCACAAGTCCTATAAAAAAAGTGGGGGGACTGACAATATGCAAATTACCTCATGACGTCACGTGCTGAATGTGTCCCGGTGTTTGAAAATTACACCAGGACATGTTATGACGTCACGTGCTGAACGTGTCCAGGTGTCTGAAAATTACACTGGTACACGTTCAGCTTATTTCTGTGGTGCCCAGCTTCTTGGCAGGGGGGACGGCGTCCACCCTGTGAAAAGAGTGGAGGGACGCCGTGTACCTGCATGTACCCCCGACTCGAGCCCAGATGAGGCCCATGTGCCAGCAATGTTTGCCATGTTATCAGTGTTTAACTAACCCGGAACTATGACACTGCTCAGTGCAAGTGCACATTAGTCTATGTGTCGGAAAATCAACTGAAAACCATGTTAAGGAAGCAAATTTCACCGAATATCGAACCCGGTCTGGTCTACTATTTCTGCTGTTAAATTTGTATCTGGGTTCACAGAGGTGATAAGAGAGGACAAGGGTTTAGATGGCAATGTATTTGTGTAAAAAAAAACTGTGTTTTGTTACCTTTAGGAAAAAATGGTCTTCGTGGAAACTACAATAAGATTATAATAAACACTTATTTACACCTATTTTGTCCGGAACTCGGATTACTATGTGCATATAGACATTTAAAACCACAGTATGGATACACATGAAATCGCAGGTGAAAGATACCAACTTGAACTTATTGTTCCACTTGCCCGACGTCAGAGGTCCAGGCTGAAAATTGTACTCTTCGCTCCTCCGTCTTCCAAAGATCACCTTGGCAGACCCATTATGACCAACTAGGCCAGCCACAATTATGGGCTCTTTCCACAGTCTTGTGACAGACAGTCGATTCCATCTGTTTCCACTCCATGGACAACGACTTAATAACTTGAGCAGCGGTGGACCTCTTTAGATGAGATATTAAAAGCTCTACGTATACGAAGGGATGAGCCTATCCCAGCGAGTACTGGGCGAAGGGGATGAGTGGAATGCGAGTCTGTCAGAGGTAATTTACCCAAACCTAGCTCTAGTGAGACAGACACAGCTCATTTAGAACTGTCTTGGCGAGGCCCATTCAACAGTCAGTCGGGATGTCAGGAATTTAACGTCAATAAATGGTTGGCTATCTCCCGCCTGTAATGTAGAACATGTGCAAGGCACGCGGAGATTGAGATTCCAACGAATCTGAAGAGCTAGGGTGAAACTCATCAACCCGTACCCCATGGAGGGCCCATTGCTATGAGACCTTGTTGCCCTGTCAAGGGGAATGCTCTTCTGGCATGCTTTTGCTTCCAAGACAGAGCCCTCCCCCTTTCTTGGATTTTTTAAATGGTAATAGCTTTAAGAGCAGATAGCCAAACGGATCATAGTGCTCGTGTTAGAAAGCTACTAAAACAGGCAGTAAAAAGTGCAGATAGTCATATAAATCAATCTGTTTAATCCCCCCACATGGGCAGAAACCGAGGCAGCTGACAAGATATCATGGTAGGAAAATTAACAAAGTCCTCCCAAAAAACACACAATACATTTGGATGTTCATAAAAAGACAGCAAAATGTTCCTGTATACTTAGTGTGGTCGATTAGCTAAAGAAAAGAGAGTAATCATCCTTGACTCTTTCTAAATCCTAAGGACTTTGGATGTCTGTGCGGAAATGTTCCTCGAGCTACCACAAACCTTTACTTTCCCTTTGAGGTATGTTGGGCTCCAGATGCGCACCGTTGAAGACTGAACTTGCAGTCGCACACGTATGTCTGGTACCCGTGTGGGCCAGGGAAGCCTTCCGATAATAGGACCGAAGTGGTCAAGTATTCCTGCCCCAACAACCAGCTCAGGTGCAGTAGGGCCTTCTAAGTCGGAAAAGAGGTTTTTAGAAGACCAACCAGCGCCGTCAGCCGCTACGAAAGAAGCAAAACCCTGTCCTTGCCTAACTTTATAATGACCTTAACCTGCAGATCTATTCCCCAGAAGGGTTCCGAACTCCATAGTAAAGCCAAGTGAATGTGCATGAATGGCCAGGATAGAAGTCTGTTCTTCGCATCCAAGCTGCTACTGCAACAGCTGGATTGATGGACTGATGTTCAGTAATGAAGTATCAGTCTTTGTTAGATTGAGGTTCAAGCAGAGCTAGGACAGCCAACCCTCAACTGAATTAAGACTATGAGGCCCTGATTACAAGCTGCTCGTTAACTTCCGACCCATGAGTTAACCCCTGTTTATGGGTTAGAATTAAGTGTTTGGGGGTCTTTAACCCGTTAACCGCGGCGGTAATTCAGCCGCGGTGCGGGCGTGTTCGTGCGCGGGCGGGGACTCGTCGGCCATTGGCCGACGGCACCACTGGGGAGGTAGTGCTGTCCTCGGCCAATGGCCGACGGCAGCAAGGAAAGGGTTAACATATCCAGTGAATATCACGTGTTAAATACCTCAACATTCGTTGCATTTTGGCAGGTCAAACCTGCCGTAATTTAGCAGGAAAAAGCCTACGGTATTTACCGTACAATGCAGTCTAAAATCTGCATGGTATTCCACGGAAAATCGGAAGATGTGCTATTCATCGCACCTGGTAAACAATGAACCCCGTGGTATTGTTATTTACCAGATGTGATAAATAACACCTATACTTGTAATCAGGCCCTTACTTTGATGTATGATATTTTGGACAGACAAACATAGCTAAATATACTGAGCATACTTATGATTTTCTTCAAATTCGGGTCCAGAAATCCCAACACTAAGTTTTGGCTGCAGTAGGAATCCAGGCTTTCACGCACAAATAACTATAAATATAACCAACTCAAGCATGCCATGCTTGCAGAAGCTATTGAATGGGAACCATATCGGATTTTGCTCGGCTCGAGTGCCATGTATTACAGAGCCTGTGGAGAGGATGGGTGCTCTCCTCCATGTATAAAATAATAATAAGATTTCGGATAACTTGAAAACCTATGACAGCGATGGGAAGGGGATCTAGTTGCCGTTGAAGATGTGGATTGGGAGGGCGTTCCGATGCATCCTAACAAAGTGCAAAACACACAAGATGATGGACAGAATGTTGCACAATGGCAAAACATTCACCCCCAGTCACAGATCTGGGTTTAATCCATCGTTATTTTGCTCACCAAGCCACCCCAGTTCAGACATGGCCATCATTTGTCATCTGGCTGTTTGGTTCCTTTGAAAGGCAGTCAGGCTAATGCTGGCTGCCCATTTCTCTCTCCGCTCTAACAACTTAGACAAAGTTTGAGCTCCAGAATTAGCCTGGCTTCCATAAGCAACATATGGGCAATCATATGCTGCCCAACACAAATCACTCCCACCAACCACAGCAGCCTTTTTTAGGAAGAGGCCAAAATCAACCACGAGGCAAAAAGAAAAATCTAACCTGGCAGGATCGCCAGCCCAATGTCCAAACTCGGGGCATGTCATCGGCACAATCGGATGGGAACAAGAAGAGTCACTAATCGTGAACCTAAGCGATGTTGTCTTGACAAAAGAACAGACAAACATCCTAAATAAAGGTCTCGGGTTTGTCCCTACTCCACCATGGATCCTTTCAAACTAAAGTGCGAATTGTCCGAGTTTTGCAGAACATTAAAACTCAAAGCCTTTTTTGACGGGTCCCCTATCCAAAGAAAAGATGGTGACACAACACTTAGGAGAAAATCAAAATTCCTACCACCTACTAATGCGGTACCCGTAGAGATACTAACCTTTGAAAAGGCCATCCTCAAAGGAATCGACAACCTGGATAAGAAGACAACTTTTCAAAACCTCAACAACAAAGAGAGACACGCTCTAGAGGAATTGAGAGATAATGACAACATAGTCATTAATTGTCAAGGAAGTGAGCAACCCGGAATACCCTTGAGGGCTTGGGTAATGAAAGTAGAAGGGTAAAAGTGCCTTCAAGGGATTTTATTTAATCTATATTTGTTGATTAAAGTTATTCCGAAAAGGACCAATCGATCGTCCTTGAAGTGAATTAATCAAAAGTAATCAATTTGTATTGTCAACATATAACATATAAACAAAGACACAAGGTGTATACGAAAAAAGTATTTTTATCAAATAGTTCATTAAAGGAAATCAGCTTCATATACAGATAAATAAACAAATAAGATTTAGGACTGTGGGTACACACATAAGTAAATTACTAGGTGACTCAACAGAACCTAAAAAACACCTATCCCAAAACACATTGAGTAAAACAAAAAAGGGGGATGAGATGTACTGTTATATGTTGACAATACAAATTGATTACTTTTGATTAATTCACTTCAAGGACGATCAATTGGTCCTTTTCGGAATAACTTTAATCAACAAATATAGATTAAATAAAATCCCTTGAAGGCACTTTTACCCTTCTACTAACATAGTCATTAAGCCCGCAGACAAGGGCGGTGGCATCGTCATCCTCACCAAAGAAGGATATGATCAACAATGCCTCACATTATTATCAGATGTAAAATTCTACAGGAAACTTGATTCTGACCCTACGGAAAGACTGACCAACACCATTGCCATAATGACTCATGAGGCAGAAGTGCATGGATGGATTTCCAAAAAAGAAGCAGATTTTCTGACACCTAGAACACCAAAAGTCCCCTTTTTCTATTCTCTACCAAAAACCCACAAAAACAAGTCCCCTCCACCGGGACGCACGATTGTTTCGGGTATAGGTTCACTTTTAGAACCTCTCTCAAAATTTGCTGATGAGTACCTAAAACCGCTAGTACAAACCACTCCGACCTACCTAAAGGACACCCGTGACCTCCTCATCCAAATAGCCGATAAGGCATTCAACCCGAACACCATGATCCTAGTAGGATTAGATGTCGAATCGCTTTATACGAGTCTGCCACAAGACGACACTATGAAAATGCTGGAAGACCTACTATTTTCTGCAGAATGGCCCCACCAAACTCCACGCCATTTTATCCTTGAGTGCTGTCGACTGGCATTGAAAGAAAATTATTTTGAATACAATGGCCAACTCTTTTTACAGTGCCATGGGACTTCCATGGGCAGTGCATTCGCTCCCTCTGTAGCAGGTTTGTATGTGAGTCAGTTTGAACAGAAATTTGTCCTTCACGATGATAATCCCTACGTTTCCAGTATACTATACTGGAAACGTTACATCGATGACATCCTGTTAATCTGGGATACTAAAAACTGCCTAGCTACATTCATGGACTGGCTGAATGGCAAAGATCAATGGCTAAAGTTCACCTACAACGCCAACAAGGAAAGTATAGACTTTTTAGACCTGACCATCTTCTCTGAGAATGGAAAATTAGAGACTAAGACCTACACTAAAGCTACGGCTAAGAACAGTTTACTATCATACTTCAGCTTCCATCCTCAACCGCTCAGAGACAATCTCCCTTATAGCCAATTTCTTCGACACAAACGAAATTGCAGCAAAGAAAGTGATTACAAACAACAGGCTTCACTTCTGAGCAAAAAACTACGAGCACGAAATTACACTCCACAGACAATAGCAAAGTGCAAAAAAAAGAGCAAAGAACCAACCCAGGGAATGTCTACTTCAAAGTCACCAAAAGGAACCAGTCAAAGATCTTGTTACATGTGTAACTACTTTCTGTCCAGCCACGTACCAAGTACAGAAACTCATAAGAAAACATTGGCAAATAATCACCTCAGGGTCCTATGACTGGCCAAAACCCAGATTTGCCAACCGAAGGACTAAAAACCTCAGAGATGTGTTAGTTCACACACGCCCGAGGAAAAAACCAATTACAACCACCACTAGAAACATCAACATGACCCCAGTAACTGGTCATTTTCCATGTGGCACTTGTGGAGTGTGTAAATTCACAAACCCTACAAAAACCCTACAACTCACAGACAACTTGAAATGGACACAGAGACAGCACACTAACTGCAACTCCACCCATGTTGTGTACCTCATTACCTGTCCTTGTCAACAACAATACGTAGGGATGACCTGCCGCAAAGTGAAGATCCGTATAGGAGAGCACAGGAGTAATATACGACTTAAGAAAAGTACCACCAAACTCTGCACACATTTCGTGGAAGCTGGCCATTCATGTGATGACCTTAGATGGACAATCTTGGAAATACTCCAAGATAAGAACAACAATGCAGAACGTATACTGTTTGAAAGGGAACAGCGATGGGTCAATCGATTGAGAACCCATATACTAGGGATGAACGACAACATTCCATGGCACCAGTTTTACTAAATTCCCTGGTTCTCAGTTATAGAATTGCTTTCTGATTTTCAAAATATCTTTTGTCCAATATGACTCACAATACTGGCCCAGTTGAGCAATACTAGTGTATTTCAATACAATTAGACACCATCTGTGAAGTGTCATGTCCCCTGTGATCATACCTATCCCGCAAATTATATACATCAAGGTATGCCTAACTCGTGGTTTCTTAATTACTGTTTCCTGCCATAGCATTTACCTGGATTCTCAATAATGTTGCACTACCTCTCTAACAGCCATTTAACACCATAGTCTTTCGTTCATTTCTATTCCTATAAAGACAAACAAGGAAATGCCCTCCCACTTTCCGGGGGCAGAGTCAGCACAAGCGATTATCACGACCAACACGAGGGTAAGAATGGCGCTTGGTAGTCTCTTCAAACAAAGTAAGTGACAGCGTCTTTGTTTATAACCTGTAAACGGCTACGTCTTACTCTCGTTACTATAGCAAGCGCCCTGCGTGAGGCGACTCTTGGCTCCTGATGTGGTGAGATTTCCTACAATAGAAGGTATTTCTCAATATTCATGTTCGACATTACGCTGTGTAGCAGAACTTTATTAGGAATCACGATCCGTTGCAACGCGTAACTTTTCATGCGCCTATTATTTAGTTTGCGCCCAATGCTATTCTCGCATCTATCCACATGCGGTTATTTCCTGCAATTGAAGGCATTCCTTTATGTACAGGTTCGGCATTACGCCGTGTAACAGTATTCTAAATAGAATCACGATTTGTCGCATTGCGTAACCTCACATACGCCCAGTATATATTTGCGTCCATTGCTACTCTGGTATCAACCCACACGCTGCTAACTCATGTAGACACAACGCTGTTCCACCGCTTGCGCATTTATACTGTGCTGACGGTTCTCTATACGCGAACCCACGTATTGTTATTTCTATTAATACTGTAACCAACGTCAGCATGCTCCATGATTAGCAAAACCTTGATGTGAACGCTATATACTATGACAGAATAACCCAGTATTCCTCTCCAATTGTGCTCTCACATGAAACATATACAATCAAACTCCATCTTCTGTCTCAGTTGAGCTGTCCGTTTTTTTGCTTTCTGTCTCCCTTCCTCTTGTTAAATGCAGTACCAATAGAGCTGTACCTACAATAGTTTAATTTGAGATCGGTTAGTAGCTGTCTCATATGTGTTGTGGTCTATACAATAAGACCTACTTACTCATGCTATATGCCATGATACACTGTTTAATTTTGTTTCCTCTATATAGGAATCTGAGTGTGATATTCTCACACTTCCACTTGAAAACTACACAAATTGTGTGAGTATTCATTTCTGTCTGTTTGTCTTGTCCTGACGAAAGCTCTACAGACCCGTTGGGCCAAATAGAGCTGAAACATGTCGACCTACTAATAGTTATATGGCACTCATGTAACTCGATTGCCCAATATACTATTATTTTTTCCTTTTAATTGCAGTGTGCATCTTTATAATAAATTTTGTTTTTTCGGTGCAACACTGTTTTTAAAAATTGTTTTGTATAATTGGTTTATTTGGTGGCACTGCACTCCAACTCTCATTTTCTCTGGACACTTCTACCCTCTCCAGAGGTTGCCTCGGGTGAGGCTGGCATATAGCACGTCGTTTGTCAACCCGATGAATATGCCATGACGCAAGAGAAGGGGCGGATAAAAGATAAACCGCACGCTTAACACCTTACCGTCTATGAGGGTTGTCAACACATAACCAATGGTTATGGTAGATACAAGTGTCCATTCCCATCTTTGATAATCGAGGTTCCATAATATAGCATCAAAGCTAGCTGCAGAGGGCTATATCAGTTGTTAAAGGCCCCGAAACCGAGATACAGGCCCGAGCTGCAGGCAAGGATCTATAGCAATGGAGAGGGCCTTTAACGACTGGTATATCCCAAAGTAGATGAACTACAAATATATTAGCACATCCCAACCACTAAGGTAGAATGCTCTAAATAAAAAAGGGAGAAGCATAAAGACACATCTTGTAATATTAAGCAAAATGTCTTTATCAGCAATTATTGACCAGTGCGCCAGTTGCGTATGTATGTATGTATGTATGTATTGGCATTTATATAGCGCACTACTTACCCGTAGGGTCCCAAGGCGCTTCGACCGCTGCGAAACCCTTCCTGGCTTCCCTGAGAGATGGTCCCTTAATGGGTATCTCCAGGGTGAGACTAGGCATCCCCGGCGGTCTGGTGGGGCCGTTAGTGAAGACGAGGCAAGCTAATGCCCAGAGTTGCCGAGTGTGATCGCTGATCAGAGTGGGCACCGAGGCGAGAGAATTATCGAGTCCGCTGACCCTGGTCCAGAAACCTGCCGCGCCGGGAATCGAACCCTGGTCCCGGGCCGTCCTCTGCTCTCGGGTCTGCCGCCAAAGTTGTGGCGGCCCTTCCTGCAAGGTATATGGAGGGCCCCCCTTTCTGGATCAACTCGGGAGCTCTCAGGTCTGAGTACTGAGCTGAGGGCCCCCCCTGCAGCTCGGGCCCCCGCCCCGCACTGCGGGAGCGGGGGGGGGCTGTGTTACGCCACTGCCGGGCGCTCCATTATCTTCAGTAGAGCTCTCAACATTCCATTGTTCTGCTATTATATTTGAAGCTATTCGAGACATTTCAGTTTGCAGCATGCTTTATATATTATGTCAATATTGATATGTGGTATGTCCGTCCGTCCATTGGGGGCGTTGGGGCGTTGCCCCACTAGCCATGGACGACCGCACTTGCATTGAAAGCCAAGAGTTTTGATCTGTGCTGTCTGCAGCTGTCAGCTCAGCTCAGCTGATGAAAAAATATATCCGAGCGCACTGTGCGCTACCAGCCCCGGGACAAGCCTGACACAATCGGGCATCGTAGGAAGTGGGCCGTGGCCGGGGGGCGGGGCTGCAGTGGAGAGAGTGACAGGCAACGCACGCACAGGCAGAGTGAGAATAGCTGAGACAGTATATCAGTAATGCGCATATGGGATCCAGGAGTAGTAAAAACTTCGACTGGCCCGCGCATGCGCAAAGTAGACCTTCCCTCCCCCCCCCTCTCGAGACACAGGGCACAGTCAGGCAGGGACCCGGGGCCCCGGTCTCATAAATGGGCAGAATGTATCCTGCTCGTAGCCCAATCCTGGCGCAGTGTTGCTTTAACGCTGCGCCAGGATTGGCTGCTGCAGCAGGATGTGTCCGTGTGTTGGTGTTTGCTGCTCTGCTGAGGGGCTGCACTGTATGGCCAATCACCATATGGCTATCCAGCCATGTCGAGGTGATTGGCCATTTTCTACGCTGTCTGGAACGTCACCGCGCGTGGTGAAACCCGGCCAGAACACCAGAACAACTCAAGTAAAGAAAGTGAAAGTGCAGAGTCTGTGGAGAGTCACGAAGACAAGATGCGTGACCACCAGTCGCCCTGACCTTCGTCGTGTGCTCGCAGCTCGCCAGTCCGGAGTCTGACGGTAAATAAATATTATATTGCCCTTTCGCTGCCCTTTCAGCTGGTCAATTGGGTCGTTACATCCAATACAAGAGAACAAAGAAAGGGTACCCACAAAGTAATGTTACAGTGTAATTGACCCGTTTACATCATTTCTGCTATTAGATCTATTGTAATACACTATACACATATATAATATCTCGACCCTCCGTGTGCTTCTAAACTCCCCTAGTGGGGCACGTACACGTCTCACATTACACATTTATCTTGTGCTGTTTTACACCTCGGTCGGTCCTCCAGCTCTGTGATATACACCACAGAGCTTCAACAAACATCCCATAACTGAGACAATCAGAGGTTTCATAAAGCACCTGTCCTGTGCACTGATCCGCCATACAAACTCATAGCTAGCCACTGAAACATCCCCGGGTTCACACAATGAACCTCTGTGTACTGACCGAACAGACCAGTGACCACACGCCATGGATTCCAGGAGGACTGAACATCCAAAGAGCCCTCAAAAGCTACCTGTTTGTACCTGTGTGCACACTGCGGTCTTTCCGTACCGAGACATCCACTGAGCTCTCTCAATGCTCGTCAACCTCACCTACAAAGTACAGATATGTGCCGTACCCAAGCTGCTCCGTTCACAAGAATGTACGGACGTAAACATACACAAGGTCACACATCAACTGTACACGTTGGTATTCCAGTATTGAGACAGATATCCACCGAGGTCTCAAAATACTTCCCTTTTCCCTCCTCACGTCCACTTGCTAAGGTGTGTGTATAGAATTCACAGAAGGCACCTCCACGCTGATTGGCCCTTTCACTCTCATCTATTATTGTGGCATTGGCACTGGCAGGGCTCTTCCATTCTGTCTCTAGGTTGAAATTCTTAGTTTACTTTCAATATATTTCTGAATCATCCACAAAATTCAACTCAATCAAAAGCTGTAGCCTGCCCAGTTAGTTGTATCTCAGTTCCAAGCCATCCACTCCTGCCATAAAACGTAGTGAATGAACTGTGTTTTAATTGCAAGCTGAAGAAACAGTTGAATGCTCAGGAGATTGGCATGCTTGCTTGCAGAGACTCATGTGTATCTGTGTGGGGCAGTGCTATTCTGGCTGTACCGTGGCGCTCAGCGAGTGTTTTGCCTAGTGCTGAGTTTGTGATAGGTGTGATAGGCCCTGGTGGGAGTCTTGGGATGGATGAGAGTGGGAATGGAAATATAAGGTTCGAGGGTTTATATTTATTTATTTTTAGAAATATTTTCCGTTTTATACAGCGCGAACTCGGCCAATGGACCGGTATTGGTGGGTTTATGTCAACACGACACCACCAGTTACATTACACAAGGTCAGATTTTGTAAAAAAGACACGGAGAGATTAAAGTGATTTACTCACAATCACAGGATGTTGAGCTGATGTCAGGACTGAAACCTGTTTCCTCAATTACAAAGTCGGCAGCTCTGGGGTATAGCGCCTCGTCATCTCCGCAATAGTGTGTCTGCTTCTAAGTTAGGTGCTCGCCGCTAATCATTTGATCAGCTGCAAGTTATGGCCAGAAGGCAGAGGGTTCAAAAGTTGTAGCATTCCTCCCCACCCCCAGGATTCATCGGAGGAGGGTGGGAGACGGACCTCCGCAGCCGCTGGCACAAGCACCCAAGTGTTGCATCGGCCTGAAATTTGGGTGAGAAGTCAGTGACAACAAACGATTTGGAGCACAATGCTTGACGTATCGTGATTAGTGATCTAAAAACATGGTGTACGTGTTCCACCCGAGGTGAGGTGAGTTTGCACATTCTTACAAGGGTAGTTCTGGCAACAGACAGAAGCGTGCACTCTCTGATGTCCTCTGCTGCAGGTGGCAACAGTTATCTCTTAAAAGTCAATCACTCACACCCTTGCATGTCCTGTACAACAGTACAAGCTTGAACATTTGACTAGCAAGCGAGAGGTGGATGTCAAGGGATGGCTGAGAGCTGTCACTGCCGCTGTTGCAGCAGGCATAGGGAAGGCAGATGGCACAAGCATTCCAAGGGCAGGAGTGTGAGGAAAAATAAGAGGCAGAGAAGGGGGTACACTAACCAAGAGGAGAGGCAGGAGTCAGGAGCAAGATGGAAGGAGGCAGGAGGCGGCTGTTTGTCTGACAGTTATTTGTCCGCATTATAAAAGTGCAGTACGACAATGTTACGCCCCACCACTTTCAAATGTCCCCAGCTAGGACATTTGACAGTAAGTAAACTCAATATTTTCCTTTGACCCAATGTGATTATAGCTTAATTTCCATCCCTCTTGAGATATATCAATAGCTTAGAGCAAATGCACCATTTTGGCAAAATAAAGTTTAGCCTACGCTTGCGCTCATCAGGAACTCCGCTGAGAAAGCCTTCTCCCACACCTGCATGACACAGGGTGGTGATAAAGCATTGTCAGCTACCGGGTAAGCAGCTTCGACTACCTCTTCGCCATTCAAGTTCTGGGGGCGGAAGTCAGGAGTACACGTGGTCCAAACGGACTCCAGGCTCCGCCGCATGCCACAGTGTGTGATGATGGGCGGACCACTTCAGAGCAACCTTCCTCTGTCTCCTCCCTCCTGGGTACATTGGTGACCTTTCGGGTGGCCATTGATGTTGACAAGTTAGGGGCACACGACAGAAAAGAAATTGCTTTCTTTACGGTCGCCTTGCGGAAAATGCGTAATAGGTGCGTGGTGTTGACACAGAAATGGAAAAGTCTAAACGCGTCACTGCTCATCTGATTCGGGTAGGGCCCTCTACCTTACTGCTAAAATTAGAGCTCCCGGGAGTGTCTTAAATTCCTCTAATTACACACGAAGGACCCAATTTAATGTTGGAAATACGCTGTAATGCAAGAGTACACATTTCTGTGTCACTGCTGGAAAAAATAACATTTATCACCTGTCAGTTACACAAAGCAGGGCAGCATGTACCACATGCAGTTACCTGGGTGGCATCGAGATGAGCCTGTGCGCGCGGCACTGACTCACAGGCGCCCTACGCCAATCAACCCGCGCGCGCTTATGTGTGGGCGCTCAGTCCACCATGCCTCTAGCCTGTGGGACGCCAGGGTCCCCCCTCATGTCTGGTGCATGCTGCGCTTGCAAAAACACAGAATTTCCTGGTTTGTCCTCGACAGTTTGCAATGATCTAAAAATATGCTGTGAGCTCATGCTACCTCACTAGAGTGCCCAAAACGGAGCCTCCACCCACGCACGCGCGCAGCAGGCGCGTGAGCCTGTCAGCCAGGGCACAGCTACGCATCAAAGACAACTTGAGAAGGCCTGGGACTGATGTCTGGTGCAGGGCGAAAATAGTTTCATTATTACCAAGTCAAATTATGGCACCACAGACTCGATTCATGGCTTTATTTTAGGTAACTCTCGCCTGAATTTGTCCCTGCTTCAATGTTAGTCAATGGGAAAAATAATTTCCACCGATTTTTTTCCTGTTTCATGTATGGTCAAAGGTGCTTTCTTTAACGGCAGTGGAAGGATGGAACGCCGAGCAAGCCCTGCTGAGCTTCCAATGATAAACTGTAAGTTGTATACATGGCCACACATTGGCAGCAGGCACAGTAGTGCGCTTGTCTGGATGGGGTTTCCGTATGAATGCGCAGGAGCGGAGCAAGGTAGGACCACAGGGTGTCACTAATCAGTGGGCACCTGAGTATTCAGCTGGGATCACCAAGGAGCTGCAACTGTTTCAGTTCACGTATTCCAAATCTTACATAGACCGCTTCTCTAAGCAGGCACATAATGTGCACGACAGGGTCCCTGCTTAGACCACGATTCTGCACACAGCTCATTAATATCATAGGAATCAATCGTGCAGAGAACCTCCCACTTAAGCAGGTTTAGTGGGGCTACCACTGGGCCTAGTAGGCTAGTGAATTAAGACCCACTCCAACATTATTTATTTGTTTGCAGGTTTCCTATGCCTGCAGGTTTGCAGACAGAATGTTCATGATTAATACTGTTAGGGAATTCATGACAGGTGAGGTGTGGAGAATGGCCTGACGGGCACAGTGAAGGATAAATAGACACTATGAAAGTAGGGGGGAAAATAGAGAAACAAAAAGAAAAAGAGAGCATGAGATAGAAATGTAAGAACGAAAAGGTAAGGATGAAAGACAAAAGATAGAAAGAGAAAAGAAAGAATGAGAGGATAAATTAAGGGTGAAATGAATGAAGGAACATGAAAAGAAATAAGAAAGAAATATTGGATGGATTAATCTATCAAATAAATTGTCTTAAGGAGGGTCGGGTTTACATTGTGTGCTCAATATGATCAGAGCGATTGCTCAATTGCGAGGTATGTTAATTTTCTGGCTTCTCCCTTGATGTGCAGGCTAGTGGGTGGAAGGATAGGTTTGGATAGAGAAATCTTTAAATTCTTCTTTCAGCATATAATTTGATAGAAACATAAAACATCAGGCCCCTACAGTCTGCCGACTTTGCCACCCCAAGGCCTGCTCGTGTGACCCCAGCGCCCAGTTGGTCTGCATGTTTACTCTACCCCCTCGACCACCATTGGGGCTCACCCCAAGTTTAGGTTAAAGAAACTGGTGCAAAAAAGTAATAGCTCATTTGAATTGCATCCTCTAAAGTAGAAGCACAGCCTATGTCTTGGCACGGATCACTGTCCCCATTGACTTCTATGGCGCATCACACTTGCGACTCTTCATTGTGGAGTTCAAATAAAATACTAACTTCCGGTCCCGAGCTCTCACATCTCATTCTGGGCTCCTGTAAACTAGTGTTTCTGCGCAGAATCGCAGGCTCGTGTCTCTTTTGCTGTCATGTTTAATATGTCACTCGCAGTGCTGCTCCCAGATCTGAACTGTATACATGCATTTTTCCATAGTGCACTCTCGCTTAGCAGTTAGTACTTTTTAAAGACCAAGTTACAAATCAATCTCTGGTCCCCCACCCCACCCCCAGCACCACAAACTAGTCCCCGTCCATGAAATATCTCAAATCCCCAGAGCTGGCTGCAGGCCAGGCCTCAGGTAAGTAAAAGCTACTGAAAACTTGGCTCGGCTCCGAAACAAATACCAAATCAAAACAGCCCCCAGTGCGTCTACGAACAGCCTGTGTAAATAAGGGTGAAAAACTGGCCACAGATCCTGCTTTCAAACACGTTTTAACAAAATAATCCCCTCTTGGCTTTTTTTTGCCTTCCACCACAGAGGCGTCAGTGGGGCTGCCTGTCTGGGCCTGCATGCCCAGCCCGCTGCTCCCCAGGCCCACTCTACCTGTCCTGGCATAAAATGGAGGCAGGCGAAGGGGACAGCCTGGGGGTCAGTGGCGCTGGGACTAGGCGTGCGGGAGGTGCTGCGGCACCCATGGTTAACCTTGAAGGAGGTCACTTTGAAAATTAAAAATAAAGTAGCCATTGCATGTTTGTCTTGCATCATGCTATATTTTTTCAACGCAGTCAAATGTCAGACATCCTCTTCTGATCAGGTGCTGATCATACTTTTAACACAGAGTTTACTTTTCTTTACTTTGACTCAAAAGTAAAGGCTGGAGTCACACTCTTTCTGGATTACAGGAGAGAATGAAAAGAGAGAACTGCTTATGTCAACTAACCTGTAAATTCAACACCTTTTCAAAACTTTTTTACAAAGTAAACTTTACAATTATTAAAAAGAAGAACATTGAAGCACAATGGGGCTCGTTCTAAGAACCACGTATGTGAGGAAGTAATACTCCACCCATTCTATACCGCTGTAGTGTGTTATTACCTACCCATTATGGGTTATACACCTCAGAAAAAGGGACAGCATGGTAATAATAGGTATTCCTCTGATATGAGCTGCAAAACTCAGTATATTGCACAATTTTCCCTTTCAAATTCTGCCAGGTTCTACCTGACAAAATCTGTGCTGTGAAATAATGTGGTATGTTTGCACAAGTTAGAACCACGGCCCAAGCACACATTTCAAGACAATAACCTATACGCCACATATTTCTTCACGCTTCCCCCACACTACACGGAAATCCCTCATTAAATACACTTACTGTTTCAGTGGCATTTAGATTTTTCACAACTTTATGTCTTTAGTGAGTTGTGTAACTAGCCAGCATCCCCAATCTCAAAACAGCTCCAGCGCCAGCAAAGGGGTCAGGAGTGAGATAAGGGGACAAAAAATGAGGGGAGGGATCCAACCCACCTGGGGGTCCCAACCCCTCAAGAGGGATCCCATTCAGCCCAATCAATATCTGTGAGATAGGGATGAGTCTGGTGGCCCCCTCATCACATTCTGCAGAGAGACCCATTGTTGTGCATTACACCACAGAGGCGAGCTATTGAGATGAATGCTATCTTCTAACTGGCAAGGCTACAAGACGGCGGCACCAAGTACTATATACAATGATTGTTCTTTATTCAAAAACATATTCAAACGTATTGATGGCTCTGAGGGCAGGTATATGAATTTACAAGGGCAACATCACAGAATCCGCAATGGAGGGATTTTGCCACTGTGAAGGGGCTAAGCGGACATAGAAATTCCTCCAGTAAATGAGAAAGCTGGTTACAAGGGCTAATTTGTGGGTTCACCTGCAAAGGCTGTGGAACTCCCACAGCCTCACAAGTTAGTGGGGAGACGCACATGTTTTGCATTTAGTTTCCCGCCCCGTAAACAATAATGGAATTTGACCTGCAAAAAGTTAGGTTTGAGAATGAGTAGACAATAAAACTATTATATATTTTTCGTAGTAGACTATTTCTGCTCCATCAATGCACGGATTGCTGTACATTAGAGTCTGATCACTGGCCTGCAGGTCTCCAAATGATGCTGGATCAAGGCACCCGCACAGCTCCACCAGAGACTTTCAGTTGTGGCTTGAAGCATCCCCTATCTAATTCATTGCCAGAGTTCTCAAGGCAGATCTGTCAATGCACCTAAACTCTGACCTTAGGAAATACTTGCTGTGCAACACTGGGGCCCTGACACAGGGCTGCCAGTGCACCATAGGACCACTAATCAGTAACCTGTGTCCCAAAACACAAAGACAGACATACAAACAAACCTGAAAGTGCCCATTAATGTAACTTGGCTCTTATTTGGGAAATGTCTTCATATTCAGTATTGGAAAGCATGTTGCTGCCGAATTTCAAATCACACAAACACAGCTCAATCGATACATCTCAGCTCTAACATGCGTCTCTTATTTCTATTCAGTATTGCAGCCACTGCAGAGGTCTGTCGGTGCAAATCAACATTTGCCTGTACATCCCCTGCTCTTACAACAAGCATTGGTAAAATAAATAGATTGCATCTTTATAATCTAATTGCCAAGCTGTTGCTTTGCCAATGTTTTTGTCTGTAAAGCATCGTTTAAAGAAAGTAAAAGAGGCCTTAGCATAACTCCTACATTGCGTTATTGGAGACAAGCCAACTGGCCAGATTACTAGCGGTCCATCGTAGAAGACCTTTTGATGCCACTACTTATCCCATGGCTGGGTCGAATTAGCATTATCAAAATTAATGTCCGCCCCAGAATACTCTACTTTTTCCAAACCTTGCCCACAGCCATCCCCTCTGACACCATCATGCACTTACAACGGGATAGTCTCACATCTGAGGAGATAAATGATCCAGGGTCAATTCTTTGCTGATGCTTCCTCGGGATAGGGTGGGACTGGCCTGCCCTAACTTAGTTGAATACTACAGGGCGGCTCACCTCCGCTTTATCTCTAAAGGGTTGTACACGAACGTGACAAACACTGGTTTTATATGGACTGTGCAGTGATCTGTCATCCTCTGTGGGACTTAGCCCGGATCCCAAAACACACCCAGCCGAGAAGCACCTATATTGCTACTCCCACCAGAACAGTTCTTTATGATCTGGGATAAACTACCTTCCTGTCTCCCAACACGCCAATTGCTCAGAATCATGACTTAACACCAGCCCTACAACCCCAGACATTTCACAGTTGGGAATCTGGTCAATAATAATAATAATAATCCTGCATTTGTAAAGCGCACAGCTACCCGTCGGTTTCCCGGTGCTGGGGGCCGTCGGGAAGATTAAGCAAGCTATTGCCCAGAGTCACATGGTGCTGGGCAGACCCCTGCCGCCAGTGATGGGGATTGAACCGTGATCCCCAGCGTCCAGCGTCCAGCGTCAGTCGCCCTGGTTGCTGCGCCACACCTCTTCCTCAACCTCTTTGTAGGTGGCAACATCAAGCCCTTTGAGCAATGCAAACTAGATGCTAAGGTTCATCAAACATCCCATCTACAATACTGCAAACTGGCGCACTGGACCCTTCACCCCCTCAAAGCACAAGGAGCCACACATGCTTTCACGTCCTTAGAGGACTTACAGAGTCCTTCAACACCCAATGTCATCCTGCACCCACCCGTACCAAATGCAATGGAACTCTAGCACCTATGAGTGTATCTCGCAGAAACTATGAGAAAAACTCTTGCACGGCACTCCCAAGATAAACAAAAGTATTCCTCAACAACAAACAGCTTATCAAATAATGATACAATAGAACTACACCCGACTTGTCTACATACAATCTTCCCCATGGCATCTGTTACTTGCTGGCTTCGTGGATTGGCGCCAGTCGACTTCCACCACATTTGGTGGTCTTTGTCACCTATCACCAAACACTGCAAGGCGGTTCTTGGGCATATAAAATGCCAGTAGGATTCCCAATCCCTACGTTTTACCTCAATGTCATGTTAGGCTCACTACCCCTTACACTGGCGGTACTGACACATGCAGACTGGCTGCTTATTAATCATATGTTAGGCCATGAGAAACAGCTAATAGTCCACGCCTGGAAGACATCCCTGGCCACTCCCATAGCAATTTGTTTCACATGTCTCTGGCATGTGCTGGCAATGGAGCCGTTATCCCACAAGCTGGCTCACACTGACATGCTATCTGGCAGCTGTTAATTGACTGTCACTCCGGAATTGAGCAAACCTGCTTAATCCCACCTAATCTTAAAACCCTACATCCCCTGCTTATTCCGATTCAGACCACTCAGATTAAGTAATGTGGGCGTGCCCATCCCGAGAGCGTATTATGATCTGGTACTTGTTTCTGTCCTTGTTTTGTTGTCAATTGTTCTTGGACATGTACACCAACCCATTACCCCTACTTCCATACTAGTAATGTGTTCCACACCAGCTGTCTCTAGCCCATTCCAACTACCATGCTTGTTGTGCTGAATACCATATTCTAGGTCTAAGCATTGTGGATTTGACCTTGGAACCAGGTCTTGTTTTACTTCATGATAAAACTTTAATAAGCAGATTTCTAACGACAAACGAAAAAATAAAACATAAAACATTTCGAAATACTGAGAGCAAGAAACGAATATCCAACAGTAGCTCAATATTGCATATTAAATTCAATGTTGTCAATTTTTATAAATGGAATGGTTTCTTTTTCAAACACTTTTCACGGAGGAAACTCTAAACAGAATTACAAAAAGAACAACAACTTGTCAGAATGTAAAGGGAAATCCCTGCCAAGGCATAATTTACATTTTGCAGGATTCAGCCATTTACTCCTTTGCAGTAGCCCAGGAAGCAGACTCATGGGCCTCCAGAAGAAGTATCATGGTAAGGACACCTTCTACTTCAAATGCCAGCTAAGTGAGAACAGCAGATAGCCCTTCTCCAGTACCATATTAGACTCTGTGTGCAAAAGCAGGAGATAAAACAAAAACACCCCTTGAAAGTTATTATTTAGCAATATCTCAGCAAAAATGTCCCTCTTGCTGAACTTTTACATGCAAGCGTTGATGGGTGCCGTGCAACATTGTTTAAGAAAGGGGGGGGGCTTACTTGAGGTGCAAAGCAGCACATGATGGAGAGCACTAGAGAGCATAAGCCATCTCATGGAGAGCTGAATACAAAAAGGACTTCCTTAAACCTGCGCAGAGGAAGGATTGCGTTGTGTGTACTATCTATGTAGATAAGGAATGATGACTACGTCATGAGGGGGTTCCTTATTGGAATGTCAAGTGCTGGTTCTAGATACGTTGCTAGGATTAGACTGTGTTGCAAGGACTGCTTTGTGTTTATCTCCAGTATTTGGAATAGAGAACTTAGTTCTAACTTCATGGTGTCTGCCATTCTTAAGAAGAGTATAAAACAGCCCTTTGGGTAAAAATAACAGATGCAAGTCAGCCAATCAAAAGGAGTATAAAGAGGCTTTGATCCAGGGCAGGGACAAACGCAAGAAGAGGAAGGCAAGCAACTGAATAAAAAGTAAGCACACGAGAATACCAGTAAAACCAACCAATGGAAAGCAACGCGAGGACTGTAAGCCTACAGTAAGCTGGCAATCGGTCTTTTACAATCAGACCTTGTGCTGTCTGATGGGCTGGACCTTAAAATGCTCCCTCTAAAGCATAAGCAAAATAGATTTACTAACCTAACACATGAAGGCACAACCAGCTGCTTTGCCTCCCTCACTCAGACGGTCATAGTAGTGGGGCACCACCATCGCGCTGCAAACCTCTGACCTCAGAGCAGGGTTACTTTAGTTTTCAGCACTAAGACACCCTTACAGAACACCCCTTTATTAAACCAACTAGTCCACTAGTGAAACTCCCTGTCAGCTCTCAATAACCATCAGCACTAAATTAAAGCACCTTAGTATCACTCTCCTAGCTACTACCCACCTGAAGCCAACACAGCTCTGACAATAAACTTTAAAACCAGTTGATTGTGAATGACAGACCCTCAATGGCCCTTACATAAAGAGCACCAATGTAGCCTGGTCTTGATTTATACCCTTTTACTTCTGTTATTTCTATGGAGCCTTGCTTAGCTTTACGCATTCGCAATTTGCACTTTCACACATGAATTCCATTATAAAAATCCATACGCTTCTCCAACTAAGCCGGGTCAGTACAATCTCTCGCTCTCCCAATGCACCTCTGTCACTGTCCCAGCACGCATTGCCATTTCCGCATAACAAACACGACAAGCTGTAAGGAACCCACACCCATCCTCGCAGTGCCTGACACCACTCGTAGGAACCCACATCCATAGGGCACTTCCACATTGCCCTTTAACCTCGTAGCTCATGTCAATTAACCTCAAATATGACCGTGTGCGTTGGTCCTAGACTGACAGTTCATGGAACAACGCATTATGAATAGATAAATGAAACCTCCTTAACTGGGATTCATATGTTTAATACCATGAATGCAATTTTAGCAGCACCTCCTGCAATACTAGTAATTATGTTTTCATACGCTATTCCTTAGTGTGTAAAATGTAAATGTAAATGTAAATGTGTGTGTCTTGTAAAGCGCACTGCTACCCGGAGGCGTTCTGGTGCTAAAGACCGCTGGGGAACCCGTCCTGGCTTTTCCTGTGAGATGTTCTCTCCTGGGTATCTCCAAGGTAAAACCAGGCATCCCCGGCGTTTGTGGGGGGCCGTTGTGGAGATGAGGCAAGCTAATGCCCAGAGTTGCCGAGTGTATTCCCTGGTTAGAGTAGGCATCGAGGCGAGAATTATCGAGTCCGCTGACCCTGGTTCATGACCCTGCCGCGTCGGGAATTGAACCCTGGTCCCAGGCCGTCCTCTGCTTCCGGGTCTGCCGCCTCTAACCAGTGAGCGACACCACTCCAGTGTGCGGTCACAATAAATAGAATAAATGCACTGATATGTAAACGAGTCTCTAAGAAGAGAAAGAGCCAAATATTGAAGTACTGACACCTTTAGGAAGGTACACTGCGCCAAGGTAAAATACATGGACACAAAGAGAAGATGAGGGTTTTCAGCGAAAAGCAGTTGGCATTCAAGGATTGGCTTGTGGGGCACAGCAGAAAATCTAAATCGAGGCTGCTGTACTATGCCGCCCTTCTTCGGTGGTCTCCATTATTATTTTATTCTCCAATTGATAATAAACTGTTAATACATTTTCCACATCCAGGGTACTTTTCAGGACAATATTCTATTTGGTAAGTTTCATGTCGTGTGTATGCTCTACAGTCTCTGCTTGGTGCTCCATCAATTGATGGACCTCTTTGATTATCCAAGCCGTTTATCATAAAGTAGAATTGGCAAGAGAGCCAGCGCTTGAGTAGCTATTATAATGCACTTTAATTCAAGGATATGGAAAATAACACCCCAGCACTCTTGGATAATATAGGAAAAATAATGCAAATACATGTATAAAGATGCCGCAACACATTTGGACGTTGCAAGGCTTTACATTTACAACGTAATTATGAGTGCCTCAGTAAATTACAACCCTTGTTCAACCGCCTGGTTGCTCAGGGATGGGAATTACACGTTGGTAATAGCTTATAACACTCATTAGTTACCAAGGTCAATAAAGGTTCAATTTGCGGATAATTTTTCAGCAGAAATTCACCGGGAGAAAGAGGCCAAAAAATACAAGGACAGAGCATTTTAGTGCAAGATGCACCAAAATCAGCATGTCATGAAGCGTTTCTAGGGCTAACCTCGTAATGGTTGTTATGTACCTCACATAGAACACTGGCCTATCAGTTTTTAACAAGTGCAAGAAATATCAACCACCCTCTGAGACAACAAAAAAAAAACGAGGCGTCTCAGTTTCACAGAATAAATCACACTCTAAACTGCATCAAGATCACACCCATCTACCCCCTCTCTGTCACACACTAATTCTCATTCTCTTAGTTATTCAAACTGTGGGGCGCGCCCCCCTGGGGGGGGGTGCGCGACGCCATCTCGGGGGGGGGGCGCACTCTACTATAAAATGTCACACTTTCATTGTTTCCCACGGCGGAGAGGCAGAGTGGAGCTGCAGGGGCCTTAGAAGGGGTGAAGACCACCAATGCCTCATTAACATGCAAAAGGTCTTTAAAAGACCTGTGAAGTACTCGGGTGCCTGCTGAAGCTGTCTCATCCCAGGCAGCCACCCAGAGACGCAGGAGGAATGACGAGAAGCCCTTTAAATCCAATGGACGTTGCGTGCCTGTTCTTCACCCATTTCAAATGGGGCTTTTGGAATAGAGAACAGCAGCCGATTAGAACAAGCAGTCCAGTCGGGCCTTTCTTATTTTGATTCTGGTACATGTATTCTTGATTTGGTTCTCGCAGTCTTTTTTTTATTCCATTATGAACCGTGGACTACAAATATCATACCACAAGGGAAACAATGGCACTGGATGAGCTAGTTATGCGCGATTGGATTCAAGCAGCCACGGCGCTGTAGACTTCAGTGTGCATACCTTCGGCAATAACAGCTCTCAGAGGGTTCGATGTGCGGGGAATAAGTGTTAAGAAAAGTTTGGAACTCCAATACCCATATATATTCAGAGAATCCATTAAATAAACAGCACAATATCGTCGAGCACAATATGGACCGTTTGAAGTAAAGCGGCACGCAACTATTTATTCCCATTTAACGTGTAGTGTAGTTACAATCACTACGAAATCACACGTAAGATTACACGAACACTTGCGGTGAAGACAGTTAAGGCCTTTCCCGCCAATCCTTCTGTAGCCATATATTCATTCAAACAACAAACATACCTCCAGCCTCGTACCCGAAGTGCTTCTGCTTCTCCCAAATGCACACCTGCAACGATTTATTCCGGATAAAACAAGCTGAGCAGGGTTACACAGGGCAAGACTCTCTCCAGAACAGAGCTGGCTCTATCAGGGGTCCCACTTAAAGGCTGGGACCCTGGGCCAGAGCCCACGTTGCCTATGTCTTAAAACGTCTCTGCAAGGGAAGACACATGCTACATACAACCTGTGTATCAAATAAACTGCTTACCTCAATGCCTGGCAGAGGGTGTCAACCGCTTTTTTCATGGAAAGAGAAGCTGTGATAGGATGGGCAGTGCAGGAATGGGGAGTTTTTTCTGGGAGGTGAGAATGGGGCAGTGCTGCTTAGGATGGCCAGAGTTAAAAAAAAACAATTTTAATGCCATTGGACAGTGCTTCTCAGTGGAGAGCATAGTCTTTGAATGGTACTCATTTTATTGACCACAGAAGTTTCTTTGAGGAAGCTTCGCAAGAATTAAGTGCGAACACGTAACAATTTGCACACATTTTATCTTGAAAAATGTAGTTTTGGACTGTGTAGTAAGCCTCTGTCATTTTACCACACCAACTCGCAAACCTGCAGTTTTCTAAACACTCTTACTGTGTTTAACATTATTAGCCAGATATGGACTGGGAAATGCGGATGACGGTCGATTATGTAGAATACCAGGTTCCAGAATTTTTTGTCAAGTGGTGGGGGGCCCGACATCTAAATAAATTCAGCTGGGGGGGCTCAACCTAAAAAAGTTTGAAGACCTCTGTCTTATAGTCTCATTCTCACATATTCTCATTCTTATATACATTCTCTCTCATTCCCATATTCATTCGAATCTCATTCTTATATTCATATTCATTCTCATGCTCATATTCAGTCTCATCCTCGCTCTCATATTAATTCTCTCTCATTCTCCTATTCATTATCTCTCTCCTATTCATTCTCTCATTCATCATATTCATTCTCTCTCTCCCTCATTCTCATATTCATTCTCTATCATTCTCCTATTCTCATATACTCTCTCTCTCTCTCTCTCTCTCATTTCACCACCATTGGGCATTTTTCACCCGCCCCTCTCCTTTTATGACTGATAGCAGCTTCTGCAGCTCAGAACCCTGCTGCAAAATAAAAATAGGGCCGTGCGACTGGTGTGGCTGCACCGGGCGCTGACCTGTGTAGGGGGCACCGACCTCAGGGGGGGGCGCTGTGTTTAGCAATAACTTATGATTGGTTAGATTAGGGGCACTTTTGACCGGTGGTAGTGAGAGAGTCCGAGGAGGAGGTATGGGTTCGCCAAAAATGATTGTCGCCCCAGGCGCCACCAGTGCTAAAGCCGGCCCTGATAAAAACACTGCATTGTAAGTTTCTCTCTGGCACTCTTAAGTAAGGGTAAGGTTCCAGGCTTCTCCAGCGTGTGGATAAGAAAGGCTGAAGCTCCACAGGCCAAAGGCGTAGACGGTTCTGGACTCCGAAGACTGCAAGACACTCGCGCACATATAACACACTCCAAATGACAACCGCAGTGAGCAGACACGAGCCAAGCACAAGTCTCGCATGTGAGAGTATACTAGGAGAGAAGAGAACTGTATACGCATTTGTGTGATCACTACAAAACTCTACAAAACAATACAATACAACTCTTCAACGCCAGAAAAGCTTTCTAGTACCAGAAACTGTTTGTTACTGCTGCTAAGTGTTTATCTGCTGCTGCAGAGTTGTTAGCTATGACCTTGTATAGAAATGTGTTTATGCCTGCTTTTGTCAAATAACTATTGTTTTATGTGTTATAACAGGGGTCTAGTTTGTAATTTTATTTTGTTCTGAGTAACGATTGCTATTTCGCACATGTATTATTTAACAACTGTTACCTACCACAGATATGTACCCGTTTGTTTTACATTCTCTGCGCCATGATTTCCTCCCCCTGTTTTTGATTTTAATCTGGAAGAGACAAATGAACTTTTTTTTTCATTCTAAACCAGCCAGCAGGGGCTGAGTCATGGATGTGAGACACTGTAATACTGCTTTTCATTTTTAAGCTTTCTTATCTGAGATCTTCAAATAAGATGCAGCTGTCGCTGTAAATTGAAGGCTAGAAAGGTAAAATATTATTAGAGTATTTAACAAATAATTTATGGCAACAAGAGCTAAAAGTGTGTGCAGCTGGAACTGTGGCGGTTGTAAAATATTCTTCACAATGTTTAGGCTCACAGTGAACACAATAATGCTAGGTAGGGCCTTCTTTTGCGCTGGTGGCGCCCAGTGCAACAATCATGTTTGGCGCCCCCATGCCCGTGACCGCCTCCTCAGATTCTCTCACTACCACCGGGCAAAAGAATTCCTCATCTCTCCAATCATGAGATGTTGCTAAACACAGAGCCCGTCCCCTTAGGTCAACGCCCCCCTCCACAGGTCATCGCCCAGTGCAGCCGCATCAGTTGCACTGCCCTAAAGTGGTGCTGGGTGGAAGTTAGTGCCACAAAAAGATGCAACACATTTTTAATTAACCTTCACACGTGAATCGGCACTGATAGTATGAGCTGCTATTGGGATTAAATATGGAGGCATTCACCACACTCTTGTAATGACTGTGAGCAGTGCTTGAAATGGAGAAATAGAAGTGTAGGTACTCTGCACCTTTCCAATTAAAAGTATTACGCCACTCTTGAGAAGTGCCGGTACTCTCTCTCTCAAAATAAAAAAGTGCTGGTTCTCCGTACCTGTTATATTACTCTTTATCGATACTCATCACCTGTATCACTTTTTATTATGTTTTACTATTTATTTACTGCCTTAAATTCTAATAAAACTTTTTTGAACTTTAAAAAACAAAAAAGTGCTGGTACTCCGTACCGGACAGTACCGGCCCATTTAAAGCAACTGCAATCTATACACAGCACTGCTATTGCCTATTTAGGGCCAGATGAAGAGTTGCTCGATGCTAGAGTGAACATATTAATGAGGCAGAAGCTATCGATCCCAAGTGGTTATGCCACCCCTGCAACAAGCAATTGCAAGTCTGAGTTCACAGAATAGGAAATAACCTTGCAGATCTGGAGCTACCAGGTCCTTTCATGTCTCGTCATCACCAGTTCCAGGGACTGAGGAGGACAATTCTTCCCATTATAGAATGAAAAATGCTAAGGACTGCACTAAAACTATTTCAGAAAAATGGAAGGCTATGGAGGAAGGCAAATGCTTCCATAGGAATGTTTAATTCAGTGAAGGATCCCGTTTTAACAATTTCTTCAACAGAAATCAAGATAGGACAGGGAAAGACAGATGAGAATCTCTTGTTGGCAGAATGTCCTACAGAACTGAATGCAATAAAGTAAATGCCTATGGTGAATCATCTTTAACTAGATTCTAACATAGAAATCTATAACATAACAAGCAAACTGATGGGGACGTTGTTCCCTGAATGCCCCGTCACAATCAATGCAAAACAATGAAAACCAATTGAGAATGGCCTTTTAGAAACAATCGGCAGCATAGCTCCTGCCTATGTATAATAGCATAAATTACGGTTGGTGAAAACAAATGAAGAAAGTTCAATACAAGTCAATGCCGTCAACACAGGCACGTTCTACCACAGAAATGAGAATAGCGTATGACGATTCAACAAAGAACCACATGCTTTCTACCATAGACATTGATGGAATATGAATGATCGGGTAGCGCAGAGAGTTAAACAATGGGAACATTTCCAAAACCTTTGTAGAATTGTAAAGTGTCTTGCCTTCTTAACCAGTCCGTACAGGAAGGTCAAACATTGACCACTGCCCATCCTGAAGCCTGAAGCACATTGCACAACTGAGGTCATGGGATATCAGTGCAATGGGAACTTCCGATGCTGTACATCATCGAGTGCTCTCACCCTCGCACCTATCAAGGACATTCCAGTTTGATTCTTTAGTCTTCGTGGCCATCACGAGCTCCAGAGTGTATCAAGGTCTGTCCTCAGCTTGTAGACCAAGTCTCCCAGGGCGAATTGATCATCTTTCAACCCATTGCACGTTATCAGCTTCCTGGTTCCTGAGATGCTCTATGTAACGAAAACATTGGCAGGCAGCTATGTCACCCCCTGCTGGGCCACATCATTCATAATTGAGCTACAATGAGTAAAGTTGCATGGGTGCCCAAATACAGGGGTGCGGTACGCAAACACTGTGGGCATATTTATGAAATTATCCCTCAGCCCAGCAAGTGAACTGTCTGCGCAGCATGACAGGGAAAGGGCAGAATGCAGCGCACATAGAAAGAGGAAGTAACTAGGAGAAATAAAGATATTCTCCTTGTTGCGCCTCACTCCGGAAGGCATGGCCTATTGGCACATTCCCAGGTTTACCAGTGTTGGTAAGTCCGTGAATGAGCCAATATCCATGAGTTTATGCATGGGAATACCCACTGTCCGTCCATGGAACACCTTCCCAGGGCAGAGTAACACAAAACAGTGATTTGTGCTGCATTACTTTGGATTTATCAAGCCAATCAGAGCCACTCAAGGTGGCTTTGAAAGACGAGATGAATCCGAGCTAAGTTTTGCGTCGTCCTTGGGCTCGCTTGCGAGGCACAAAGTCAACGGAAAATATTCATAAATATGCCCCTATATCTGACCTAGGGCGAGTAAACCTCTCAATACAGACAGGGCGCGCTCTCAATAATACTTTCAGATGTAAACTCCTTTTCTGCTGATCTACAGTTAAACAGAGAATGGACTTGGATGGGAGGAGACAGGCGTTGGGTCGATCTACCCTAGCCTGTTAAATTATTCCTTGCCGTTCAGTTGTCCAGCAGAAAACAGCATCCCGGCCCTTCTTGGCAACTGGCCTGGTGGACACCGTGGGAGGGTGTCGGGCCATAGCCCGCTGAGTTTCATTTCCTTTGCTTCCCTCTGTAGTGTCTCTGAGACTCCACGAAGAGGAGATGTGCTGATCAGGCCGAGGAAAGGACAGGCGCGTTCAGCCAGACCGGACAAGCAGAGATGACAAAAGGATAGCAAAGCTCAGCAAGTCTTTCCGCACTGAGAAGAAGAGATCTCCCTTTGAGACCTCCCTGCAGGTCTGCTTGTCCCTTCCTACCTCCTCCCGTTCCTTATTTTGCAAGCCTCTGACTTTCTGTTTTGATCTCCTTTGTCATTTCCTGACTCCCAGGTGTTTTTTAATAAAAACTCTAAGCCCTTTATTGGTGACTGTCACTTGAGTGTAGAGAGGGGATCTGCAGTATACAGCCTATCACATGACCATAACATCCAGGAGCCTTGCACATGTGCCCACAGTATAAAGCTTCTGAAGAGCCAGTAAGGCTGTGAGAGTCAGCCACGCGTGAGGCCCGTGGATAACCTATGACTGACTCGTCCTCAGCCCAACTGTCCTTTCTGAAGCACCAGTATAGACTTCTATTGATATCTTTATCGCCCTGGGCACATCTGCAGCTCGATTGACCAGTGATGGGCTTACAATGAACAGTATGCGCCGGTCACTGGAGCACTACGTCTCCAGACCCAGCTTTCCTTCAGAAAATCCACTGTGAAAAGTTACTTGCCCTAAACCAACATGCTTGGTATGGATCAGCTAGTAAACACAATCCCAAAACTGGAACGATGGCGTGCTAGGGATATGAAATCACCTAGTCACCCAATGCATTTGTCAACCAGGATGAAGGGCTACCAATCAAAGCCCAGCTGTCACAGCCAATGAGTGGCATCTGGTGCTTGGGCGGAGACAAATAGTGCTGCCATTGGTTGCAAGAGGAAGCACTGCCAGCCTAAGGTAAACACTCTAGCGGAAAGGCCCGGCCACACTATGCCCAGAGGAGATGGGCACTCCGGTGTGCACAGACGCGTCGGCACCCTGATCTGATTGCACAATGCCAAGTGCTAAAGAAAAGCCCTACTCATGGAGGAGCGTTGCTCAGAGACTTAGGTAGTTGGGTACAAGGGATTATTCCCATGTAGCCAACGGCAAGCCCCACAGGTCTGCTCTCGTGAACCTAAATGATTTCTTATAGACAATGAACATGTTTTGTGAAAGTTGCAGTGCAAATACTGACGAGATACTGACTAGTGGCATAAAAGTCCACTGGAATTAAAAGAACTGTATCCTGACCCCACCGCCCTCACTTGTCTATAGTGTTTGTTACTGTGCATATCATTATCCGTTCATCTGTTCTCACGGCCTAAAATGGCAACGATAATAAACAATAATAACAAATGGAAGTATAAGCTTTATAGAAGAAAATGCAATTGTGAGTGCCTTGGCAAAAATGCTAAGCATGGGACAGCAAAACAGCACATAAGACTGTTCATGAAAGCCAAGCAACAGGGAATGAGGTTAAGAAAGCGGTGCAAAGATCCATTGACTGGTTCAAGGAGTGTGACACTTGGATGCATATTCATATATGCTTGCTCTCTCTTGAAAGGAGCAATATAGGTTTATGTTTCCAATAGTGCTTTAAGTTAAACATTCCATTGTCTGGATGCTGTAGAAGCATATTATAGCACATTCCCCTCCCTAAAGCCCTCCACTTGGACTAATGCCCTTGCGATTTAGTGAACAAAAGGCCCCCACTTCACGTTAAGATGTACTGACTCCCTCATAAAATTAAATCTAGATATTTTGTTTTTCAATAGTGCTAGGACAGGGAGGAAGAGAATGTCTCCACTGCCTAGTTCTTTAAAATCACATCACAGCATGTTTCCCGCCACAACAACCTTCCACTTTGACAAAAGTGGATATTTTACTGAACAGGAGATCCCCTACTTTGCTATTCCTCTGTTGTCATACTGTCAAAGTGGTGGCAATTCACTGGGTTCTTGGTGAGAGCGTTATCATGAGACTGTAGAAGGTCATTTTCAACAAGCGCATTGCACCTCCATGTGCAGTCTCTCCAAACAGCACACCTCTTGATAACATGGAGGGTCCACTCTGACTTCATCTTACTTTGTGACATGTGGATGTGGGCAGAACGGACAATGAGGAATCCAGCTCGACATAAACATGTCCTCCAGCATCATTCACTGCCCGATATAGCCTAACCATGTCACTCCGGGAAACTAGTGTTGATAGAACAAAGGGTACCTACCAGACTCATAAGTAAACAGCAGAGGTAAACTAGGAGAATGAACACACAGATACAGGGTGAGGATGTTTAAACTGTGAGAAAGAAAGTCAGGTGTGTAGGTTATGCCAAACCCATGTGTCAAGGGCTGCCTGTCTCAACCATTTGAAAACTCTCCTGCTTGGCTCCCTTGAAACTGCCACCTTGACAGTCCTCAGAAGGCAAAAAGTCGGACAATGAATGGTCCATGATAAACTGCTTGCCCTTGGCAGACGAGTGAGGTTAAAATGAGGGATACCCCCTTTTGCATTATGCATGTTACACTCCACCCATCTATCCCTTTGTTTCACTCACACGTCATTGAGCTATGCAGCTTTGCTCTCCCAGTATACAGCACCTGGCCCCTGGGTAATGGCAATCTCAGTGATGGGTACTTTACTTTAGGACAAGGAGGTTCATTTAGAGCCTGGCGGGTGGCCCGCCAGCCTTCTGGACATCAGCCGAGGCTATGGCATCCACTCCCCTGCAAGAGGACCGCCCACCGTATTTTGAGTTCCTCACCTGGTAGGCGGAGATCTCTGTGCTTTCAGAGGAGCCACTGAAAATGTCATGTTTGATGCATTCTCTCTGCAGTATATTGCTTTCTCATAACAAACTCCAAATTCAACAGCTTGTTTTCAGAAAACAGAAAACAATGGCCCTGAGACGTACATGAAGTACCTTTTTGTTGGACTTGGCCCTTTCTGCAGGGTCATCCCCAAACTTTTCACCTTCACCCTCCTGTTGTTGAAACCGGTTTTTGATAGTTTTTTTTTGCCTTTTACGACTCTGAGTACTTTACCACTGCTAGCCAGTGCTAAATATCTTGTGCTCTCTTATTTTGACATGGCAAAATTGGCTTACACCTAATTGGCACATATAATTTACTTGCAAGTCCCTAGTAAAGTGGAACTACATGTAACTAGGGTCTGTAAATTGTCCATCAGTCATGATGTAATGATTATTTCATGCAATTGAATGAGATATGTATACTATATTTTGTTTGACAAATTTCAATGAAAAGTTATGGTGACACTATTTTTGAATACTGTTGTTTTTGCGACAAACAGCATGAATGTTTAAAAATTCATTGGTTTTAAATGTTGTTAAGTTAGTTGAACATTTACCAGCTGTGCACACTGTCTACTTCAGGCTATTCCGTTTGATCAATTGCACACGTATGCTCATACGAGGGACTGGCAGCCCTCCTACACTGTGTAGCACGCACCAGCACGAAAACCTTGAGTAATATTTACTTTCTCTAGAGAAGTTTGAGTACTTTTGGAGGGCAATTGCCTACCCCTTTCAAAATAAACCTGTTGCCAGGCACAAACCTTCCTTTTTAATACATAAACGTCACCCCTAGGGCAGGTTACAGTGTATTTAAAGAGTGGGGAATATACTTTTAAGTTTTAAATGTCCTGGAAGTGAACAATTCTTAAATTCATTTTTCATTACAGCAAGGCCTACTTCTCCCATAAGATAACATTGAGTTACATTATTACATTTAAAAAATGGTAACTTCCAATTGGAACAGGTAGGAATGTTGAGTTTGGTGTATAAAGAATTAGAATTCAAAGCCGTCTTTAATGGTAAAGTCGTATTTTTAGTCTCAATTCTACAAATGCCACTTTTTAAAAATTGGCATTTTCGTGCCCCAGCCATTTGGTGCCTGTAGCCTGATCCTGGGTCGCATGACTAGGTGTAGCTAGCAGTTGGTCATTGTGCATTGCTCCCAGACAATGAGACATAGAGAAGCTAGGTATTGGCAGGATGGGCCACGCTGAGTTGATGAGGGAGAGGAGCTGTCACCGACCACACTTGCACATCACAAAGGCTCTGCTTGAGAACGCTGACAAAGGGTTTGACACTAGTCTTTTGTGACCCCAGACAAGCTGAGGCCAGGACAGGGAGGAAGATAATGCCTGAGAACTCAGGGGTGGAAACCTCTAAAAGCTTCCTCTACTTCAAAGTGGGCACTAGGTATAAATATTGGACCCTTAGACCCAACCCTTCTGTACACTTGTGGACCTGTTTAACCTGCCAGGAAGAAGGGCTGCTGTGCTGCTGAAAGGTTTGCATTCTGCTGGACTGCTGCCCTGGCCTGCTGCTTTGCCACCCTCTTATCTGGGTAAGAAGGACTGGACCTGCTTTGCTAAATCCAGGACCCCAAATGACTCCAAGGTCTATTTGGCTGGCCTCCTGATCAGAAACCTCAGGGACAGAACCGGGTACAAACAACCTTGAACCCAGCATCTGGACTCTGCCATTTGCAAGTCCTGTCCTCCAAAGTGGTGCCACTTCAGTCCTGCACTGTTGGAATTGTGCCTAAAGTTGTTCTGCCCGTCCAACTGTGGATTCAGAAGAGCTGGCACATCTCCTCGAAGGCGCAGCACATTCCTTGCAGAACCGTTGCATCGCCTCTCCTGCTCAGCGCATCGCCCTCGGAACTGAAGCATTGCCTCTGCTGCACAGTGCTTCCCCAACACAAGGATTTCACCTTGCCTCTTGCAGCCCCTCAGAAACACTAACACTGCATCATGATGCATCTCCACACTAAGGGAAACTAAATCCGTTTCGCGGGCGAATTTGCGGATTTTCCGCGATTTCGCGATCCGCGAATCTCGCGAAATCGCGGTAAAATCCGCGAATCAGCGGGGACGAATTTGAAGCCAAGCAAGGGTTACAGCAGCAGGTGAAAAAGTTGAACTTAATTTCTTTGTAACCTTTTACAAAAGGGTTACAAACAAATTAACTTCAACTTGGACACCTGCTGCTACTTGCTTCCTGGCGCCTCGTTGCCTACTTGCACCTATTCTCTGACCCTGCTCTGACCCTTGAAGCAGGGTCAGAGAATAGTTACAAGTAGGCAACGAGGCACCTGTCCAAGGAATTGAACCTCATCAGGAAGCACTTACAGATATAAAAAACAGGAAGAAGGGAGAGGATGGCAAATACACCCATTTTGAGTTGTCAGGAGGGGTTAAACTAAAAGAGACCTTTACAGCACAATTTTCATATGCATTTTGCTAAAAATAAAAAGCTGTATGTTCTGTAGGGGCAACTCAGAAATCTGGCCCTTCTGAGATCCGGCCTCTCTTTCTTTCTCTCGTTCTCTCTCTCCCTCTCTCTTTCCCTCTCTTTCTCTCTCTTTCTATCTATCTATCTATCTATCTATCTCTCTCTCCCTCTCCCATAAAAGACTGCATGGGTAACTTCGCTATGCAAGCGGCTCGCGAAGACGAAAAAAGCCCCGCGAACACGCAAAAAACCCGCGAACACGCAAAAAAACAAAAATCCGCAAATTCGCACAAATTTGCGAATTTTGCGGATTGCGAATTCGCAAAATTCGCCCATGCTTACTCCACGCAAGGACATCACCTTGCCCAACGCAGCACATTGGAACCGCCACTGTACAGCACATTTCCACGCAAGGACATTGCATCGCACTTCAAAACTCCCCAGCACTGGCATTGTGCACTGCATCGCCTCGCCCAGACCTCGCATTGCCTCTGCTGCGTGACGCATCCTTGATACGGAACTCCACACTTAAGGTCAGCAAACATAAGGAATTTGAACAAATGTACACCTTGCAAGTAGTTTACAAATAAAGCCAATAAGTGCCTTAATCAGGTTCAAAATACACACAAGAGACAGCATATGTATTGATTTACTCTACTAGGTATTTTTCTGCGTAATTTAGACGCCAATTGACTTTACTTGTAAACTACTGGCAAGGTGTAGATTTGTTCAAATGCCTTATGTTTGCTGACCTTAAGTATTGTTTGTCTTTAAGAATTCTTCTTGGGTCCTCAATACAAATTCCTTTAATATGGTTGTCCTGAAGATGGTCTCGCAGCCTCTGTACATCAAGACTGAAACGTCAACATCAAGTCCCACTCTATCCAATGACAACCTCTGGATACACATCACCACATTGATTCATCATGTCTGAAGGACTGATAATAATTTGAGTGGAATTTGTAGACAAACTTTGATGTGTATTACAGCTGATTGTGTTTTACAAGATTAATGTTGATATGAAATTTTGAGATTTGTACCGTTAAGAAATTTCATTTATTGAATACAAACACACGTTTTTCTAATTTTGTTTCCAGTCTGCGCTTGTTTACTTCCTTTCGTTGATTTTCTTTTCTTCTGTTGAGATCTTTATTTTTATGAATCTAATTAATTCATGTTTGATTCTTTACTGTGACCTGTTAGGAAAGATAATTGAAGAATATATCATGTAGAATATTGTTTTTTCAAAATTGAATCTCTTGCCTGCCCGTTACTCTCCAAAATAGTTTATACCCATGCTCGCAAGAGTTTATTGGGATGCCCTTTTATCTAGTTTCCTCAAAGCAACATGAAAAATGTTGGAGAAGAGCCCCAAAACTGCATATTCATGCAGAATTTCTTATACATTCCTTTCTCCCAAATGCACACTTATACAAAAATAACATCCAACATTAGAAAAAGTGGACTTAAACACTTCAAATATCCACTAATGTGAGTCATAAGGAAAATAAATTGCTCACGATCTGTTATCACTAGCTCTCCCCAGCTCTAGCTATATTATCATACTGGGTTAATAACTTTTGTGAAATGTACCTCATTACCACAAATGGGTTCACATCTCTATCTCAACTAGGGGTGGGCAATGAATTCTGCTCCGCCAGCGAAATTGGTGGAATTTTGGCCACTCCGTCTTCTGCTTGTGACGTGGAGTTGCGGTTAAATTCTGCTTACCACAGAATGGCGGAGTTTTTTTCTTGTGTGCGGCTCGAAAATGATACGTTTGTGTGTGAGATTTGGCACCCTATAAGGTGATGTTTGGTTGCAGGAAGGGAACCCGACAATATTTCTCCAATGCGGGCGTTTGCACTGTTCGCCGTAGGAAAGCTCGTGCTCAAGTATAAAATCGAATCATGCAGCAGCAAAATCAACTTTAGAAGCTGCCCCCTCAGGCGTGCTACATGGTGCTGTTCATGCTGATTTCAGTGCTGAATGAGCTCTTGTTGTAGCTATATGTTGATAACGTTTGTACGGTGTACCTCATTGCAACAAAAGGGTTCATATCTCTATGTCAACTAGGGGTGGGCGATATATTCTGCTCCGCCCAACTAAATTTGACTTGATTTTGGCAACTCAGTGTTACGTTTGTAAAGCTCAGTTTCTGCCAACTGCCACAAAGCAAAGTTTTTTCTCATTCGTGGCTTGAAAACAGTAAGTTCGCAAACGAGATATTGTGACCCTTAGTGCCATTTTCAGTCATTACGAGGGCACCCAGCAAGATTTCTCCAACACGGGCAGGCATGTGCGGTTGCAACCATCCGCGGTGAGAAAGCTGCCACGCAACTAGAAAATCTACTTGAGCAGCAGGATAATCAGCTTGAGAAGCCGGACCCTCTGGCATGATGCGTCATGCAGTTCGCACTGATTTTTCAGCACGTAACGAGCTCTCAGAACTAAATCACAGCACAGGCAGTATCATCTTCCCATATCTGCCTAATTGTGGAATTCCACAGAATCTCACAGAGTTTTTTTGTAACTACGCAGATTCCGCAGAGTGAAACTCCATGAGTTTCACCCAGGCCTAATCTCAACAACCTTCATACTTTATTTAACAAGGTCAGTTGTCAATCAGCAGTGAGCTGTAAGTTGTCCCCATTACATGATTGGGCATCTTGCAACACTACTTGTTTGGGATCAATTGATGGAAAGCTTATAAATGTTTGCCGCAAGTCTTCTCTAATGATGTTTTTGAAGTTTGCATTTCAATATCTGTGGTACTAGATTTAAGTAAATGTATTCTGTCCAGGCTTCACCTGATCTCTGCATGAGAGAAACTTGCACTTCTACTGCCGTGCTTTATAGGATCTCTGCATGAAAGGAGCTTTCACAGCTACTGCCCGTGCTTCACTTGATCAGTGCCTGAAAGAAGCATTCACAGCTACTGCCTGTGCTTCACTTGATCTCTGCATGAGAGAAGCTTGCACTTCTACTGCCTGTGCTTTACCTGATCTCTGCATGAGAGACGCTTGCACTGCCACTACCTGTGCTTCACCTGATCTCAGCATGAGAGAAGCTTCTACTCCTACTGCCCATGTTTCACCTAATCTCTGCATCAGAGAAGCTTGCTCTTCTACTGGCCGTGCTTCACCTGATCTCTGCATGAGAGAAGCTTGCCCTGCTACTGCCTGTGCTTCACCTGATCTCTGCATGAGAGAAGCTTATACTGCTACTGCCCATGTTTCACCTAATCTCTGCATGAGAGAAGCTTGCTCTTCTACTGCCTGTGCTTCACCTGATCTCTGCATGAGAGAAGCTTATACTGCTACTGCCTGTGCTTCACCTGATCTCTGCATGAGAGAAGCTTATACTGCTACTGCCCATGTTTCACCTAATCTCTGCATGATAGAAGCTTGCTCTTCTACTGCCTGTGCTTCACCTGATCTCTGCATGAGAGAAGCTTGCACTTCTACTGCCTGTGCTTCACCTGATCTCTGCATGAGAGAAGCTTATACTGCTACTGCCTGTGCTTCACCTGATCTCTGCATGAGAGAAGCTTATACTGCTACTGCCCATGTTTCACCTAATCTCTGCATGATAGAAGCTTGCACTTCTACTGCACGTGTTTCACCTGATCTCTAAATGAGAGAAGCTCGTACTGCTACTGCCGGTGCTTCAATGGCGTAGCTAGACCTTTGGCCGCCCGAGGCGGTCCCTGCGTTTTCAGCTCCGTGGAGGCAGTATGTAAGGGCTGCGGGTGCTGGTGAGTCCTGCGTTTGCTGCCCCACAACAGCTGCAGGTAAGAGATTGGTGCGGGTTTCCACCCGCAAAATTTCTGCGCCCGGGGCATACTGCCCGCCCTGCGCCACTGCCATGCTTCACCTGATCTCTGCATGAGAGAGACGCTTGCACTTCTACTGCCTGTGCTTCACCTGATCTCTGCATGAGAGAAGCTTGCACTTCTACTGGCAGTGCTTCACCTGATCTGTGCATGAGAGAAGCTTGCACTTCTACCACCCGTGCTTCACCTGATCTCTGCATGAGAGAAGCTTGCAGTTCTACTGCCCGTGCTTCACCTGATCTCTGCATGAGAGAAGCTTCTACTGCTACTGCCCGTGCTTCACCTGATCTGTGCGTGTAAGAAGCTTGCACTTCTACTGCCAGTGCTTTACCTGATCTCTGCATGAGAGAAGCTTGCACTTCTACTGCCCGTGCTTCACCTGATCTGTGCGTCTAAGAAGCTTGCACTTCTACTGCCCGTGCTTCACCTGATCTGTGCATGAGAGAAGCTTGCACTTCTACTGCCAGTGCTTTACCTGATCTGTGCGTGTAAGAAGCTTGCACTTCTACTGCCAGTGCTTTACCTGATCTGTGCATGAGAGAAGCTTGCACTTCTACTGCCAGTGCTTTACCTGATCTGTGCGTGTAAGAAGCTTGCACTTCTACTGCCAGTGCTTTACCTGATCTGTGCATGAGAGAAGCTTGCACTTCTATTCTACTGCCTGTGCTTCACCTGATCTGTGCATGAGAGAAGCTTGCACTTCTACTGCCAGTGCTTCACCTGATCTGTGCATGAGAGAAGCTTGCATTGCTACTGCCCGTGCTTCACCTGATCCCTGCATGAGAGAAGCTTGCACTGCTACTGCCCGTGTTTCACCCGATCTTGGCATTGCTCTGTTCAGACTGGGCCTTTTCCAAGTGAGCAAATAACTCTTGCACTAGTCCTCATGCTGTCTCTGGCACTGTGCAATGGCAGCTTACACTGTCCTGTCTGCACCGTTCATGCTTTGTCTGTACTTCTTACAATCTAATAGCCCTGGACTGTGTGTAAGCGACAGGCTGTCTATCACCGAACACTGTCCCAATGTGCATGGGCGTACCGATGAGGGACCCTCTTTCCTTCAGGTGCGATTACCCGTTGAAGCTAATCTCGTCTCTTTCTACCTAATATCCATAGGCGAGCAGGGTGGCTCGGCCCTGCGGAGATGGATGTCCTAAGCATGGAGGAATGACACGATCGCACACACGCAGGTGAAGAGGGCAGAGCCTCCCAGCGCACACACCTTGACAAACGTAGACAGGCTTCCTGTAGGCCCTGCGCCTCAGCAGCACCTTCTGCAAACAGCCACGGGGCGCGCGCTGCTGTGAATGACAGTATCGCGCGCAGATCTCGGGTGCCCCTTCATTGTTCTGTCAGGCAGGGCTGGCGGTTCAAATGCTCCAAATGTTCCTCTTGACGTTGAACTATGCCGGCGATCCCCTCCCTTGGCCCGGAGCCCCGAACTCGGGCCTTTGTGTCCACAGTTGTTTATCACCCAGCTGACATGTTTGATGTTTACCCAGGGGGCTGGTAAGAGAGGGCGGAGCATCGGAGAGCCCCAGCATTAGCGACAGCCAATAGGAGCAGGGAGACAGCAGCGCAGTGTCCGCCATGATCCTCTAAAATGAGAGTAAGCCGAGGGCGTCTTTAGAATCAACCCAAGCAGGCGCCCCATCACAGCGCTGACCCAGTGAACCAGTTCACCTGTGACAACGTGTCACAGATCAACAAGAAAACAAAATTGCGACTGACAAATATGTCAAAGTGAATATGGAGCAATTAGGCTCAAGCTCCTGTATCCAAAAACACCACTGTCAGATCGAATCTGAAAGCCAGAGGAGGACAGACCGCCATCTTTAAATGCACAATAAGGATACATTCAAGCCTCAGTTCCATGATACTGGCCTGGTAGGGGAGTCTACCAATGTGGGCATGAAGTCTTGTTTCATAACTTTTCAAACCAAAGTGCCCTTTGGGTGCTAGACGATAAGAAGTCGCTAGACTTCTTCCTTCCCGCTCATTACCACCTGTACATCCCTTCTTTTCCTCCTAGGCCTTCAGGTTGGCTGTATTAACGTGTGGGGGTAGCAAGAGGTCAATAATTTCTGATTCCAGGCATGTATTCCAGCATCTTAAAGGCCACTATAAGTTGTATCCCTTAAAATGGGGAATAACTATCTGGGCCCAGAAAAATAAACAATGAAAACCTGCATGTTTATTCTGACTCCAGAGATAATTCCACCGCTTCGAGCAGTTAAACCAAGTCTGGTGTTTCCAAAATCGGTAATTTCAGGGCCAGAAACAAAATACCACTCTTAGATGCTCAGAACTGTAGGCTTAGTGTCTTATAGTGGCTTTAGGGTGCATTACCACTCTATAGGAAACAAATATGATCTGGTGTGTCTTCCCTGTACTAAATTATAGCACGGTGGTCCCACCAGGGCCCTAAATAGATATTTAATTTTAGTGATGCTGTAAGTACCAAACTACCTCGGTTAGTTGGCTCTCAGCATGTTATGTGTATAGTGCACAACTCACCGCAAATTGGTGGCATGTAAAATACATGTTCATGTGGGTAATTTTGGCCCTTCTGGCCAAGGGCCCATAACATGTAAGAAAGGGCTTTAAATGAAAAGAATATCTTATATTCAGCTTAACCTCCCACGTTATGTTCAGGCCGGGACACGTTATCCAAATATATTGACAACTAATATGGCGTAACTGAAATCAAAACCTGGGCGCCAGGGTGAGTTGTACACTGCCTAAGAAATTGAGTTGTTTCGCGAGACAGAATAACAGTCTTAATTTGCACTTAGGGAAACTTGAATACAGAGATTAATTGCATTGGAAAAAAACAACTTTACGGGGCACACAACAGAAATTCGCAGTATAGATAATTGTGCTTTAAGACTGCTGAGCAGCTATTACCACAGCAGCCTGGGCGGCTGACTCCGGAGCGTGGAGCTCACGGTTCAATCCCCAGCGCCGGAGGCAGATCAGATCAGCTCAGCATCATGTGACTCTGGGAAGATCACTTAATCTCCCCAACGGACCACAGCGCCTTGAGACCCTTACGGGTGATTAGTTTGCACTTTAACAAAGTGAAGAGGAGCACTCAAAAATATAACAATTCTGCATGTAGGCGCAGCTTGCATTTTCTTTTTTAGTTTGCACTTTACAAATACTGTGTTTAAGTCTAATAGAGCTCTCAAACTTACAGACGAACCACGTTTTCATCTGAATTTTCTTACAAGTAACCGGTAATATTTATATTATTTGGTTATTAAGAAATGGGGCTGGCGTCCTGCCATCAAAGGACAGGCACAGGTCTACCCAGGACCATTGCACTGCAAACAGGTTGCATTGTGGGGATGCTCACAAGATGGCAGCAGATCAGTAGGAGGGAAGGAGATTCGGTAGCTAAAATCTGAGGCTTGAGTCATCCTAATCTGAAATCACATTTGCATTAAAACATTCTATCCTCAACTCTGCCATGGTTCCAGTGTAGATGAGGTATAGCAGATATCAGGCATGAGCCATCTTACTGAGAGCTTGATGGCGGGTGCTGATGTAGTCTTACGGTACTGATTCAGGTAGCAAATGGGGGATACCAGTACTTCCTTTTCTAATGGGATAATTAACAACAAGAACCTGCCAGATTTGGTGTAGGACTATGGATATGATTGATTAATGGGATGCCACATATGGCCAGCGATATATGGAAACTGTCATTATTACCTCATGAAATAAGAAAATCAATGCAGAAAAAGATAAATAAGCCCTGGCGAAGTTCAATTGATTTTGAACAAAAACGCGTTGGCTGGATGTTTGGTTGCTGGATTTTATGTATTACAGTGGAATCAAATAAAGGGAGATTTTCTTCTACAAACAGACTTAAAGCTTTGTCGACTTCCTTAGGGGGCTCCTTTCCATTTTGTTTTGCGTTTTACTGAGCATTATACAAACCAATGGTGTAACGCAAAATGATGGGGTCTCCATGCAGAATATGATGTGTGGCCCTTGTGCCACAAATATCTCACAAATATTCATTGGCCTTGAACTGAATGGGGCCACTGAAAGTTTGAGGACCCTATGAAGTGTTGGGGGCTTCCTGCGATGCATGGGCATCAGGGGTGTGATTCACGCCCACTTAATCAGTGGCGGCTGGTCCATAGGGGCGCCGAAGCGGCGCTCCACTAGTTACGCATCAATGCAAAATGAAACTGCTCACTGCAGTTCGGGCCACAGGAATGTAAGCAGATGAATTGACAGCATTCACAATTTGTCTGTTTACATTTCCAGCCTGTGCTTCACACAGGTGAAATTACGCATATCAACGCACAGTGCAAGTAGGCGAGAGCAGGAGTCCAGAAGATGGACTGCGCATGTGAGAGAGGAGCGCTCTTCGTTTCAGCTCCCAACTCACATTCACAAACCATTAAATATGGTGCGCATGCCTAGTGTAGTGCAAAAACCACAGTTGATGGACAGAATGCAGAACAATGTCATACATTCACCCCAGTACAGAGATCTGAGCCTAAATCCATCGTTTTTTTGCACTCCACCCCCCCAGTTCAGACATGGCCATATGCAAATCAGTCTGACCCTGTGCCTTATGGGAGCAGTCCAGCCCGAACTGCCAAGCCATGCCTTCCCTGGACCTAGTGTAGTGCAGCATGTCTGAAGATAGAATTCTGCTCGGGCAGTGACGTGATTTAGACACAGTTGCACCATGCCCTGTCAAATGCCAGGATACAGCAGAGTAAACAATTGTCAGCTGCCCCCAGGCGCATCCAGTCTTCTGATTTGGCAGTCAAAGTATTTCCTGTTGAGCATAATTAAGGAAATAACATCATTACAGCAAGTCTGCAGTCAACGGTCCACTCAGATGAGCGGACGCTTACTCTCGTAAAGAACGCATAAGCATGTACCAATACTCCAGGACCCTCCCTCGGCTGCAGACAGGCAGTGCACACCATGAAAGGTTAGCCTGATGAAGTGTTCATCAGATTTTAGTGCCTGTTGTCGCACCAGGCCTGCTCTGGGATTAATACTAACAGTCTTCATCAAATCATGTTGCTTTAAAAATATGTATATCCAATAGGGTTGTACTGTAAGGATGTCCGTGTTAGTGTTATACTTTGTTAATGCATAATTGTCTGTGAGCAATTCATAACATTGCTACAAAAATTAAATACATGTATTACATGGCATTTCTATTTTATGATGAGACGAAAAGTTCTTAGATAGCACCTATGTTTACTTTCTCGTTCACATTTTGTTCTCCTTTTCCTGCTGCCATCCTAGTTTAGCATTTGATGGGATAGCATGGAGGAACATTTTAGTCAACTGAGGTTTGGCTATTGCATTTCTCTTTTTATTATTCCTTGGCTAATTCATTTTACAGTTCCCGTTTAATGTAGTTACTCGAATCCAACTAAGGTGGCACACTGACGTTTATTAAAACTGAATCAGACAGGTCTGTGGATTGATGTGTCAAATCCAGAAATCTGTGTTTGAACTCATAGTTACAGTTTTGAAGCCTTTTGGGTTCAATTATTATTTCATCCTGAGGTTGATAATGAGTGTACAATTGAGTTCTATAATGACACATTTCTGCTATACATTGCAATGCAGCTTCCCAATTGTATGTTTTTTTATGGTTGGTGAAGTAACACTAGCAATGCCTATAGGTACATATACAAGATGTGACTCAGTGCCCTCCTCTGGGCTGCGTGCAGTTGGAGTGCGTAATTCCATGGGTGCCATTATGATGCACTTTCCTGTGGTTTTAAATATCGACACGTTTCATACTACTAACCAAAAACAGCTGGGGTTTTATCATACAATGTGCTTTGTGATAAGGTTGCCTAATGATATCTATATCGAGATGCCATCAGGGTTTCGGACCCACGCTTCCATTACCTTTTCAGTACATTCTGGGATTTGCAATTAACTATAGCACCCAAAAATAATGATTTGAAGAAGACTCGGGGTGGCAAAATGAGGTGCCTTCGTAACAAGGCATCACATGCTGACTCAACCTCCTGGACTTGGTTGCAAAACCTGATTTGCGTTGTTGAGAGTTACCATGTTGTTCCACGGTCTTGCTTGTTTACATGGAATCAAGGGTATGACCGGCTGCGTTCTCCAGGTTTGCACAGTGTACTGGCAACATGCACCACTGCTCTGTGCCCACACACATCTGCGCCGCTCTCTATTGTGGTGTAAACTTTTGGAAAGGAAATCCCTGCCTTGCCTTTAATGTTGTGACCAGGGTGGTAGTTAGCAGATCTATGTTGAACAGTGTGTCTACTCATAAAATGATAAAGCTTACAATGCGTGAAAAATGTGTTGTTTTTTTCCTGTTTATATATTTTGAAACATTTGTACAATTTATTTGAAGGCATTTATTACATTTTACTGTATTACAAAGGTGTTATGATAATACAGCCCATTCCTCAGTTTAACACCTCCTTTAGCATACACAGCAAGATTGTCACACATTGGTTTCCCATTACAAAATCCTCTCACTTTGCAGTCAGAGCAAACATCAATGTTAATCAGAAGAAAAGCAGCAATTTATCAGAAGACACTGCCTGACAGTTCACCTCTGTTTTTGAACCCCCAGCAAATCATGTGCATGTGACAAGGTAAAGACACAATGTAAAGGCCCCCTTACTGCATATTCACCTGAAATCCAGCATGGTTATTTTTGCCTAACATGTATTTTCCAACACTCAAATACTAAAGAGCCTCATTTCGAAGTTCTGTGCTTATACTGAATAAGCAGCTACCTACGTCATTCTCATATGAAGTCTCTTTATTGATTTATTAACTTATTGCTTTCTCAAATATGCTTAAAAATGCACCAATTGACCACTCTTTTTATGTTATGTTATGTTATGTTATGTTATGTTATAAAATTTATAGAGCGCTCAGCTGCCGCAGCAACCAAATGTTCCTGGGTAGAGAACCCCCCGAATTCCCCTTATGACGGTATGGCTCGCTCTCTCCGCTCGCTCACCACAGGGCACTCATTATAACCTTTTACAGCACACCACTTTCAAATGTCACCAGCCGCCACTGCCCCTGATACATGTTTCATTATGATCCTCTTGAACAACAGTAAGATCCGGGGCTCAGGATTTAGCTAGGGGGTGGCGGGGGGGTGGAGGTGAAAATGGAAGAAGCAGGAATGGAATGTAGAAGAGCTGGACTAGACAGTAAAGGAGAGAGTAGAGGCAGAGGATGGCAGTGATGTGTCGGGGTGGAAAGGATACTGTGGTGATGGATGATTGTAAGAACACAGGGGATTACCAACTAGGATGAAACCAAGAAAGAGATGCGAATGAAACTCCTAGGTATGGAGATGAAAAAGCTAGAAGTGTTTCTGCCAGTGAACGAGCCAACTTGGTTTGTTGGTAGCGACTGGTGTGCTGTAAAATTACTGAGCTATATAAAGACAGTCATGAGCTACCCCCTAGTTCTCCCAAAAAACTTTCCCTTTTCACCAACGTACTTAGAATTATGTTTTAAATGCAAGAATTTGGCCACAATACTGTGGATTTTTTAAATTGCTACATTAAAGTGTTATTGTTTTAGTCATTTTCACTGAATGTGGTTGTTTTATGCACTTCATGTAACATCACACCCTGAGATGTGGCTTCATGTGACATCACAGGGTCATTGGGATATCAGTTTGGCACCCCTTTATAATTTGGGTGAGTGGGTGCAGGGGACCCAAATCAGCTAATACTGCTGACCAGAGGCACTGGCACTGGCCTACTTCGGTCTCACACTTTCCCTCCAGCCTGTGTATACTTTAAGCGTAAACTGTCATATCCTTAGTTTAGTGTTTTTACTGGGGTCTGCTGCTGGCTGTGGATAATTGGGTTACGGAACAGCGTTCCTTTTGACTGTAGCTCAATAGTTGTTGTTGTCGTTGCTCAATTGTTTCTATTGGTTTCCTTTGGGAGTTTGTGTCAGCAGTAGAACTTCCTTTCTTCTTTCCACTAACCATGTAAATTCTGTAGTCCAAAACACATACGATCCAACCGGACTAAGAAGAAACCATCTGTAACAGTGTAACTGGGATTGCCCCCACCAAAGTCTGATGGAGTCTGCCCAGATTGGTCTGCCCGAAGCCTGTCAATCAGCCACGGGAAGGGGAGGGGCTGGGAGTCAGAAGAACCTGCACAGGTGCTGAGGACACCTGCTCTCTTTATGACCAGCAGGTGACAGCTGATTTGTCCTAATCTCATAGATAAAGCTCCCAGCAGGCCTGGTATCTCGAGGGCGGGTCACGCTAAGGCGGAACGTTTGAAACACCGCACTATTTATGGGTAAATGTCTCAGAGGATGAAACTATCCTTACTCTCTATTACTGTGACGACGCTGCTTTCCATCCAAAGAGAGTGAGGTCCATTCAGATGATACTGCCTGTGGAAACTGGCTTGCTGGGTCCATCTGCGTAAAGCTGCACTCCCAGGGAGTTGCAGGTCCAGTGGATAAACTATGGGAGATAGCAGGAGGAGAGACGGGGGAGAGGGCATGGATACACCTGGTACCCAAGCTGGGTGCCAGAGATGAAACAATGAAAGAAGTACTGGCAGATGGATATAGGACTGAAGAGAGAGGAAACAAGATACAATTATGCAAATTCAAGGTAGGGGGGCTCAATTCTAAGGTATAAATAGCACTCTGATCCCTGTGAGATTGCGAGAAGAGACTTCACGGGAAGTGGCATCAGCAGAAATGACAAAAACATAAGTGGCCTGTTATAAGGGCATAGGGGAAGCCACTGAACAGAAAGGAAAGTGGTGGTTACAGGTTCATTGCGCTGAATGTCACTTCCTATAATGCCCAGCCTCGCTATTCACATTAAAAAGTGAGACGAAGGCTCTTGCTCAGTACTTTATTCGTCCGAAGAAGTGAAGAATGCACTATAGAAGCAGAGTAGTATACTGTTAGGAATCAAAGAACCAAGAATACTGAAGAGGCACTTAAAGTAAACTGGTCATCCCAAGATCACACAATCTGACCAAGTGCAGAATCAGGGATCTGAGCTCAGATTCCCAGTCGCAGTTTGTAGCATAGCCGCAGTCCCATCTCATCCTGTCTCTAGCTTCACAGGACAGGGCACTCCTTGTGTGGAGCTGTCTGTTAAGAGAGAAGCTGCTAGTGCAGTGCTCAAGAGGGTTAACGTTCCAAACATGGGGAAGGGGACTAATTAGTATGTATGTAGTCGCTACACTATACGTGGCGTCATATGGAGCGGGCAGCACAGCCCAATGGCATCCCTCTCGTTCGCTCCGGATGGATCTTAAGGTGTACAACCTATGGCAATGTAAACATTTTTGTATTCTATTATGGAAGAGTGGGTCTAGTCACTGTGAGTGAAACACGTCTGTACACCGCACATACGACTTTACCTTGTGTCTGATATTTGTTAAATATTAACACCGAAAAGATGCATTTAATGTGTTACTAAAGTTCAGTGGGTTAAGCACTCACTGATGAGATCTGTGTGTCACCTGTGTATAGGTCACAAGTTCGGACACTGAAGAGGTTCACTTATCCCTTCATCCTTTTAAGGTCAAACAATAAAACGAGTATGATGCTAGATTGTCTAATATTAGAACCAAAACGTTTTGTGTAATAAATGCGGAGAACATAAGCGTTACAGAAAGAACATGTTATTATAATTACTTAACATTCATTTATTTAATTTGCCGTAAAAGTATAAGGCTATGTTCTCAACAAGTAGTCAGAATTGTACTCATATGGGTGTTCTTCCAATTTTTCAAAACGTTTCCAACTACCATGAAATTCACAAAGAAATCCACAAACCCTCCTGACAATCCACAACAGGCTTATATTCCTGGGGTAGGTGTGGAAGTCTTTAGGAATTCCAGGTTGCTCATACGTCTTACCATTTAAGCATGTGTAAATTTACATGCAATTAATGTATACAGGCGCAAATGAAACGCAAATGTGCATTCGATCTTGAAGTCCTTGTTCTTGTTTCTCCTTAGGACACAAGGCTCACATTAAAGGGACACCACCCCTCTCCCTCTGTCTCAGGATGAAGGCGAAGGCTGGGAGCTGCATTCCTGATTCGTCAGTGAGCAGGTGCTGGGGGGAACCTTCCCCAGGAGGGGGCCACGGACTGACGGAGGATCTCCGCTCCCTTTCTGGGAGTCAAGAACCCTAGAACCTTTTCAGAGGTATCACAGAGAACTTAAGTAAAATGCAGAGTTCGGAGGGGTCCCCTCCAAACTCTGCATTTTACTTCAGTCCTCTGTGATACACCCCCCAGCCCGGCTCTCTCCATTCCTCCTTTGTGACCCCGGCCCAGCTTCCCGCTCTCGGTGTTTTTACTTCCATTCTTCCCTTCGACTCCTCGGATACCTCCGACCCTTTTTTAATTCCCGTTCCTCAGCCTCGCCGCTTTCATCCATCCTCTCAACCACCCAGCTTCCACCCGACCCCTCGCTCTTTCCGCCAGGACTTCTATCCCCAGCCCCACGGCCAGCTACACCCGTGCTCTCCCAGTCCTCGCAAAGATCACTGAAGCGAGCTAAAGGTGACAAGGGCGGGGTACAATGTAAAACGTTCTGAATAAATAATTTAAAAAATGCATGCATGCATGAATAAGTATGATCTTTTTTAGGGAACAGAAACTCAGCTGTGAAAAGAAGCAGACGTTCTGAGTGGGAAGTTGGGGCGGAGGTAATGTTTGTAATTTTTGTACATACTTCCTCAAGGGCCGTGTTTTGCTGGCAGCCGGCGGCACTACCTGCACATTCCGCGGGGCGCACAGAAGAGCACGTGCGCCAATTCCATAAGAATGTCAGCGCTCGTGTACCGCCGCACCAGGGCCCTGATTCTGCCTCCTATGTCTGCACAGGGAAGTCATGTCTCTCTGTGGCCTTTACAGATCCGAGAACGCCGAACTTCAGCTGGGTGCCGCCCTGGCTCTGAAAGAAACATCCGTTTACCTCTGTCCAGGTACACGGTGCAGCCATTAAGTGGCCGATGCCTGTTAATGTTCCACCGCAGAAACTTAGGGGCGGGTGGAGGTAAGCGCAGTGCGAGGGTGGGCCGAAACTGCAGGGAAATTCCACCGCGGAGGATTACCGGAAACTGCCCCAGAGTGCTGACAGGTGGACAGGCAGGCCATAGGCAGAGTGGCCTGCCCAGCGAGGTGAGACTCAGGGCAGCCACAAGATTTCAGGCAGGGACCAAAAAACGTCAGGGGCAGCAGGTCCTGCTGAGAATGCTGGGACTTGTAGTTTCACCACATCCAATCATATATTCCAGTATATGAGTGGGCCATAACAGATAGAGGGGGGTATGCTGAAAGACGGGATTGTTCCTTTGAGCTATGTCAGCGGCACCTGCATAGTTCTGGCGCATCCACGCAGCATTCCATATCAAGTCATCAGTGACATCCCGCGGAGTTTCTATCATGACCGTTTCGGTTCATCTTCTCGGACTCGTGGGTCTGCTCCAGAAGCTTTCACACAACACCAATAATGTTTTGTTGCGCCTCTGTATTGACCACACAGGCCAGGGATGTCATCATCAGACTAATCTCAGTCAACAGGAGCAGGAGCTAAAGTTTCAGAATTTGGGCTCAACTGGACAAATTTATGTAGCTTGGAAACTAGCTCAGATCTCAGGGATGTGACAATGTAAATGTGTGATAGAGAAGATAGACTGAGATAACTATCCATGAAATAACATTGAGAGGGCAGTTCATGCAGTAGAATACATGGGGATAGAGAAGAATTGATCAGCTATGTAGAAAATTATAGGAAGAGAAAGGAGGAAATTACCAGGGCCACTGGAATTATGCGATTGTGCGGCCGCAGCGATGGTCAAACAAAATACCAGGGGGAAACTAGCCATGCATAAAAAAGAGGGGCAGGAATCTGAACACAGATGTGGAGATGTGGGGGAACAGTATTCAAGTGAGCAATCATGCAAAAGTTGAAAACATACTACTGTTGTCCAATCACAATTATCCCACGTTGCATGGTCACAAACCTCAGAAATAACTAAAAATGCTATACGTGCTAAAATAAAATAATCATACAGTTCTCTGAGGAGCAGAGCACAACAAGATCCTTTTACTGGCATTTTTATGACTCAAGCTGTCAACCGCCTTAGACATTCCTGAGCTGAGCTCTAGCGGCTCCACCCAGCCTGGTGAAGCCACTTCCTCTCCCTGGCAAAGGCCTCTATGCCTCCAGGTGCACACACCCAAAATTATCTTCCGTGGGAAGCCTGAGACCAAGCTAAACTTTTCACCTTGATCCTGATCGGAGGCTATAAAGCCTAGTGGAGCCTGAGGCAGTGGATGTAAAGCGCTGCAAAAACAGAGGCCGGTAGCAACTAGGAGTCGACATCTAAGACCCACATCAGCAGAATGCATAGAAAATAACCCCAGAATACCTGGTGAGGAGTCACACTAAAGGGGGGTTTCATTCCCCGCTGATTCTGCCAAAGAGAGGGTATTTATCGTCAGTGCTCTTTATAACATGACCTGTCGACCACTGCCTACTAATCTGTTAGGAAACTAACTACACTCTTCAGAAGGCACAATCAATACCTGCAGAGAATTTAACAGAGAAATAATATTCACATCAATTGGACCTGCCCCACAGACTTCATTGGAATGTCACTGATCAGGAAACAAACTCAACAGTATATGTTTTTGACACTCCCTACAATGCTATCAATAAACATTGTGATCAGGTGAGTGAGTGCATTTATATGCATCATGGAACAACCATCTTCTCTAAAGAGCAAGTTGCTTCGGAGAGTAAATATGTATGCAACTGACATATACTTTGACCTGTAGATCGTGAGTTTGATTACCAGTAGGGTCAATTCAGCCTTTCATCCTTCTGAAGTCGGCAACGTAAGTGCCATTACAGCGCATAATAGTAACACTGGGTGTTTACATATGGCAGAACTGCCAAATGAGATGTAATGTATAAACACAAGTTATTATTCTTGATCCTGCCAGCTTAAAACGGCCAGTTTAATTATTAGTGAAGTCCCATTTAGTAGAAACTTTTACTCAGGTGTAATTTCACAGACTGCCCCTGACTTCAATGGAAACAGCTATTAATAAACTTCATATGCGAGTGAATGGGGCATTTTGTAAATCACAATTTGCAGATCAAACTGCCTCTTAACAATGACATATTCGGATCAAACAGCATGAAGGATAAGCTTCAATGCCCCTCACCTGCCTTCCTTAACAGGAAACTTCATCATTGTTAGCTTTACTGACTCCTCGAGGGCCTATGAATTAGAGAGCCCATTGATCCCCCCCACCCCGGCATGTACACGCATGAGCACCGTACATAGTAGGGAGGTCTTCAGATGTGGCAACTGAATGAAGAAACAGCCACAGGGCCATATTTATAAGGGGAGTTGCATCGCTCTTGCACCACGCAAAGTGTTGCATGCGTGACACTAGCCCAAAGTGGTTTTTATGAAGCCACACACGGGCAGCTTCAGTGGCTTCATAAATCAGCAGTAACACAATGCAGCACAAATCGTTGTTTGCATTCATCTGCCCTGGGAAGGCTTTTCACGGGCGTTGCGTGGGGGTTCTCTCACACCGCTCATGGATTTTGACACCTTCTCAGATTTGCCAAAAAAAGGTAGACCTCGGAATGCACCAAAATGCTCCACCTTCCCAGGTGAGGTGTAATTAGGAGAAATATCTTTCTTCGTCTTCCTTACTTCCTCCGTGCAGCACACATGGAAAGATGAAAAAGCCTCTGGGGATTATTTGTGTGCAGGAAGGGGCCCCTTACTGCTCAAAATCAATCCTCCTTACAACTCAGGCATCCTTGCATCATGGCGCAAGGGTTCCTCCATTGGCACTAGGCAGTCAAAACGGCACCAGCGCAGGGGCAAAGGCAGGAATGCGCTGTATTCTTTTAAATACTGAGTATTCCCGCACTTTCCCGGTCGTACAGCGCAGCATAGCAAGGTCACTAGCTACGCTGCATGGCTTTGCCATAAATATGTCCCTAACTGTCTCAGTAGTGATGCAGTTTCATTTTCACAGACAAATGAAGGTCTAGACCCAAGCAGAAGCTAGGATACTACTAAACCCTGGAAATATAGTCGCCTCCCTTGATGTAACAGCTCTCCCTGCCCTCTGGTGCTAAAGCTGCTCTGACATTACTGATAACAAGTTGATCACAAGGGAGGCTTCATGGGTAAACTATAGGGTAGAATGCCCAAGCGAGTGAAAGGGGTTTCCACCAAGACACAGTCCAGCTAAAGATCAAAAGCTCAACAGGGAGGAACCGGAATCAAGGAGCGCTTGCAGGGGCAGTTTGAGGAGGAAAGTCTCATTTGTGAATGCAGCAAGGGAGAAGAAACATTTGCTTGATTTCTCACCAACCGAAATTTAAACTAAAAACTGACAGCATGAACAACATTTTGAGGCACTAACGTGCAAGTGGTATGCGGTGAAGAAAAGAAAAGAAAAGAAGGACATTGACATGTTGATCCTTTGATTGTAAACAACTATTGATGCTTGCACAACAGCCCACAGCCAGGGTGGCACTCCAGCAGGAAACGACGACAGCACATGCAGGAGCTATGGCTAAGAAGCAGCAGGTTACGGTACTGAGACCGAAGAAGGACTGGAGGGGATAAGAATACGCAAAGGTACATCATTGTCATTAAAGAACATTTCTAAACATGTTTTTGCTTGGTCTGCTATTGTGAACTTTTTACACACTTGGCATCACTACAGACCAGCAGTGCTGAGGCTTGGCTTTCTGCATCACCACTTAGACCATGAACACGAGTAGAGCAGATTTCGGTGCAGGGAGGCCGGGTGACGGAATTTATGACCATGGCCAATATCGCTCATCTAAATCTACTCATTAACAATTGACTCCCTGCATGGACATAGGTTTTCTGACCGAATTTTCACTCCGAATGCCCAATTCATGGAGGATTAATACTCAAACTCAGCACACACAGGTTGCATATATGAGCAATGAGGCCAGTGAGGGGCATGGGCTGGTGTGTGGATGGTGTGGATGATGGCAGAGGGGAGCTGAGGATAAGGCCTGGTAAGGAATAGGATTGCATGCCCTGCTGTGCCATCGAAGGAGGTTGGTAGGGCACCAGGGCCTGGCTGCACTTGCAGCCAAAGCCTAAAGTGATATTTCCAGCAGGAAAAGTGAGGTGTCGAAACACCGGGACATTTTTTTGCTTTTGTGGAATGGTTTCCTCCCAGGAACACCACTCCGCCAGACTCCAAATCCGGGGCTACACAGATTGCAAAATATTCTGTAACTAAAAAGCATGCTTTTTCAAGTATCAAACTTACAATTAGGAGAATCATTGACATTATTGAAACTGAAGCAATTTCAACATGTCCTCAGAGCATGACGACATTTCATGAAAGGAAAAGGCAAGGTATGTGATTCTGATGTCACAGCATTTAATGGGGTGATCGGATTTCAGTGCTGCAAGCTTTAATGTCAGCCTCACTCAGCATAAAGGCAACACAAACGTGCTTCGGGAGAACTTAAAGCTTAATGAAAGTGCGCTCAATCAAGAATTGATAAATCTCAGGCCGCTTAGGTTTTGACATAGCCCAGTCTTACTAGGGATTTATAAATCTCAAACTCTCACAAACATGTACAAAGCCAAAATATTCATACGTTTTTGAAAAATCTCAGGCTCGCTGAACTATTGTTCTAACACACTGAACCATCGACGCAGCCCACACTCACTTCTATCAAAGCCCAAATGCACTCCGATATAAAAACAAGCATTTACAATGCAATGGTTTTGCCTTTGTTAAAGTTAGAGCTATTGGCATTGCTCTTGACATTATTTTTATTTATGGTTTTTTTAACATAAATAAATGGCATTGTCATTTACAATGCCACTAGCTTTTATCTCTCGCAAATGACACACACAAACACACACAGAGCCCCCCCACACACACACCCACACAGAGCCCCCCACACACACAGCCACACAGAGCCCCCCACACACACAGCCACACAGAGCCCCCACACACACAGCCACACAAAGCCCCCCACACACACAGCCACACAAAGCTTCCTACACACACAGCCACACAGAGCCCTCCACACACACCCACACAGCACAAGCGGGCCACAGGGGCACACGGAGGCACAAGCAAAACACTTCATAAAGATATACTGAACTCTAGCTACAAACTTTAATAGAGCCACCCGCGACCAACTGCATCAAAGAGATTAAATACAACCCAGCGTCCAAGGCAACCAATTTCTACGTACTGCAGATTTAATCCACAGCATCAAATAAAGCAGGTTCTCTCCCATGTCCAAGTTGAAAACCTTATTACAAGCCAGCAATGAGACAGTACAATTTAAGAGAACACTGAAATTTATCTGCAACCAAATTTCAGGAAACCATAGCTAAATAGTTTAATTCGGTAGCAGCAGATACAAAATAGCATGGCCAGTCTAGCACTGTACCTCAGGATACATGTAGGTCTCACACTATACATTTGAGGGATTCTAAACAATGTTTCCTCTCCAACCACAAATCCAGTCTCAGTAACAACAACAAGCTACATAGCCCTGTATATTAGCTATGACAATTTAAAAGGCATGGGACACCATTCAGTAGCCCAAGGACAACAATTAAGGAACCGCCGAGATCCGACTGAGAAGAAATGAAACAAATGCCCTAACCCACGATTACAACTTAAGTTAAGAACCATCTAGTGTCCATTCAGTATGCCATACTGAAGAACAAGTTTCCTTGTGCACTCACATCTGACCCTGGCACTTTCAGTTCCATTAACCCAGAAATGATTTCGGCTAAAGGGGCAGTCCTCATCCTCCTCACCACGCACCAGTCATTAGTTTATCATTTGCTTTGGTGTAGTAGTTGCGCCCATTTCCTCTTCCTCTATGTGTCATTCCTTGAGTCTGTCACTGGTGAAGGATATGTTCTTTGTTATTTTCAGTGAACTCTTATAAACCAGCTATCAGAATTCGTCCTTAAATATTGCAAATAACTTTCCTCAATCAAACATTTGAATAGCAAATACACAAACCATGTTGCTCCAAATGCATTTTCCTTAGCCAGGACACTCTCTCATAACTAGTACAGCAGTGACTAATTCGAAGCCCTTCAGACTTGTACACTCATCAAAAATATCCCCTTAAGAATAGAAAGATACATGATTAATGTGTTTATTTATTGTTAGACATACCTGCCCCACCAATCAAGTGATTACAACACCTGTTGCCAGTCACATAACGGGCATTGCAGTAGGTATCAGTACCTAGCCGAGAATGGAATACCATTGCCCAAAACAACAATTAGTGCAGTCCTTGCTCAACCTAATGACCGTGCAGTGACTGTTAAACTCTCCTTTCACCCTAGCTAACATTACACTAATTAACTGTACCAGTGGTTGGTGCACACTCCTTCCGATAAAGTTACTGATCAATTCGTTACCCTTCTCCTTCCATAGAAGTACAACCCTTGACCCCAGTGCCGTATATGGCACTTCCCTTGACTGCAGAAACGGTCCCCAGATGCCAGACTTTGGTAGCACACCGTGGCATCCTAGAGCATTTCAGTCTTTATCACCTCACTCAATGCTACGTCCCATACCCGCACTAAAACCTCTATTTTCTGTGACACCCATTATATTTGATATAACCTTGAACACATCGGTGAATGATAAATCCGTTGCGCAGCAGTGTACAGTATACTTCTTACCCACCAGAGTAAAATTGATATTCGTTTGGCCCTAGTGAATAACAAGCCCTTATTCATCTCAGTGAATTACGCCCATTGGCCATTGCAGTGAAGAGTACATCACTTTTTTGTGGCAGTTCTATATAGCACGAGTTGGACCCGCAGGTAATGGAGCGCTTTACATGAGCACCATTCCGTTACACAAGACACTTGGCCACACGAATTAACAGTGCATCACACAGCCATGCCACTAAAAGAGACATGCCATCCGTTGACCATTTCTGTGATTGGCGCAGCCCTTACTCAGCCTAGCGAAAAGGACTGCTCTTGCCCAACCCTGCTCAGAAGACAGTCCTTCTCAACCAAGGGAACGCCACGCTTCTTGCCCACCATACGTAACCTTCATTGGGGTTAGTGAAAGCTACAACTCTCTAATTATTGTACAGTTCTTAATCATCAGTGAACAACATTCCTCAATTACCCCCTTCTCTATCCAGTAAATAAAGCAACCACAAACTCACAATTCCTGATGTCCGAGATGAAGACCGCCAGGCCCCGCATCCCGTCCCCCTTGGACACGGCCGGCATGGTGCTGGTGGGGAACGACGGAGACGGCAGCGGGGCTAGGGCTGTGGAACGGGGCCGGGAAGCAGCGGAGGAAGATGAGGGAGGCAGGGGGGCGGGGTTACAGCAGAACGCGCAGAGCTTCTGAGAGCAGTTTTGCCCTCCCCTACCAGTCCCTGGCAGCCAGGCTGTGCCCTCTGCGCGCCCCCGCAACTGTGACAGGAACTACACAAACCAGATTGCACATATGGACGTGGATACGCGCCACCGCTATAACCATGTTAGAGTCAGGCAAATGCTTTCTAGTTTGTCATTTTCTCCGTTAGTATAAGGGCGTGACCAATTAAACTGACAACCCGGCAGTTTTACCGCCTGACCTTGAGATGGCAGCCATCGACGATAGCTTGCACAGGCACCAGAAGAATGTTTATATAGCGGAATCATAAGGAAAAAGCTTGCCGAGAACTGAAATGGATTCGGAATTAAATCTAGAGCATTCTTCAAAAATTACAATTTCAGACCAATACGTCATTAAACAAAATGTTGGGATCTTTTACAGCTATTTTTTTGGAAAATAAAAATATAAATAACACATTGTTTCCATATTGCTAGTACTGGAGGGTACTGTATTAGTAATGACACGTTGGTTAACAGAAAACTTACTCAAGAGTGTTACAAGTAGTAAATCTGAAGATGGCTGACGGCTGAGAATTTCCCTGCCTTCACATCAGTGCGTGGTGCAGAGTTTTAAACCGGGGGGAGGGGGGCGGGAGAGGACACGGACGGCGGGAGACACCGGAGCAGGAAGGCGGGTGCCGGCAATGCCGGCTGTTCATCGAGAGGGACGGGGGGATGTGGGCGGGAGAGGACACGGACGGGGGGAGACACCGGAGCAGGAAGGCGGGTGCCGGCAATGCCGGAACAGATTCGGGGGCGTTCCCGGCTTTTGGCTGACGTCGCGTGACGTCGGCAAAAGCCAAAGAATCTCAGGAACGCCCCCGAATCTGGTCCGGCATTGACAGACAGGCCCCTCGTCCAATGGCTAGGCTCCATTTATGGAGCCAGCCAATAAATGACGAGGGCCGATCCCAAACCACACTACAGTTCTCATTAGGTTTTCGCCTGCGCGAAAAAGCTGCGCAGAGCGCAGCTTTCGCCAGGCAAAACCTAAAAAGGGGTAAACTAACTTTAATTATTCCACGGTTCACTCAATACCTACCTCGGTTCTTGGCAAAGACCTAGGCCATTCAGCTTTTCTAGGGCCCTCACTCTCAGCTTTTCGGTCACGGCAACACTCAGTCAGATACTGATACATGCCACTATACACTTTCAAATGTCGAAGCCTTGTCGTAATCCGCAATCAGAGGTGAAAATGTATTAATGGCCGAACACCCCAGGGGCGTAACGCATTCCCTTGCAGCTCCTGGGGACATGGGGGCCCCCTATCTTTCAGGGGCCCCTTGACCCTTCATAGGGCCCATCCAATCCAGGTCCAATGAGTATCCGTGAGATATGACAGAATCAAGGGCCCTCTTCAGATTCTACCCATCATTCTGCGTTGTCACTAAGAGCATTCTAATTAATTAGCAACCCACTCAAAAAGCATGGATTTGCGGAGACTCACGCCGGACTGCTGACGTCAAAGATCTTGGCACTGACAATGATCACACAGAGCACGTGATGATGCCATGAGACAGGAAGTAGAAGCTTATGTAGTCAACTAAATTGAAATGCATCTCCTCCTAGGCAGGGATGGTGCAGACTACTATGCCCACCAATACCAAGAACAAATTGTTAATCTAGCGCCTGAATCTGAAATTGCACAACCATGTACCAAAGGAATAATATTGCCTCAAGCAGGCTAAAATTGGAGCACAATCTTGCACCTCTCTCTGCACTGGGTTCAAATTTTGAGAATAAAAAAAAGTTAACATTATTGCTTTGACAACTAACATATTATATCAAAAAATAAAATTGATTTTAAGGAGACCGCATGACACTTATGTGGTCTTCTTAAATCAATTTCATGAACTTGGGCTGCACTAGACCTCTCCCGCCTCTGCCTGCGCCCCGTGGGTCCACATTTTCCAGAATGTTTTTCAGAGGCTGGCAATTTGTCGCCAAGAGGCCGCAGGATTTACAATGTGAGGGGTTGATTTTTCCCCTTTCACATGCAGAAAAACTGCTTCCCTCCACCAAAGGACACAAGGGTGCTTGCCAAGCTGAAAAAAACATCGAAAAAACATCTTGTCCTTTCGCTCCTCTATCTGAATATTAATAGGTGGAACACTCCCCGGGATAACGCGCAGCCACATTAATCCATTCTGATCCGGCCAAGACTAACAATCAGGAGGGACGTGCGGTGCGCGGCGGGTAAGGTACGCTTTGTGGACATTCGTGATTCGCTTAGTGTGGCAATATTTTAGTCATCTTTAATATTCTGCGTTCTGGAATTATTAGAGTAGGGCACCTAATATTCTCTTCGGTCAATATTATGTTCCTAACTTAGTAGGGTGACTCGAGGGCTCGGCTGTTTTGCTTCTTTGTGGTGTTGGAGACCGTGTACCTTCACCATGGCTGTTGCCAAGTTCACCCTGGTCATTAGAGGCCAAAGGATGCTACTGTTTACCTGAACATAAGTAAGTGGGTTTATGTGCCTTGTATGCACAGCAGCGTGCAACCCTTAAATCACAGGTTCTAATCCCAGAAGGATTTATTCAGCATTTCATTTTTAGGATTCAGTGCAATGGGTATTGTTTGAACTGGATCAAATGTTAGCTGTTCTTTCTGAAACCATAATCACACTCACTGCGCCCTTTTCACAAACTTCTATTTGTACTGTTTAGTAATACTACCCATGTACTACAACATGCGATTTACATAGACATGCAAAGGCATCCACCTCTAACTCTCTTATCCTTGCTATGCAAACATGTGGATATAACTTTTAGTAGTAAATGTTGGAGGAAACTGAGGGGAATGGCTAGAAAATAGGAGATATTTAACTTGTAAATGAGATGGATTAGAGAGGGGGAAGGAGGGGTTTTGGGAAGCACTTTGGGGTAAAGACAAGCAAATAAAAACCGACAAACAGTAAGCCATTGCTAGTCACAAACTACACTTCTAAAATTAATATAGACTAGAGGACTCAACTTAGTAGTAAATGTACTCCAGCCCAGCCTTGGAGTAAGTCGAACACTACACATGGCCACTCGCAAGTATTGGAGCACACTCCCATACAAAACAATGGAGGCTTAGGAGATAATTAAAAAAGGTATTTTGAATTTAAAATTTCACGTATGCATGTATTTTTGTGATGTGTTAAAAGTTAAATTCAATTTAAACGTACTTTTTTCAAAGAGCTAAATGAATAATTAATTATTCTGGTTAAACACAATGAACTAAAATTGAAAATGTTTAATTGAAAGAAATATGTAAATTTAAATCCAATTACATTTACTATATATTAAATAGATATAAAAAGGATGTGGTGTGCTTTTTTAAGACAATTTTAAATAATAAATATAAATTAAATTGATATGTTTTATTTAATTATTTATTATACATTTACTTTGATGATGTAATGTGCTGTAACATTTTATATTTTTAGCTCTAGGTTATTAACATTATTTTAAGTTAATTTCATTCTTATTTGGTATTGAAATATATACTTTTTAAACAAGTATTCAACGTTATACTTATACCTATACTTTATTGTAGCGAGATTTCTGCCTCATCAGTCACTGAATGTGAGTCTCAAACCTTGGAGCCCTGAGTCACTCACACCTTCTATGCTAGAGCAGAGTCTCATTCCGTGGAAGGGGGTACTGTCACGTGATTTTGCTAAGTTTCAATCATTAGTTATGAGTCTCGCACCTTAAAGTGCAGTGTGCCTTCTTTGCGTCCAAGTCTCACTACTTGAAGCACACCTCACTCTACAGCAGTCTTTACGTTCTAATTAGCCTTAAAGGTGTCCCACCAAGTTTATATGGTTTGGTACATAAAGTTTATGTGAGACTTTGATGAGTTGGTACAATAACAAGCAGCCACCATTATTATATTGTTAACATGGAGCTGCGGTAAGTAAAATGTGTCACCCAGGGAGATGCAGGGGTTTCACTGTAAGACCAGGTAGGATGTTACTCATCGAGTATTAAGCAAGGCATACGTATTCAGTTATCACCTTACCAAGTAAGATCACTCCCAAGTCCATATACAAATAACATAGATGTATGCACCTTTGCAAGGAAGCGGGCACAATGTGTGCATACATATGTGTCTGTGTCTGTGAGTGTGTCTGTGTAAAGAGGAACAGAGCCATACGATGCAAGTGTTAAAAAAAATAATGTATACAGGCTTGCCATGTGTTCTCAGATGGATGCTGCTCCACTGTGCATGAGTACAAAAGAAGGAGGTAGTCTACTGCATCTATGTGCAAGAAACAGCACAGCCGCACACTGTATATGTGCTAATAATAGCACAGTCATACTGTGCATGTGTTCAAAGAACAATACATGCACAAAGGGCACCCCTAACATACAAGTGAGGGATGTGCTGTTCACGTGTGCAAGAAAACAGTTAGCCATGCAATGCGTGCATTCACATAACACAGTCATGCTGCACAAGTGTACTAGGAAAGTGCAATTCCATTGAGCATGCTTAAACATAATTACAGACATTATAAGAATGTGTGCAAAAAAAGGTAATGAATGTGCACAAAGAATAATATAGCAATGCTGTACGTATGCGAGTGCGTGGAAGGGATGCAGGCACAGTACAACTGTGTGCAAACAGCTATGCAGTATTTCAATGGCTTTGTGCAAAGTAGCATCATAACAGATGTGCATTGATGTCAAATCAATACAGCTGTACAATAGCTAAATGTAAAGAGAACACGGTCACACTGACCATTTGTGAACCGCATGTGTAAAAAGAGCACACCTACACTGTGCATGTGTGGAAAGAAAAACACAACCATATTGTGCATTTGCATAAAAGAGTAATACCGTCATCCGGTACAAAATGTTAAAAGAAAGAGCGTCTGCGTGCAAAGAAGAGCCAGCAACACAGTCCCTACTTGCAAAGAAGAACAATTCCACGCTATGCATATGTGCACAGAAGTGTGTAGGACACAGATTAGGGAGGGAAGGGGTTAAAGAGAAGTTTCTGGCTACACAAAACGTGTATGTTTCTAAGTGTATAGAAACTGGCCAATGTCCCTGCTTGGAACCGACACTTCCTGCCCACTCCCTGCTTTTGTGAGTACATTTGCTCACAAAACAATCTTTATGTGTGGGTAAATCCTTTTACAAGCAGAAAACCAACTTTTGTGAATTCCAAAAGAGATTTTGCACTCAGCAAATGGCTACTTGGATGTGTAAAGCAAACTTACATGAGGAATCTCTTTGCATTTCGGCAGGCAGTGCTTTGGGTAGGCTCATAGAACCCACAGATCCGTCCTCAACATCATACAAAGGAAACTGCTGGCATGTGCGTTCCTCCTTCATGTATGTCAGTTCACCAAAATATGAGTTCTAGCAGGGGTGACATCACACCCCCTTTGGCGTTGCACCGTTGACGCCGTGTCCCATGCTAGGCCCCTCAACAGCCTCATGTTTGCCGCTGTGGTATTGTGGCACGAGCACAGAGGAGAAACCATACCACTAACCATGGCTTTCAGTGTCCTGTTTGCATTCTGAAATGAACAGTGCGCTGGTGATCAGGGAGTTCAGACACATCAAGGGCAGTGCCAGGATACCAAAGGGCAGGCAGGCTGCAGGTAGCTGACCTGCTACCCCGAATCGACAGCCATCACCTTTTGTGCGCAGAGATGCTGCTCCAGAGGGCACAGCAGGGGGCACTCTCCTCGTCTCCCAGACTGACTGAGAGTTCGATTCACAGAATATAACTGAGGCGGCAGCGAGTTTCTCCTAGATAAAACTAAAGGTACATGCGGGCCACTGAACATGCTGCACCTCCCACCTGATGCATCAGAGGACGAGTCAATGAAGGAACCTGGGACCACGGTTACATACATCACGAATGATCTGAGACATCTGGCACAAGACACGTTGTATTTGCAAACCAGTGCAGCTCATCACATTGCAAGCACACATGCTTTTCAGTTGTTTTACAGCTGTACGTTTCGAGGGTTAGCTCCTGCCTAAGCAGGCACTAACTATTCGCAAAGCGTAAGCTGTTGCGATGACTTCCATTTTGTGTTCTGGGTCAATTGACTTGGATAGTACTAGATGCATTCTCTTCTCAGTCACCAGTAAGGGCCATCTATGCATTTTCACCAATTTGGAGACCTAGGAGCAGCAGTAGCTGGCAGCAGTCATGAGTAGGAAGTTGAGAAACAAGCGCGGACTCGGTGTAACGTGGATTACATTCATAATCTAGCCACTAGACCACATCTCTGTTCAATGGCACCCGAACCAAGACGGACCGCTACTAAACCTCATCCCCTCTAGATCACATCTCTGCTACGCCAGAAGCGACCCCAGAACTGCAATCGGTACCTAGGAGATCACTGTGGAAGGGATGAGTATTCACATGCGGACTGCACAGTGTAAAGGGGTATAACTAAGGAGATGGGGTAAGCTAGAGCTGAACAACTTTGAGTTCCCCTAACATCTCCCCCCAAAGAAAGCTGAAGTGTAGGAGTAACTCTGCAACTATTAAGAAATGAATCAGTTGACGGGGGAAGGGGGTGCCCAGATGACTCCATCCCTTGCACACAGTACTCACTACCCCTAAGTTGAGCGAAAGGAGCAGAACAGTCGGCATAAGTAAAATCATAAACAAGGTAACTGTATCCGAGTACATTACATGTTTAGTGTGTGGGCCATGCGTGACGCCTTCTAGAGCATTGCTGCTCGGAAGTATAGCACAGGAGGTCCCGCCTTAAGAGAGGTGGCTTTGCACAGCTCTGATGAGGTATCATTTAAAATGCAATTATCTCCAAAACAACCAAAAATAATAAGACTGCTTCTGGGGAGGCGGGGGAAGAAGTGTCACTTCATCAAAAGAAAAACACAAGTTAGATTGCAACGGGTGAAAGCGTGGCTTATCTTTCTTTGATACATGCTGCTATTCCTGTGTTCTAATAGTGCAGGAAAGTCAATATAATCTTCCACCACCCACAGTAGGTAATACTTGTTAATCTCCAGGCTCAAATAATTGTAGCGTTAGTATAAATATTCGTTATATTATAGGCTGCTCTATACACACTAGAAATGCAACTGATGTGAAAGGTGATAATAATTCACAATTACTTAACACTCATTCTTTCAACCTCTGAAGAATAAACGGGACTCTCCATGCCTTACATAGTTACAAACAGAGCTCCACAGCAGGTGCTCTCGCCCCCTGACCTATCTCTACTATAAACTTTTTATAAAATGAGGGAGGGATATTGCCTATGGGTTATCAGAACCTCCGCTGCCCCTGCTTGTTCACCTGCGTTGTCGTTTGGGCGCCGCGGTTACCAGGCATAGGTGTAACGCCCAGCCAGGATCCATGGGGTAAATGTGACGCCGGACCCTGGCCAAACTGTGGATACCTAAGCGGTATAAAGACCCCCTTGGTGTTGAGAAGAGCACAGGATAATTTCATGATCGCAACAATAATGTTCTGAATGGTAACAAATGCGGGATGTAAGGGGTGAATGGAACAGGAGAGCTTCCAGAATCTGAGGGTGTATCAGCGGGATCATAGGTCCTGAAGAAGTTTGGTAAACAGAGTTCAGAATGAAACATGTTGACCATACAAATGTACATCAATATGTTTTTAACCTAGCCAGGGAAGATCTTAGTCAATAAACTATTTTAGGGGTCTCACCCTAGGCAATTCTGACACTTTTTTATTAGATTCCCAGTACTGAAGCTGTCACCATAGACTGTAGGATTGACCCCAGTGTTATCTAAGTGCTCCCTCCATGAGTGAGGGCGAGCCCACCCGGTGTCTAGCATCTCGCTGGGCGAGGACCTGATAATGAAGCATTCCACATGACTAGCATTTGAGTCAGGGTCCAAATAAAAAGTGTAACTTCTTCATCCCTAGATTTGGGTAAGGAAATAGATATTTGTTGGGTTTTGTTACGGTAAGGCCTCCTTTTTGGTTTGTCGATCTCTTTTCTATATAGTTATACAGCGTACATTGGTAAAGGGAAATGTATTATTGAAAGCAACACAGTAGCACGTGTCTGGTGGTTATATGTCTTTATGTCTTTTTTCAATAAAAATTACTGAACTTAAAAAAAAAAAAAAAGAATGGAAAGTCAAAGTTGCATTCTGAGAAATGTCAGATTCTAAAGAAAATCTTAATAAAATCCTGTCAAATAGGAAGATAAGAGTCTAGAGAGCCCAAGGAACATCGATTAACCAAATGATGCCAGTACCAATGCCAGGAGTGAAGAAGGGGCAAAGATAACAGCACACAGCATCAATTCGGATATAATAGACATCTCTGTAGAGTGTGCATGCCCAGTCGATGCCAGCACCTAGTAATGGGGCACGTGTCCTGCATACAGGCGGAAGAGACAGGCCCTTGCCTGTGAACGGCTTGGCAGGCTTGCAGATAACCAGTTGAAATTGTTTCTAAATGATCCAGATGTGGCATAAGTGTGTTTGTACATTGGACTGGTTACAAGCAACCTAGGGTTCAGATAATAGAATTTCTGTTGCTGGAAAAAAACAAAATGGAAATTACTGACACCAATAAGCAGTTCAAAGATGCGGTTGGAATTACCCCCAAAATAATTCAGCAGATGGTCAAGCACATAACTTGCAAGTGGGTCTAAATGGATACTGTTAAACTGGGAATCATACCAGGGAATAGTCATTTTATCATACTTTCTGCTCTTGAACACACCCAATTGTCATATATTCCTCGATTAAGCCTGCTTTGCTTATTAGTTCACATATTCAGCAGAAACCTGTCAAACTCTACAGCACGTCCCGCTCAGACAAACCAGACGTCTTGCTGTGGATATGGCAGCTTCCAGACGGAATATTGAAGAGCATCCTTTAGTTCCATGAACAAGGATGCTCAGCTGAAATTCTCTCTGTTTACCAACGGTATGACACTCGTAAGCCACGCCCCTCTCTATGAATGAGGAGCTTCTTTAAAAGATGTCTGTATTTGTCAAACAAGGTTCCTTTTAAAGTTAAACTGACTGCTTGGAGCTAAGGAGTGGGAGCTCCCCATTGAAAATGAATGCACTTCTGCTGTTCTGGGGAGAAGTCCTTCAATTACTGGTTGCAGGGCACGATTTGTGTATTGTGTCTTTTGTGTTTCTGCTGCATGCAGTGCCTAATTTGAACCAGTGGTTGGGGAGTGGGGGGGGGGCACAGGTACTACTTTTTGCAGACAGGCACTTATTTTCTTGTATCAGACATTTACTGAGAGCAAAAGAGGGAAAAACAAACAAAAACAAAAGAAGGAGGAAGAGAAAGAAAGAAAAACATTGCAAAGGGATAAAGCAGGAACCTGCAAGACTTGCACTTTACAAATACTGACTGAGATAAAGGGGAAGGGAGTGGCACGTGGTGGATTAGAGAGGCATGAGCTGGATTTCACACTACGAAGCCTTGGGGATTGGTGTGCCACATGTAATAGCGCCGGCCACAGACTTCCGAGCAGAGCTTTGGGAGCCGAACTTATTCTTTTACAAAATAAGACCTGCTGCATGTGGTTGGATGATGCCATGATGCTCTTGGAAGTCTTCAAAGCTTTGAGCCTGGCTCGCTCTCTGCTGCACAGTGCAGCACACACTGCAGCAACACAGACCTGCAAAGCTCAAGCACTTAAGAGACAGGCACTTTGCCACATGTGAACCTGTTTTTGGGTGGTGCACTGCCAGTAAACAGAATGCTCAGGAGTCTGAACAAAGTGTTCAAACAGCTGTTTAAAGCAGCCCCAGCTGCAACTCTCCTATTTCACCTGTAGTGGCAGAGAGGGAAAACTTCTAGGCAACAACGGAAAGTGTGGCCTGTTAGTCCCTTTTGCACAGGCAGTCCTGCTGTGCTTTCATGGTTGGAGGGGCAACACTGAAACAGGCATTACATTTAAAAATCCATATTTGTAAAGCGCAAACTACACACCCCTACGTCAGGCGCGGTGCGTCCATTGGGGCGTAGGGGCGAAGCCCCACTAAGCCCCATGGACCCACCACGTTGTCACTAGAAGCCAAACACAATTATTTTAAAAAATCGCGCTATCTGCCGGCCGGGAAACCGGGAGACACCCGACCTTCCCGGAGTGCGCAAGGGGGGGGGGGGGGGGGGGGGGGGAGGAAGGATCGGGCTGCTGCAGCTGCGCAAGTGTATTTTTGGGCACAAACATGCCCGCGCATGCGCAGATCGTTTTCTTGTGAATTCCCCCTTAGAGAGAGGACCAGGGGGCGGGCCGCAGCCCCCGGGGTTACACAGGGCGACTGGGCGAGGAGTCATGGTGCCCCCCCAGCCAATCCTGGCGCAGGATTGGCTGGTCACTACATAGCCCTGTTACATAACCCCTGACGGATAGCACGGCCGACTTTGGTGATGGGAAACCAGGTTCGAGCCTCTTATCGAACTATAAAAATGTATACATGACTTACACTGGTGTTAAATAAATAGAAATTTTAAAAAACAAATAAAAATGATGTTCCGACTAAGGTGTGAAATTGGTGTTGAATAAATACATGTTTTTAAAAACAATTAATATTAATCATGTATCATTGGTGCTGGAGTACAAGGTTCGAGACTGGTATTAAACACTGACAAGCTGTGTGCAAGTTATAGGGTCATAAAAATACATGAATGATGGATGGATGCATGAATGGATGCAGGATGAATGATGGGTGGATGAATGGATGGGTGGATGCATGAATGAATGATGGATGCAGGATGGATGCAGGATGGGTGGATGGGTAGATGAATGCATGATGGATGCAGGATGGATGGATGGGTGCATGAATGAATGATGGATGCAGGATGGGTGGATGGATGATGGATGAATGATGGGTGGATGAATGGATGGGTGGATGCATGAATGATGGATGCAGGATGGATGCAGGATGGGTGGATGGGTAAATGAATGAATGATGGATGCAGGGTGGATGGATGGGTGCATGAATGAATGATGGATGCAGGATGGGTGGATGGATGGATGATGGATGAATGATGGGTGGATGAATGGATGGGTGGATGCATGAATGAATGATGGATGCAGGATAGATGCAGGATGGGTGGATGAATGAATGATGGATGCAGGATGGATGCAGGGTGGATGGATGGGTGCATGAATGAATGATGGATGGATGGATGGGTGGATGCAGGAACGGATGCAGGAATGGATGGGTGGATGGATGGGTGGATGGATGCATGAATGAATGAATGATGGATGCTGGATGGGTGGATGGATGGGTGGATGAATGAATGATGGATGCAGGATGGATGGGTGGATGGATGGATGGGTGCATGAATGAATGGTGGATGCAGGGTGGATGGATGGGTGCATGAATGATGGATGCAGGATGGGTGGATGGATGGGTGGACACATGAATGGATGAATGATGGGTGGATGAATGGATGGGTGGATGCATGAATGAATGATGGATGCAGGATGGGTGGATGAATGAATGATGGATGCAGGATGGATGCAGGGTGGATGGATGGGTGCATGAATGAATGATGGATGCAGGATGGATGGATGGATGGATGGATGGATGGATGGATGGATGCATGAATGGATGCAGGAATGGATGCAGGAATGGATGATGGATGGGTGGATGGATGATGGATGGATGCTGGATGCGTGGATGGGTGGATGGGTGGATGGATGGATGGGTGGATGAATGAATGATGGATGCAGGATGGGTGGATGGATGGATGGATGGGTGCATGAATGAATGATGGATGCAGGATGGATGGATGGGTGGACACATGAATGGATGCAGGAATGGATGCAGGATGGATGATGGATGGGTGGAAGGGTGGATGGATGGATGGGTGGATGGATGGATGCATGAATGAATGATGGATGGATGGATGCAGGATGGATGGGTGGATGCATGAATGAATGATGGATGCAGGATGGATGGGTGGATGCATGAATGAATGATGGATGCAGGATGGATGGATGGGTGAATGCATGAATGAATGATGGATGCTGGATGGATGGGTGGATGCATGAATGAATGATGGATGCAGGATGGATGCAGAATTGGTGGATGGATGGATGGGTGGGTGGGTGGATGGATGGATGGGTGGATGCATGAATGATGTATGGATGGATGCAAGGTGGTTCGGGCTCGCTCGCTCGCTGTGCTCGCTCGCTGCGGTGCAATATGCAAATTAGTTTACGCCCCACCACTTTCAAATGTCACCAGCCGCCCCTGCCCTACGTGTCTCAAAGTGCTGGGGGCCGTTGTGAAAATTAAGTTAGCTATCGCCCAGATTGCGCATGGTGCTGAGCTGAGCTGCCGCCAGAGCCGGGGATGAACCCTGTCCTCCGAAGTCAGCTGCCCTGGCCGCTGCACCACACCTCTCCTCATTAGCAAAGCCAAGAAGTCTGGCTGACAGAATTTAAGTTTTGTCAATGCTGCTTTTATTTTGTCACTGTTTTTGTAAAGCTTTATTTGAGGAGTTGCCGAAATAAAATAAACGGCCAAAGGCAAAATTATTTTTGGGCCTCGCAAAGTTCACTTTGCCATAGCATCTCTGGAAGTGAACATTTTGTGGATGCGCTCCTTGTGAAAGGGCAGAATCCATCACTCACCGTGATGATAGCCAGTGGCTAACAGGGGCTAACCCAGTGATCCATCCACGCTGTGTGCTGTAGAGGGCGGCAGAAAAATGGGACAGATTCAACAAAACACCAGTGAATGAGGAGGACTAGCCGCAAAGGGAAAGCCCTACAAAAGAATTATATTATTATATAATCGTAGCCAAATCAAATGGTCTTGGCTAACGCCAGACCTAAAAAATAAAAGAAAAGAATAAAAGACTATTTTCAAACAATTGGAGTCCAACAGTCCAAATGCAGCCCTACCCCGCATCCGCCCCACTTCTCTCCCCCGGCCAATCATGCACCAAGTGCAAGTTGAATGCAAAGTCGGGTCCGTTGTATGTATATCCAGCAGGACTTCTGTAATCCTACACGGGTGCAGGAATCCCTTTACAGTTCGCAGCACTAGAATGGACTGTGACTTTCGGCGCTATAATGTAAGATCTATGGAAGCACAACCATTTACATCCGCAACCCTTTCATTTCTTTTGAGACTTTCCGACTACTTTTTTTTTTTTTAGCATATCGATACTTCTTCCCAGAAAGGGAAGCAGTTCCGGAGTTCCCACTGGAGTTTGTCCACCCACACCTTTTGTCCAGCCATCCGGGCACTCGGGGAAAACACCCAGACATAAAGCAACGTTTTAAGATGTGACATCAGGCTCGAAGAAAACTGTTATAAACATCAGAAGGGCGTAGAATGAATTGTCAGATATAATAAAACATTAAAGCAATGTTCACTGCAAAGCGCCGCAGGAAGGAAGCGCATAACCGGGCTGCTGCACGGAGCTCGCCCGTTCAAGGTGAGAGAGGTGTTCAAAGTGTGTCGGTTAATGTATGACACGAAAATCAGCGCTTTGCTGATAGGTTTCCTGCGGTTAGTTAAAGAGAGGCAAATACCAACTACTGGATACTGCAGCTGTGAAAATGGACCTGTCACTACTTCTTCTCGCCCTCCCTAAGAAGTTCAGCCCACGATCACTGTGCTTTCCTCAAAGAAACAAAGCTGTCCCCCCTACTAGTTGTTTTTTCGGCTGGTGTGATTCGGCTAACCCCTTCTGTGAGACGTAGCAGCTAAAACCCTGCACCTAGAACATTTGGTAACAAAGGGTGGAACTTTGCAGGGGCGCTGTAGGGCAGTGCGACCGGTGCAGCACACCGGGCACTGACGTGTGGAGGGGAAGAAGGCTTCAGGGGGAGGGAGTGGGGCGCTGTGTTTAGCAATACATTATGATTAGAGAGATGAGGAACACTTTTGCCCGGTGGTACTGAGAGAATTCAAGGAGGTGAGTGTAGGGCCGCCAAAAAGTATTGTCGCACCGGGCGCCACCGGCACCTAAAGCCAGCCCTGGGTGGAAGCGCTGTCTCGGGCCGGAAAACGAGCACTTTCTGAATGGAATTCTTGAAGTGCTCGGAGGACGCTTCGCCTACATTGTCTGCTTTATCAAACCCCCGAGAATCTTCGAGGCATTGATACCAGGCCTTTCCGTTCTACAGTGTGTGCCATGGATAGTATATGGCAGTGCCAGCTTTGCAGACCACGGAGGAACCTTAGGACAGATGTGCCCGTCTGATTTCGCTTGATTACATTCGAAGGGCTGCGTCTTTGAATAAATAGCATTTCACGAACAGCAAGCATCGTGAGTACAACAAAGTTCACTCTTAGATGAGGAAATGCGAATGGCCACTGACCAATCAAGGTTCAAAGCAGCTAAGGGGATAGAGACACAGGGTTTAATAAAATGTGAAAAGAGAGACGGGGCCCTAAAGATTTCACGTACAAGGGGAATACAAATAGGGAAAAGGCGTGGAGCCACACTGCCATCTAGTGGCTTATAGAGCGTCAAACACGCACCAGGCGAGCACGGCTGCAGTGAACGGGTGCAGCGGGTAAAGGAATAAACTCCAGACTTTTTTTGTCGCGGATGAAAGGAGGGATCCGAGCTGCTCACGGTCAGTGAGAGAGTGGGCATGTTTGCAAGCACTTGAGATAAAGGAGAGGTATGGAGTGCTCGAGGCCTTGGGGGAGAGTAAACGAAGCAGAGCACTAAACTGATGAGATCTAAAGTTCAGCAGTCTCCCAACCCCTGTGCATTGTCACTCCACCTTATTCTAAAAGCACAAGAATTTGCAGCCCCGACTGAGTCCCCCTATTGACGTCCGTGGACTGAGGGGAGTCCGCTGCCGAGTCTGACGCGGCCTTCATAACATATCTCTACACAGATGTTCTGAATAACTTCAGGTTCAGGGCGCCCGGCAGGACAGCCAAGCCCTCCTTCTCCCCTTAATGTGAGAGGTTTTTGTAAGAGTGGGAGGGGATCTCTTGACGTGTTACTACCACCTCTGAAGCAAACACGACAGTTAGCTACGTTTTCCTTTCTTCACTTAGTATTGGCCTAATGGTGTTTGCGGGTGACTTGAAACAAGCATTGTTTTGATAGTGCTTTTTCTATATGTACCCGAAGAGAACCTATGAGCAAGGTATCACCTGCCGTACGAGCGTCACCCGACCGAGCGAGGCCACAACAAGGTACACACTCGGAGCTCCCCTCCCTGCACTGACGTTGCCCTGGAGACAGCCCTCAGTGGAGTGAAAGCTTGGGAGTGAGAGAATTCAGTAAGCGGCCTTCCCAGCGGGCACTGCCAGTACTTCTAGTGACGTAAGACAGGAAGCTTCGCTTCTTGCGTAGGGACTGCAAGGTCCACCGATGGCAAGTTATGCGACGATAAAGTACAAACACAACAATTAATACAAAATATAGTACCGAATTGCGTGTCCGACTTGGAATCCCGAACAAAATAAAAAATGGAAGCACAACAAATCACGAAAAGCCTCCTCGGAAAATAAGTATAAATAAGATGGTACAAGGCACACCCCACCCAACCTCTTGTTACTTGCTGTGTTCCGTCCCTTGTAAGAAATCTTAAACACATCATAAGCTTTTGTTCCCTAAAGGCAGACACTGAATCAAGGCTCAAATGGGCCTTCCATTTATGTCCTACTCTGCCAAAAAAAAAAACTGTTCCTGCCTCTCCTACACCAGAGCAACACAGCAACAACACCAGAAGTCCCCTTTGTGACCTTGGACGAACCGATATAGCGCCTACTGTTCATAGAGGCACTTCTTAGGCAACACACATTTTTAGAGCCCCCTCCCCCTTTGTCTGCCTATTTGAAACACTGGGGTAGAGAGCGTTCTGCTGGGAAGGGAACCGTGCTAGCCAGAAAAGAGTGCAGGGTGGAAGAGGTCAGAGGCCAGAGCAAGGAAGAGTGCTCACTAAAGAGAAGAGTGACCTTACAGGAAGTACAAGGTCGTGAAACAGAATCAAGGGGTGAAGTGACCTGCAGTAGATCAATACAAGTATAAGGCCCCATTTACAATAGAAAGGCACAATGAGGTGCCGCAAGCAATTTTGCAGCACTGCGTCATTCTAAAAGTGCAGGAATGCGCTGTATTTATAAGAATACAGCATGTTCCTGTCTTTTCACCCCACGCTAGCGCACAATGGGCTGCAGTGCGCCAACATAGGTATCCTTGGGTCATGTTGCAAGGGTACCTGCGTTGCAGGGATGATCGATTTTGTGCAGGAAGGCACACTTTAAATGCCTTAGGGCCTCATATACGATATTTTGATGCACTGCGATGAGGCAAGCCTTCCTGCTGTGCTGCTGTGCGTCAAAATAAAAGGGCCGGAATGTGCTGTATCTACAAGATATAGTGCATTCCTGTTCTTCTCCCCTGCGCTGGCACACAAAAAGCAGCCATGCGCCAGCACACACACCCTTGTGTCATATTCTAAGGACACCTTCCTGCACAAAAACAATCATTAAAGGCATTTTCCTCTTTCTATGCATGCTGCAGAATGCAGCGCATATGGAAAGAGACAAAAACAAGAAGAAACAAAAGTATTCCTACTTCTTGCTCCTTCTTACGCCTCCCCTGGGGAGCCGTAGGACTCCGACACATTCCCAGGGTTACCAAAGGTTGTAAATCTGAACCTGCGTCACGTACCATGGATGTTGCGTGGGAACACCCATGGAACTCCCCTTTCACGTAGAGTTATGCGTGAAAGGAAAACATGTTTACAAGGCCATGAAAAGTCACAGAAGGTGTCTTTACAGGGCCTTTTAAATCTGGGGAAGCCCGTGGTGCTGCTGGTGTGTCAATAAAAGTGACACACCAGTGGCACAATGAGCTTGTAAATACGCCCCGGGATGTTTAAATGAAGTTCTGGATGGGGGAAGTGGTAAGGGTGAGTGGAACGGTTGTTAGGCAGGAGTGTAATGTTAGCAGTAGAGCAAGCTAGGACTCAGTGGAAGGATAGAAAAATATAATGTACGTTATAAAATAAATAAAAGCAAAATGGGAATCATAAAGATATTATAAACAGGGCTCAGAAAGGAATAGTGCTTGGTGGGGAGAGTGCATTTTTAGAAGGCGCCCTGGATTGGAAAATGAAACTATTAATGCTGTCCAACAAAAACATTGGTTTATTGCAATTATAGTTGACCTTGTTAAAGAACCGTGTGATTTGACATCAATGTATGTTGGTTTTTAAGTGTTTATCAATTCTGCCCAAAGTCTATTCAGTGTATATGTTTTATATGTTTTTGTTGGACAGCAAAATTAATGTTTTTAACATGATTCAGATATGATGGAAATATATGACTAAAACTTTATTTACCTTGTGGTCAGTGTGCTTTGTGTGTATTGATACCACTATTCTAGTACCCGTGCAGGGACAGATTCTCTAAGTAACGCAATAAGAAATACTATATTATTGTTTATTTCGTTCCGACAAAACCATTATTAATAGTTTCATTACCCACCCAGGTTCTGAGGGTTACAGGGTCACCCCAATACATGTAATGGGCTGGATTGGAAAATAGCAGCGGGGGTGAAGGGGCTGGGAGAGTGTGATAAAATGTACAGTGTTGAACATGGTCAAGCATTTTCATGTTTTCAATTTAAATCTGTAAACATTTTTCAAACATAGCATATAAAGGGAAAAATACATTTCAAGAGTGAACAATGAGCTGGCTAGAAAGCCAAGATTTGCTTAATGTGTTACATGCTCAAGGAAATAAGGTGTTTGTACACACTGCACACAGTTTTTGTGCATTTTTAGAGGCAGACGGCTGCACACACACCAATACACATATTTCCATAAGTTGCATAAGGCCTCAATAACCGCACTGTGGAAGGTCTCAAAAACAATACACAATCCTCAACAAATAAACACTGAAAACAGAACACTACAGACATGGGGCAAGGTGAGGCAGCAGCAGTGTCATGGAAGGGAAGGCGCTCTGACATTGAGATTGGGTGGTTAGATGAGGTAGAGGACAGGTAAGCGATTAGGGATGGGAAGAGAATGGTCACAATATGAGATGTGTGTTGACATTAAGAGTGGTGCAGAGTGGGCAAGAAGCAGTGATGAATAAGAGAAGCAAACATATTATCAATGGTTGCACCGGAAAATAAATATTAAGGTCTAATAACGGGATTCAGGACGGCAAAGTGATGTGAAGTTGTAAAAGTTGTCACAAAAGAGAAGGGAGTATGGGGTGGTGGAATGGAGGTAGGAGATGGTAACAGAAGACATTGGAAAGTGAATGTCTCACAAGGGAAACAGGTTATCAAAGAGGTGTTTTATGTCAGAAAGGATGCACGGTTGGGAGGTGGTAAGCAGGCCCGGACTGGCCATAGCGGGCACCGGACAATCCCCTGGTGCGCCGCACGGGTTGGGGCCGATTTTGGGCCCATGGGGGCCGCTTTTGCAGCATAGCTGCAAAATCGGTCCTGTGACAAAATCGTCCAAAACCGGCCCCGGCAAAGTGGCCGGCCGAGCCCTTTGCCAGGGCCAGTTGTGGTTCCCAGTCCGGCCCTGGTGGTAAGTCTGAGATGACAATAATGATGGACAGAAGTAGAGACTATCTGCAAGTAATGGAATGTAGGCAATTAGTAGGCATAATGAAGGACAGCATTACAAGTAGTGCAGTAGTGATGACTACTGCCATCTTAAAGGGAATGATCATCGGTGTGGAAAGTGTGGTGTTGGAGAATGTCATTGATGTAAGTGACTGTTACTTCAATTTTGGACTCGCCATTGCCAATTTGAATCCTGATTTGTTTTAGTGCTAATCAATTTAACAAATTCACTATTTTCAAAGTAGCTCAGGACTACAGGACTGTAATGTTTAACTATCTGCATGATCTGCACTCGTACATTGTTAAGGACTGAGGTGATTCCTCTGCATTGCACATCACACATCTAGAAATCTCCAGGATGGTTCCCTGTCAGAATATCAACTACAAAAATATCCTGCAACAAAAATATTGTAGCAAGATTATATACAACCAAAACATTGTGAAGGTAAAAAATATATAGGTAAGTATTGATTTACTGATCTCAAATGTACAACTATGTACCTTAGAAAAAAATATATATTTTAATAAGCCTCACCTATGCCCTTGATTCCTCATATACCACATACTGCTTCGTATTGGGCGCATTTGGCCCAGAACTCCAAGAACTAAGATATATTCGCCCAATACCCACTGGTTTTGAAACATTTAAATAGGTGGTCCTGCTGAAGGTGGATTCAATTCATAAGCGTCACCAAAATGTACGTTGACCAGATGTTACAAGATTCCAATTTACAACACAACAATGGCAAGATTTGAAGTTATCTCTCCATTGTATTTAACAGTGTATGTAATCTGTGGTTGGCAAGGTTACGATACGAACGAGCTGTGTATGCGATTGTGTGCTGTAGTGCGTACGGAGAGAGTGGACTTGTGTGGCTGTTGGATGGTGGGCAGGTTAAGACGTGTCAAGAAATTGTCTTTATACGGCTGTACAGTTTTCATAATTTCTCAAAAGGTTTGTGTTTGATCTAAAGAAAATGCATTATATTGCAGAAGAATTGTGTATTCTACACTGCAAATTATGTTTTTGTATGTATAGAAAGGTATTTTACATAACAAATATGCCTAAAATGACCAAAAAAACGTGAACTAAGTGGAAAAAAAGTATGTTTGTGAACTTAATTTGTATGTACTAAATCAATTAATAGTTAGCCCACAGAACATGATAAGCTAATAGAGAAGAAATACAGGTCAATATTACATTACTCATGACATATAAAATGTCATCTTTGATGCCATAACTGTTTATATTTAAATAGCAACATTGCTGAAATTACTGAGATCGACCAACGATTCTGACAGTGTGCTATAGGCATTGTAAACAAGGAGTGATACAACAACCTAAACCAAAGATTGGACTTTCATAAGCTTGTCTATACATTTTTGAAAGATGCAAAAGAAACGGGGTATTTCAGAAGTGAAGCACTTTTGATTGATGTCCTTGTCTTTTTTCCTGTATTCACCCAAATGTTCGATGCAGTGGTTGAAGGTCACTTGTGGAGAGTTGGCTTCTGAACATCATTAAACAATAGACCCTTATGTCAACCTTTGTTGTGAAGAGCTGAAGGCTTAGTAAATAGGGTGTTAGATGGTCATGGGAGGGAGCGGGGGGTAGGTATATAGGCCTGGCCACAGGCAAGGTCCTGCAGCAAACCCCCCATTGACGATGGTCAAAGGCCACATGCTGGGCGCAGGCATTGGATAGTTTGCAAGCTCACCGCCAAATACCAATTTTGTGTTGGATGCAGGGTCTGATGTGACACCAAGAAGATGGGTAGGCTGAGTAAATAGATGTGAAAAGTGATGCTGTGCTCTCTCTCTATTTTTAGCCCCTTTAAAAATATATTATACCCCATTTTACTAAAATCCCATACCTACCCGCAGATGTATAAACTGCTGGTTTAATGCCTGCATTAACGTCTCGATGCTCATTCACTTCAGCCTGCTCATATTCCAATAACATGGTGTTCAGACTTGCCTCACTTTTGTCTTAAATTCAAAATATTAGTGCTCTACTTGTTCATTAGAACTCCATGGTGATACTGCAGTTAATTACATTGGAGTTAACTGACAGACTGCTGCTGGTGTTGCAAATACATGTTTCACTCTGCATGGCAGAATGTTTGACTGAAAGGGATGAGGAAGTTATTTGAGAATGTTAACTTAGAGAAAGAGGAAATTCCAATTGCAGGTGGAGGTGTGCACCTTTCTCTAAGTTAACATTATCGACATAGTGTTCCTAGACAAACACTTTGGAGGGAGTCGCACAAAACTAACACTGTGAATACAATCATAAAAAAGAAGGCAAAACTCGGAGTGCTAGATGGACATTTATAAGAAGTTATTTGAGAACCCAGAAAAGTAATTTTAGCGTTCTAGAGTATTAACCATAACTTCTATTACAAAAATAACCTTCTATTTTGTTCCTTTAGTGCAGTTGCCTGTGTTGGAAATGTGTTAAGATTTACAGCTTTGATTCCATCAAGATGGTGTTAGGGTGTGCCAGGTTTCTGACATTAATACAGACATAAAAAAATCATGTTAACTCTCTAAGTTATTATAACACTGTGGGAAGCTGCTGCAGAACACAGAGGAATCAACTGAGAGGCTGCTGCTGCTTTTGGAAATTCATGTTTTACACAGATTTTAAGTCTTTATTCTGGCATGGCTGAGAAAGATTGTGTGAATTTATAGAAAATATGCCCCTTTTTAGCTTCTGGAGCACCTTCCATATAACATTTATGCAAAAATCCTGAAAGAAGACAGCTTTCTCTCAAAAAAGGTTAATTACATCCCAGCATAAGGTCAGCATTTTTCACAGGGCAAACTCACCTGGGAACTCACTAGAATTCCGAAAATGAGCACAACACCACCAACAAATGATTTAAATTTCTACAAAAAATCTGTTATCACTCTTTAAATGTGCTCCTTTTTATGACCCTCAAAATCTGGCATTCACTACAATGCATTCGACTGGGGAGCATGCAATGGGTGTCACAGAATGTTGTCTATGTTAGCGCCGGCTCATCGGACACAGACACACACATACACACACACACTCTATCTCTCTTATTTACTTATTTGAGATATATATGCAGGGCCACTGGAATTATGTGATTGTGTAGCCTCCGCTTTTTTTGCATAATTATGGATTGCCACATTTGCCACCTATTCCACCAATTGCTGCATACTCTGAAGATCTTAACAAAAAAGAATTTTATTTCTAGATCAAACAGTTGAAAAGTTACTAGAAACGTAGTGACGTGTTGCTGCACAGTGGAATGCACTTTGCAGAGGGAACGCACTTTGCAGAGGTTGACTGGTTACCTTTCTTTTGCTTAGTAGTGTATTTGGGTGTTAAACTGGTACTAATGAGGTGCAACCTGTGCCCAGACAGTGTTAACAAGTTTAAAAATGAGAAAATAATGAAGTGATATTGCAAAATGTGCTGTATTACGTCGCATATTTTGCCTTTTCTTGTTGCATAATTCAGTAACCCTGCAGTATAATGTGACCCCCGCAGCATATTTGCAGTGGACCTGACTTATATATATATAGTGTTAACTAAATCAAATCTTTACTTACCTCTACATTTTCACCTTCACAATATATGTTCTTCCTCTGATATGTTTGTACCACATGTTTAGGACTTGATGTTATGGTAGTATAGCTCCTATGCAGGTTAGCTTCAGTATGTACCCAGGCAACCCCAGGCTGATGTATAAAAAAATCATGTACATGCAAAAGACAGTTCCTGGCTATCGTTTATTTCATGTCCCTCGATTGTTCCCTGAGGAAGGTTACTCGATGTCTCTGTTGCCAATGAAATTCTGCTTTCCATATTTAAATTTCTTAAATCTCGGGGCTGCCTTGCCGGTCCCAGTCTCCTTATCATGTTAGCTGGGTCACATGGCACGATTGCTTCCCTTGTTTCAAACTTACTGGGGCTTTGTCATGTCTTCAACTCCCTGTGATTCTCTAAAATGTAAATGCATTGATTTTTTTTCAGTGCTTAATTTGAGCCGGTGCTTTCTTGTGCTGAGCACCAGCACTTAATTGGTGTGCAGTGCTCGGCACCAGCACCTAATTGTCAACACCACCCTTATGGCAGTCTGCCACAAGGTGGCGCCGCTCATGTAATTTAGAGATGAGCAGTATAGCAGTTGTTTGGGAAAACAATATACATTAAAAAATTGCTAATACCTGCCTCACCAGCCATTCCTTTAGCTTTGGGGACCTGTAATAATCTGAACTGTCGCATTTGCATGCAAGAGAGATGGTTAGTAGTTGTTTTGGCAGCGATTACAAAGGCGATGGGTGGTGCAGGCTGCAGTGGCCTCCTGGTCAGAGCTCTGGATCTTAATATTTTACAAATTAAGCATTGTATGTAAGTAATTTAGGTTTTGTGAAGCTAGCCTGGAATTTACATTTTTTTCAATTTAAAAAGCCAAAAGGCGCATCGCTTGACCATTATTATCAAGGGCAAACTTGTGATTGGGTGTTATTTATTGGATCTGATAAATTCCAAACCATACATAGTAGAATTTTAACAGGTCTGATAAACATTTGCCCAAAATTGGGGCCACTCGTAATAGAGGCCCCTATGTCCATTAGTTTAAAATAAGATGTTCTAAAGAAACAGTTTGTAAGGGAACATTTAAGGGTTCTGTGGCAAGGAATTATCCCTTTGGCTATGTTGAACCAAATTTACTAACATAACTTGTGAATGTGAAGCAGCGCAAATGACAATGAACTTACACACCAAAGCTATTTTGCAACGAAAGTAGATACAAGCACAACACAAAAACAATGTATGTCTGAAGTGCTAGTCCCCCTGTAATGCACGTATTAGGGCTTACCAGGATGGGAAATTGCAAACACTCTTAGGATTCCAGACAGTTTGACTTAGCCGTCTGTGACATCCTATCACCAAATGGATCCAAGCACAAACAATGGCCAAGCAAATTATTGCATGCTATTCCAAAGCGCAACATGCAATTTACCCATGGCTATTTGTCATTACATAGAAATCTGTACTGGAGTACGAATGTCATTTGTGACACAACTGACTTACCCAACTGCCACCACCCAACTGTTAGCATCACGCAAAACAAATAATTATCGAAACACGAGCACAGCTGATGATCATTAGATCATGTGTCTGTAAATGTGTTGCTGTGCACATTGTGGTCTTGCTTGCAACAGATTATTAACTCTTGCTTGCGAGCGATATTGTATTCAACAAGGGCCTTGCAGCTCGCCCATTGCTTAACATTCATTGGCTTCATTTTCACTCTAATTTGATGCCTTCTAATTGGCCAATGCGTGCGGACTACACTTCCCCCTTTTTCAGCTGAAGTATGGACCAAGTACGGATTGTTTCCGCTTGATTGCTGTCCTTCAGTGGATGGCGCTGTGACTGAGAAACTAAAATTTTTTCTTCTTCCCTCTCCTCCTTGATGAACCTCTTGTCATTTATAAATATGTTCTACTATGTCACATGCACTTCAAAGAAGCCCTTTTCTCCCTTGAAATGGAAGTTTAATTGTGACGACAGATGTTATCTGCTTCCAAATGCATTTTCACTATGTCATTGACGTTAGCACAATTGCTTTCTTTATGTGATAGGATTTTTTTTCAAAATGTCATCTGCTTTAAATTTTTCACACACAGGGAGATTAGCTGATTTGCACAGAATCTCAGAGGGGTTGTGCTAAGACCTAACAACCATTGGCAAAGCCAGTAGGTCACACCTTTGAGACTATTGACTCTGCTATAGCTTTTCATTCATTTTGTACAGCATTAGCATTACAGACACTGGCAATAATTTGAAGTCATACTTCATAGCAGCGTGGCAGCTCTGTACCATGACAAAAAAAAAGAGAACATAGATGCAGTCAGTGCTTATACACTTTTAGTAAACAAAAAAGCCCATTAGCTCTAGCTACATCACAGTGTTGTTTTCAATTAGTTTTAGCCACATTTAAAAGCATCCACACTGCTGTACTGCATGGCCTCCAAACATTGTCAATCATAGCCGCGACCTATTGGCTTTCCAGTGCTTGTTGACTTTCACCCTGCACAGAGCTGCAGATTTTCACACAGCACCCCAAATGGGCCATCATTTCTCAGAATGCATTGTCAAGAAAAATAACACAGCAGAGTTTTCACATTTCCCATGTAGACTTTTCACTGAAATAAGAGAACACTCTGCATTAGTACACTGCACACTACAGCCAATTCCAATGTTGTTTTTCTGTCGAAGACACAAAAGGTACATTATAAGAATTCATTCCTAAAGTCTGAGAAAGTCTTTTTCAATCAGCCTGTGTCACACAAGCCCCCATCTTTTTTATGACAGTACAGCAGCAATGCCTGCCAGCTAATACTGGCCAGCATTCAACAACACTAGACACTATTTATCTTGTCAGTCATTAGTCACACCCTACAGCCGCAAGGCACCTTAGTAAGAGTAGTTCTGCTCAAAAGGCACACTGTCAGTCACAAGTAACACATGCTAAGCACCCATAAACCTTCATCCGATACAAATCACACACATCAGGCAACAATAGCCCACAGCAGGCATCCATAAATTCCATCAAACTCTAACAGCCTCAAACAGGGATAACTGAATATAATATTCAGTCTCAACAAGTACACTATTCAATAATCATACCTTCAAACAATATTCTACAGCATTTACCCCATGAGGCACTATTATGCCATAACCTCTCAAGCGGGCAACATTGTGCACTGTTTATCCGCTGACAGGGGCCACTGTGTATTAGAACATTGAAAATAATGGAGTGCTTCGGGCTTCTAATGGCCGGTAGAAGACTGGAGCATCAATATTCCAGTGTTTGTTGAACAAAGGTCTCACCGAGCCAAAGAGGATTTCAACTCCTTCGGGCTCCATTAGGCCTTTGTTTTACAAATCAGAACATACTGCCCTCCAAGTGCAGAATTTTCGAATAGCCTTAGAGCCCTCCTTAGGGGGCTCTACCAGCCATAAAAGGTCCGCAGTTAAAGGCCTTCATCTTCGGCTCGGGCCTTTAACACTGGAGTGAGCCTTTAAGGGCTGGTAGAGCCAGCTATGGCGGGCTTTAGGGCTATAGTAATCACCCCTTTGGGCAATGTTGTGTACAATAATCTTTGAATGGATGTTAGTTCCCTTCGACCACATCCTGCATTATTCTGACCCCATAAGGTGCTATTCTACAATAATCAGCCTGTCAGCAGTATTGTATCATAACTCACACTCAGAAGGTAGTATTGAGCCTTACAATGCTCAGTGGACAGTACTTTCTTAACAGTGCCCAAAACAAGGAGCAGTTGCTGCATTAGGAACTATCTACAATCTATCCCATGTAGTAGTCACACAATCAAAGAACCCACTGCTCATTCATACTAGATACATAATATTAAAAACCATGAAATTGATAATTAACAAAAGTAAATAAAGCCAGCACCTTTTGTGCAATTACTCTTCCTAACAGACAGCAACATTCAAAAGTCAATTAAACAGCCACAATAGAGAAATAATTTCCTCTCAGGCACAATAGTAATAAATAACTGCCACAATCCAGCATTGTGTGAAACATTAAGCACTCAGAACATCTCACCAGACACATGATGCAGTTGTCCCCCATTAGGAAGATGTCTCCCTATAGGGTAATGGCCAATGAAACAGACAGTTATCATTACATTAGACAGTGCTCTCCTAACAGGCAGCTGCTCTCCAATACGCAATATCATCTCGACAGAAAATACTGCCTCAATGCGCAGAATTTCATAAACAGACACTCTTTCCAACTGTTAGTCTGCATCAGCAATAGCCATAACCATACCCAACAGTAAAAAAATCCCAACAGACACTTTGCACGTGAATCATAACATACTTTTTGTAATCATCACTTCCACCAAGCAACCACTCCCATCACTCCCACCAGGTAATCATGCCAAACAATGTTGCAAAACAATCAACCTACCAGACATCAAATGTCAAATACTCATCAACATTAGACAAGAGTTAATATTCCCCAACTAATCCCTGCTCATCAACCAGCTAATTGCTGCTGAGAAGACAAGCATTTGCAACGCAATAGGTCTCTCATTACTGAGAGTTTGAGGTATTGGCGTTGCAGAACCAATAGCTCATACTTTCAGTAATGCGGAACCTAGTGCATTGCAAATGCTTGCATAGGGAGCCAGGAACCAGCATTGTATGTCTCAGTGCAGTACTGTAAGCCGCTCCTAGAGCTCCCTTATGAGAAAGGGACCAGGACTGCATGTCTAGGTACAGTGCCGCAAGCTGTTCCTAGAGGTCCCTAGTGAGCAGGGCAACAGCACTGCTTGTATAGGTGCAGCACCACAACTGCTCCTAGAGGTCCCTAGTGAGCAAGGCACCAGCACTGCATGTCTAGGTGAAGTACAGCAAGCTGCTCCTAGAGGTCCCTAGTGAGCAAGGCACCAGCACTGCATGTTTTGGTAAAGAACCGCAAGCTGCTCCTAGAGGTCCCTAGTAAGCAAGGCACCAACACGGCAGGTCTTGGTGCAGTACCGCAAGTTGCTCCTAGAGGTCCCTAGTGAGCAAGGTACCAGCACTGCAGACCTCTTTTGGTCACATATGGTACTGCACCCTGCAGAAGATAAGGTAAATCCACCCTACCCATAATGCATTGCATGCAAGACAGTACTACCTGTACAGTCAAAAAGCTATGTCCATATATACAACTAGTAATTTGAACATGTGACAGAAGAATTACTAAATTAATTTCAGATTAGATTGTACTCTGTGTGGAGCTGATGAAGGGAAATTTATAGAGGGTCTCATATAAATGTGAGATGTTCTAGTGAGCAAAGTGACCACTGCCAGCCTAGCTTAGGACCAAGTGTGTATATTGCCTGAAGCCTTTTAAGAAAATAGTGCCTTGGGGCTGTTATTAAAACTTAGGGAGTAACAACACATGTAACAGGGGGTGTCCTCATGGGAGGTTACAAAAAGAGACACAGCTGTACTAAGGAGGGACTACTAATCCTATTGACCAATGAAAAGCCACCAATTACAAAGGACAGCAGCCAATTAAAACGATGGGCGGAATGTGGGCGGAGCTTTATGCACATATCCTGAACACAGCATGTCTCGAAGAGACAGCACAAGCGCTGCCTAGGTAATACCTAAAAAGAATCTCATCTGCATACATTTTGCTCATAAATCATAGCCAGGACACATGCACGTTAATAACCAATTAGAAATATCAGGTGATCAATATCAATCAGACATAGTTTGGAGACAACTCGAGCACTATCCTTGAAGATTTGATTCTTATGGACTAAAAGAAAGTGATTCTATGCACATCACAATTACTACATTGGACTTGAGTATTTTACTAAATATCAAAATTGTAATCCTTGTGGTCCAACTGCAAGTATAAACGTATGATTCACTAATCACCTCTATGTTGGCAAATATACTGCTCAACATTTACCACATAACAGTACTGGTACCTAACCCGCTCTGGACAGGCACTACAACAAAATCCGTGGGGATCAATTTGGGAAGACAAACAACACAGTCAGAAATCACTTGCAAACCACCTCAGATGTAGACGTGTTACTAATTGGTCTGCAACATGTCATAACTAATGCCCTCAATAAACTGGGCATCCTCAAAATGAGGAAACGGAAATACAGGATCAAAATTTTCAACCCATGGGTCAGTAAAGCAATAGCTAAGTTGAAATAGTAATGCCAGAGCTTGGAGCATCTATGGAACAGGCTCCGGGCAGATGAGAATACAACACGCTGCAAAAGACGCATGAGAAATTATCACAAATATTATATGAGTTACACAGTTTAATATCCCCAAATTCAATAACAAGGAACCTGCTAAAACAAAAGACGTATTTTGCACAAATGATTAAACCACTAACCTTGACATCTTAAAGATCACAAAAACCGTTTCATTCAATTTCTCTCGTTCAAATAGTATAGGTATTGACACTTGTCCAAAAAATCAAAACACCAATTGCTTCGAGAAGGAACCAGTCTCATAATTTGCATGAACTGTTCCTCCCTATTACCTAGGCTAACATTATGCTCATGTGGAAAATAGTCTTTAAAAGAGATCAGTCCCTGGTGACCAAAATACTGCATCATCTCAACACTTTTGAAGAGACCCATTGCAAGCCCACGAGATCTGGCAAGCTACCAGACATTTTCTAACCAGTAATACTCTAAGCCAACTAAAAGAATACCCTGAGGCAAACCTTCTCCTTCACCATTTATAGTTAAGGTTTATGACCATACTGTGCTTGCAAACATCTGGAAAGACGTCTTCACCGACCTAGATGAAGGAAAGCCGGGTTTATTGATACTCCGTTACCTTTCAGCAGACTATGGCATGATCGATTTTGACACTTTATTGAAAAGACTCAATGGACTAATGGGGAATTAGACATGGATTTAAAATTTATCTACACTTTCTTGAATTATAAAAACCTACAAATAACTATAAGAGAGGAGGACTCATGGACCCAGCGACTTGAGACCCTCACAGGTGATTTGCAGCGCTCTATAAATGTCTGATTGGTTGATTGATTAATGGATACAAAAGATAACAAGACATACCACATCAGTCCTCTCTCCTCTGCCCATCCTTCAATATCTATATGCTTCTGCTGGCATACATATAAGATGCTCTGTGATTTACTTCAAAAGGAACAAGAAGACACCCAAATAAACATCCGGCTGAAAAATAATTCAAGGAATCAAAAAACATTGCATTGCAATTAGTACGTATTCTAATGATTGAAGGAAACTGTAGTCAGCCAGCATGGGGTCAAAAACAAAATCTTAGTACTGGGAGAGGCAATCTTGAACGAGATTCTTTTTAAATGTCTTCCCCCACAACATCGCAAAAAGCATTTTATTTGGCACAGATTTATTATTCAATCAGCCGTGTAGTGAGAGATCCAAATCTTAAATCATTTTCCAGGGTCACAGTAAACCGTTTGCTAACGCAAACCAATCCCTAGGTGGGGTTAACGAAGGCCCCAGTGATGGGAAAGCTGGTTTAGTGCAAAGTATTAGAAAAAGGGTTTCCAAAAAACTTTCAGATAGCAACGACTACAGATTAATGTTTCCAATTTTTGCCTGAATGTCCAAAATCATACAGCACCAGCCTTGAAAGCACTCCATTCCCTCCTGGTGGAGTCAAGGATCAAAATCAAAGTTATATACACCGTCCAGAAGACCTATTGGAGAAATACGCATGGGCGATCGGTCTAGTTGTAAAAAAACAACGTATGAGCAGCCAATTTACAACGAATCATAAATCATTCACACATTTTTCAAAGGAAATACCTCACCCTCCTGCCAAAAAGTAGTCTAACATAGCAGGCATATTTGTAGAGTGCAGTTTCACCCATGGGATCTGTTTGTACTGTTGACACCTAACAAATGTTTATTGTTACCCAGCTCAATGACACTCATTTTACCAGCCTAGGAAGGATGAAGGACATTGTGGACTTGCCTGGATCCGAACCAGTGACTGTGAGGTTAAACACAGACCATGCAGTCGATTTTTTAGTCTACAGTTGATAGACTCACAAGTTCTTGTGGAGGTACACCTTTTATCGCTGATCACTAATTTTAAAGATGTCAGACATTACTTCGTGATTCCTGCGCTTTTATAAACCTTCCTGCTTAAGGATAAGAAAGCACTTTGCTGCCAAGAAGTCCCTTATTTACTCATGGATAAGTACTGGATCCTGGGCTGTCACTTCCAGGATTGCTGATCAAGGGCCTTGTGCTCCGGCCTTGACATGTGGCAGTCCAGATTCTACAGAACAGGGGAGACTGGCTCCCCTTTTGTATACAAGAGATGAGTGTGGGTGCTACATTTTTACATTTGTAGGTTGGCAATCTATTGATCAGGTTGACCACTGAAGAGATTTTGAGTAATCTTATTGAGAAGTGATTAGTGCGCCCACTAGCAAAGACTAGAGGTTGATAGACAAGGGAGGCGTCTTCACCAGTGTATTGGTTGGGTGATTGATGCCTTGGCTATTGCATTTTCTTGGGTGGGCATTCTGAGGCCGCAGCTCAAGGAAGACACTGAAGTGTTCTTCTGCAACGGCAAACAATGTGCGCTGCTTGAACAGAGAATCGAGTGGACGTCGACTCAGTGCTGCACAAGGCTTAGAAGAGAACCTGGATTTTCTTTTAGGTTAATGTTACGCTTCATCCTCTCATCTATTCCTCAAGTACGGCCCCATTTTAGGAATCTCGGATACGGTGGTAGCATCCACCCCAGGCCTTCGAGTGTAGTTCTCTATGCAAGAGAAGAGCGAATGGCTGCGGTTTCTGAAAGATGCATTCAATGAACGTATGTATGTTAAAGGGGCTGAGGATAAAGAGTTCCTTGGTGGGGCTCCACAAATGCAGGCCACTGGGATGGGGAGCAATGTGCCCACGTTTCCCTACTGTTCGCTGTCGCTCCAGCGTGAGGGTAGCCATTTTAAGGTGGTCTGGAGGCTCTGGTGGTGTGCTGGTCATGCAGGAGTTCGTGAGGGCTAGTCCCCAGCGTAGATAGAGTAAGCAATCTGTGCCAGTCTGGGACAGGCTGCCACCACGTGTTCTAATTGGGGCAGATTCTGTACACTCTCAGGAGACAGGCCTGAGCGACAGGCGTGGAGCCTGAGGGGGGAGTCTAGCAAGCACTGCAGCTGGGCTTGGCATATGTCATGCCTTCTCCTCAACCCTTCCTGTTCCTCACTGGCCTCCTTGTGACACCGCCTCATATGAAAAGAGGGCCATGCTCCTCTCTGGCAGGTTGAAGGATTACAGGAGCAGGCGGGCGCGAGGCACTCGGTGACTCAGAGGTCACAGGAGTCAAGGTGAGAGGCGATAAGCGGGCACTGACTGTTCCTAGTGACTGATAACCAGCAGCTCGTCTGATTATATCAGTGCCGCTCTAGTCTGGCAGCTGCTGTTAATCTGTTGGCAGCAGGAGATATCTGCTGTACCATCAGAGACCTCACACCGTGTGCCTTTTCACGAGGACATCTATCGGGCTGCGCCAGTGCAAGCAGCGTCTGAACGCCCACTGCCCGGGCACCCACAGGGGCAATAGTGGCACTGCAATAATGCGCCAAAAATATCAGTTTTTTACCCAAACTGGTTGTTTCGCTTTTGGCGTTTAAGGATTTGGGTTACATTTAACGCCATCATTCGTTTCTTAATGAGCAGCACACAGGTTTTTTTAAATATTTATTTAGCACTGTGAGTGAGTGAAGTAGTCTTGAAACATTACTGAGCAGGCATCTTCAGCCTAGAAAGTATATGGTGGGCTTATTGTTTGCATTTGCACAGACATGGGTTCCAGTACTTACACACAAACATTTTCCAAAGGGCCAACATTCTGGGTGTGTGATGTGGGGCGCATTGATGCCAGCAGGGTGGCCGCGAGTTGAGGTGAGAGTTTGAGGTTCTTGATGGTAAGGTGGGTGTAGGGGAAGAGAGGCATAGACATCTAGTGGCGAATTGCACAATGTGAAAACAGAAAATCTGGGATTCATCCCGGCTTCCCCACTTTACCAAATTGTGTGATCCTATGCAATTGCTTTATTTAACTTTCCCCCTTTTTCCTTCATTACCACACATAAAAGGACCTTGAAATGCAAGGGTTCAAAATGCGTGTTTTACAAAACTTTCACCTGTGTTTGATTTAATAAACTACATTGTTGTTCATGCATAATAGGATCCCAGCCCAAAGAGTACACATAAGAAGTGAATTTTCTCTCAGTTCACTATTGGTATTGTTTTCAGGGAGGAAGAAAGAATGTATGTTTCTAAATTCAAGTTTGAAAACTTTTGACTTTTAAAACTTCTCAACCCACTGATATAAAAAATGTACTAAGGTGAAATAGCTCTGCATGTTAATGAAATACACTTTTTGAATTGAAGATACTTTATCATTTCTTTCACCTTTGCTGCAAGTTGTCTTTAAAAATGAGGGTCTTCCTAAAGTTAAGCAATGCAGGACACCCTAGTTATTTCCTGTCTCTAACTCCAATTAGCCTTTAAATAAATGCTTGCCAGTATAGATAATATCTTTGCATCTTAGTACTGAGTTGAGTAAACAGCATCCCAGTGCTGCTGTTGACCAGGGGGCGCACATAAACATCAGGGAGTCTTCATGTAAAGGTCAGGAGGGCCGCATGTAAAGGTCAGGGGGGCCGCATGTAAAGGCCAGGGGGCCGCATGTAAAGGTCAGGGGGGCCGCATGTAAAGGTCAGGGGGGCCGCATGTAAAGGTCAGGGGGCCGCATGTAAAGGTCAGGGGGGCCGCATGTAAAGGTCAGGGGGGCACATGTAAAGGTCAGGGGGCCACATGTAAAGGTCAGGGGGCCGCATGTAAAGGTCAGGGGGGCCGCATGTAAAGGTCAGGGGGGGCCGCATGCCGCACCAGGCTGTACTTTGAGTATCCCTGCTTAGTGCTTCCTTTATGCTTATGTTAGAGAAATTGATGGCTAAACAGAGCACCTTTCCAATTCATTCTAAATAACCAGCGGTTCCTCCATTAATTAAAGATCAAGGGTTATGTGTAGAAACCATGTGTTCTTTAAATCTGAGTGCCTTTGTGAGGCTGGTTAATGGGGCTTTAGCAGGCAATAAGGTTTAGGCTTGGTGTGATAAGCGTCTGACTATTGTCGCTGTAAGTCTGGCTGATAGGTCTTGGGCAGTCAAAAACAGTTTAGTTTCTGTGTGCAATGCTACTGACTATGGGCCTTGTAAAGCTGGCTGATAGGGCTTGCGCATTCAATAACAGTTTAGAGTCTGCATGACAAGCATCTTATTCTAGTCTCTTTAAAGCTGACTGATAGCGAGTGGGCCGACAACAACAGTTTAATCTCTGCATGCCATGTGTATTACTCTGGTCTCTGTATAGCTGGTTGATAGGGCTCAGGTTGTCAATAAAAGTTAAGGCTCCGCGTGCCATGCATCTGACTGTGGGGACTGGTTAAGGCTTGGCGAGCCAATAACAGTTTAGACTCCGATTGACATGTCTCTGACTCTGGTCTCCGGAAGGCAGGTTGATTGCGCTTGCGCAGTCAATATTGTTTAGGCTCTGCTTGCTACACCTCTGACTTTGGTCTCTGTAAGGGTGGCTTATGGCACTTTGACCATCAATAGCAGTTTACAATCAGCATGACACATGTCTGGCTATGCTATGCTATGCTGTGCTGTGCTATGCTATGTAGACTTCTAAAGCACGTAACTACCCGAAGGCTACCAAGCACTATCGAGACAGGACCTATGCAAGCAAGTATCATGTAAACATAGGAATATTAATGGCGATAGGCCAAGCCATGAGCTGTTTCCTAAACCGTGTCTAACTGTCTTGGTTTCTTAGCTCTGTGGGCATTGGGTTCCACAGCATTGGTGTTGTGATCCTGTCCCAGGGGAAATGGAGATGACCAGTCATGTGTCGTCAGCTTATGAGATGATCGACAACGACAACCCAAAATCCTGCACAATGTCTATTAGTAGATATATATGTATATGTATATATATATATATATATATATATATATATATATATATATATATATATTTAGATATATATCTATAGATATATATAGATATATATTTAAAAGTATGGGACTGAGAAACCTGCGGAACACCCACACTTCAGGGGAATGATGTCCGAGTAGCATGGATTTTCACATACCTGAAATGACCTATCACTGGACTCTGGTCTCTGTAAAACTGGCTGATATGGCTTAGGCAATTAATAATTAGGAGTCTGCATTATATGTCTCTGACACTGATCTCCATAAGGCTGGCTGATGGGGCTTGATCCATTAACAGTTGGGGTCCTACATGGCATCCATCTGACTGTGGCCTTTGTAAAGATGACTGAAAGGCGTTGGGCAGTCAATAGCATTTTGGGCTCAGTCGGACTTGTATTTGACTCTGGTCCCCATAAGGCTGGCTAGGGCTTGGGAAATCAATAACAGTTAAAGCTCTGCATTAAATGTGTGCGACTCTGGTCTTCATACGGCTGGTTGGTAGGGCTTGAGCAGCTAATAGCCGTTTAGCCTGTGCAGGACATGTATCTGATGATGGTCTCTGTAAGGCTCGCTGATATGGCTCGGGCAGTCAATACCAGTTTAGGTTCTGATTGGCCTGTGTCTCACTCTGCAATCTTTGTTGGTCATCGTTGGGTGCTCATGCGTCAGGCAGAGTGGAATTACCTCATGGAATTCTTCTTCAAGTGCGTCTGGTTTCCTACACCATATGTATGGGAGAACCATATCCGATTTTACTGTACAGCTATTCCACATGGTAAAATTGCATGCAGCTTTGACTACAGCAGTAACCAAATCTCATTTCCACATTTCCCATTTTTTTCTGATGGGGGAGGGGAGTCGAGAATCCCATAAAACATGTTCCCCTTACTCCCCCCTTTACTTCCCCTCAAACAACATCCCGCTGAGAGATCCCCACCAATTTCCCCCCATGGATTTGGGAAATCTGGTAGTTTTATAACTGGAAACATTGGTCCCATAAGGTAATTCACCATTCAAAGGGTTTAACTTGTAATTTACAGTACTAGGGTGGATTTAATGCATGATAACATTATTATTGAAGGCAATTTTACTTGGCACCCAGAGCCATGCAACTTGGAATGAGGGGCTTTGTGTTAGTAAACATCATAGGGCTAAAATGGTTTTTGCATTTTAGCACAGTCTTGAGTAAATATTGTGGGTGGAATTCAAAAACATATATATATATATAGTTACATGAAGTAGTACTCCTATAGTACAATAGCACTCTCCCAATTCCTCTTAGCCACAGAGCCCCTGATTTGAGATGACACCAAAATTGATGGAAATTCAAATCAAACACATAAAAAGTATCTTCTTATGCACATGTTTCACTATTCACACAAATTGCAGGAAACTATATACCTAATCTTTAAAATTCCATTAACCAATATTACATAGGTTTCTGTCCAAGCACTGAACAACGACAAAACAGAAGATCTCCATCTCAATGTTCTAGCTACCCCTCCTCTGATTGATAATACTGGTCTGAAATGCCGATCAGTAAGAACTGAGGGGCATATTTTTTTTTTTATTGTGCAGCGCAGCAAGTCACCTTGCACACCAAGTAAGAGGAAGTAACGAAGAGAAATAAAGATACTTCTCCTTGTTATGCCTCACCTGGGGAGGTGCAGTATTTTGACGCATTCCCAGGTTTACCAGTAAAGGAAAATCTGGGAATGCACCAAAATCCATGGGTGGATGTGTGGGAACAACCACGCTCCTCCCATGGAATGCCTCCCTGCCGCAGAGTTCGCAATGCAACACTTTGCACTGCGTTGCGTTACTCTAGATTTATTAAGCCACACAATTCCACGGAAGGTGGCCAGGGGTGACTTGATAATTCAGGCTTGAGTTGTTTTGCTCTTGTGCCCCATTACGTGGGACAAGGGCGACACAACTCTTTCATAAATATTCCCCATATCCCTATGAACCTGGCTTGAGACTAATCTACACAGTTTCGAGAAATAAAACGCAATGCAGATTTTGGCCAAATCATAGTGCATTCTGCACTGCTCTTGAAATGCACAGCATGGGCTTACCAGATTCAGACCAATGTTGGAATTGTGGTGAATCACAAGGTGACCAGCACACGGACACGGCATTCTCTTACTTGTTCGTTCACTTCGGGAGAAGATTCACATATAAATTGTCAAGGCCCTTCTGACACACATACCCCCTAGCCCACGGGTACTCATGGTACAGCCCGCGGGCCGCCAGCAGCCCGACAAGCCTTCCGTGGCGGCCCGCGGACCTTGCAGACCTCTTACCCATGTTTTAAAAAAAAGAATTTTAAGAGTGTCTGCAAACACTGCGCGCGACTCTGAGAGACTCTGCTGCTCTGTGGGGGCCCGCAATTCCAGTGATTGAGTGGAGCTGTAGGGGCGCTAAGAAGAGGTGAAATACAAAAGCCTCATTAACATACAAATGGTCTTTTAAAGACCTGTGAAGTACTCGGGTGCGGCTGTGTGTGTGTGTGTGTGTGTGTGCCCGGGAAGCTGTCTCATCCCGGGCACACACAGGCAGGGTGAGATGACAGAGGGAGGTAGAGGGAGGGAGACAGAGGAAGGGAGGTGGAGGGAGGGAGACAGAGGAGGTAGGGAAAGGGAGGGACACATGGGGGGGGGAGGGAGGGAAAGGGAGAGAGAGGGAGATAGAGAGGGAGACAGAGAAAGGGTGGGAGAGAAAGGGAGATAAAGAAAGGGTGACGGAGGGACAAGAGGGAGGAAGACAGAGGAAGGGAGGAAGGAGGGAGACACAGGGGGGAGGGAAACAGAGGGAGGGAGACAGAGGGAGGAAGAGGTTGACAGAGGGAGACAGAGGGAGGGAGACAGACAGATGGAGACAGGGAGGGAGGGAGATGGAGACAGAGGGGAGAGGGAGGGAGACAGACAGAGGGAGGGAGACAGACATAGGAGGGATACAGAAGGAGGAGGGAGACAGAGACAGGGAGACAGAGGGAAACAGAGGGAGGGAGACACAGGGACGGAGACAGAGGGAGACAGACAGAGGGCGGGAGCCAGACAGAGGGAAGGAGCCAGACAGAGGGAGGGAGACAGAAAGAGGGAGGGAGATAGACAGAGGGAGGAAGGAGACAGAGGGTGGGAGACAGATAGAGGGAGACAGAGGGTGGGAGACAGAGGGAGGGAGACAAAGGGAGGGAGACAGAGGGATGGAGACCGACAGAGGTCATAATAGTCAGGTTATCTTGTTCACTTGTAGGTCTACTTTGATGCAAGTAGTCTGGACGCAAAAGTTGTACAGCCAATTCACCGAGACGATGTGAAAATGTAATTTTATTTCATCTGTGTATTCTCCTGCCATGATGGAAATAAAGAAATATTTTGAACTGAGAAACATCTGGTAGAGTAACATGACCCCCACAGGCAGCACTTAACCCCTTCGCTGCGGCGGCTATTCTGCCGCAGCGCTAAGGGGGCGGGGCGGCCGCGCGGCACGCCCATGCTGGTGACAGAACCGCTCCGTCACCAGCCTCGGTTGAGCTGTGCTCATGACGAGTTGTTCTGTCATGGCCCCGCCTGCTCAATACAACGCGCCGCGCAGGTGCAAAATCAGCACTGGGAAGGCGCGTCGAGCGGGCCATGACGGAACCGCTCCGTCATCAGCACATCGCTACCGTGGCTGATGACGGAGCGGTTCCGTCATCAGCGTGGAAGCGGTTTATAGACCTTGTGAGGTCTTTTGGCATTCTGTAAATATATTGATTAATTGACCGATCGCTACCCTTCCAGAGTATCGGCCAGAAAAATAATTACACAAATCGCCTTCTGTATGGTGTAATAAAAAAAGAAATATCCCCTATATCATAAATACAGTAGAACCCTTCCTTCGCCAGGGTTTCTTATTCGAGAATTTATACACAAACAGAATGTGTTGTTTGCAAGTTTCAAAAAGAAACAACTATGTGTTGTACTTGGTTACTTAAAATAGATTTGTATTCGTATCTAATACTATTGAATTCTTACACCTTATAACATACTTTAGAATACATTTATAAAAAGATGATTTATCAGTAAAATATAGAGGGATGCAGCATTGTATTTTGTGTCCTCCTATAGTGCTGTATGCATTTCATGCAATGGTGGGTCTGAAGGAGCTTCACAATTTTTGGAGAGAACACTACATCCAATGCATGTGTTCAGTGTTATTGAAATTGCAACAACAAAAAACAGCGATGTGCAATTGGCTTCCAAAAAATGTTCCCTTAAGGTAACGGGAAGAATGTTTAACATTTAGACATTCGGAGATGTCAGAGCTACATTTCTTCAATGTCACTCAACATGGAACATTAAATGGAGGCAAAATTGCTTGTATTACCTTCATGCACACAATATGACATTACTATCTCCTTATTGAGAAATACTAGTCACGAACTACTCCTTTTTAAATAGCCTTCATTCCATACATGCACCCTTTCTAAACATTGAAATAGGCGGTTACCTAATTTAATAATATCGATTTAGGAAGGATGGATGGCTCTTAAGGCCTCTGAGGTGGCTGAATTTGTCTGCAGCGTGCATTCAATTAGTTAAGCAATCCTGCCAAAAAAAGAATACTTTACAGTAAAGATCCACTGCCCTCCAAGACTGTCTTAAAGATATATCACTGATATGAGGGGAAAACACTGCAAAGAACAGAGCGTTGGCAGAACTTGTATGCTTCACATTGTCAATACAGAGTTATTGTTCTTGTTTGGATTGGAATTTATGTAAACATTGTTCACGCTTTCGATACCATATCTTTTAAGGACACAAGAGGGCAGCAATGTCTCGGTCTTGGGTAATAGCCACTAAATGATGATTTGTGTTTTTTAGGTCTCGCGACCTATCGATGCGCGCAAGCGCATCGAGCGTAGCGAGAATTCATGTCGGCGAAAACATCTTCAAACCAAAGGGCTTTCAGCCCCGCGGTTTTCATGCAGTGCCCGTGTACATGCACGCGCACTCCTCCCACACCAGCAACTCCCCCCTCCCACACCAGCACCTCCCCTCTCTTTCCACGCAATCACAGCCTCCCCCTCCCACACCAGCACCTCCCCCCTCCCACACCAGCACCTCCCCTCTCTCTCCACGCAATCACAGCCTCCCCCTCCCACACCAGCACCTCCCCCCACCCACACCAGCACCTCCCCTCTCTCTCCACGCAATCACAGCCTCCCCCTCCCACACCAGCACCTCCCCTCTCTCTCCACGCAATCACAGCCATGCTGCACTGCCGAGCCTGGGCTTTTTTATTTAATTTAATTTAGAGCTGCGGACGCCTCAATCTCCTCCCACCTCGCATGGCCGTCCTTTCTGCCCGCCAGCACTTCAGTTCCGCCCTGAGAGCATGGTATTATCTTCTTATTTCCATCACGTCCATCGCTAAAAGAGAGGAAGGCTTACAGGAAACATCCTCTGCAGTGGGGCTTATCTCGACTGGGACAGTAATTCAAAGTTAAATGGCGCCCCCCCCCACCAGTCTCCCGCCCCCATCCGGCTTTCCTCCGAATCCGCCTCCCCTCACTCGCATTCCCGCCCAAGGCTCTCCCGCCCCCATTTGAGATGTAGCCTGCTTGCAACCTGTTGTGTAAAACACATAGCCTCCTCCCAGCTGGGCCGCTGCCGAAGTCCTGCTCTGCCCCGGGGGCAGACTCTCTTTCATCACTGGTCACCCGGGGGCCTCCCATGCTTGTGCGACCTCGACCAGCCCTGCACTTCCCACCTTCAGGCAAAGGAGCTGCCGGCAGCAGGCTTCCCCCTCCTTCTCTTACATTGGGGCTGGCCCATCGCCTGCAGATTTCCCTGTGCTGCTTGCTGCTGGAGGGGCCACTGCAGACTATCTCGCGCTGTGGACCATCCACTGTCACCTGGCCGCAGGCGGTGTCCCTCATATCAGCTGCTGCAGAGACGATCCCATACGTGCTCCCCCGCAGTTAACCATCACTTCAGCATTAATAACAATGGATCACAAGAACGCCAAACTGTGTTTACTAATAAAATGTTATACTGGAATGCCCCCACTTGTCTTTCCTTCTCGGAGCTGACGGGTTGCTTTTATCCTATTTACATGCCTTTATAATTTCTCTTTTTCACTGATGACCTCATTAGTTCTTTTCATCACCTTATCGTACCAGTTCTTTGTCCCCTTGGATGTCATCACTCGGATGATACCTGCTGCTTTTCACGTTAGCTTACAGATCCATTTATTTTTTAAAGAGAAGGTTTTACATGGTAAATATTGAATTGATATCGGTTTGTTTTAAAAAGTGGTTTACATTAAAACTGGGACTTCTCTTAAAAAAACGTAAGCGTCCAGTGTGTCTCACAGCTGCAATATGGGTAGCTCGTTTCTAAGCACTCAATATTTTGGCAAACAAGGGGGCCTACAGAGAGTTACTGCGTTTTGCAGAGGATCACACTGTTTGGTTGATTCGTGCGCGCCGGGATTCAGTGTTAATTAAATCGCCGCGTTCTTCAGTTCAAGCATTTTTCAGCATAATCTGAGCACGTAAACTTCACACTAATACCCAGTAACGAGAAAACCAAGAGCTAAACAGAAGCAAAATGTATCCACCATCTCTCCTCTCATACTGTAGGGGCCTGGCGAATGCTTTAGTAATATGCACAAGCAATTACTGCCACAGCTTTATTTAAAAATGTCACAAAAAGATGTTAATATTTCACCTCTGTTCTTGTTTTATGCTGTTTTACTTTGACATAAATACCAGTTTAACATGAAACTGCAACGGCATTTCCAATGCACCATCATTACCACTGCAAGAGTGAATCCCTTCAAACAATGAACAGTTTGTGATTTCTTTGCACAGATATTACATTATTTATTACTTTGGCATTTCACATAATGGGGAATCAATTATTGCTATGATACCGGAGAGGCTTTGTGGTTGAGCACATTGCACACACATTAATATGGCATGCATTTCTTATCAACATTGACTCAAGGATCTTATGATTTCTCCAACTAAATGTGAAAATCTAGCAACAAGTATCACCTACACTCTTCAAGGGCATGCAGTGGTGCTGCTTTTTTCTGACTAACACGTTTTCGAGTGTATTGCAAGGATATGTGTCTTTTATTGAAACATCTCCTCTACTCGCCACTCTCCCTTTCCATTTACTCCCAAAGCCTTCCATTTTGCCCCCGTATTACCTCTCCTCACACCACAGCACCACTCAATACCACAGCACCCCTCAACACAACAGCACCACTCAACACCACAGCGCCACTCAACACCACAGTGCCACTCAACACCACAGCACCACTCAACACCACAGCACCACTCAACACCACAGCACCACTCAACACCACAGCACCACTCAACACCACAGCACCACTCAACACCACAGCACCACTCAACACCACAGCACCACTCAACACCACAGCACCCCTCAACACAACAGCACCACAGCACCCCTCAATACCACAGCACCCCTCAACACAACAGCACCACTCAACACCACAGCACCACTCAACACCACAGCACCACTCAACACCACAGCACCACTCAACACCACAGCACCACTCAGCACCACAGCACCCCTCAACAAAACAGCACCGCTCAACAAAACAGCACCACTCAACACCACAGCACCACTCAACACCACAGCACCACTCAACACCACAGCACCACTCAACACCACAGCACCACTCAACACCACAGCACCATTCAACACCACAGCAACACTCAACGCCACAGCACCACTCAGTGCCACAGAATCACTCAGCGCCACTGAATGTCACAGCGCCACTGAATGTCACAGCACCCCACAATGCCACAGCACCACTCAATGCCACAGCACCACTCAATGCCACAGCACCACTCAATGCCACAGCACCACTCAATGCCACAGCACCACTCAACGGCACAGCACCACTCAACGGCACAGCACCACTCAACGGCACAGCACCACTCAATGCAACAGCACCACTCGACACCACAGCACCACTCGACACCACAGCACCCCTCAATACTACAACACCCCTCAATACTACAACACCCCTCAACACTACAACACCCCTCAACACCACAGCACCCCTCAACACCACAGCACCCCTCAACACCACAGCACCACTCAGCACCACTCAATTCCACAGCACCCCTCAACGCCACAGCACCACTTAACGCCACAGCACCACTCAACACCTCAGCACTCACCACTGATTGCCACAGCATCACTCAGCACCACTGAAGCCCACAGCATCACTCAGCACCACTGAAGGCCACAGCATCACTCTGTGCAACCATTCAACAACTGGTTCTAATATGTTCTCTCAATGTTTCAAACTTTATTACAAATGTCACAAAAAGATGTTAATATTTCACTTCTGTTCTTGGATTTTCATCACAATAAAATACACTGAACATAATCTTCCCAAAAGTTATTTACAAAAGTTTAAGCTATTGCTATTATAAATTACAATAAATTTTATTTAAGTATTAAGTATTATAAAAAATAAAACCCATTGTTATTTGTAATATTAATACATCTAAGTCATGTAAATACAACGCATATTGCATTACAAATGCTATAGGTGTCACGTTTGCAAAAGTTAAAACTATTGGCATTGTAAATGACAAAGCTATTAATTTCGCTATTTTCAAAACCAACACATAAATAAAACAAGCACTGGCGTTGCCAATAGGTCTCGCAGTAGGAAAGTTGGAGCTATTACAATTGCAAATAACAATGCCTTTTATTTTTGTTTTCATTTTAAAAACATAAAGGGCTTTGTCATTTACAAAACCAATAGCTCCAACTTTCCTACTGCGAGACCTATTGGCAACGCCAGTGCTTGTTATACAGTGCTACGTTCCTCAGTGATTCCACGGCCAAGTTGTATAAATGACAGCTATTACCAGGGCCACTGGAATTGTGCAGCACAGGAGGGTCAAATTAGGTGGCAGGATTGAGTATATTATGTGGCAAGAAAAAGCAAATTATGGGGCATTATGCAGCATATTTTCTGATAGTATTACTGCATTATTTTGTTATTTTGAAACTTGTTAACACTGTCTAGCCAATAGTTGCACCTCATCAGTACCAGTTTACTACCCAAATATAACAATAAGCTACAGAAAGATGACCAGTTAACCTTTGCAAAGGACCTTACGCTGCACGGCAACACGTGTCGCTGCGTTCTTAGTGACGTTTGAAGCGTTTGACCTAGAAACAATTTTTTGGAGTTAAATCTGCAGATTATACATCAAATGATGGATCATATGGCAAATGTGTCAAATCTATAATTATGCAAAAATTGCACAATCATATAATTCCAGTGTCCCTGGATATTACTAATGTACACTGTAGTGATACTTTATTTACCAACATCGGAAGGATGAAAGCTAAGGAGGCTTTGCCAGGAACCTCAGATGACTGCATTTTTGGCAGTGATCATGCCATTCACTGAGCAAGCATGACGGCGAGAGAATACTGTATAAAAAGGACAGAAAGCCCTCCACTAATGTCTGAAGCAGGGGTTTCCAGTGTCAGTACTGGAGGGCTGTATCCATGCCAAAATTTTAAGATAACTACGTTTATCGAAATGTGGATATGCTATCAAATCTGCATGGATCTGCCCCACCTGGACAGACATTGGGGAAAACCTGGTCTACAGGGTAGCATTAGAATACAAGGTTTGACAAAGCCAGTAGGGTTCGCCATGTTGACCTATTGGCTTTGCCAATGCTGTTCAGGATTAGAAAAAAAAGGCATGATGCTGTGGTCACTGCTGAGGTCTGCATCATTCTATATTTGTGCCTGCGCTATGACATACGTCTGCACATGTGTGATGATTTACGCATTACATGCATCTCTACACAGGCTCAAACCTGTGGAATGAGCCAGGCAGCATAATATATATATATATATTTTTTCCCAATCCAAGATGTGTATACTACTTATATCTGTAAATTAAAAAAAATGAAATTTTCTGTGTACAAATGCACTTTTGGTAGTGCAGATCAAACAGGCAGCAAATGACAGCTGTCAGGTCCACCCAAAAAAATCCAGACATTTCTAAAGGACCTGAAGGGTGGGGGAGAAGTAGGTGCGCAGCAGGTGAGCAGCAGATGAGGAGCAGGTGTGGGAATACAATGGGGAGTAGGCGGAGGCAGGAGAGCAACAGAGGCATGCACAAGTGTTTTTTGTACTGCAGAGTAGCCCAAAAAAATGGCAGCTACCAGCTCCTTGTAATATAAAAAAAGAAAAACAAATGTTTACCTTCCACAAGGGTTAGAAGAGCAACAGAGGACTTGGTGAGAGGTATGTGAAGCAGGAGTTCTGGGATATGGCGGCAGGTAATCAAAGGGAGGCATAGCAGCACAAGAGAGAAAGAACAAGAAAACCTAAGCTCTCTCATGGAGTGCTGAATGCAAAAGACACAAGTTATTCCTCGAATGCAAACAGAGGGCGGATACAAGTCAGCCTATCAAATGGATGGTAAAGAGGCTATACTCCAGGGGAGGAACAACACAAGAAGAGAAAGGCAAGCCATCAAATCTAAAGCAATCAAATGGGAGTGACTATAAAGAAATTAATGGTACATTACAGGCAGACTCTAAGCCCACTGTAAGCATTTGGTAAGGGGCATAACAGGCTTTCACCTACAGACAACTCAGAGTTGCCTGGTAAGTCTGACCTAAAAATACTTACAACCAAGTATTGGGTGTTCTTTTATGTGTATTCCTGCCAATATAACATTATTGTTGTTTGTCATCAGTGATTGAAATCTAATGAACTTAAATTTTGCCATTTTGATGCAATTCCCTATATGAGCACAAGAGGGCAGACATGTATTTCATATGGAGAATATGAGCAATAAATTCGTGTTCAGTGTTTCTATTCCAAAAGAACATGGGGCAAGATTTACAAAGTGCTGTTGAGGTTGCAAACCTTGTGATCCGCAATATCAGTTAATATAACAAAAGGGCTTTATATAATGTACAAATATATTTTTAAGAATCAGAAAAGTCCTTCCGATTCCTAAAACAGCTTTTGTGACCCTGTCTGAAACACAAACGTAAAAAAGGCACCACCACATATTGATCAGTTACTTACTCCTGAATTGGGGAAGTAAATGTTTGCAAAGAGGAAGGTGTTCCGGTGGAGCCTCTCTGCCCTGTGAGCATATTTTTGTTTCTATTTTCAATTTAAGGTAGCTAGAACCCAAATGTATAAGAATAGGTATCTTGCCTCAATCCTTTCCTCTATTATAAACACTGTTGCATTTGTGGGGATTGCCTGTGTTCAGTAGTTCAAGTGCCTGTTGAAGCACCTCCAGTGCCTACCTTGTCAAGGCTAGCCAAGGTATCTTAAAAGCTTTCCTTCCACAATGGATACCTCTTAAATGTTTATGTTCTCTATTTTGCAGTATAGCTCTGGATGAGAGTTTCAGTCAAACAGCCACTTCAATTAATTATTAAATTAAAAGGGAATCAATTTACTTAAATGAATGCCTGGACCGTCTTTTCTAAATATTCTGAATAGCAATGATTGGCAAATATCAGTAACCTACCCACAAGAGTTTTTCTGTAATGCCAGGTTCCATTTCATACAGTTCAATGTCCAACACAGGGCCTACCTAACACCCTACAAGATAACTAAGCTTGAAGGCATTACAAGTGGAGTCCATGCACACGATGTGGGCGTATCCCAAAATCAGATATTTCAGGCGATGGTTCACAGAGTCACTTGTCTAAATAACTGATCACAAGGACTTGTTAAATATTGAAGGGTGCCTTTGGGACTTATTTAGAAGGTCCACACCAGTCAATGTGCTCCCCAGATCTTTGGAATTGGTTTTTCTGGAGGCAAGAAGAGACCTTACCATAGCCTAGAAGGTTTCCATTCCCCTCTATCGACAGGTGGATAAAGAGTGTGATACACCTTCCGGAAGCGGAAAGTACAGTTCTGCACAGGGAAGGAAAAGCGGACTGAGGAAATATCCAGGAGTATAGCAATTAGACAAGTTGGTCAAATTCTCATCATATAACAGCAAAGGCAATAACATGCCACCTTGAATCATCCTCTCTCTGACATCTCGCTTTTATACTCCACGGCCATCATGGATTTCTCTCTTGGTCATCTGTGGAGCCCAAGGAAGGCCTGATAACACATTAGATCAATAAGTGTGATGCATTGTTAATCTCCCACTTAGCCAGGTTAATCTGTTTACTCGTGAATGTCCTTCTAGATTGTAATCATGGCACCACCTACTAAAGTAGAACTCCCAGACTGCTCATGAGTTTGATTACCTAGATAGTCACATCCAGTCCACCTGCCATTAATTCACTATAGATGTACCTTTTGTTAGTTGTTTCTGATGTTTCGCTCATTGGTACATTCGACTCTGCCTCTATGGAAAGTCAAAGCATAATGTGGGATAGATCATTGTTTATGAATAGATGCTGTATTGACTCAGTGCGCTTGCTGATGTCTCGCCTTTTATATGAAAGATCAATAAAAAATACTTGAAAAAAAGTCTCTTCTTTCCATGATGTGCATGTGTGCTTCCCACAAGGAAAGAAAGAGGGTCATATTATACTTTACATGAACATGGTTGCTAACTCCAAGTGTGAAAACAAGAGGTGGGCAAAGTTCAGTGGAGCTCACATAGATTAACATGAAAGAAAGGCCAAGTTCTATAGTCTGGGCGAGTAGGTTAGACTAACTGCACATTAGGCATAGGAAGGAGATAACTTGTGCACATTCTTCTTCACGTTTGGCCGAAACGCTAATCAGGTCTCAAAACTATCACTGTTGACGGTAAATTGTGCTTTGCAGTCTCTTACTATTTATCTGATGAACTACTTCAGGGGGTATGAAGGAAATTGTTAAAATCAATTTAATAAAATATTGAGAGTAAAACTAATTGCAGTTCCAATAATAAATGTTTCTATTGTTGTATATCAATTACTGTTAGCCTAATCTTTTCCTATAGAACATACGTTTGATATTTTTTTACTGGCCAAGTTCTGTAGGTTGATGTAGGCCACCACATATTTTTTAAGAATTAAAGATAAAGCACTAACCTTTGGTGACAACACTTGAGAGAAAACCTGAATTCAATCTTAGTATCCCCACTTGACCAAGTATGTGATCCTAGGCAAACATTTCACTGTACCTCTGTTTTTAATTATAGCAAATGAGAGTATACTGAACTATGGGGGTGTGAGGATGTGTACTGTACAAACATCTTCTATGTTTAATTTAATGGATTATAATGTTGCTCCATGTATAATAAGAATCTAGGTATAGATAGGGTCAACATGACGACTGACTTGCATTGCAGTTTGCTAAAGGCATTGTCGTCAGCACATGAATGTTTCAAAGTTCATGTTATAAATCTCTTAATAAATAACTCTCAATGCAGTGATTAATTTGATGTACTAAGGTGAAAGGCGTCACTGTGTTAAAGAAATGCAAATGAATTTTGAGGAGATTTTATCATATGTTTGCATACTCTTTGCTTCTTGATTTACATAGCATAAATTTGAATTGCACAGCTCCTGAAAGGGTTCTATCCCGGTTCATTTGTTTGGTTGTCCACCTCTATAAAACCCATGACATACAAGCCCCTTTGGGAAGCAGCTGAGAACGCAATATCTTTATGTGAAGCACAAACAAGGGGTTAAACACAAAATAAAAATGTAAAATGGGGCGAGGCATAAGGAACCATTGACTGGGATTGTAAAAAACAAATTCCCCGCCTCCACCGATTTCTCTAATTGATGTAATTCAGATTGTGCCCATATGCAATCATTTTACGTGTGCATGTAATATGAGAGTTTTAGTGTTTCATGTATGTATACAGTTGTTTTTACTTTAGATCATGCATTTTTTTTTTATAGTGTAAATACTAGACAGATTTATTGTCAAGTAATAATTCTCATTGGTACATCTGAGTTTTTGAATTGAGTTACATATACTTGTATTTTTCCCCTTGATAAACTCAAGGGGACAACAGTTTCTCTCTGTCTTTCGAGGATCGTGCGCGTCGCATAAAATCAGACATGGGTCACCGTGTGATGATGCGTGAAACCGTGTGTCACACGGAGGAACTGCTAAGAGTTGGAAGGTGTGTAAAATTGACACATATTCCTATCAGATTAGAATGAAACCCGTTTTACACTTTCATGACCACAAGAGGACAGCATTGCACCAGAACAACAAGAACAAAAATCGCTTTCCGGGAAAAAAGTGGACCATAGTGCGGCATAATTTACCAACCAAGAGGCAGAGTAATTCTAGTCTGAAATGCACCATTTGCTAGTTTAGGAGGCATTGAATAGGGAGCTTGGCGGTTAAAATTGTTTGATTTCTTATTTTTTGCCAGTTGTTATTGTTAATCGCCAATACACACAATCGGACACCAGTATGACAGCTCAGTGGTGGATCGGAGTAGGTGATTAACATACAACATATGTGCGGAAACCACTCGATTATAGCTAAAATGTGTGAAAAAAACTTCAAAGATCCTTATGATAAGGTGTATGATAAGCTGATGTTTAAAACACAATATCCTTAAAATGTAATGTTTAAATGAAAAACTAAGTAATGGTGTCCACACCTGTTATTACAGGTCCACTCCTGAATAAGATTAGACCTATCATGTGCACTCAGGGTAGTATAGCTGTTGCAATTCAATCACTTATTCAGTAAATTGTTAGTGTACTACTTATCCCCAGTGAGGGTGTCAAGGCACTGGCAGGGTCCAGTTGATTAACAGAATAGCCAGGTCTTCAGGGACTTCCGAAACTCTGGAGGAGATGTTGAGTTCCATAGAAAGGGTAGCATATTCCATGTCTTCGCTGATAGGTAGGAGAAGATGTGACCGCCGCATCTGCCACGTCAGTTGTCGGGGGTGAGAGTTATAGAAAGGGACACAGAGGTGTCATGTGGGCTGATGGAAGTTCAGGCAGTAGTTTAAGTAGGCAGGTCCTCCGTTGTGTAGGGCCTTGTATGCATGGGTCAGGAGCTCAAACTGGCACCATTTCTGTGCAGGGAGCCAGTGGAGTTCCCTAAGATAGGGGGGATATGAATTTGTCTAGGACGATCCAGTAGGAGCACACTGCGGTGTTCTGTATGGTCTGTAGTTGTCAGAGGAGGTGAGCTGCAGTCCCTACGTAGGGAGTATTGCAAAAGTCTATGCTTTAGATGCAGGATGTGGGTAGCCAGAACTTCTTGATCTGAAATTGATAACCTTTATTCAAATAGTCACCTTTTTAGGTAATTCGATCTGCAATTCCAGCTGCATTTTGTTTGCTAGTCTCTCAAAAAGCCAGGATGTGCCAGGAGACAAGGACTCATGATATGATCTTGAGCCCCTTGACTGTGATGGATTATAAACTATCTGTTGCCTGATGCTATACGGAAATATGATGCCGCTCCATAGGATGCACTGACCACGCTAGGAACCTACGCATCACTCTGGATGACAAGCTAACCACTTAGACTCTTAATGGGTGTATGACCTCTTTCTCAAATAGCATGTACAGCTGTATGTGATCATTTCTTTTTATTAAGTAGCATTTACTGACAAAGTTCTGCACATTCCAAGTACTGTGAAAATGAACAAATGTTAAAAATCACCAAAGCTATGGTACTCTTTTTTTATACTTTCAAGCAATGGTTAGCCTGAGCCAGTAACACTAAGATTCCAACCTAAGTTCTACACATTGCGCAACCATTTGTGCAGCGAGTGCATTTACATACTGAAGTAACTTGAAGTCTATGATTTTTTCAGGTGTACTAAGCTCTTCCATTTACAACATGCTTGCGGTCAATAACCTCTGGCTCAAATTTATGGATATTTGCACTTATTGTCTCTGTGAAGCAGCCTGGTGGTTTATCAATCAACAAACACTAACTCTGTGACTTACCCTGCAGATATCCGCTCCAAAAAGTGGCACTTTAATACAGATGTGAAATCTAGACTTGAAATTTAGACCCGGACACAATACTTCATATATAATTTCCAGAACAGGACACAACTATGAGATCTATGGAGCTGGAAGAAGCACCGCATATGTGATCTACAAGATAGAGCTCTCCAGATCTGATCTCTAGAACAGGTTGCACCGCTGCACCCATCACCTCTAAAACTGGATGTTGTATTAGCACCGGTATCAGTATATTTGATAAAGCACAACGTTCACCCCTTAGGTTTTTTGGTGCTAAAGTAGAATAGGGGTTTATCGCAAATGGGTTATTGTTTGAAAAAAAGGTTTTCAATATCCTTCTACAACAGAAAGGTTGGCTATGGAGGGAAGGTTGTAGATTGTTCCAGACTCTGCCTGCTGCCACTGAGCAAGGTCTGTCTCCCTACCTACTTGTGCTTGATCTTGGCACTGGTAAGAGAAAATGGTGTTTGGATCTCCAGTTTCAATATGACTTATTCCAGTCATTTGTTTGGTTATAAATTAGGAGACTGGAAAAAGACTTCCTTGTGAGCCATAGTCAATGCTTTAAAAAGGATACATACATGAGCTGTGAGCCAATGCAACCCCCTATTGACTGTTGTTACTGAATCGCATTTCTTCAAATCACAAATGAGGGGTTCCAGCAGAGATCACATTAAGTGTTTTGTTTGTGCTGCCAGGTCAGCTATATATAGATATATATTTTTTCTTATAACACATCACAGGTTACATTGACTTTATAGATAGGTGAAATTTTAAATGAAAAAAACAACTGCAATTCACCAGTTATAGTTATCTTAAGGAACTATAAATCATGCCTTAAAGCAGGCCTCGACAAATCTACTCGCAGGTCGAGTTATTTATTTTTAGCACCTACTGGTTCTGGTGAGTGAGCTTAGGCTGGAAAGAACAGGTGTTCTGTTCATTCAGACTGGCCGCTAAATAACCAACAACAGAGATTGCCCTCGATGAAGACGCCACACAGTGAAGAGTATGCTTCATATTAATTGCGGAAAGCAGAGGTAGCGGCTCCAATACATCCATCCATTAAATTCTGCAGCCATACGCGTTTCAGACAGCCTTGTGTCCTTTTTCACTGACCAAGCACAAAAACAGCAGTCCTGTGGAAACTGTCAATTTCAATCACTTGGTCCCGCCCCAGTGGGCGTGTGCAAAGTAGCATCCTGGAACTTGTGGTTTTCACACGATATTTCCCATGTGGGTACTGTCATTATTGTGCCAAATATTAAAACTGTTTATATCCCCAGTGGATTGATTTCGATGCTGGAAACTGAAACCACTGCCGATAACTTAATTCGCAACATAGAATTCTTCCTTCTTTTGGCATCCGAGTTCAGAGTGCTGCAGAACCGCCCAGAAGTGGCGGGGCGCCTCCGCGGCTGGACTAGCCGCTAAATGACCAACAACAGAGATTGCCCTAGATGAAGACGCCACACAGTGAAGAGTATGCTTCATATTTATTGCGGAAAGCAGAGGTAGCAGCTCCAATACATTCATCCATCCATTAAATTCTGCAGCCATACACGTTTCAGACAGGCTCGTGTCCTTGTTCACTGGCCAAGCACAAAAACAGCAGTGCTGTGGAAACTGTCAATTTCAATCACTTGGTCCCACCCCAGTGGGCGTGTGCAAAGTAGCATCCTGGAACTTGTGGTTTCCACACGATATTTTTTTGAAGCATACTCTTCACTGTGTGGCGTCTTCATTGAGGGCAATCTCTGTTGTTAATATATATATATATATATATATATATATAGATATATAGATTATATATTATGTATTATAAGCATACATAGGACGAAGTAAACAATGTTCTAAGATGGCGTCCACAATAGTGTGGGTCGCTGATAGTCCTTTGTTTATGGCCACAAATCGAGTTACAAATGGCGCTCCGTTGCACTGCACGGTTAGACACAGAAGAAGGGAATTACCGAAACGCGTCTGTTTTTGTCAGTGGAACAAAGAACACTGCTTTGCTAAAATATCCCGCGAGTGCTGTCTTTTTCCTTATAAGGAGGAGAATCTCTTGAAGCTGCAATATTACGCGTATGCACCAATGCGTGATGGCACCCGTCTGAAGAGTGACTCGCTACCTGGTGCTCTGGGAGCAGTAATGTTTTAAGCGAGTGCACCGCCTCAACCAACGGTACTGGTGGCTGGATATCGGGATCGCGGAAAAGCACGAAAGGAGACCCCACCGAGCGCGAGGGCTGAACCAATGTGAGCGGGTAAGCCCTTTCCAGTATCATACGCGCAATTTTCTAAGGAGTGGTTGCAGGTAGACGAGGGATTGAGTAGCAGCAGCGGAGTTCTAAAGAGGTGGAGCACGGGCTCGTAGCACCATACCTCACGACAAATCATGATTAGCATCACAGACCGCAGAGAAGCGGCAGCCGGAATGTTTAAAAACAAAAATCCGGACATCACGCTACCACCCGCGACAACAACGAGGGAGATACAGAGCACTATGGCGGGTCAATACACAAAACTGGAGAGACTATATGAACGAGAAACAAGGAAATGGTGGGAGGGCACATCGCTTCAGAGCTATATTGAGGTACAGAGAGTGCCGCAGGGCTTAAGGATCTATACCATCCCTGCATATGAAAATCCCGACCCTCTCTTATTAGAGGCGTGGGCCAAACATACGGCTCTCTCTTGTAAAGGCATGCTGGAGATTCTTGTCCAATTCGCATGGAGTGACAGAGATAAAACACTCAAAGAAATTGAGACACTCGAGGAAAAACTGAAACAAAACACAGACAAAGATCAACAAGAGCAGTTAAGAGCAGCAATGAAGAAACGCCTGGAAAAATATGAAAACAAAATCAAATTGCGCAAACAAGAAAAATGTGATCGCGACGAGAGGGACTATGCGATAGGAAGAGTCCTAACTTTTGCCAAGAAATATGACCAAACACGAAAGGAGATGATTGGTCTTGGCAATAAAGCAACAGGAAATGATACCCAGGCAAGAGTAGAAACCTCAGAATCTGAAGTCACTGAGGAAGAATTGAGTGGAGAAGATGTGGCAGGCCCTGCGAGAAGACTCCCCAAAACTCCTTTTCATCAGGAGTTCAATGTCATCCGCCAAAGTTGGCTACGGGGCGGGAAGAACAAACCCCCAGAGGAAGAAGGCAAACCAGGCGTGGCGGGTGGAAGAGGAAGGGCAAGAATGAACCACACACCCAGAGTGACAAGAAGCAAAAGAGGGGTGAGATGGTAACAACGAATGACCAACACTTGACGATTATAAATCTTTCACACAAAACACTCACAGTGGCTGAAGAGACTGTCCTGAAATTGGGTTTAACTTTCTGCCCTAACCACCATTTAGAATATACACAAACAAGAATTGAATTGTATAAGTTCATTCGCAAATTGAAGTAATACAAGTTTCACAAGACCAAACCTACATCCAAGAAAGCCAAAACTATAAAATCAAACTGGAAAGACACAGATTTGTTAAGTGTCAACGATTTAACATCATTGGAAATACTTGAGGATTTACGAAAAGAAAACACCATTGAAATGACTCCACCAGTGATCACATCAACGCAACGAGTAAGAAACATCGAAGTAACACAAGAAGCACCGTCCAGCGGTCTGAAACTACCTTCCAAATTTGTACCACAAATGCCCATTGACTCTATAGATACTTTCTCCGATCTAATTATAAAGGATTTGATGAAGTTCAGAGAGAATAAACCAACTAGAAAGGGCAAAGACAACCTGACGAAGGCACAAAGAGAAGCCCTGAAAAATCTAGAGGGGGACACAACAATCATTTGCAAACCCTCCGATAAGGGAGGAAACGTTGTAGTCCTTACAAGAGAACAATATGTAAGTGAGACTATGAGACAACTGAACGACCGAAGCTGTTACGAATTAACCACCAAGATCCAATACAATGACAGCATCATTAAACTACATGAATTGCTGACCAGGTGGCATGACAAATCAATGTTAGACTTGGATGAGTTTTTGTTTCTGAGAGTAACCAACCTTGTACTGCCTACATTCTATCACCTCCCCAAGGTACATAAAGATATGAAACAGCCTCCGGGGAGACCGATTGTCTCATCAATAGGCAGTCTAACTGAGAACCTCTCTCGTTATTTGGATCATTTTCTATTTGAAGCAGTCCTGAACTTAAAATCCTACATCAGAGACTTTACAGACTTTATTGAGCATATAGAGAAACTTAACTGGCAACCCACCTACTGTCTGATTACCTTAAACATAACCGGTCTCTATACCTGCATTGACCACAGACAAGGCTTGTCTGCAGTAGAATATTTCCTGAGGAAAAGACAATTGAAATTTGCTGCCCACAATTTGATGCTGTTGGAGCTAATTCAATATTGCCTGTATAATAATATCTTCACCTTTCAGGGGGAACTATTCAGACAAATCTCTGGCACTGCCATGGGCTCCTGCTTCGCCCCCAGCTATGCGAATTTATTCGTAGGCTGGTGGGAGGAGCAGGTAGCGTGGGCACCAGGGAACAGGAGATGGACTGAGAAAATCATTTCGTGGTATAGATATATCGACGATTTGTTTATAGTGTGGAATGGTACAGTACAGGAGGGAGAAGAGTACATTGAATTGTTAAATCTCAATGAGAACAATCTGAGATTTACGGGTCAGATCAGCCGGGTGACAGCCAATTATCTGGATCTCCAAATTAAGAACAAAGAGAATAAAATAGCGTGTTGTCTGTATAGAAAACCTACAGTGGGTAAAAGCATTTTGCATGCATCGAGCAGCCTTCCCCCCAGATTGATCAACAGCATTCCGTATGGAGAATTTCTCCGATTAAAACAGAATTGCTCTGTAAGCTCTGACTTTGATATAGCAGCCAAGGACAGCTTCAATAGATTTCTTGCAAGGGGTTATGATGCAAAACTACTTACAACCACTCTTCAGAAGGTATCTAAGATTCCGAGAGTGGATCTCTTTAAGAAGAAAGACAGAAAGATTGATGATGGTAGATTTCGCATAATAACCACATTTTCGCAAGACACAGACTGGTTCAGAGGTATTGTAAGAAAACATTGGCACATTTTAAAAACAGATTACATCATTGGAAATGATGTGCCAGTGAACCCTTTGATCACATTTAGAAAAGTACGGTCCCTGAGAGATGGTTTGGTCCATAGTCATGTAGACCCAATTGTAAAAAAGACCAAAAGTACATTGCATGAGGCTAAAGGATTCTTTCCCTGTGGAAAGTGCAAGGCATGCTCGGCCAGTAAACACACTTTGTCCTATGAGGTTAAGGGTTTGAAGGATGGTAAAAAGATCATGAAGTTCATGTCCTGTCAAACCACATTCGCAGTGTATTGCTTAAAATGCCCTTGTGGGATGAGATATGTGGGTAGCACCATCAAATGTGTTAAGTTGAGAGTCTTAGAGCACATGCGTGCCATTACAAATAAGGATCTCACTTACCCAGTGGCTCGACACTTTTGCATTAAGCACAACAGTGACAGGAGTTTGTTACAGTATTTTTGTCTAGATTATGTACCTGAAAATGCTAGAGGTGGAGATAGACTTCAAAAGCTGCGCAGGTTAGAATCTAGATATATTGTAGACCTTCAAACCAAAAGCCATGAGGGCCTGAATGGGGGGGAGGAACTGTCAGTACATTTGGGGGTGTAAAGCAACATGGACACCAACAAGAAGGATGTATAATTTTTTATTATTCCATGAAATGTATACTCCAGAAACTTTGTGGTATCTGCCAGTTTGTGTGTTGATTTCCCAGATGTGCAAAATTTCTTCTTTGTTGTAGAAAATGGGGATAGACTGAATCAAATGATTAGATGTAAACACAGGTAGCTATAATGTACAGTATACTATGTAAAAAATGAAACTCTATTGTCAGGTTGTAACAATAGGACACTACGGCAACCAAGTGGTTGCCATTGCCGATCCACGGCGAGATTAGACCTGCCCGAAGGGCGATATCGAAATATATTTGATCAATGTCATGGCATTTGTAATGTAATGAACAATGAAAGCCATAAAAACTGTATTATAAGCATACATAGGACGAAGTAAACAATGTTCTAAGATGGCGTCCACAATAGGGTGGGTCGCTGATAGTCCTTTGTTTATGGCCACAAATAGAGTTACAAATGGCGCTCCGTTGCACTGCACGGGTAGACACAGAAGAAGGGATTTACCGAAATGCATCTGTTTTTGTCAGTGGAACAAAGAACACTGCTTTGCTGAAATATCCCGTGAGTGCTGTCTTTTTCCTTATAATGAGGAGAATCTCTTGAAGCTGCAATATTACGCGTATGCACCAATGCGTGACGGCACCCGTCTGAAGAGTGACTCGCTACCTGGTGCTCTGGGAGCAGTAATATACATATATACATATATATATATATATATATATATATATATATATATATATATATATATATATACATATATATATATATACATATATATATATATATATATATATACACATATATATATACACATATACATATATATATATATATATACACATATACATATATATATATATATATACATACATACATATACATACATATATATATATATATTCACTGAAAAAACCATAGGTTATAGACCATATATAGTTAGGAATTTGCATTTACAAAACCTTGAAAATTCACTGAAAAAACCATTGGTTATAGACCATATATAGTTAGGAATTTGCATTTACAAAACCTTGAAAATTCACTGAAAAAACCATTGGTTATAGACCATATATAGTTAGGGATTAGCATTTTCAAAACCTTAATTTACTCGCACAAAACCATAGAAATTCGCATATATAGTTAGTTGCAATAACTATATATCGCGCACCCGCAATCCACTGCTGATGATGTCACATATTACATCATTCATGACATGGTCAGTGACATCACTGATGACATCACTGATGACATCTCAAATGACATCACTGATGACATCTCAAATGACATCACTGATGACATCACTGATGACAACATCCAGTGACTGTATGTTTCTGTAAAGTTAAAATATGTCTTACATATTGAAGAATGAGTGGATGTATAAGTGTCTGGATGAAGGATTTAGTAGGTGCATGACTGACTGTATGAGAGAATGATTAAATGTGTCTCACTGAGTGCATGGGTTAGTGACTAAACTGTCTTAATTTGTGCATCATTATATCTGTTGTTCTGTAAACTGCTGCATGTGTTGATCAGTAGCTATATGAGTAACTATATGGGTTATTGATTGGTTGCCCAAGTATTTGTATGGGAGAGTGAGTGTGTGTGTGGGGGTGGCTGGGAGGTGTGTGACTCTGTGCATAGATGTGTGAGCAGTTGATTAACTAGATGTATGGGTTCAAAAGCGCATGTGGAAACAGCTGTATGGGCGGTTGACTGTCTGCATGAGTGTATTGGTGAGTGATTGGATTTCTCAGTGCTACATGTCAAAGTAAGTACATATGTAAAACACAGTACATGTAAGAGTTGACATATATAAATAACTGTGCATGAGAGCCAATGAAAGTGTGAGTGGCTGTATGGATCATTGTGAACTTGTATCAGTGATTGTATAAGAGAGTAAATATGTGTTAGTATATGTTTGATTAAGTAAGGTGTGTATAACTGTATAGTTGTGGAAATGGAGGTGTGATTGATTCTTTGCATGACTGACTAGGTGTGTGAGTAACTCCAGGGATGAGTGACAGTCTGTGAGTGTCTGTTTACACTGATTGTATCTAAGGTTATATTAGAGTCTGAAGAGGTTCATCGTATTATCACATGAATGATATCATCAGTGATGTGATCAGTAATGTCAAATGAGATGTTATCAGTGATTTCAACAGTGATGTCATTTGAGATGTCATCAGTGATGTCATCAGTGATGTCATTTGAGATGTCATCAGTGATGTCATCAGTGATGTCACTGACCATGTCATGAATGATGTAATATGCGACATCATCAGCAGTGGATTGCGGGTGCGCGATATATAGTTATTGCAACTAACTATATATGCGAATTTCTATGGTTTTGTGCGAGTAAATTAAGGTTTTGAAAATGCTAATCCCTAACTATATATGGTCTATAACCAAGGGTTTTTTCAGTGAATTTTCAAGGTTTTGTAAATGCAAATTCCTAACTATATATGGTCTATAACCTATGGTTTTTTCAGTGAATTTCATTGTTTTTTTGAAAGCTAATATCTATAGCTGTAAAATATATTCTTTATTACGTGACGTATCACGTAGCCACGTGAGATGCCTCATGACGCGTCACATAAACGTGACGTATCGTCTCTGCAGCGCAAACAAAACCCGTAACGTAAGCGCGCCAGAGCACCCTTACAGATATATATATATTTTTTTTAACCTTAATTAGACAAAATCCACACGTGCACATATCTTAAGGCCTTGCAAAGGCACATCAAACAGACAGTCCCTACAATTTTGCCAAGTTTGGTGGAAATCTATTCCTTTAAATTTTATTTTACTGTTTCTCTTGGTTTTCCCCTTGTTACGCTTACCGGAACGCTACCCGGTACGCAAACCGGACGCTCCAAAAACACAAGATGTCGGACTCCCGTTACGCTACCGTTTAGCTGCCCGGTTGGCGTACCGGGAAGCGCCTCTACCGCGAAAAATCGCAATTTTTTTTTCTTTTTTCCTTTTGCCCTGCGGGGCACTTTAATATCCCCCTCATCAATCCTAGGGGGTCAGGAGGGGTCTACCTTGCCCCCTTTCCATCATTTCCCCCTTCGTTTTTCACCACCTCTTGTCTCTCGACCCTACCGAGAGACAAGATGGCGGCCGCTCCGGACTGTTTACAAAGTTGACAGCCAATCAGCTTCTCCTCAGACTCCCGTTACGCTGCCGGTTAGCTGCCCAGTTAGCTGCCCGGTTCGCGTACCGGGACGCGCCTCTACAGCGAAAAATCAAAATTTTTTTTTTTTGCCCCGCGGGGCACTTTAATATCCCCCTCATCAATCCTAGGGGGTCAGGAGGGGTCTACCTTGCCCCCTTTCCTTCATTTCCCCCTTTGTTTTTCTCCACCTCTTGTCTCTCGATCCTACCGAGAGACAAGATGGCGGCCGCTCCGGACTGTTTACAATGTTGACAGCCAATCAGCTTCTCCTCAGACTACCGTTACGCTGACGGTTAGCTGCCCGGTTAGCTGCCCGGTTCACGTACCGATTTGCGCCTCTACGACAAAACAAATCGCAAATTATTTTTTTTTTTGGGCCCCGCGGGGCACTTTAATATCCCCCTCATCAATCCTAGGGGGTCAGAAGGGGTCTACCTTGCCCCCTTTCCTTCATTTCCCCCTTCGTTTTGGCCTCCTCTTGTCTCTCGATCCTACCGAGAGACAAGATGGCGGCCGCTCCGGACTGTTTAGAATGTTGACAGACACCGGAGAGCCAATCAGCTTCGCTTCGCAAAGCTCCGTTACGCGAAAAGTACGCGAACCGGTGCGCTATCCGGGACGCTGTCACAGATATATCAGTTTTTTTAAACGTTAATTTCTCAAAATCCACTGGAGCACATATGTTGAGACCCAGCAAAGGCACATCGGGCTAACAGTCCCTACAATTTTGCCAAGTTTCGTGCAAATCCATTCAGCCATTCGAGCTAAAAGTGAGGCCAAAAGCCCTATGGAAAAATGAATGGGAAAAACGCGTTTTGGGACCCCCCTTTTTTCTCGGCCCCCCCTTGACGGAACCCCCCCCCCCCCAAATTTTCAGGGGCTGCTTAGAAACAAAATGTGCCATTTTCCTGAAAATTTCAGCCGATTCCGTCCACAAACGCCAAAGTTATTAGACATAGAATTTTCAAAAGTTCCATAGAGAAAAAATCCTAACTATATATACCTACTGGCGACCGCCAGTAGGTAATATATATATCTGTGTATTTTAAGGTGAATTGTTAGACAATTATTTACTGCAATTAATTCTAAAGAGATTATATTCTCACAAACAGCATCAACTTTCATGTTTTGTATGTCAAATATTAATTTATTTTCTAAATATAAACACAGTATGTTAAAGACCCTACTCATTCTATTTTTATAATGCATTGGAAGAATTGCAATGGGAGGCAGCAATTATTTTGCTAAGAGGAAATAAGCAGAAGTATTACACCTTACAATTATGAGACCTTATTACAGGGAGGCCCAATCACCCTAAGAAATCCTAGATTTTACACAATGAAAACCTCATGATAAAGTCAAGAGAGTTGGCAAGACTACCAGAGATTGGTAGAGGCAGTAGTTATTGTTTTGACTGAACCTGTAAACTGAAAGCAAATTCCCATGCGGAGGGGTTGATCTTTAAGAAAGCAGTACTTAAATTAAAAAATGAATGTGCCGAAATGGCAGTGCATTCACTTTTTAATGCTATGGGTATTAGGATTTTACTGCCAACATTGTCTTGTTATTTCTTGTTTTTATTTGGAATGCATTTTACTGATTGTTTCTTGGTTTTAATTTGCTGTTTGCTCACATGCTGTCAACTGTGATCACCGAAGTTTTGTGTTTGCACCAAAAAAGCAATGGAGAGTAAATATAAGTGAGGCAAATTGAAGCAAAAAGTCTCCAGTTCCAAAATAAATAGAGATGTTATCACAGAAAAGTGTTTGTGGATGATGAAGATATAAATTAGTCGAATAATCCAGAATTTAAGAATTGTTTTCTGTGCAGAGAAAAAGATGACTTTAACCAGATTAGTGCACTGGAAACAAACATGCATTTGTTGGCATTTTGAGCAGTAGGCGATCTAAAGAGAGCATTTGTAGTGTAGCAGGACTCAAAGCATATGGAACATGCGTGCTGCACATAGAATAGTAAGGTGTGTGATGTCCAATTCAGACCACACTATAGAAACCAGGGATGTGGTTGCACAGGTATGCTAGGCGTTCATCACTAATAGAGATACAAGTGCAGATGGGCATGTCAAGGTTTACAATTCATAAGTCCTAACATCCCTGATTTTTCTGTAACCAGTAAACAAGTGTGAATTGCAGCCTTGTTTAAATTTTGCTTCTCTTTTCTCTGCTGTCAACCAAAAACGTTGCAAATATTCCCACCATCGCTGTGGTGGCACGTTATCATGAGATACAGGAGCAGCTATGTTTGATTTGAGAATTTTCATTTGATTTTGGATAGTAAGCAAAAGGGCCCACGAAAAAGCCAGTTATTAGTTTAATGAAAGTCATTGTCTGTTACACTTAATATAATTTTAGCATAGCAACAATCATTGCCAATGAAACCAAACTATATTTCATTTGTATGCAGTTTAGAGAGATGCAAACATGCTGTTCTTATCCAAGTTGTTAGCACTTAAGCATCCTTTTCATTCCAATGTGTTAATGCAATATCTCTTCTTTGTTCACATTTTTGATTGAAGAAAATAGCGGAGTTTTAAAGGTTAAAAAGGCAGACTATTCGCTATTTGACATTATTCTGATCAACTTCGTAAAACGTGTCTGCCATTATTACATTACTGAACACGAGGTAAGGAGAAAACCTGGGTAATGCTCCCCTTCAGAGATTGTTCCCCTTCAGAGGGCCAACAAAACCTTTGTTACAAGTATGAATGGGAGTGATTTTACTTCAGTGGATTCGTATTTTATACCTAGTTTCCAGACTCTGGCAAAAGTAGATTTACTTTTTTTCCGTTTGGGGTGGGAATTTAGTATAAGTGCAAACCGCCATGTCAATTGCAATGAATTTATTTAGACCTTCCATGGACTTTGCATCAAGGGTACTGAAGTCTGTTTGCAAAATAACATGTTTTAAAGTAACATTTTCCATTGTAAATATCCCTGTAAATAGAATCAGTCGGAAATTAGAATGGTAGAATACTTTTCTGAATCCAATCCTATTTTTATTTTATACAATATTTCTCAGCTGTGATCTTTGGAGATAAAGCCAACGGCAGGAAAAAAATCAAGTTTGTACGAGTTTCATGAAGTATGTCTGGGTTTTTGTAAATAATTTTAACTGAAATAAAATTGCTACTTACCAAAAAAAACAAAACAGCAAAGTGCACATTTGCTTTTTCTACATATGTAAAAGCCCAGTATAGATAAACAGGTGTTGAGCAGCATGCGCCGAAGCTAGTTGTAAAACAATATTTTTGGAAAAGGTTGACGAGACACTTACGTTTTCGGTCGCCCAGACCTTAACATGTTATATCGGGTATTGCCACTAGAGGGCACCACAGACTGGAGGATGCTGCGCGGAGAATTTTTAAGCATTTAGAGTCGAAAAAAATAAACTGAGTAGAAAAATGCTACATGTAGCCACTAGATGTCAGTACTGGCTGCAGTATTAAAAAATGTGTTCAGCAAATCTTGAATATGTTTAATACATTTGTTTCTTTCAGGTGGTCTCTTAATAGGACTTGAGAAGGACATCAGATAAAATGCATACCCATTTTATATTCGCTCAAAACAGGTAGAATTTATGAACCGCGTACTCTCTGCATTAAAAAAGTTTTAAATTAGTGAGGGTAAAGAGAGGCGTATTTTTTTGGAAACTAGTTAGATTTTTATGAAGCTTTTCTATGCAATTGTAAAAAGAAGATTTGCCCTGGATATACATAGTCTGTCTGTTGTTCCAAGGCGGATAAAAAAGGAGAAGTTCCTATTTTTAAAGGAGGGAGGCAAATGGGTAAATAGTCAAATGCTGTTTTAATTCCAACTGCCCAGGGGCATTGTTTTATCTGCCCAGCACAACCATCCTCTGCCCATCACAGAATGCATAAGGTCCGAGGCTGGCAACAGTATCGCTGGCACTCTGCATGTTCTAGTATATCACCTGTCAGAACGCAAGGCAATTGGCATGGGTTATAGGCTGGGCCACTGGAATTATGCGGCAATCGAGCACCAAAATATTCGGCAGAGGTGACTAAATTATGACGCAAGAAAAGGCAAATTATGAGGCATAAGGCACATTTTGTAATAGTATTACTTAACTTTTTTGTCATTCTTCCACTTGGTAATACTGGCTTGACAAAGATTTCACCTCATTAGTACAAGTTGAAAATCCAAATGCATAAATAAGCAACTAGAAAATGACCAGTTCACCTTTGTGAAGGGTTTTTAAACGTGGGTGAACACATTTCACCAGGTTTTAGAAACTGTTTATCTGTTTGAGCTAGAAACAACAGTTTTTTGTTAAAATCTGCAGAATATTTAATGGATGATGGATTATGTGGCAAATGTGGCAAATCCTTAATTATGCAGAAAAAGTTGTGGCTGCAGAATCTCATCATTCCAGTGGCCTTGGATAGAAGTATAGAATTATGTGGCGGGTTTAGCGGAATAAAACAAAAATAACCAACGAAATGCCCGAGTCAAGTGTGTAATACCCTGATAGATAACATGGCTTACTACAGGCTCAGCAGAGAAAAGGGGTGTTATTTAAACAGAGAAAAGGCATTGGGGCAGAGGTGGTTAAACAGGCTAAAGGGGCGAGAACATTTTACTGCACACCACTGTGGGACAAAAGAGTAATTTGTAACTCGAAAATAAGCATTCAAAGAGACATCACTGTGAGATAAGGCACACCGCAGAGTAAGGAATAAAATAGACATATGCCATTTCATGCTGCATTTAGTGTCCAACATCCTCCGTTCTTTGTGCCACCGCATTTGCATAGTACGAGGAGTCATCCAATGGAATGTTATGTTATAGTAACTTCTAAAGCGCAACAAACACCCGGAGGTGTCAAGGCGCTAGCTCTGAGTGAGTGGACAAAGAATCATCCTTAACTAGAGAAGAACAAAGTTTTGAATTCCTTCCTAAAGGCTAGGAGGTTAGGTTTAGCTCTAATGTAAAAAGGAAGTTGGTCCCATTCCTTTGGGGTCGAGACCACAACACTTCTTCTTCCCAAATTGGTCTGTTTGAACCTGGGAACCACAAGTTTCAAGGTGCCAGTGGAATGGAGATTACTCCCTGGACTGTACCATTTCAAGGATTGTTTCAAATAGTCTGGGCCTTCGCCATGAAGTGCTTTGTATGCAAAACAGAGGTTCTTAAACCTAATACACTGCCTAACAAGTAACCAGTGTAACTTGCTGGTGGCTTGGGAAACTCACTTATGTTTGGGAATGCCTGCTAGCAATCTAGAGGCAGCATTCTGCAAGATTTGAAGCCTGTTGAGGTGTTGAATGTGCATGCTTAAGTACAGGCCATTGCAAAAGTCTATCTTTGATACAACCAGCGCAGTTACCCCATTTTTGGAGCATTTAAGGGAATGAAGGGGAAGATCGTTTTCAGCATTCTCAGTATGTAAAAGGCGTAGGACGGGACTGCATTGACCTGCTGGCGGAAAGTCAATTTGTTATCCTTTACCACTCCCAGATTTCTAACCTTGTTCACTGGGAGGGGCAGGGTGCCCAATTCCTGTAGCCACCATGAAGGGGAACAAATAGTGGGATTGTTCCTAAAAAGAATAACCTCTGTTTTTCCACAATAGCTGGAATAGGCTGGCAGGTGTGATCCTTGTAACTGCAGTCAGTGTTTTTAAAGTCAAATGGCAAGACTGCCCTGAGAGCCCTCCATGCTATCGCAAGTGCTGATCATGGGATTTATTTTTATTTTGATACTGGTACATTATCATTCCTTTTTTCCAATGAATCTCTTATACTCAAACTATTGTCCTTCTTGTCCCAATCCCACCTGGTCTCATGGGATCCACCCTATCCCCCATGCTCTTCAGCATCTCCCAAGGCCATTCCCATAAAATTATCAATCACTTGACCCTTCCCTACCAAACCAAAGTAAATCACCAACAGGCAAACGTAAACCAAGGACCTGGGTTCACATATGGTAACAAACCTTCCGCCTCCGAGTAGCACCAACCCCAAATTACTATTCCTTCATAGCAAACTAGCCACCAACTTCCCCATCGCCCAAACTCCACCACCCGTCGTATTTCAGTAATCACCCCAAGAACCAAGGTTGACAAAGCCTTAAAATCCCCAATGAACAAGGAAAAGAGTATTGCGCTAATCGGTCCAGTGGTTAGCACATCTTAATCTCAGTCTTCACCGCCATATCCTTCCTTTGATCCCCCAAAATATTGGCCTCTGTTTGGTGTCAAACACAACAGGCATGTTGCTGTGTGGAGCGCCCTGAGCCAACGAGCTCTTCGTGTAAGGTAGTGTCCGATCCACTCTTCGCCAGCAGAGGGTGCCAATGTATTGTGAATCAACCTCTTCTATATTCCACAGCACAATCACATCACTTGACAAGTTGCTGAATAGGTGCTGTGCATGCTGCTGAGTTATTCATACTGACAATGCTAAGCGAGCATCAGCAAAGCCAATCAATAGGTGTGGTTTTTATATGCCAAATCATGTAACCACAGACATTCAAAAATTATGTTTACATGTGTTGTATGCATAAATGTAGTTTGTCACATTAAAACGTACTCTATTCACTATGCAAATGTTGAGAACAGAGCAAGGATTGCTGCTTGAGAAGAATGCATATAGGAGATAAGTAACTGAATGTTACAGATTGGTGACTGAGTGTACTATTGAAATGTAACATAGTCCCCCATGCATTACAATGGAACCACTTCATGGAAGGCGGAATGATACACCAAGTAACCAATAGCAGAAGGTGACAGAGATCTACTTGTCTGGGTGGACCCAAAGAATTGATACCCAAAAGTCTGCAAGAGGTTGTGGTGTCAGCTAGCCTTAAAAACAATAGTACAGCTACTACAAGTGACAATACTAATGACAAATAGAGCATGAAACAAGAGAAGAGTGTTTCAATTAGAACAGAAGATTTGCTTATAAAGCACAGAGAAGAAAGTCTTGAGCATGCAGGTACTTTAAAGGAATGGCTCGAATTTACTATTGGCAAAGCGACGTTCTATCCATTTTATTCACCTTGTCATGAAGACAGGCATAGTAGGGACTCGGGCCCTAAACATACGTCCATCTTTACACGTGTGGATCAGTGCAATACCCAGCTGAGCTTCTGTTGGCTGATGGCCTCAGAGAGGCAACTTCCCAGGCCCACTGCAGTTCACGGCTCACCACGACTGAAACAGGTCAGCTGCAGCACATAAGGATTATAACAGCACCATGAAGCAGGCAGCAGTCACCCCTGCCACCCCGAGACAGACTGGGCCCAAGGTGAATGCAAGTGCAGACTGGGTGGAACATGGAGAGGCCAGAAGGGCTGGCACAGAGTCCGCCATATGATAATGCAACAATCTGAAAGTGAAATCTTTAAGGTGCATTGCACTGTATGCAAGGTGGACTCTCTGATGGGGAAATGGGCTCGTTTTTGTTACTAGTAATCTTCAATATCCCGAGTCCAAGTCCTCTCTTTGGCAGCCCTTACTCGGGGAAGGCAAGTTATCCTAGAGTAAGCTCTGTGACAAGGAAGGGAGTTAAGGTGGTGATGGAGCATTGGAATGGAAGGCCTGCAAGGCGGGTCAAGCATGTCGGACTCATCTCAACTGCCCACATCTGTACAAGCATCCCTAGCGTCCTGCCTCACTTCCCACTTGCTGGCATCTTATTTGCTCCTGAAGAGTTGAGACTAGCTCAGACATCATATACAACTAGTCCTTGTCGCTTCTACGAAGATTGACAACAAGTCTTACAATGACTGCCTAGTGAAAACATGATTACAAGACCGGAAGCACACTGTTCACTATCACCTGGACTGAGGTCATAAAACGGATTCAAAGAGGCTGCATATCAAGTCGCAACTTTAGGAGATATAGTTTGATCGCCAGTTTGAGCTCCACTATTCTTTCAGTATAAGGGATCTGTAACTCTTTCTATCCTTAACTATCCCCCATAAATATCAGATGGCCATTGTGCACATCTAGAATCCTCGTGCGAGTCCACTCAGACAACAAGGTGTGGTTATAACAAAGCCTGACAGCACCAACTCCACTCTTCAGACAGACCCCCGAGGATATTGCAGCATTGATGAGCACATTTTGAGGAACAAATATGGAAATTTTGGAGCACAAATATGGAATTTTTGTAGCATTGTTTAGGCACTTTATTCTGCTATTCTGCATAAAAAAGCCCCACTGGGTCCACTACATTCTCTGTGGGCGTTGGGCCCAAAACATAATTAAAGAATTAGGCCTCTGGGCCGGTTGCCTGCCCGCTGTGGGGGGCCTAAAACTGCATAAAAAAATGCTCCCCTGAGCCCACCACGGTTCAGGCCCTAAATTAAATTACAAAATATTGCCCCATGGGCCTGCTACGTGCCCCATGGGTGACGTACCCAGTGGGCCCAAAACTTGGGGAAAATGAAGGCCCCCTTAAGCCCGCCACACACGGGTGGGGGCATTCATTTTTATCAAGTTTTAGGCTCACAGGGCACATGGGGATTACATTTTTTTTAAATGCATGCCCCTGGGGTCCACCATGTGTCCCGTGGGTTATAGGCCCAAAACTTGATACAAGTGAATGGCTCCCCCACCCCCTGGATACCCCATGGGTGGCAGATCCTGTGGGGGGCATTCATTTTTAACAAGTTTTGGACCCGCCGCCCACAGGGCATACGGCGGGCCCAGGGATCATTTTTTTTTTTTTAACATTTAAGACCCACGGGGCTCGCGGCGGGCCCAGGGACGATTTTTTTTTTTATGTTTAGGGTAGCGGGGCATTTGCAAGCAATTTTGTAAAAAGTCCTAGCTTTTTACAAATCTGCTGATTTCACGATTTTCTGGACATTCAAAAAATCCTGGAGTGTCTGTATAAGTTGGTATCTAGTCAAAATGGGAAAAGTTAAATTGCTAGTTATAAGATCATGTTAGGAGCAGCAGGAGTCATGGGGAAGGACTGGAGGGTGGGCCGTAGGTGCCTAAATCTGTGTGGAGAAAAAGTAGAAAAAGTGACTGCCTTCTACTGGCCTACCCCATCGTCGGGCATCGCTAACACCCAGGACCCTGACAAGGGCCTCGTGAAATGCCAAAGCGAGGAGACGCCTGGTTGGCATTGTAGGGTGAACAAAGGAAAGTCAATGTTTAATCTTTAGTAGCTTTCAGCACGAACAGCTCTGTGCAAACACATTACCCCATCCCTGTATCACCACCCTTCAGGCGTTGCTATAGAGACGCAGCAATTTACTGCAAAAGCAGAATTGAGTGACACGTCATAGTCATGGCTCTCACTGAAGTAATCAACTATAACAGCAGTTTTACGAAATACACGTCTTTTGTGGTGTGATGTAAATGATGTGCAAGCTTGAAGCTCTTGCACAGTACACAAACTGACGACAGGGACATTTACGGCCCCTTATATTCACTCATGTGTGCCACACAGTGGAACAAACTCACAGAGTCCGATTTACAATCCAGTGCCCTGCACTATTAAGCAGGGCACAAGTCCGGGATACACGCAGGTACACAACGTCCACCCACTCTTTTCACAGGGTGGACGCCGTCCCCCCTGCCAAGAAGTTAGGCCCACAAAAATATGCTGAACTTGTCCAAGTGTAATTTTCAGACACCGGGACACGTTCAGCAGCGCCTACACGTTGTCTGCTTTCGATTCCCATCAGCAACATGCAGGCAGTGAGGGAGCTTTTTTCACCTCCAGCTGGGCCGAAGATAAAGGGCCATCAGGCCCCCTTTTGTTTGAATATCTTGGCTGGAGGTGGCTTGGAACCTCACACTTAAATGTAAATGCCATGGTGGGGAAACAAAGGCACACAGTTTGTTATCTCTTCACAGGTACTTAAGAGATGCATGCGCACTACGAATAGTAGGTGTGTTGGTCTGTCCCAGTATTTACATAAATAACAATTTCAATAGCACTATTGTATTTCTTTTATAGCGCTATGCAGCCCAATGCAGGGTGTCAGAGCTCTTTACGTAACATTCACATAGTACATTGACAATAAATCATGTACATGTTTAAATCAATGTACAAGATGAGACCGTGAGGGTTAAAAGGCGTAGGAGTCACATGTCCTTCATACCTCACTGTGGTCTATTAGAAGGATTACAATTTATTAACTGTAGGTGACAAAATGATCTCTGTGTTAAAGGCAGTAACCCACTTTACTATTTACATAAATTAAAAATCTGTAATCTGCCAGTTAGATGATGTGCTTTGCAGGAGACACATTTACCTTCTCTATTACTTTGTTTCAAATCTGGGACTTCACAAAACACAGATGTTTCCAGCAAGTGCATTAACCACTAGAGTTATCTCACCATTGTTACTATTCCCTGAGATTTACTGAGCATCTTCACAGCAAATGCTTTAACCCAATCAAATATTTTAAAATGTAGAATTTGCAACCAATTAAGCATAACAGATCCACTACCATGCTTCTCCTTGTTGCAAATGTCTTTGTGGCAGGGTTTAAAAAAAATAATGTATTAGTTGAGGCCCAGATTTCACATCTGGATCGCGCCACTTTTTAGCAAAACCCAATGCCAAATCTCATTTGTTAAATCTCATAATTCGCTTAAATGCAATCATTATATACCTGATAAACATATGTTGAGGTCTTAATATCTGATGTCACTTCTTGTGATGTCACTTCCAGTGAGGTCACTTCCTGTGATGTCACATGCAATGTCATGACATCATGCGCTGTGATGGCACTTGTCATGATTTCACTTGCATACTGCCTAACCTGGTTAGTCCCCCACTTCTTTTTTTAGGACTTGTGCCCTGCTCTTAAGAGTGGGGCATCCTAAGTAGACCCGTGAAGCACATCTCTGGAATACCGTCTGTCTGGATAAATTAGACCCCTCGTTCCTTCGATAGAAGGGGTGGATGACGCAGTCACAATAGAAGCGATAGATGACAGGGGTGATGAGTAATACTCCCAATATGGCGGCTGTTCGGTTCGGTGTTTAATAATCCAAGTTTGCAGCCAAATGGCGGCCGGGGTCATGCCTCATAAACGAGGAGCTCCTGATATCTGCGTCTCAGAGTGGTCAGCCCGAGGTTAGAAGGGTCTGGGCAATTAAAATCATTCAGTCTCTATCCATATATATCTGCCATAAAATACGTCCATATTTCGCTGTGACACAGCACTTCCTGTCTGTAAGGATTTCAGATCCTACAGCAAAAATCCGAACAAAGAGCCAATCAACAATATAAGAATCTATGAAATGTCCAAATCAAGTGAATAATAGAAATAGGAAGACGAACCATAATTGATGCGTCTCAAAAGCAGTCGATAAAAGAACCGCGACTCCAAGTAGAAAAAAGTAATCCGCGGTTTCACACCCCCATCCAACAGTTGAATAAAGGTATCATTAAATAATTATAGGTTAGAAGCAGAATAAAGAAATACAATTTCGTTTTCTGGCTAGGACATCCCTAAACCGATCAGAAATAGAAAGTTGAAAGGAGCTCAAAAATGCATCTATTACAGATTTCAGGTGAAAGTATTGATAAAGTAATCAATCGCAAATAAATAATTAGCTTCTTCTAAGTATATATTGCTGTTCAAGGAGTAAATAATTGTATCTGATCAATTAGCGAATAAAAGAAAAAATAAAAAGAAATCGACTATTGATTGTTGTTTAATGGTTCAGCCATGAAGCCAGTAACCGATTATTCATCAGGCGATGTAATTAAACATATCATATATAACATAATATTATAATCATAAGCATGCATGTTTACCTAGTGATGAATAAGGGCTCACTAAAGGAGTCGATAGTAAATTATTGTTTCTAATTAAAAATAGATATCATTGTAGATCGCTGGACCAGGGAAGGAATTTGATGAATCAGGGTATCAGGATATCTCAGTGAGCTGAATGTTTGCCAGTGACAAATGTTGAGTTAGAATCCTGGCAAGGAAAACTCGGGATTCCATCTTATTGAGGTTGGTAAAGTTGGCACCATAAATTGGTCAAAAGTACATTCTGTTATTTGTAGCACTTAGAATCTGGAGAATTATGCGCAGTGTGATACTTTGACGTGGTTACTTATTTCCTGACACAGAGGCAGGAGAGACTAGGTAAGACGATAGTGTTGTAGTTGGCATATGCATAATGCACAGCTGTGTTGATTTGAGATGGCTGGAAATTAAAATTGCATGCAGCACAGCACATGCCACAAAAGTGATCTTGGCACACTTACCCTCTGGGTACCATACAATACACCATCGCAAAGCACCCAGAGCCAAGAGCACGCCTCACTGTTTCTGTATGTGTGGTCTCACCAAGTATAGATGAGTTAGTGCAAGCACAGTGGCATCGAGGGCATCCATCCCAGTGCCCCTCCACCATCACTCCGTGCCACGCTGGAGAGCCTACTTTAAGCACACCGGAGGCCAGCTTGATTGAAATACTTAGTCCATCAGTTGTCATCAAGGCTGCACACTAGTGCAAAGCCGAGCTGGGGTAGGCTAACTGAGTGCCTGTCCAGTGCTAACTAGACTGCAGACCCCTGTTCCTACAAACTCATCGACTACACAAGGATTGTTCGGTTTATGGAAAGGCGGGTGCTTCTGAAAAGTGGGTGCTGAGTAAAAACCTCTCCATCCCAAGTGCGTATGAGGGAAGCTTGCATTGTAGTGGGCAGTGCTGTACATGCTTTGGCTTGTAAAGGAAGTGTGCATTGCTGCTGTCTATATTGTACCTAGTGTGTGTGTGATGTACAAAGCATGCACTTCTGCTGCCCATACTCTACTTAGGGCAGATGTGTGTGAGAGTTGTAATCTTGCAGTGCTGCCCGTACTGTACTTAAAGCAGATGTGTGTGAGAGTTGTAATCTTGCAGTGCTGCCCATACTGTACTTAGTGCAGATGTGTGAGTTGTAATCTTGCACTGCTGCCCGTACTGTACTTAGGGCAGATGTGTGTGACAGTTGTAATCTTGCACTGATGCCCATACTGTACTTAGAGCAGATGTGTGTGAGAGTTGTAATCTTGCACTGATGCCCATACTGTACTTAGAGCAGATGTGTGTGACAGTTGTAATCTTGCACTGATGCCCATACTGTACTTAGAGCAGATGTGTGTGAGAGTTGTAATCTTGCACTGCTGCCCGTACTGTACTTAGGGCAGATGTGTGTGACAGTTGTAATCTTGCACTGATGCCCATACTGTACTTAGAGCAGATGTGTGTGAGAGTTGTAATCTTGCACTGATGCCCATACTGTACTTAGAGCAGATGTGTGTGAGAGTTGTAATCTTGCACTGATGCCCATGCTCTACTTAGAGCAGATGTGCGTGAGAGTTGTAATCTTGCACTGCTTCCCATACTGTACTAAGAGCAGATGTGTGTGAGAGTTGTGCTGCATGCTGCATGCATGAGGGACATGTGTGCTGCTACTACCACGCCCATGGAATCCCTGCTCTGGTTGTGTGGTAGAAGCTTGCACCTCTGCCCTTATGCTCCACAATATATGTATTGGAGGCGAGCTTGTACTGTTATCTTCATGTGAAGGAAGCTTGTCATATCGCAGCCTGTATCATACCTGCACTGCTCTGTTTATGTGGTAGATGTTTGCACCTCTGCCCTTATGCTCCACAATATATGTATTGGAGGCGGGCTTGTACTGTTATCTTCATGCGGAGGAAGCTTGTCATATCGCAGCCTGTATCATACCTGCACTGCTCTGTTTATGTGGTAGATGTTTGCACCTCTGCCCTTATGCTCCACAATATATGTATTGGAGGCGAGCTTGTACTGTTATCTTCATGCGAAGGAAGCTTGTCATATCGCAGCCTGTATCATACCTGCACTGCTCAGTTTGTGTGGTGGAAGCTTGCACCTCTGCCCCTATGCTCCACAATGTATATGTATTAGAGGAGAGCTTGTACTGTTCTCTGCATGGGAAGGAAACTTGTCCTGTCTCAGCCTGTGTCATATCTGTGCTGCATGCATGAGGGATACATGTACTGCTGCTACGGCCATGGAATCCCTGTTCCCGTTTGAGTAGAAGAAGCTTGCACTGCTACCCCATGCTCCACTGTAAATATGTATTTGAGAAGAGTTTCTCTGATGTGAAGGAAGCTTGTCCTGCCTCAGTCTGTGTCAAATCTGTGCTGCATGCATGAGGGACACATGTGCTGCTACTACCACGCCCATGGAATCCCTGCTCTGGTTGTGTGGTAGAAGCTTGCACCTCTGCCCCTATGCTCCACAATGCATATGTATTGGAGGCGAGCTTGTACTGTTATCTTCATGTGAAGGACGCTTGTCCTGTCTCAGCTTGTATCATACCTGCACTGCTCTGTTTGTGTGGTGGAAGCTTGCACCGGTGCCCCTATGCTCCACAATGTATATGTATTTGAGGAGAGCTTGTACTGTTCTCTGCATGTGAAGGAAACTTGTCCTGTCTCAGCCTGTGTCATATCTGTGCTGCATGCATGAGGGATACATGTACTGCTGCCACGGCCATGGAATCTCTGTTCCCGTTTGAGTAGAAGAAGCTTGCACTGCTACTCCATGCTCCACGGTGTATATGTATTTGAGAAGTGCTTCTCTGATGTGAAAGAAGCTTGTCATTCCTCAGCCTGTGCCATAGTAGCGCTTCATGCAGGGATACATGTCCTGCTGCTCAGTAGCGGCCCATGGTGGAAGTGCTGCCGGGCGCTGATGTGGAGCAGGGGAAGGGCAGGGTAGGGGGTAGTAAACTACGGGTTACAGCCGATTAGAGGTATGTAAACATATAAATAAATAAAACGAATTTAATTGTGTGCGCTGCATCGCATTTGGTGATGCAGCAGGCGCAACAAAATTCGTTTTATTTGAGGAAAGTTTGTACGGTTTTCTGCATATGAAGGAAGCTTGCCCTGCCTCAGTCTGTGTCTTATCTGGGCTGTATGAATTAGAGATAAGTGTACTGCTGCTGCCACGCCCAGGTAATCCCTACTCTGTTCGTGTGGTGGAAGCTTGCACTGCTGCCCCATGCTCCATGATGTATATGTATCGGAGTAGAGCTTGTACTGTTCTCAGAGTGTGAAGGAAACTTGGCCTAATGCAGTCTGTTTCATATCTACGCTGCGTGCATGAAGGATACTTGTACTGCTGTTGCCATACCCATGGGTTCCCAACTCTGTTGTGTGGGGGAAGCTTGCACTGCTGCCCCTATGTTCCATGATGTATATGTATTTGAGGGGAGCTTGTACTGTTCTCTAGGTCTGAATGAAGTTTGTCCTGCCGAAGTCTGTGTCATATCTGTGCTGCATGCATGAGGAATAAGTGTACTGCTGTTGCAACGCAAAAAAAATCCTGCTCTGTTTGTGTGGGGGAAGCTGCAGTGCTAAAGCGCGTAATTTGCCTTTTCTCGGTTTGTGAGGCAACCGTGCACGGCTCCCTTTCTGTTCTTGCTCGGTGCGTGTGAGCAAGTTTGCACTGCTGCTGTCCCTGTGTGTGAGGAAAGTCTGTCACAGTTTCCAGTATAAGGAAAACAGTGCTGCTGGATTTGCTGTGGGTATGTGCAGCAAGCTTCCACTGCTGGATACTGTCACTCCAGTGCACCGTGTGAAGGAAGGACGCTTGTCCCGCCGCCAGCTGTGCTGCTTATGATTCTCATCGGTGTGTCAGGGAAGCCAGTGCTGCCGGATCTGCTGGGGTCTGTGCAGCAAGCTTCCACTGTGGAGATGGTCACACCAGTGCACAATGTGAATGTAGGACGCTTGTCCCGAAACCAGCTGTGCTGCTCATGATTCACACCTGTGTGTGAGGGGAGCCCGTGCTGCCGGATCTGCTATGGGTCTGTGCAGCAAGCTTCCACTGCTGGAGATGGTCACACCAGTGCACCGTGTGAATGAAGGACGCTTGTCCCGCCACCGGGTGTGAAGCTCATGATTCACACTTGTGTGTGAGGGAAGCCAGTGCTGCCGGATCTGCTGTGGATCCGTACAGCAAGCTTCCACTGCCAGAGAATGAAACACCAGTGCACCGTGTGAAGGAAGGCCGCCTGTCCCGCCGCCGGGTGTGAAGCTCATGATTCACACCTGTGTGTGAGGGGAGCCCGTGCTGCCGGATCTGCTCTGGGTCTGTGCAGCAAGCTTCCACTGCTGGAGATTGTTACATCAGTGCACCATGTGAAGGAAGGACGATTGTCCCGCCTCCGGGTGTGAAGCTCATGATTCACACCTGTGTGTGAGGGGAGCCCATGCTGCCGGATCTGCTATGGGTCTGTGCAGCAAGCTTCCACTGCTGGAGACTGTCACTCCAGTGCACCGTGTGAAGGAAGGACGCTTGTCCTGTCGCCGGGTGTGAAGCTTATGATTCTCATCGGTGTGTCAGGGAAGCCAGTGCTGCCTGATCTGCTGGGGTCTGTGCATCAAACTTCCACTACTGGATACTGTCACTCCAATGCACCGTGTGAAGGAAGGACGCTGTCCCGCCGCCGGGTGTGAAGCTCATGATTCACACCTTTGTGTGAGGGGAGCCCGTGCTGCCGGATCTTCTCTGGGTCTGTGCAGCAAGCTTCCACTGCTGGAGATTGTTACATCAGTGCACCATGTGAAGGAAGGACGATTGTCCCGCCTCCGGGTGTGAAGCTCATGATTCACACCTGTGTGTGAGGGGAGCCCGTGCTGCCGGATCTGCTATGGGTCTGTGCAGCAAGCTTCCACTGCTGGAGACTGTCACTCTAGTGCACCGTGTGAAGGGAGGACGCTTGTCACGCCGCCAGCTGTGCTGCTTATGATTCACATCGGTGTGTCAGGGAAGCCAGTGCTCCCGGATCTGCTGGGGTCTGTGCATCAAACTTCCACTACTGGATACTGTCACTCCAATGCACCGTGTGAATGAAGGGCGCTTGTCCTGTCGCCGGGTGTGAAGCTCATGATTCACACCTGTGTGTGAGGGGAGCCCGTGCTGCCGGATCTGCTATGGGTCTGTGCAGCAAGCTTCCACTACTGGAGACTGTCACTCCAGTGCACCGTGTGAATGAAGGACGCTTGTCCCGCTACCAGCTGTGCTGCTCATGATTCACACCTGTGTGTGAGGGGAGGCTGTGCTGCCGGATCTGCTGTGGGTCTGTGCAGCAAGCTTCCACTGCTGGAGACTGTCACTCCAGTGCACCGTGTGAATGAAGGACGCTTGTCCTGTCGCCGGGTGTGAAGCTCATGATTCACATCTGTGTGTGAGGGGAGCCCGTGCTGCCGGATCTGCTGTGGGTCTGTGCAGCAAGCTTCCACTGCTGGAGACTGTCACTCCAGTGCACCGTGTGAATGAAGGACGCTTGTCCTGTCGCCGGGTGTGAAGCTCATGATTCACATCTGTGTGTGAGGGGAGCCCGTGAGGTTTCTCCATAGACTGAACTTGCTGGAACCACTAATGCATGCAGTGGTTTGTGCAAAGTCCACAGAATTAACTAAGCACAAAATGTGGTTTAATTGTAGGTTTCCGTTGCTAAAGGCCCCTCCGCCCGCCGTAAACGGAGACGCCCTTTTCCATGTGTTGAGTTGTGTTTGCATATCACCGAGTCTGGCACCCGTGGTACCCAGTCACCGGAAGTGAGACGAAGACAGGTGAAGTGGGAGTGCTTTCACTTCGGTATCTCCCCACAATCCCTTGAGAGTCCCCCCTTGCCTCTCTCCCCTCTCCATACATACGATTGATGCTGCTGTGGACTAAACCCCTGTTGTTGACATCACGGCATAACGTGTTAATCACAGCTCAGAATCACGGCAGGGCCAACTCAGCCTATTATCCTTTTCAACAAAGGTAGCATTGTAGAACTTGAGACGTAAACATCGGTAATTTAAGGTGCTTAGCAGGCTCTGTGCCACGACAGCATGCTGTGCTCATCTGCTACATGCCTGCCTTGTACAGCAGAAATAATAGAAACAGAGCAGTGGGGTCATGTGTGCGGTAACATGTGACGTGTATGTCACTGTCTTTACATATCTGACTCATTCAAATTCGGGTCAGAATCCGAGGTGGGGGGGGTGTCATGTGGCGTGCGGGGGTGTCATGTGTCATGTGGCATGCGGGTGTGTCAAGCGGCGCGCGGGGAAGCTGCAAACCTGTGTACGAGGGCTTCCCTCGGAGATGGAAAGTAATTCTGAGCCGCGAATAGTGCAGTGTTCAGGGTGTACTGCGCATGCGCACTGTCATGCCGGAGTGACTGGTCCTGTTGGCATTACCTCCTCTTTGTTGCACGTGACTGTTACTCCTGTTATGGTCCAATGTGTACCAACTGTTGTGTTTCTTTAGTGTGTTTGCTCGTGTGAGCTGTTTTACACGTCTGAGTGTCCAGGGCAGTAGTTTGAGCACTTTGTGTGCAGGTGTAAGTCCTAGAGAGGGCGGCATAAGGTGGGAGGGAGCTAAGAACTTCCAATAATCCAGGCTTTCCGAGGGTGGCTGAGGGAAGGGTTTCCAGACGCCCAAGGCTTTGAGGGATAAAAGGTGTCCTTTGACTGCTGAGGTTATGTGAAGGTTGAGCGTGTCTGACATATAAGTTTGCTGTGATTCGCGCAGTGCAGTTATCCACACTGGTTAAATGACTGAATAATGTTGTGGGGTGCGCTCCGGTTGCATGCAGTGTCTTTTCTGTGTAAGGCTGAGTTAAAAAGGGAGTACTTGGGATATTGTGCACTGCTCGCTCGACTGCTGGCCCTCCACTCGTCCAAACTGGAATGTCATGGTGAGCAAAAAAATGATGGATTTAGGCCCAGATCTCTGAACTGGGGTGAATGTAAGACATTGTTCTGCATTCTGTCTATCAATTCTTCTTTTTGCATTTCCCTCCAATCGTGGGCAGGTGTTTATGCAAAGTCGGGGTTTAGTGGTCTCCCATCTTGCTCCTAGTTTGTGTATGTCATTGCACAAGCACTGAATACAAACTGTATTAATCTACAGAAACTCCTAACACAAGCGTGCTTCTGTACTCTCTGGAGCCCAAGGGCTTCTCATCAGACAGGACCGGAGGCTCTTTCCACCGGCTTGGATCTCCCCGCAGCCAATCTAACGGCACCAAAAGCCGCCTGCCCCCTGGGAGGACAGGCCGGCCATTGTCTCCGCTGCTCGCAAGCCCCCTCTGGAGACTTCAGACCTCTCTCTCACGCCCGAGGGACAGGCATCCGCCCCGTACACTGGGCCCTTTCTTGTCCACTGAATACGTGGGTAGAATCACAGGTCTGGTTGTATATGTTTCAGCCGGTAAAATAGCTCAGTGGCATACTGCACCTGTTGTAGATGCCTGTAAACAACATGACAGGCCACCAGGGCCGGCGTTAGCGCTGGTGGTGCCCGGTGCGACAATAATTTTTGGTGCCCCCGCTCTGCAGGACCGCCTCCTCGGAATCTCTCACTACCACCGGGCAAAACTACCCCTCATCTTTCCAATCATAAGCTAATGTTAAACACAGAGCCCTCCTCCTGAGGTTGGCACCTCATCCACGTCGGACTGTCCTTTGCGGGCACTGGGCAGTCCCCCGGTGGGCCGCAAAGGTGGGGGCTGGTTTTGGGCCCCTATAAGCCGTTTTTGTTTCAGGGCCTCTTTTGCAGCATAACTGCAAAATCGGCCCTGTAAACAAAATCAGCCGAAAACTGGCCCCGGCAAAGAGCTCGGTCGCACCCCCAACCCCCAGGGGGCCAGCCGAGCACTTCGCCAGGGCCGGTTTTGGTTCCCAGTCCGGCTGGCCAGTGCTGCCGCACCAGTCGCACTGCCCTAAAGCTGGCCCTGTAGGCCACACAGAGTTCTTCTTCCAGGGTCGACGCAACATTCCTCCTTTCAAGGTTGACGAAAATTAGCAACATTGTGTAGTGTTTTGACAGCACATTTTTTTAAATGCTTTGATACCATTGTGGGGGAAATAGTGTTATATGAGAAACCATTGCTCTCAAACCGAGGCAGATCTGAAGTTTCGGGAATGCTTTTATGGCAATCCTCTATTGCTGACCCCAGCGGAACCCGTCTCCCAACCCAGCCCTAGTACTTTAAAATATATATATATATATTTTTTAATGATTCCCGGCCCTAGGACTTATCTGCAATGAGAGGCTTCATGAGTAACATCCTTAATTTCAGAAAAAGTCACAGCCATACCAGGGCCAGACTGGCCTTAGTGGTCATCGGGCATTGTTACAGGGAGGCTGGAAGTGTGGGGGCCGGTTTTGTTACAGGGGCCGGCATTGCAGCGATGCTGCAATATCAGACCCGAGTAACAAAAACAGCAGTGCGGTGGCCGGTTTTGTTAAGTATCAGTGCTTCACACTTCCCCTCCCCCCCTCCTGTGTGTGGGGCCGGTCAGACAAAATTGCCAGGGCTGCTTTAGATTCCTGGTCCGGCCCGAGTCAAACCCCTTTGTCACGTTCTAGGTGTTGGTGGTATAAGATGTTGAAAGGTCTTGGGACAGAGGTAGGTCGCTGGTTGCATGCAAACCAGAAGCTGTAGGCCAGGAAATATGCAAGGAAATGAAGAGACCAGGAACCAGTCCTCGTCGGTTTAAGTTTCGACCATTTGTTTCTATTCAGCCTTCAACCTTTCACCAAGCTCCTGGTTTCATCTGATGAAGCTTGAATCCCCACTATATAATGTACTTGTAATAAGGCACATGGGATACCCGACATGTTTGTGTTAGAGTGATCTGTCCATGAAACCCTAAATAAGGCCTTAAACAGGGCGCCAAGGTGGTTCGAATGGCCCTTTGGAGGCAACATGACCCTGCACTGATTTTACTTGGACTTTTACTAGAACTCTACAAACGACCACAAGGTGACCTCGAGCACTTGAGAACGAGTACATATAAGTGGGTGCAGTAAATAGCCTTACATTCCCAGTGCTGAAAACGGTTTGGGAACCAGTCCATCTTCCTGCAGCCACGAATGCTGCAGAAGAACACCGCCAGATATGGATAGTAAAGCTTTGAGAGATCAAGACTCCCCAGAGTCTGGGTGAAGAGGAAGGCTGGTTAAGAAGCTCTCTGAACAGGAAGCACACAGGATAAAACGGAGGTAGGCAGTCTTGGGGACATCTTTGTTCTTTTGTGGCACTGTGCATGGGTCAATGAGCACATATCGATAAGCCCAAACAAAAGAGCTTGTCTGTAGAAGAAAAAAACAGTAAATGAGACACAGCCCAGATAAAAGAAAGTAAGATAAGACAGAGTTTGTATCCGAAGTGTTATGCCAAAATGAAGAGTTAAAACCGCACAATCTGAAATAAATGAAAGGTGCTGCAGAAACATTTAGTTTTCTTAATGACATGTGCAAATTGCAGATTTAGGGTTGAGGTCTTGCGCTTTGGTTCACGGGTTAGTTGGTGTTACTGGTCCGCGGTTTGTTTCAATGGAACACTGGTCACATGAAACAATGAGCCAATGTTATCATGGGACAGTTCAGCACCATGGTTAGCTCTGGTATTTTGAAGAGTGTTGAAAATCCTTAACCCTACAGTCGAGTAGAGTGTCAAGTGTATCTTCAATACAAGATGGCTGAGAATATAAATGATCTTAGTTTCAAATGGCAGAGCTAAAGTATTTTAGTATCCTCGAGGACTTGGATTCTTCCCACATCTTCTCAGTTGGAGGTAGGTATCATCATGAGCTACTGCGGCCAATTTCTCATGATCTACCGGGCGTGGTCAAATTCCTCTTGAACAGGTTTACTATCATAAGGGGCAAGCTTATCACTGCAATTATCAGACCTGAAAAATAATAACTTGTACAGTTTTTGTACCACTGGTCACAGTAAAACAATTCCGACATTTAGTGGGAGGGATTAGTCCACTCCCTGAAGATTTGGGATGCGGGAAATCTTGTGTTATATGTGTTCTGCTGCATAGGTGCTAGCCATTGAAGAGCAATGGTCCCAGGTTCGGGGTACCCACCTTTCAGTATAACAGAGGTGCAGCTTCTTCCATTTAAAAGTCCAGGGCTACAGTCAGAAGCAGACTTCAGGATCAGGAGTTGGCCGGTAGTTGGAGCTCTGTAGATCCCAGCAGGGCACCTCTAGTCTTTGTTGGGTACATTTTTGCCACCACCCAGAACTAAGGATAAGGAGTTTCCTGGTCACACCACAATGGATGGAATTAAGGGGTGTGAAGGGATGGTCCAAGACAGGGTCCTTGTATGGGGGTAAACTAGAGTGTGCTTTTTAGGTTGAATCACCATTCCTGATGCGAGTGGTCCTGTATTTAGTCATCACTTAGATTGTCCTTCTCTATTGTCTCTTATGAGGGGTCTCTGGAGTGTCTCTAGGTCATCTGGATGGTTTCTGTTGGCTCTCCGTGGGCAGCATGCGAAATGTGTAGGAACCCCTTCCAGTTCCGTTTTCACCCTGCTGAACAGTGACAAGGCTCATGGCAAGAATTACCAAGAATTGCACCAACATGCTGGTTTGGTGTAAAACTTAATTGGAGATAATCAGGGGATTAAAGGAAGCTAATTAAATACAGGATAATTGCCAGTTTCAATACACCACTTCATTTTGGTAGTTTATCTTGCTTGTAAACACTCTTGGTTTCTTCCTACATAGGAGAGCGTCTGCAAAGACTTCAACGTTTGGACAACTACATAAGGACTAACCCCGCCTTCAAAATGTCAAAAGCCTGTACCGCACCAATAGAGAACCCTTTACCTCTCAACAAGAATCCCTACCTGTCCATCATCTGGTTCAACCCCCTCTCAAGTGACCACGAGACAACTTCATAAAAGCACTTAAAATAAATGAATATGCTATTGTTTTAGGACTTTTTTAGGATGATCAGATCCTGTATCATCCAGATAATAATACATTAAGCAATAAAATAACCTAAAGAAGTCAGCTCTGCAAACTAACTTACTTGAAGACATTGCCTACAGGTGTCTGACAGAGGCCAGGCGAGCGGCAATGTTTCAGACAGCCTGTGGAACTGCAGATGAGCAGGGTGCTTACAAGAGTTCAGTGTGGTCCTCACAGTTGCTAGACTTGCTGCCATGTCTGCAGTACTGGTGAAGACTTGGAGTCAGCATGTTTGATGTTTGGGCAGGCTGAGATAGAGGGAGTGAGCATAGTCCTGTCCGAAGTTGGTGGTGGTCCCCTACCATTGCACCATCTTCATGAAGGACTAGAGGGTGGTGATTCAGCGTATGCAGGTGGTAAGAGGTGTCTCGCACAGCCTCAAGGAGGAATTAATGTTCATTGGGAAGCTAGGAAAGCCCTGAAACATTGTACTTGGGAGCTAGGTGCTCCTAACAGGTACAGGAATAAACAGTTTTTGGAGCAAGAACAGGGTTTTTTCTGTTTCAATTAGAGAAATTCCCCCAAGTGACAGGAAGCACATTGCTATCTAGAAGTCCATGGAAGCCAGGCAAATTACTATCATAACCTGCTATGGATTCCATCCACTTGTGACCTGAAGGAAGGTGTGGGGTTGGACATCATCAACATACGAAAGGAGCGGTAGATGAGGTTGGAGCCCATGATGTCTGGTGATATCCTTGGTATGGTGATGGGTTTGAGAAAAGAGAGTGAGTGTTTGGTTTTTACAGGGATGCAGATGTTTTTGGTGGGGGTGTCGCTGTTAAATGCCATTGCACATCTAGTCGATGTTATGAATGAAAGAGAACGATAGCATTACGCAGAATTGTTGGTGTTCATTAGATGCCGTGTTTTAAAGAAAAAGGCTAAACCAACATGTTTGTTCGTTGTTGGAGACATGCAGCGTGAAACGAGAGATTGCAGCTCACCAACCTGTGACTCTGGCTGGCCAATCAAAACACCAGCTGTTCCCACGCAATTGCGAAAGGAAGCCTGCTCCACTCCTATATTCTTTGTATTTTGGACACAAAGAAACGCAGTGTATTGTAATATCAGATGAAGCGGATGCTCAACAGGTCAGGGCCACGAGAGAGCAGGCGACGCTGCACTCACCACATGTACATCTAGCGAATGACATGCTGCTGTCTCGGCCCCAGCCCTCCTGGGCTTTCAAAAGCACCTGATGAAAAGGCCCGAGTGGTGTCAGTCACACGCCAGTGTGCCCTTTCGCAACTCTGTCACCTGAAACACCCGATCAAGAGGTGAAAGGGCTGGGGCGGCGTCAGACACCTCAGCCTGTGCCTCAGGCCTCGCCTTGCACAGCCACAATCTGTATTATTTTCACGAAGTGTCCCTATGTCGTATTTGCCCACTCCACCTCTCATGACTTCAGGTAAGCCAGAGAAGTTTACAAAACATTTAAATATTTTAAAAAAAACATAAACTATCGAAAGGAAACGGCATCACTATAAAACATCAACACAGAAAACAAGTAACAGCAAAAGGGTACACATTACATACATGTTTGGCTAGCGAGGCCCTTTAAAAATTGCTCTATTGTGGAGCCTTAACTCGTTCAGGCATCGGCTGACAAAGGAGAAATCTTACAGGGGGCAAGCTGCAGGGCTGATATAACAACGACGAGGCTTCCCGCCTCCCCTTGATAGTAAGTGCCCTCTGCAACAAGCCTGTGTTTGTCACGGGCTGTGCCTTTATTTTACAGGCCCTCCCTGCATGTGCGGGTTCAGTTCACTGCCGGGTCTCTCCAGGCACAAACAGCACCCTGAGAGACACTTAGTGGGAGACACTGGGACCCTCTTCAGCAGAGAATAGGGGGCTTGTTCGGATCATCTTTAATGGCCGGGCCAAGCAGGGCCAACAGGCCCCCCAACAGAAGGGTCTCTGTCCACCCTCACAATGCCGGCGATTCTTAAAGACTGCCTTCTCAATGGAGCAATTTTCTCCCCTCCAAAGACGTTTTTTTTTTATCTCTGAAAGAACAATCAGAGACGTAAGGAAAGGCGCCGCTATGTCTAAAAAAAAAGAAAAAAAAAGAAATGAACTAAAGAGAAAATAGGGCAGAAGCCAGTAAGGGGGCGCATGTGAGAGAGAGAGCCGGTGAAACTCGCTGCCGGAATGTTTAAATGCTTTCAAGAATTAATAATGAAACCTATACTTACTAATATATCACTTTTTCATGTTAATTTTATTTTGCTACATTTCTGAGTGAACCCTGTTAATGTTTATAAGGGCTAACTATAGTTATAAAGCAGGTTTCTAAGTTGTACCCAATTGGGAAATAAAGGAACCGTGGCAATGGAATATAAAGTGTTTTCTGCAAGATAATACATTTTGGTAAAGCGAAAAGGCTTGAATAAGAGTTTAAGTCGAGTGGTTCTGCCGTTAAGAATTTAACCACTATACAACATCACCTCGTAAAGCAACTTTAACTGACTGCCAAGATAGTTTGTTGGGGCAGAAAATACTTTGTTGTACAATTGTTCTCTAGGCCAAAATCAGAGAGTGGTTATCATAAATAAAACCTCATTAAGAGCAGTGGGAGGTTGTAGGTCTCCTGCTCCTTAAACGACATGAAGTTTTGTTAAAGATTTAGCAAACTTCCAAAATCAACAGTTGTAAAGTTGAAAGAAATGGCTGAAAAACAAAAAAAAGAGTAGAGTTTAAAGGGCAAAAAGTCTTTTTGCAGCAATCTTTATCCACGAGAAAAGGGGTGCTAGGTACAGAGATATTGCAACTTCACAAAATGCAAGATTTGTGAAGTTCGCAAAACTAAGTAGTGTAATTTAAAATATATATCAATAAAACTTAGCCAATGAGATTTTCCCCTGTTGGGATTTCCTTTTCCAGTACCTCACCAAAGCGCACATATACAGCAACTGAACTATCAGGGTTCCATTTAAAACAGATTCAGTAGCCTAGTTTGTGGCATGGCTAGCATTCATTCTACAACAGAGAATCAGTGGAAAACAGCCTATGAAGAGAACTCCGACTCGAACATCCAGTTTCCAAACCGAAAATAATATACTTTATAGACTTTTAATGTAGTGCATAGCATAGCGCACAGCATGCACCCAACCCTCATTATGAGGGGTCTTGTAGTGGGCCTGGTAATTCTGGCCCATGGAGAAACCATTAACGTCAAAACTGTATCCCAGAAGGTGTTTGAGGGCAGGAGGGAAGCAGAAAAAATACCCAATTATGAATTAGATTCTGAAAGTCCCCTTTGGAATAGGGATTAGGAAAGGCATTTGGATTTAAACATCAAGTTCACCTAGCTCTTCATCACATCTTGCTAGAGTTTTGTCTTGGAATGTTGGCTGCTATGAGCAGCCAGAGTCCTTGAGAGAAGAAGGCAAGGTCAGCGGGATTACCACATTAACCATAATCCTTTAAGGGCCTGCTAACTCCTTTTACTGTGCCCACATGAGACCCTGAACAGTTTAGGAGGGCCTCAGTGGACCACAGAACAGTGAGAGGATACGTCCAATTCGAACATTGACCCTACAGGTTTTAGGCTCAATATGATCCTGAGGAAAATACCCCAGATCAGCGGCACACCAAGAATTGCAGGCAAGAATGTAAGCCTAGCAGGTCACTCAACAAATCACTTTAGGCTCATGGAAACAACATATTTTTTATCATCTAAATCCTTTCTGGGACCGTGTTCTTGGTTAAATTAATTTGCCCTAATTGGCTGAGGTACCACCTCAGGATAAATTGCGAAAGGAAAGGTAAGCAAAGGAAGCATGGCACCCTAGGAAGACAATATGAGCTCATAAGTGAGACCAGCTGCCAAAGTACTCCGATGCCCATGCGTGCTGAGGGCCATGGCCACAAAATAACACCCCTGGCCGACTATGAGAAGCTTTCAGGTGAAAACCTTTCATCCTTATGTGCTCTGTGGACACCCAATATGTTGAAAGTGTTCACACCTTATGACAATGGCAGGAGCTGGGGTCAAGCACCTACGCTGGCAACCGGAGCACCAAGAGAATTGAGTTGCAAATATTGGCTCCCTCAGTTTGGAGAAGCACTTTCTGCGAACTGGGAGTTTGACCTCGTCTAGGTTTCATCTACAAAGAATATTTGCGTTGAAATCAATGACCAATGTTTACATTAGTCTCAGATCTCGCGTGTTTGTTCAACCAGCTTTTCCACCTGAAAGAAATTAAAAGAAATCCTGCCTTGACTTTCACCATTAGGCAAAATTGTTACCATCACCAACATGGCTGGATCTAGATTTGATTAATCAAAAGCTCCTTGCCTAGGCATCTCTAAGAAATCTTCTCAGCGGCGCCATTGAATGTCTGGGCCATATGTGTACCCCTACTATTCCAATAGTGAATTCTCTTCATTGGTTCCCCTTCTTTGCTTGGTGACTTTCATGGCTATGTGTGCCGTGTATTGCCCTTTGTAAGTAAACGCACCACCTTTTTAAACAAGAGAGCCCCAGAGGCACTAATTGGTGGCTTGTTCAATCGGTCACTTTACATCTTTTGGTTGTACTGTTTTAGTAGGCAGAAAAAAGGTTGTGTGACTTCCTCAATGTTGGCTCCCACTATCTGGAATAAACCTCTTTGGAATTAAGGAAAAAGTCTAATTTTCTGTCATATGACAAACAGCAATACCTATAAAAAGGAAGCTTGCACTGCTGATGTCATGCATGTCTGTTGTCTGTGTCAGGAAAACTTAAACTACTGCTGCCCGTGGTGTATCGACTCCATGTGAGAGAAGCGCGAGCAAGTGATGCAGAGTGGATTTCTACCATATATATGCTATATGTTCATTTCACGCATGACTGCAGGCGGGCACTGGAAGGAACAGACTACAACAGAAGCTGGGGTTGTGCCATTTACCAAGACCCACCTCTGTCCTCCAGGAAAGACAGAGTTTAAACAACTGTTCTGCTCCAGTAGCACTAAAATCAGGCCAACATAAGTGCAGTAATGTAAAAGTCTGCCTGAGACAATGACAGGGATGCTTGGACTCTGGATAAAAGGACCTCAGCAGTCTTCTTCACCGAGCGGCACCAGAGAGAATGCGTGGTTTCCCCACAACTGGCCAAGCGTCTGCATAGTTGGACTGGGCTTTGGGGCTTCTTTCACTTTACAGTGTAGATGAGACCAAACTGTAAGGGCATGGCTGATGAGAGGTAGTGCCAAGGTTGGCATCAGATTCTATTAATTGGCACCTGAGTTTATAAACTTACCCAACACAAGCACAAACAGAGATGAATAAATGAATGTGATCAAATGTCCTGATGTTTTTTTATAATCTGTAGTCCATGGTGTCATTCTAGAGCCATTGATATCTTTAGAGCAGGCCTTGGGGATGACATTTATAACAATACAGATCTATGGGGGCAAGTTGTGTTCATGAAAGTATGGTTCCTGTGGTTCTGGGAAGATTCAGGACCCTCGTGGTTCCGTTTTTCAGTCATCCTGTCTTTCCAAGTTGCCTACTCTTGCAGTTAGAGATTTGTCGAAGGAATTGTATTAAAAGCATATCAATGTTCATGGTTAAACCCTTCTTGGTGTCCCTCGTGGTCCTTGAGACTTGATTAGCTGCTGCTTACCAGGTTCTTCTAGGTCCTGTTTAGTCCCATGGGCTGAGCTTTTCAACCTTCAGTTTCAGGCCCACATCCCATCATCCTGGTCAGTATGGTACACGTGCAGTCTCACACTTCATATTGATAGGTGCTCCCCACAAACTCAACGATGTAGGAAATTGCATGACACGCTGAGCATATCCAGAATCCTCTTGGAAGCCTCCCAGAAGCGAAGTATCTAATTAAATGTGTGAATCCAACAAAACGGAATTTAATTCATCCTCACAGATCTATGCATTTGCAGTCGGGGTAGCGCTGCATACGTTACATACCCAAAAGAAGAGTCATTTGCATGACTTATAGAAAATGGTATTTAGTGCACACAGCTACAATATACTGACACAGTCATTCTGTACAGGTACTTTTCCAAGGTAGCCATATGGGAAGCAGTAGCATCACACTGTCCAAGGCGGATGCATGTTATAGTCATGGGCAAGATACCTATCCAAGCTGCACACAGAGCTGGATGCTGGCTAAGGCTGTGGAGGTTGAGACACTGGTCGGGGTGGTTTAGGTTTTGTTTTGCAGCGGATAGTATTGTTCATGTCAGAAAGAATAGATTGTCCAGCAACTGTCCCGGTTTCTTGGCAATAGAGGTTTTGCAGTAAGCAGTAGCGGCTGGCACGGATCGGGGTTGCGGGACAGTAGGTAAAGATGAAAAAAAGAAAACTTACCTTATCGCGTCGTCTCTCATCATCGTCCCTTCGCTCCAGCCAGAAGAGGAAGCAGCCATGCTCCCCTAACCAATCACAATGCTGCAATGCAGCATTGTGATTGGTAGGAGCACTGTGGTTCGGCGCTGAGATGTGGAATGGGGGCCTGGGCATGTTCTCTAGGCAGGCTGTTACGTAGCATGCAAAGTGCGCATTACTGTTCAGTCATGTGCACATTAGAAAGTGCCACCACTCCTTCCCCTGATCTGAGAGCAGAGCAGCCGTCCAGTTATTATAATTTTATTTTTCCTTCATTTCCACTGCTAAAAGCAGTGGGGCTATGCTCCTCCGCCTCAGTGGAGGAGCCACCACTGTAGTAAGGTCTCGGAAGGAGGCAGACTGGCCAGGGAGCCAGAGAATATCCGTTAGGATTGAGACACGTGACCTCATTTCTTTCGAATATCAAGTTGGTGGGCTCAACAAGACTAACGAGAAGAGTGTTACCACGAATGAGAGGCCAGGACATTTATTTTATTTATTTATTTATTTAAGACATTCGTAGAGCACACTGTCACCATACTGGTATCCTGGTGCTGAGTCGTTATCGGCACAAAAGAAAACACTTTGGCTAAAAAGAATGCGAACATCTAAAGGCTACTTAGGGAAGAGCCAGGTTTCAGGGTCTCTCAGAAAAGCAGAAGATGAGGCAAGGATGCGAGGGAGGCAGAGAGCGGATTTCAGGTCTAAAACAGGAATATGACCAGGCAACGGAAGACAGAGGTTGACATGGAAAGCTTTCTTCTATGAAAGAGGTTTATTTGTAAGGTAACATATTTTGAATAAGTGTATACGAACATATGTTTCGGGTGACATCAGGGGATAGCAACAGAGATGTTTTAAGGCATGGGCAAAGTGGGCTTTGGCCGAGGGCCCCATCCTTCCAGGGGGCCCCCTGATAGAGTCAGCTCTGTTCAACAGAGTTTTCCCTAATTCCCTTTAATTATTCTTAACCAGATTCTTTTAAATACCGTATTACCATAATTGATTTTTAATGCGGTGGTGTTTGAGTCTATTGCAGACATTGAGAAATGCTGTGTTAGTTTCATGCAGCATCCATAACAAAGTTTTACAGATGAGAAGTAGGAGGGCATCACAGAGAATATTTGCCGCAATATTAGTGAGCTGCTGCTGTGTTACGTACTGAAAACATACATCACCATCCCTGAATATCAGATGTAAACACATTTAGAATTTGGAGAAGTGCACATATGCACTGTCAGTGGCCCGGCCAAAGAGGCAGTGAAAGAGCTGAAATTGGATCATAACTTCAAAGTTGTTCCTTGGAGGGGCCCCAAATAAACGTTTAATCCAGGACCCCAAAATCCTTTAGATTGTCTCTTCATAGCAGTCCTGCACAGAAGAATTGCTCTGATTATGTTCTCCCAAAAAGACGTGATGAAATGCCATGCATAAAAGGCCTAGATAACGCTTCCTCAGCCAGACATGTCCCATTGGCTTCTAAAGGTTACTGTGCTGCATGTCTAGACCGGTGCACCCTCTCTAGAAGCGCTATGATAGGGGCCATTCATGCACCGCCTGGCATGCGGGCACCGGGTCATCTCCAGCATAGACACTCGCAAGGCTCTGCCGCTAGGACTGGCATCGCATGAAGGGCGGGGAGCCCAGCTTGGAATAGCGCCCAGTCTGTTGATCAAGAAAGGGGCAATCGTGGGGAAAATACCGCATTTATATGACGGCTCAGCTCCAGGAGGACCACTTCACAAGTGCAGTAGGTAGGCCCTCTCCTCGCTGAGCAGGTAAACAGAAGCGAGTGTGTCCCGGCATACACACATAGTATGTTTGTATGTGTTTATATGAGAGAGTCAGGGGAAGGAAAGAAACAGAACTTGCCTGCGTGTATCCCTTTCATTGAAGAGGCTCGATATTCCAACCCAAAAGTAAATAAAATTACACGCACCACTCTTACAATTTATGGTCAAATATGTAACTTTAACAACCTAGTGCTCTCTTTATCGTCACTGGAATTATGCAGCAATGGAGGACAACATTATGTGGTTTAATGCATCGGCTTCTGTGGCAGTATTATGTTACTATTTTGTCATCTCATCAGATATTAATAAAATATGGCCAAAAGTTTCATCTTATTAGTACCAGTTTAAGACCTGAATCTAGTTGACACCTTCTGAAAGGTCACCTGTAAACTTTTACAATTTGTGTACCACTGCACCGTGGTGCTTTTAGTGACTTTTGATCTAGAAACAATTTGTTGATGCAATCTGCAACAAATGCAGCAGGTGGTGGATTATGTGACAAGTACAGATAATCCATAATTATTTGGAAAATGCTGTGGCAGGCTCTGTTCATGATTTTACACACCTCATCAATCACATCCCTGGTGACATCACACATATATTAAGCAGTGTAATTATTGATGAGCATTCACATCAGCGCCACCTCCCCCCACTATCCACTTTTTTCTGATCGGGCCCCTACCCTCACACATTCAATTGATCACTCACTCACACTCAACAAGATTTTTACAGACGGTTATACAGGGATTATCACACAGCAACTAAATCAATTGGTCACTGGCCACCTCATCAATGAATCAATAAATCAGCATTTGTATAGTGCATCACAGTAACCCCTAGCGGTATCTGGGCGCTAGGGTTGCAATGTCTCAGTCAAAGAGCTAGCTCTTGAAATTCTTCTAAATTGAAGCAGGTGGGTGCTTTTCAAAGATGGAGTGGCAGGCCGTTCCAGGTTTTGGCGGTAATGTAGGAGAAGGAGTGCCCCCCTGTTGCAGCTTCGACAGATGCGGGGGTGTGAGCATGGACTAGTGCGGAGGATCCCAGGTGTCTTGCGAGTCGATGGACATTCTATCGATGGTTGATGTAGGTCGGTCCTTGATTCTGTAGAGCTTTGTAGGCATGCATGAGGATTTTGAACATGCATTACTTCTGGATGGGGAGCAAGTGGGGGGGTATTGTCCTTTTGGGGAGGACCAGGATGAGTCTGACTGCCGCATTCTGTATGGTCTGCAGTCGTCTGAGGAGCTTGGTGCAGATGCCAGCTTAGACAGCATTGCCGTAGTTGAGGTGGCTGGTGATGAGGGACTGAGGGACGGTTTTTCCAGTGTAGGTAGGGGTCCCTTGGAAAATTCTATGTGAAGGGTGTGAAAGCAGGATGAGGCGATTGTGTTGACTTGCCGTTTCATGGTGAGTGCGCTGTCGAGGATGATGCCAAGATAGCACACGTGGTCTGTCGGTGTGGGTGCTGGAACAAGTTCTGTTGACCACCATCTATGTTCTCCAATGAAGATCTGTATTTCCATCTTTTCGGAGTTGAGTTTAAAGCAGTTGACCCTCATCCAGTTGGTTACATTGGTCATGGCGTTGCAGAAGTTGGTTCTGGCAGTGGCGGGTCTGTGGAGAGCAAGAAGATACGTTGAGCGGCGTCTGTGTATGAAATTATGTTGAGGCCGTGGTAACTGACGATGACAGAAAGGGGGTTCATGTAGGTGTTGAAGAGGGTGGGGCTTAGGGATGATCCTTCACATATGGTGTGAAGGGAGGTGAAGGGAGGCACCAGGATGCTCTGTGTGCATCCTGTAAGGAAGTAGGAGTTCCACTTGAGGGCGTTGTGTTGTGTGATGATGTTGAAGAGTCTTTTGATGAGGGTGTGATTGGAGACAGTGTGAACACTGCCCAGAAGTCGAGGAGGATCAGGGCCATAGTCTCTCTGAGCTCAAGGAGGGTTCTGATGGTGGCAGAGGACAAAGCGGTCTTGGTGCTGTGGTTGCCACAGAAACCTGATTGGGAGGTGTGAAGTAAGTGGTTTTGTTCCAGGTATTCGGTGAGCTGTTGGTTTGAGGCCTTCTCAAATACTTTGGCAGGTTAAGTAAGAAGAGGGAGATTGGACAGTAATTTTTTAGTTCGCTGGGTTTGGTGGAGGTTGTTTTTAGGAGGGGTCTGACTTCTGCATGTTTCCAACTGTCTGGGAAGACTACTATGAAGATGGAGGTACTGATGAGGCTGGTTAGTTTTGGGCTGATGGGGCCCTTAGGTTGAAGATGCAGTGGGGCAGGGGTCTGTGGGTACCCCTGAGGGGATGGATCACATGAAGGCTGAGGTGGTCTGAGTAGAGAGCGGGCACTGGGTGGTGACCATTCAGCTGATGTGCGCTGGTTGGGCGGGGCTGTTGAGATTGAGAGCAGTTGGTGGAGGGTCAAAGTTGCTGTAGATGGTGGCGATCATTTTGTGGAAGTAGACAAGAGGGTGTCACAGATTTCTTGGGAGAGTTAATGGAATTCTCTGTGGCTGCTTGGTTGGAGAGTTCTTTGACTACTTTGAAGAGTTCTTTTGTGTGGTTGACTGCAGTTTTGAAGACGCATAGTGATGGATTATCTCTTGGCTTCTTTGATACGCCGGTGGTAGTTGTGGAGGGCTACTTTGTGAATGGCTCAGTTGGCGGGGTTCTATAAGGCATATCATAATGTTTTGAGTTGGTAGCAGTGGTGCTTGGTGATCTGAGCTCTGGGGTGTACCAGCTTGCTTGTTTAGAGGTTCTGTAGGATTTAGCTGGTTTCATCAGGGGACCCTGTTGGCACATTCAGTGATCCAATCAGAAAAATTCTGGACGGCCTGGTCTCGGTCTGATGAGTTTTCTGGTTGGGTGGTGCTGAGGGCCTGTGTCCACTGTGTTTTGGTTACCTTGACCCAGTTGCGATGAGAGAAGCTGCGGTGCCTGGTAATGGTGTTTTGAGCATTGGAGATGTTGAAGTGGATGGTGGCATGGTCAGTCACTGTGAGTTCTGTGACATGACTGAATTTGATTCTGCTGCTGGAGGTGAACATGGGGTTATATGGCCAGATTTGTATATGGGTTCTGTGACCAGTTGGGTGAAGCTGATGCTGTGCAGGTTCTCCAGGAGGAAGGTGGAGTTGGCATCATTGGGGTCGTCAATGTGTAAATTGAGGTCCCCGAGCAGGGTGTAGTGGTAGGAGTCGATGGCTGGAGGGGGGGGGGGGCGATGATGTTGGCGATGGCGTTGCAGAAGGCCGGTCGGGGTCCAGGGTGTCTATACTAGGGTGCCTCTGAATGTGGTCTTGGTGTCGGTCTGTAGTTAGAAGTTTAGGTCCAACCAGACATTTCTTGACTTGCCCTTGCACTCACTTTCTCTCTCACCCACCACTACACTCAACTATACACTTAATCACTAATTTATATATTGAAATTGATAATCAGAGTGACATTTCTGTGATTGGCATCTTCCAAATCACCGAATTGCTTGAGGTTCTTGCTTACACTACTTACAGAAGCCTGCATTTTTACACTGTTTAGGTCCTCAAAGAATTACATTCTGCAAAGTCCTATTCGCTAACTTCAAACAGCTTCACAGATTGAAAACACATTTGACATTACAGCATGTGCGCAAACTTTGGAAGTCATATATTACTTATTTTTTTGGGATGACATCATCAGTAATATTTTTTATCTTTCCAAAAGCACTGCATGGCCTGGTTCAATGCAGCACAGCTATCCCTCAGAATATATACAGTATATCGGCCCAGGACTGGAAGATCAGAGCTATTTCGCAGCAGCCATTCTCATGTGAATTGTGGGACCTCAGTTTCTTTATCAGATTATATTGGGAAAAATCTCCCATATGCATTATTAAATATCTAGTTCTTCTGTCTGCTGCATCATTGGCGTAACATGAAATTTCGCCTCTCTAGCTTTGCACTGTGCTTCCACAAGATGTTATGAGATCACAAAAGCCTGCATTCTCTTCCTTGTCTAATCCCTTTCTAGTGAGGGGTGAGAACAGTTAGAGTCGGTCAAACTTTTGAAGGTCGGCCACCTCACGGCGGCCCACCGAACATAAAGTTGTTCATGGACCTGGTAGATAGTTTGCCCCGCAAAAGCTCCAGCGTTCATGGCAGAAGCCATAAGGGGAAATACAAATGTGCAGGTGGGTCCACCAATCCACCTCGGTATTGTGCACTTGTCATCACCTATGTTATTTGCGAAGACAGACCCACAAAGTACATTTTCAGAAATAATATGTCTAATGCCCCACACATCTGTTTTCTCCCTCCATGTAGAGGAAAATACTAGACTTTTCAATCTTGGACCACTGCAATCGCATGGTGAACCCAGAAGCAAGAGATTTTAGTGGGAATGATTTTGGGAGGTGCAGTTCTAAATAGCCCTACGACACTAATCATGGTGGCATGGGGTCTACTGCCCAGGGCCAGCTTTAGCTCTGGTATCACCCGTTTCTGCAATCTTTTTAGGCACCCCACTATTTGACCTCCTACACAGATTCCCTCAATACCACCAGGCAAAAGTGCACCTCAGTGCTCCACTGACACTCTCTCAAATACATTTAATTTGTTTTAAAGCGCTGCTGGAGGATGGCTTCACTAACCCACTCAGCTATCCACATAAAATACAGCTCTTTTCTTTGCAACATACTTATCATCCCTCTGTGCCACTTTATGGCGAGTCAAAGCTGCCACTAGACAAACCCCAATTCTCTCTCTCTCTAGCAGGAACATTCATCACAAGAGCTATCTTCCCATTTTTATTGCTGCCTGTAAGCTGGACACACAAGGAGCTCTGCAGCAGATGCTTTGAAATCACAAGTTATTGCTAAACACAGCGCCCCGCCCAGCGCCCAGTGCAGCTGCACCAGTCACACCGCCCTAAAGTAGGCCCTGCGACTGCTGATGGCTGTGAGGGTCGCAGCTCTACCATTGAGGAAGGCGACATACTGCACTCGAAGGGAGGCCCGGGAATCGAGAGGAGGGCAGGCAGGACACCTGGCAACTATTGGCACCATGTGACAGAAAAGAATTGGGTACGGCTACCTACATTCATTGAGCCACCAAATCACTCGGAGGTACAGCCCGCTTGGAATTCTCGCTATTTTTTTGTACACCAACCGAGGCAATAAAACAGTTGCTAACTTGTCGCCTCGGGCATTTTGGATTCTGGTAGTTTTGCATTTCCCATTATACTTAGGAGTGTTCTGGTTCCAGCAAGCAGAGTGTTGCTTATTAAAGGATGTAACAGGGTTTGCTGAAGGTCACTGCAGTGGGCCATTTATCAGCTACACAAAAACTATTTTCAATGCAGCAGACAACCCAGGTTGAGTATTTGAGAGGCCAGATCCCGCCTTACACCCACATGGCTTTCAATGGCTTTCTTTAAAATTGTAAAAAAATAAAATTAACAACGTAAAGCATACATTTTCTGCCCCTTGAGGCCCTCGGGGTGAATAGTGCGCTGTATACATCCCTGATTGATTGATTGATTGAGCAAGAGTTAATTCAACAGGCTCCATACTTGAGAGGCCTGTAGATATGGGAAGGAGTCAGTCAGTTGATCTCTTTCAGCACAGAACAGCAAATGTACTAAATCCTCCCTGGTTTAGGGTTTCAGAGCCACAGTCTTGATGTCTTCTATAGCTCTGACATTCCCACATCTCATTATTTTGTGGAACCAGGTGACCTCCCAGCGCCCACTGCATTCTGGGCTTCATTCTGATTGTCCTGTATGTTTGCCCTGATTACATGTGGGCAGGAAACAGTTGTGGTCTTTGCTATACTCGGTAAATGCCATTACCCCGAGGTGAGGGATTTACTGGGTGTGGTAAATACCTCATATTCCAAATATTTTCCTTGGACATGAGGCATTCTATGCATAATCTGTGCTCAAACCACACAATTATATATGTTTTCCTTTTTCCAGGCCATTTGTCCTCCAAACACTTCGGGAGGTACCTGCCAAAATATGTCAGGGGAAAATAGCAGGGGTGTGATAATTACACACTGCACAGAATCCATATCCTTGTGCAAACTTGTGCGTGTGCGGGGATCGGAGTGTAACCCAAAGCTTGCAAGCAGGGCCTTTGGTGCAGAACTACTGCCCGTGGTAAAGACCAACACCGGAGAGTATTACTGCACCTCGAACGAAGGAGACGGCTCCAATAATGCACGCTCTTCCCCATTCTCAGGTGTGAAACGTGGAATATTTGTGCTTCTCTCTGCCACATATTGCCCCATGTTTCACCTCTTGTTTGCACCCTGGGCAGGATTGCCGTGGGACGCATGGCCGTACTCCATTCCTCAAGAATGTGTTCTGTGGAGTGTAGAACAAATATCTCACTTCTCATAATGGGATGAAGGGAAGACACCTAAAGGGCAAACGCCCGGATGAAGGCCAGGTCTTTAGAGTATGGCCACAGAAAAAAATATACCACGTTGCCATTTTTGGATAAGTACCTCTTTTGTCATTGGTCAGCTATGTAGGGGTGACGTTCCTGAGAGCAGCAAACTTTAGCAGCCCTGTGCACAATGCTCAGCAGTGGCCAGCACACCTTAGCAGCACCCTGCACAGTGATGAGCAAAGGACAGTACACCTTACCAGCTCCCTGCAAAGTGTTCAGCAGTGGACAGCACACCTTAGCAGTCACCTGCTTCGTGCTCAGCAGTAAACAATACACCTTAGCAGCCCCCTGCACCAACTTAGCAGTGAACAAATCACCTTAGCAGCACCCTGCACAGTGCTCAGGAGTGGACAGCACACCTTAGCAGCCCCCCTGGACAGTACTCATAAGTGGACAGCACACCTTAGCAGCCCCCTGCTTCGTGCTCAGCAGTAAACAATACACCTTAGCATCCCCCCTGCACAGTACTCATCAGTGGACAGCACACCTTAGCAGCCCCCTGCAAAAAGCTCAGCAGTGAACAATACACCTTAGCAGCACCCTGCACAGTGCTCAGCAGTAAACAATACACCTTAGCAGCCCCCTGCACCAAGCTCAGCAGCGGACAGCCCACCTTAGCAGCACCCTGCACAGTGCTCAGCAGCGGACAGCACACCTTAGCAGCCCCCCTGGACAGTGCTCTGATGTTGACAGTACACTACAAACCATCACATAGACATAATGCAGCAGAATTGCAGAGGTAGAAAGACTTCCGCCAGAATGCTCATTGTGCAGTTCACAGGGCCTCGGTCTGGCAGCACGTGCGGTTTGTGTTGTGTCGGGGTGGTGTAGGCACACTGGGACACAAGATGGAAGGCGCCTCGCTCTCTCTCCTCGAGCATTCGTGTCCGCCCCATGCCATGGGGACCCCATGTTTGCAGCCGAAGAGTTCCCCTTCGCAGGGTACTTCAGTCCAAGTGGTTCCGTTCAGGCAAACCAAGACCACCAGCCTCAGTTAGAAAGCCTAGCTAAGGTGACTAAATATGGAGGCACAAAACAGCGTGGCATAGGGTTGCGACGCGCGGTTGTTGTGTGAAGATTAACTGGGACACTCCTGGGGGCATCTGAGCTCGAGCAGAGCAGGGGTGGCGGTCCAAGTAGTCATTTCAGGCCCCTGTTTTCTTCTAGCAGCTTTTTAGCATAAGGAACTTACCACTACACCAAGTAGAACTGCGCATGCGGCCCGAATCTAAAGCAACAATAGCAAGGGGCGCATCCGCTCACAGCAGGAACAGGAAGAGGGACAGATATAGAGCTGAAGAGAAGTTACATTGAGTGATTCTCAGAAAAAAACACTAGATGACCCCCAAATGAAGTATCAGGCAGGCATCCGTTACTTAGGGAGAGTGAAGGCCAAAAGGTGAGTTTCAGTACCCCGAGTGTCTTCCAAGGGCACCATGGCCTTCATGTTTTAACCCTGCATTAGTCCGGTAAGCCTTCACATCACTATAGTCATAATAGTCAATCTTGGCTTGTCGTGCCCACCCTTGATATAACTATGAAGAAAATAATGGTTGCCTTAGTGCCAGGTAAAGTCAGATAGTCTTTCATTTAGCTCAATAATGAGCACATCACTTCTGGTGACAAAAAATAACATTTCTTTACATCAAATAGTCTGATAAATTTCTCAGCCGCCCTATATAATATCCAATTGTTTCCTAAAAAAACATTTCTAGGTTTATCTTAATGCTTTTTTTACTTAGGCAACTGTCGCTCATCCCGTCACAAAGTGCAAAGTTTAAGATTCCTATCTGCAAACGTCAAACAAAGCATAACGCAGTCCACTCGAAGCGTTTTAGGTACGGTTGAAGCACAACATTGCAGTGTCCATTAATCCACCGTGAGGTAGTTATTGGAATAGAAACATCGGCCAAACTCTTTCTGGGTCTCCCAAAGTCTGTGAAAAAGCATAAATCCATGTGCTCATCTGGGCGTCCAAATCGAACTCCTCACTGGCAATAGTGTTGACACGTTTTGGTCTATAATGTAGGCCTCATCAGGGCAAATGAAACACAGGAGCATGAAAGATATTCATTTACAAAATTTTGAGACAAACTCCTTGTAGCCAATGCCACATGGCTCTTGTTGCGGTCCTCTCATTTTACACCAGCAAAGGCTTCCAGTGGTTGTCAAGATTAGTGGGTAAGAATTTGAAAAATGGCACTGCGTGTGCAAATGCATTTATTGTGTACCACATGGAGCCGCGGGGTGTTTAAGATGCCCAGGTATTCATGCCATGCTGCAGGACCACTGGCATAAAAGCCTCCATTTTTGGCATACCGTGAGCATGCATGGCATTAGGAAGCCCATTCCTGACACAGTATAGTTAATGGTATAATGACGCCCATATATGGATATTTTTTTACATAAATCTGTCCATCCAAGAACAGTGGTAGTAATCCCTTGTGTGTATATGGCTCAGTGAGTTACATGCATGTTGCTACCCCCTCAGTGATCTGCACAGTGATATTCTGATTACCTATGAATTGGATAACAATAACAGCTATAATATATTACTTTCAGAAGACTTTTAATACAGTGGTTTGATACCCTAATACGTATCTTTCTATAACCACGCCCTGCACTTTAAATTTTAATAATACCAGCCGGGGATTTAATAAAGTTTTTTTCTTCCCACGTGCCAGGTATTTTTTAACCACTCACTTTTTTCACCTCACCTCACTCACATCCTTGAAAAAAACACACACCCCCACACATAGTTCACGTCAAGTGCTCCTGCGTATTCGCGAGTCGTAGCACGCCGCATCCCGTAGAGGGGTGCGAAGGCCCCGATGATGAAGCATGACACCAAGGGGCCTGTTGGTGTGTGAGGGGCATTTTAACAACACTGTGTGTTCCCCATCACCTTAGGGATCACTATCACCTGAGTGGATTCCACTTTGTTTATGTATTTGACTCGGGAGACTGAATCCACTGACTCTCTCTCTCCCCCCTTCTGTTTGCACTATATCTATATGACATCATAGTATTATAATAATTGGCTATCTGAAATGCATAAGTGATACATGGGCATGTAAGGAAAAGTCTTCACTTGGCAGTAGTACATGCTTTTGTCTGAACTGAGCAGTAAAACTGCCTTATGAACTTACAAGATTTGTCTAACTTTGCTACCAAAAGCATGAGATTGTGTAATCTGAATAACAGAGTTCCTCTACCCGACTTTCAAAGTAAAGTCTCATACAACACGTATGACTGAGCATCTCCTTGGAAGGTTATAATGGAAACGAAAGGAGGTGGAACGTGCACGTAAAGAAAGGTGCTTCATATCTTTAGGAAAATTAAAGGCCGCGTCAATAGTATGCCCAGATTAGTTCAATTTCCTGGAATATAAATGGCCTTTTTCGTCAATTATTAAGATAGTAGCGCTGGTAATGTACCAAGGTGCAATGCTGTTCGAAGTATTTTGTTAGGGACAAACCTACAACACTCTTTGGGTAGGTGTGGATTATTTGTATAAGTGCAATTAAGAAAAAAGCATGATCAGTCCCGTTCAGAACGTGTGATGTTTTAGGCAATGTATGTGCATAATCTGCTGTAAAAAGAACACTTATTGAATCTATTGTCTTCAAAGGTTTTCCCATGAATTCCTCAGGCAGAAGTCTGACTCAGTTGCTTTGCTTGCACGCTCTGTGCAATATGAGGTAGGTGTTTATGTCCCATCTCTTTTAAAGTTCACCCGTCACCAGTGGTGAATTTGGCAGTGTCGATGGCTCAGTATTGGAAACGCTGTGCCTGGTGCAGGTCACAATAGATGTGCATTATGAGATACATTAGGTTCTCAGTGCATTCAGCAAGATGGAAATCAGAGCACTGCGAGTGCTCCATGGATGTCCCAGCAGTGAGGTAGCAGTGCCAGGTAAGCAAGCATGAACTTCACTAAAGTAAATTAAGCTATTTCCAACCTGTGCAGGACACATATTGTTTTTCTACATTTTTGATAAGATGTATTCTCCAGCTATGCTACTTCTTGCATCGGTGGTAGGGAGACCCGAAAATACAAATCGTTGTGTGAACAGTGTTAGGGCTGTATCCCTTGGGATAGGGATTCCCACAGATCGTATAAGAGGTACATTAGCTTTCCGAACTACCATCATCCACTGCAGGTGGGCCCATACCCTGAGTCATTGAACTCGGTTATCCTGCTAGGAAGTTGCACCAGTCCTCGCCAAATGAAACCAGATTTGGCCACCACATGAGCAGAGTCACAGGCCATCCATCTCAGCTATAGCATCCAAAACTAATACATTTCAGCTGCAACCAACTGAACTATGCCATTTACCAACGAAGTATTCTAACTGACCATCAATCGAGGAATAATATTGGCGACCAACTGTTGAATCCAACAAGCCAAAAACATAGCAAGACCACTGACCACTAACTACGCAATATCACACTAGCCATCAATAAAGCCAGCCTACTGTTCATCAAAGAAATGATCCCATTTGTTACTCACTGGCCACCAAGTTACCCTTCTTGCCTTCAGCTGTTGCATTGCCTGAGCTACCCAACTGGCAACTAGCTGAGCTATCCATCTAGCCATCACCCGAGCTATCCATTTGGGTTAGATTGCTGAGTTGATAAACCAGTCAGGATGACCCGTAATGTTGAAATAGGTATAATTTATTGTAGCCTGTCTAAGCCTAACATTCCCTGAGCCAGCCTTAATGTTAACGTACTCCAATGGAACACCCGCACTTTAGCAGTCCTCGAGAGGGCACTTGAAACTAAACGGTCTACAACAAGACTTAAAGTCCTAACATATCCCCTTCTTTCATTACTCAAAAAATAAAATTTGTGAGAAACAGCGAAACAGCTTCAAACCAAAACAAAGTTATTAGAATGGAAGTAGATTTGTTTACCCTGCAACATAATCCTTCAAGTATACTGGTGGTTTCTGCTCTCGGCTGCATTAATTCCACCTTCTCCACCAATATAGCTCATCCTCACTCCTTTCACTTGATCACACAACCAGGCACCAGCTCAACAACATCACCACTCCTGGAATATCTTCTCAGCCCATCACCCATCAGCCTATATTCACTGTAGCCACCTCCTTCACTGCTCCCCTCGCACTCACCACCCTTTGTTACTGAGCCACACTGCACTGATTCCACTTGTTACTATTTTCCAACACCAGGTCCCATTCATGGACCTCCTTCACTTTTACCACTCCTGGGAACTTGGTAAGTACACTTCTCACACAACACGTTGAAATAGGTTTCATTTATTACAGCCTGTCATTGCCTGGTAACGGACTCCAGTGGAACCCCCAGGCTTCAGCGGTCACTTGGAAAACACATGGAACATAACAACCTACAACATGACTTAAAGTCATAACAAGTCCCCATTGCCCACCTCCATGTTTTCTCCATGGGCACCAAATGACCTACCTTAATGACCACCAACTGAGGTACCAGTGTCGATTAATTTAACTACTTCAGCGGCTACTACCTGGCCTCCTGATGTCAGTCAGATGAATTATACTGCTGGCCATGAACATTTTTACCCTATTGGCACCAACTGTATTATCTTACTGGTCACCAAGCAACCCTAGCCGCGTAATATTAACTAATGTACCTCACTGTACACCAACCATTATCCCACCAACCACTATGGCCTAGGTTTTGTACTGGCACTTCAAGGGGCTATCCCATTGGCCATCAAACGAACTGCTCCACTGCACCGGCTGTAAAAGAAAACTTTCTGCTGGGCACCCTTTGTGCCATGCCAGTAATAAGTGATACCTGTTGTCATGAACTGAGCCATCCTCATTGTCACCAACAGACCACTTCTCCACTGACATCATTTGCTATTTCCCACGCCTATCAGTCCTGTGAGATACCAACTGAGATCGCGAGCTGCCACCATTTATGGTAATCCCACTGCCCACCTCATTGGCTATTCCACTGGACTCCAAATGATCTACCCACCACACCATGATGTCGCATTGGGCAGTGGGTTCCAAGGGCCGCACGTGTCTAAGATCACAAGGCGCGGCAGTGCCTCCCTCATTTCTCCCCTCCAACAGACCCCATTACATCCCTTTGATTTCACTTGTCATAGGCTCGTTGTGTCCATGTGTGTCATCATCACATGGTGCTGCCCTGGGCAGAAGCTGCTTTTCCCCTCCATCTGCAGCCCACCAGTTGCACGCTGGAAAGAGCGCGCGGTGCCCCCTTTCCTCCCCTGTAAGCCTATATCCACCAAGAGCATATTCCTATTAGCGCTAGCAACAACTGGTGAACAAAATCACTTTTGACAAACAGAGCGTTTCCTCGCCACTGAAAAGGAAAAAGCCGGTGCACCTGCTCCGCCACCACCAGGAATTTACAAGAAGCGCCTGGATGTGGTTTTGTTTGCAACGTGACACTTTATACGTTCCCGCGGAGCACACTGCCCACTCAAGGCCTGGCAGCTAGGGCCCGAGTCGTGCCTGCTAAAACGACAGCAATGTTCACTTAATACAGCCATTCATCACATGAGAGGCGATTTTTTTTTTATTCCTTGAAAAGGCAGAAGCAGCCTGTGGGTTAATGTCCACCTGAATTCGCTGTGAGAAACACTTGGGCCTGGGTGTTCCTTAAACCTTAAACCATGTGTCTGACCTCTGCGGGGTACAAGCGGCACTTACCTAATTTGAGAAATCGGCGCTCCCAGAATTGCAAATCCAAACGGCCCGTGAACAGCAATCCGCGAAGACACGAGAGCAAATCCACAATTCCAAAATGGGGCAAAAAATCCACATGATCCCAGAATCAGCCATCAAGCGCTCCAACAGAGGCGCACACTCCCACTCGTGTCAATCCACCAAGGCGCAGGGAGCAGTCCTGTCGAACACCCAAAAACGTCTTTTGATTTTGTTTTCGGTGTGTGTGGTGTCCAGAAAACAAGCAAACTAATTCTCAACGAACAAAGAAATGAAAATAAAAGATGTTTGTAGAAGTTCAACTGGTCTCCAATTACTGACAAGTGGCCTCCGGAGGCGCGAGTCCAGGGCCAGATGCCGGCAATCCATGGGCATCCCATGGTACTCATTGCTCTGACTGAGGCACCCGTGGTCCGTTTCAAGCGCACTTTGGTCCGTTTCTGTAAATTTGTTGTCAATTTAAGACACATTCTGGGAAGTTTCGGACAAATATTGACCATGTTCAGACAAATGTTCCATTCCAGAGAAACCCTTGTCATTTTTATAGCACTATTAATGAACAACTTTATACAATTCCTTCTCCTTTTCAAACGATTCCCTGCCAGTTTCAGATCATTTCCTCTCATTGTTAAACAGTCCAGGTCAGTCACAGGCAAACCCTGGCGAGTTACATAAAAAGCAAGTTCTTCCGGAAAAGCCCTTCTCCTCGCAGGTAAATTCTCGTCATGTTCTTGCAATTTCGGGTCAGTCTCTGACATGCCCGGTTGGTGCAGCGCGCTCCTGGCCAGCTGCAGACCTCGGCCACTTATAGAAGCACTGCACGCAGGTCCAGACAACCCCTGCTCCATCCCAGGTAAGCTGTGGTCATTCTCCAACGCGGACAGCTACATTCCTGGGTGCCCACTCAGATCCCAGCCTTGACCACACTTCTAGTGAGGCACCCTGCCGAAAGCAAAATGAACCAAAATCTACAAAAATGCCAAAAACATGTTGTGAAAAAAAGCGCCAAAAGAACACGCTGGTGGAAAAATGAAAAAATATCCCATTGACCAAATCCACAGTCAATATTCCGCATTCTTCAAGTACTCCAAGACCAAAATATCCAAATGCAAAAAGAAGAGTTAGGACTCAAAACCATCTGCTGCTGATGCATGCAGCTGAGGAGCCCTGCAACGCAAGGGCTTTGACGGGAAGGCAGCCCTCTGTAGCAGGTATCTCACAGGCAGCTTGGCTGTCCTGTCCGGTGGTTCCCTAAACTCTCAAGGGCAAAGGGCTGAAGCCGAAGCAGCTGCTTTACAGGGTGAGGCTCGAAGCATCTCTTATCGGTACCGGACACATCCCCAGGAACCAGCGCTGCTCTAGTTCCACATCCAAGTCTGCCGCTCGCGCTCTGCACATCCTTCCCCGGCGCTGTCCCGAGGCTCTGTGAAGCAGCACACGGCTGCAGAGCCAGCCTCGCAGCGCTTCCGCTTCCCCAGAAATGCCAAACGCGCAGCTCGCATTCCGAGCTCCAGGCTCACGCAGGTGTGCAGCAGCGCCACCTACCGGCACTGCACTGAACCGAAAGACGGGAAGAGATAGGCATTATCAGGACACGTCCAAAACTAGAGAGAACAGGAAAGTTTGCTTTTTTTCTGTGGTTAGATAGCTCATTGTGTATGCGCGCCTGTTGTAGAGAGCTGCGTGCAATCTCCCGGTTCCTGTAGGTTGGTACCAAGGTATGGGAATAACGAATATTCGACTTATTTTCTTCGCTACATTTACATAGCAAAGTTCTACCGATTTAGAACAGCAACGCGGATACGTGACTACACGACAGAGGGTTACATGACACGTGGAAATGTTCTTAGAGTAAGTTCTTGAATAGGTCACGTTAAAATCAGGCATAAAGGAAGAAAATCAAGGGACACGGCATGGTCTTGATTGTAGTATAGCCTTGTCGAGGGGCTTCTTGTTCTATTCACCTCTGTAGGTGATAGACTCAGTTTCATTCAATCAATCAATCATCCAGGTAAATGGCAAGTGTGCTACTCACCCTTGAGGGTCTCAAGGGGCTGGGGGGATAAGCAGCTACGGTCAGTTGAAAAGCCAGGTCTTGAGGGTCTTCCTGAAGATGTACAGAGGGTGCGGTGCATCTGTTGTCGATAGGTAGCTCTTTCCAGGTCTTGGCCGCGATGTAGGAGAAGTCTCTTTCACCCGTTCTGGCTCTGCAGATGCGCGTGGTTTCGGCGAGGTCGGCGGTTGGGTACCTGGAAGGAGATTCTCTTGTTTAGGTATTGGGGTCCGGTGTTGTGGAGGCATTTGTAGGCATGGGTGAGTGTCTTGAAGGTTACTTTCTTCTCGCAAGTGTTGGGTGATGTGTTCTTGTCGAAGGATGCAGAGGAAGAGTCTGGCTGCAGTGTTCTGTATGGTCTGGAGTTTGAGGAGCAGACTTGTTGATTCCGGCATAGACGGCGTTTCTGTAGTCCAGTCTGCTGGCTATGAGTGCGTGGGTGACGGTCTTTCTTGATTCTGGGGGATCCATTTGAAGGTCTTGCGGAGGGTGTTGAAGCAGGTGAAGGCGACGGCATTGAACTATCAGGTCATGGAGAGGGAGGAGTCGAGTATGATGTTGAGGTTCTGGGCGTGGTCCGTGGGGGTGGGCGGGTTGCTGACCACTTTTGGCCACTAGGTGTTGTCCCATGCGGTGGGGGAGGGTCCGAGGAAGAAGACCTCAGTCTTCTCTGAGAAGAGCTTCAGGCAGCTGCCCATCATCTAGGATGCAACTTCCTTCATTCGTGCCTGGAAGCTGAGTCTGGTGGTGACGGGATCCTTGGTGAGGGAGAGGATAAGCTGGGTGTCATTGGATTAGGAGACAATGTTGAGTCCGTGCTGTCTGACGATGGCGGCAAGGGGGGTCATGTAGATGTTGAAGAGCCTAGGGCTGAGTGACAATCCTTGAGGTACTCCACAGTTAATCTCTGTGGGTTTGGAGAGGAATGGTGGCAGTCTGATTTTTGGGTTCTGCCAGTGAGGAAGGAGTGGAGCCATTCAAGGGCAGTTCCCTGTATGCCGGCGTCGTGGAGTGTGCGGTGGGAGCAGGGGTCGAAGTGGGCGGGATCGGAAGGGCACCGCTTGCCCCTACTTTGTTAATTTTAGGCAATCCGTTTCCCAACTTTTATGTTTTTACTAATGCATCCCAGGACGGCAGAAATAGCAAAAGTCTGTAGATAAATTTCAGCCCTTGGTGGCCCTTCCAGAACGGGCAGGGTGGGCAGAGAAGGAAATGGACTCTGTCTCTCTTCCTTCTTGCCCAAGGAACACAAGGACAGTGTCGGCTTCCGCTCTGCCACTGGTAGCTGCCTCCATCTCTCTCAGTCTTCCCCTTATTGCCTCTCTTTCTGTCTTTTCAGTTGCTAAAAACCGCAACAGCTCTAAATCGTCTCTTTCTTTTTTTTGTTTCCCTGTGAAATGGAACCAAAAAAGAAAGAAGCCATTTTGCTGCAAATGTCTGTAAAGTATTGAAGACACTTCTCATAAACAATTTAGTAGTTCTTTATTTCTAGGCTGAAGATAAACTGTGGGAACCAAGGGCCCAGGAGCACGAAGACCGGTAGCATTCAAACAGGCACAACAGAGTTTCGAACTAGAACATGAAGGGATCCAATAGCCTTACTAATACCAATTTACATAACAATAGACCTAACAGAGAAGAAATACTGACATAGCATGCCACAATGTCTTTTTCAGAAAATGTTCTATTCAAAAGTGCAGCCTCAGGGTGGAGAGAAAAACAGGTAACAAATAGGATAAATAAATAAATAAAGCAAGTCAGAGTGGTAGCAAAGTGGTCAGATTGGTTTTCTTCACACCAAAACACATTAGGGTCCCTTTGAAGAGTTTGCCAATGAAGCGCCACTTTTGTTTTGTCGTCTTTCTTTAAACAACTGGTCATATTTACAAAGAAGTGAGAGCGCAGCGTTACCCTTCTTGGCTTAACGCCACGCTCCGCCACTTCAGAAATGCAGGACTGCACCAAATTTACAACAATATGGTGCAACCCTGCATTTCCCCCTGCGCTGGTGATAATTTCAGCTGCCTAGCGCCAACGCAGTCACTCTTGCACCATAGTGTAAGGGGGCCTGCGTTGTGTCAGAATGATTGTTTATGTGCAGGGAGGTGTCCCATCCTGCACATAAACAATCTTCAATTGCAATTTGTAAATTCAATGTGCTCTGCTTCGTGCAGCACACATAGAAGTTGCAACTCGACATTTTATAAATGACTGTTTATGTGCAGGAAGGGACACCTTACTGTACATAAACAATCATGCATGGCGTTTTGCTGTTTTATGTGTACTGGACAATGCAGCACAGATAAAACAGCAAAAACAAGGAGAAATAAAGTATTTCTTCTTGTTGCGCCCTGTTAAGACCATGTCGTTCCTGCTTACATTTCACATGCTTTACTCAATCTTGCATTCCCTAGGAGTGTTTGCTTTTTCCAAGATGTTAACACTTTTTTTTCAGGCAGCACATTACTTGGCTAGGGCATAATTTGAATTGAGTGGCATCCAGGTGTTTATAGCTCAGCACAGTTGGGTTATAGCTGAAGGCAGTGTGAGTTTCTCTCAGTGGAGCGGTATGGTGTTTAGTGGGGGAGTGGATGTGGCACTATGGCTAGAGCAGCCGAATTTGCAACTGGGGAACCAGGTTCAGCCTTCATGAACAGGCCCTCAGACCACTCTCCTGAGGGAGCACATTCCCATGCTTGACCTTAGAAGGCCCAGCTACACTGTAGAAGCCATGGTGTCTTAGCACCAGGAGGTGGACCCTACCAGTGGCAAGTGTGGGTTAACCTTGAAGGCCTGTGCACCACAATCCATGCTGAAGATCACCTCCAGTCTTGCGGGCAGGCTTACGAAGCATCACACCCCAGAGTGGCAGTGACTCTGTAACTGAGGTCACAGGACCCTTGAAGTCAGTCCACCTCACCCATTGGTCCCTCACTTGGCCTTGTTTCAGCAGCACTAGTGCAACTCACTAGGGATTGGCAATGCAGGATTTGCTTGCACAAAAAACTAAGTTTGCAAACTTCACAGCCTCTCTGCTCAATGCACAAACACTTTTAACATGTGCTGCCTGCTCTGGGGCCAGTAGAATTATGCAGCAAGGGAGAACAAAATTATGCCATAGTGTTGACTAAATTATGCAGCAAAAAAGGCTCCAACGTAATGCAGTATATTTTATGATACTTCATTATTTTGACATTTTTATACATACTAAACGTCTCTGCAAATATTTTGCCTCATTAGTACCACTGTAACAGTGAAATGCAGCAGTGAGAAAGGTTAATAGTTAACCTTTGCAAAGGGCCCTCCACTTCGCAGCAACACAAGTCACATTTTTAAGTAACTTTGATCCATTTGAGCTACAAACAATTTATTAGTTAAAATCATCAGGTTATGCAGCAGATGATGTATTATGTGGCAGATATGGCAGAGCCATAATTAGGTGGAAAACATTTGCAAACTTGGATATTTTGTCAATCATGTTTGAACTGCTCCATTGGAAAAGGGAGGAGAAGTGCTGATGACAGAAACTGCATGGCTCGGAGATAAATGGCTTGTGCTTCCACTTTTAAGCATATTTGGGACATTCTGTGAATGGAAGCGTATCCCACTTTGTGAATGTATTTTAATGTCAATAACTCATATTAAACCTTAAATAAACGCATATCCATTGGTTGAATTAAATTGTAGCAGGGTTTCCGTTCTCTCACAGAACTGTGCATAGAGATCTAGAACCTCAGTGAGTTAGGATGATCCAAAACTCATCTCAGTGTCAGAAATCCCCTTACCTAGCTAACTACAGTGTCTCATGGATCATTATGGAATGATCCATGTCTTAGACAAACCAGAACATGATCTTTAGAATACCTCAGGAATCGTGGAACACATGAACACTCTTTCGTTATATAATCATTTCAAACCAAAACTGAGAGTCAAAGAACACAAGTGCAAGTTTGAAATATTTATTATTCAATGCAAAGTTCTCAAACGCAGTATCTTGTATAATACCAAAATGCAGATTATAATAATCAGAGTCAGCAGCATAGTCACTAATCCATAGTAAGCAAAAGGTGCTAGCATGTTATAATGCAAAAACTATAGAAATCGATAGCACCTATATTTCGCGCACCCTATCTAGCATATTATTTTATATATATGAAGGTCTCATTCGGGCTTTAGCAGGGCGGCCCCATACCTCTCAATGTCAGTAGGAGCAGTTCACATCAACAGCTACCAGCTCTCTTCATGCGCAGCACCAAGTGTCTGTGTCATTCATTCCGTGTAACTCTATCTTAAACCCGCGTAGAGCCCAAATTGTTGGCATCAACATTATTTGTGTTATGTCTAATGTGGTGCGAGGATCAGGCCTCCCAGCAACCTTGTGTTAGGTTAATCTTAGAGTGTGCAGCTCTCAGTGTGCAGACAGTTGTACCAAGTGTACCAGGCAATGCTGATAGCATAGAAATAACATATTATTCTCAAATAAACCACCTCACCGCTTCTAGGGTGAAAGCTACAACAACAAGTATGTGTCGTGTGCAAAACTGAAGCCGAAGGCAAACCGGCTGTTTAAACATGTAATACACTCATGCTAACTTAACGCAATATATGTAATGAAGTATCCATATGACACCCCCCCATTGGTCCGAGCACCGTCAAACATAAGGGAAAAGGCAATACAAAATCAGACACAACAATTGAAAGCAAAGTTCAATAATCTTGAGCTAAAATAAGCTAAAAATATGTATGAATGAATATGTATGAATGCCTACAGTGGCCTAAAATCTAAAAAATAAAAACAAAACTTTTGAACCAAAAGTCATCCACCAGGTCTCAAAAATATGAAACGTAGGACCAGGTTTCATCAATTCAAATGTTTGGAAGAGAAAAAACAAGGCACGTATCCGATTTCCAAAGTCATGTGCCACATTGACGTTATCCCCAGCGACATCACATGATTGTACTCTCCATCAGCTGAACATAGTCCATCCCTCCAATCCAGCGAGGGGAAAGTCATATTACACAACAAAGCATTCCTCCCAGGCATCTCACGATTGGAAAGTATATGCAAAGAAAGTTGCCACAGCCTCCAGCATGAAATCACTGCCATCATCCGAAAATAGTTCAGCAATCCAATTTAGCAATGGGAAAGAACATACGTGCTCCTCCAGCATCGGATCCTCCTGTAACGTCAGAGGACAACTCAGTGGGTTCACCAGATCGCTGTGTGTCAGAAAGGCATCCGCCGCTGCAGAAATCTCCCATTGGCCCAGAACTCCATTTATCGCTGCCAAGGCCATAACTCTCTCGCCAGAACAGATCAGCTCGTGAGCCACCACGGGACGCATTAGCTGATCAAAATCGACGTCAGGAGCAGTTCTCAAGCATAGGCACAAATCAATGGCCCAATCGAACTCGCAGCTCAGGCAGTGAAACACAGGTTGGACACACGTGAAGTCGGTGAACCGAAATGACAATCTATAGGCCGTGCTTAATGCTGCAAGCGGCAATGTTCCATAGTAATTGAGCATCCGATTACGGCACAGTGTCAGGAGGCGTTGAACGGCGTCTTGCGCAGGACGGGCATCCATGTTTTATGAAGAAAAACACCAACAGAATTCCTGCGGCTACAGCCAGCAACACAGGTAGTCCACCAAACAAACTCGAAAAAATAGTGTGGAAAAACGTGGGAATGATTCCAAAAACTTTTTCAAATGTAGTCACGAGGCCACTGCTTACTAATTTAAAAAAATGTGCAAGCCCAGTCGTTGAAGAAGCGTTAAAAATCTGGTGCACCAGTTCACAGAAATGAAACGGCAAATCAGTATTTAAAAGCGCCTGCACCTCTGTGCGGGTGTTAGCTATGTGAAGGACATAAGTTTCCCGGGCCGAACTCAGGGTCACTTGTTTTTGAGACAAAAGGGCCCTTATTCTGCTTAAACCATTGAATTTTGCTTCCAAGGTTGGAATCCGTGGCCAGATGGAGACATCTGAAGACCCATGCGTGGGTGGGTATAGAACATTCTTGCAGCACACCACACGCTCTGATACAGTTACCACATAAGCCACACCAATTAATAAACCACAACATAATTCGTTGTTTAAAAGTAAATAACTACCATTAGCTAATAATGTAAACGTGGGAACTACTGCTGGAACTGGCGTGCCTTTTAAAACACATGCTAAATTTGGGCGGTCCTGATTACAAGAACCGTGTAACTGAATGTGTCTGCATATTAATGACTGGTCAGGTGACTGTGTGCAATCCTCACCATTAAGATTCACTTCTTTTCCATCCTTCAGACATCTGTATGTGTATGGTAATGACCATGCCTCGTGTAAGAATGCATTGCCTAGTGGTTCATATCGTCCTATAGCAATATACCGCATACAGTTAGTAAATTTATATAAAGGAAATGGTAATGTAATTAAACTATGAATCAGCCACGTGGCAGTAGTGGTTTCAGCAACAGAGAAAGGCAAGGATTCTAGCTTCTCAATATGTAACATAGAAAATGATGCATCATGCATTGAAAGCATGCGCTGTTTTTCAGTAAGATTAAAAGGGGCGAAAAGGGATGAAACGTTCAATGAGTTCCAGGGAACTCGACCTGCCTTAATTGTCTGTAGAGTCCAGGCAAACTGCATTACAGAACGCAATTGATTTTGACCATGGTATAACGTGGACACTTCATCATGTACAATATCAACAACAGAAGAAACAATATTATCCAATGTGTAAATCCCGGAAGAAAGCATGTTAATACTGTTATCTACTACTGCTAGCACTTTTTCCAAATTTGCTTGATCAATCGCTCTCAGGCGTTTAGCTGCCTCAACCTGTGAAAATTTCCAAATTTCATTGTATACAGCATAAATAAAGCGTTTAGATCTACCCCTAGTCGGGCCTTTTATAAAATCATTTAGCTCTATATTCTCATTCAACTGGGACAGATGCAGTTTAACTGCAGCCAAAGTGGAATGTTGTAACCAGTTCTGACACAATTTACCTACTGAATAAGTGGTAACAGTGTGATCTGTTTCAAACCTGGGATCTGGCCTGATGTGCGTAAAACCTTCAGATAAACCCAAAAACCTACGTTGGCAAGCATCAGTGCTTCTTTGCCACAAAAGCCACCCCTCCGGATCAAAACGGGAAATATTAAAGGAGGAATTCTGCAAAAGCGCTTGTATCCCACTGATGGATATTGTAGTGAAATTACTCCAACCTGAATACTCTTCCAAGTCAGGGATAGTAGGGGTATTTAATTTTTTAGATGTAGCCAATCCAAAACATGTTGTTTGAGAAACAGTAGAATTTAAAAACAACATGTGATTCGGGATGAGACATGCACGATGCAAAGCCTCAGTGCCTTGTACCTGCCAATCTTTGGTACCCCAAACCGATTTAAGGTCAATAGCATCCTTCCATAACTCATAGCCATCCACAGATAACCTTTCTAAAAAGGACTTTGAATACAGCAATTTTGTATCAGTAAGTCTAACTTTGGGCATGAATTTCTGGTTCACTTTAAAATAAAACGACTCAGGATTCGATTGATTAAAATCTGTAAAATAAGAGTATTTTCCCAGAAATGTACTTGAGCTCCCCTGTAAGGGAGTAGGGCAATGTTCCCACTGAGTGTAATTCACAGGAACCCTCCTGGAACTTGTCTTGTGTAAGAAATGATTCCCATAATGTTGATAACAAAACAAATCACCATAATTGACAGAATCTAAGTACAAATCCTCAGCATCAAAGGCCGCATAATATTTCAAATCAGAGAACAATGCTTCTACGGCCTGAAGATCCCAATCATCAGAACGAACATTTTGCTTAATCACATCTCCCATGTTTACTCTAAGCACATTAGGAACATTAATAACTTCTGTGGGGCCATGTATCTGAAACCTAACCGCATCCCACACAATCCCATCAAGGACTGGCCAAGCAGTAATCTGTACTGAATGTAAGTCTCTCTTTAGTCTGTGTACTGAATGTGAGGAGGATAGAGGGGCCAATGTTCCATTAAGGTACCGAATTCCTGTTCTTTCTTTCACATAATGGCCATCGATCAGTCGGAAAAAATAAAACACAAAACCAATCGACATAAAAAGATGAAATAAAAATAGTATCAGCCAAATGTATGTCCAAGGTGGAATTAAAAAATGTTTTTTAAACAACGTGGCATATTTTGCAATAGTCGATGGTTTCTTTGAAAGTTCCGAATCAGAGTCAAAAGAGAATCTGGATTGGTTAGCCAAACGAGCTTGTAAATCGGACATGGATAAATCAGCAGGATCTGCATAGGTCACCTCATCAATGTTAGTAACAGGAATAGTATTTAATAAAGGACTAGTTATGGCAGGCATCTCGAGGGACACCTCCTGATCTGCACCAGATGTAATAGCCAGCACAGAGTGCCTCACCATGGAAGGACAGGATACAGCCGGTGTCATGCTATGAAGAATCGGCCACCCTGTGTGTCTTGACATTGTCAATAGAAATAAATCTGTTTTCTTTACGACCTGGAAGTGGTGGTAAAATGACTGTTCTTGTGCCCTTCACTCCAAGTACTCGGACTGGTGCTCGATATGAGGGACCAAACTCTTTCTTGTTATCGATCTTCTCTCGAACCAGTTCTCCAACCTGGGGTAGCCAGCCAACTACCGGGATCTGCAACGCATCATCCGACGTGGAGGGCAAGTGTTCCTTTGCAAGACTGTCTCTGGTCTTTTGTAGATCCTGTAAAACATTGCAATGTTCATCTACGTCAAAGGCCGCGGCCTGGGCCTGGCAGTCTGCACCATCAAGGTCAGGTACGTACATCTTGATACCAAAGAGCATTTCGTATGGGGTCCGCCCACCCAGAGACCTTCTAGGGAGATTATTAAGCGCACGCTGCACGCCATAGAGGTGGGTCAGCCAGTTTCTACCAGTGCCTATAACACGGGCTGTCAAAGATTGCTTTAAGTCGCGGTTCATTCTTTCTACTACAGAATTGCCCTCAGGCCTGTAGGGGCTTGAAAACTTCACCTGTACTCCCAACGAAACCATAGCATCCTTATACGCCTTAGAGGCGAAAGCCGGACCCTGGTCCGAATGGAAAGTACCACAAGCAAAGATTCCCACAAAGACACGCAAATCCTTAATGACAGTTCGCGAATCAGCGCTTCGATGCGGCCATACCCATACAAAGCGTGTGCATGAGTCAACTGCTACTAAGATGTATTTATACGCAGTATCAGAAGAAAAAGGACCGCAGTGATCCAAATAAACACAACCAAGTGGTTTATTAGAGATGTACAACTGTGTCTGAGGCGGACGCGCAGCAGTAGAAGGCTTGATCTGCTGACAAATGTCACACATAAGGACATAATCGCGCGTCTGTTTGTACAGTCCCCGCCACCAGAACCTCTGTTGTAGCTGAGATACAGTGGCTGAGACGCCCGCATGCGCAGACGCCACACCTTCATGAGCCGCTGTAATCAGAGAAGCTCTGCGATCCGAGTTGGGAACTAGACGCTCTCCAAAGTTAGGTATTTTCACATAAGGAACCTTATCGGGACTTAAGTGGTATGTGTACTTCGAAGGGAACCCCGCAGGATATTTACCTCCCTTCTCCGTGGCAGCAACAGCCGCCAAGATGTCATCATCTATTTTGCTTTTGTACCTCGTGACCGCTGCAACTAAGTATTTTGATACCGCTGACTTCGCTGCTTCATCAGCAAGCGAATTGCCAACAGCGTGGACCCCCACGCGCTGGTGGCCGAGAGGATGAATCACAAACACGAGCGGCAGTTTCTCTTTAAGTTCCGCCACTCGGACCCAGATCATTTTATGTTTTATTGTGCTACCCTTGGAATCACGAAAATCATTCTGAATCCAAAAGAACAAGTTCTCATTGTAAGACTGGACACAGTAGTAAGAATCACTTACGATTAAAGTCGTCACACAAGGATCAGCGTACTCCAATGCAAGCATAAGAGCACGAAGCTCTGCTAATTGTGCGGTGCAGTCCCCTAGCGTTTGCGTGTGCACAACACTGGACTTGAACTCATCGTTCAACATGGCACCGACCACAATGGCGCAAGCGGAAACGTAGGCGTGTTTAGAGCCATGCGCAACCTGCGCCGAACCATCCGTGTAAATGATACAATGGAAATCCTCCAACGGCCGCATTGCTAAAGGAGCAGGATGAACAAATTCATACTGTAAATACTCCTGCGACCGTAAAGCGGCGTCAAAAATAAACGTGACATCCTGAGATGTCAAGGATGTAGCCCACTGAATCCACCGAGGGTGCAAAGCTTTAGAATTCGGTACACTGGCTTTCGTGACCGCCTCCAAGGCTGGACACGGGGTGACAACCAACATGCGCTTTCCCTGCGACAGGGCACGTTCCTTAAGAATTGCCATCTGCACAGCCGTTAAAACTTTCTCCACAGTGGAAAAACGCAGTTCAGCCGAAGTGTACAAGTGTGACTTGTAAGCAATAGGTACAGTATCCCCTTCATTAAAAGTCAGGTACGTGAAACCCACCGTCCCAGGGATAATTCTTATCACCAGGTTGGTCTGGTTATCACGAGTCTGTAAGTAGTCAGAAGCTAGCATATCAGCCTGCAAGGACTGCAGAATGGCTGAATGCTCAGGCAGCCAGCATGATTTGGAAAAAGATGGTTGTACCAAGGCATATAAAGGCTTGATACGCTGGGCATATTCTGGAATGTATGTCCTCCCGAAATTTAAAAAACCCAGTAAAGACTGTAATTTTTTCAGCGTTGTCGGAGAGCGCAACTGCGCGCACTTCTCCAGGAACTGAGGAGCCAATCCCTTTCCTTCATGGTTAAGTTCATAACCTAGAAACAACACTGTATACTCCGCAATGTGTGATTTTGCAAAGTTGAACTTGTAACCCATGTCTGCAAAGTTACAAATTATGCTGTTTACTCGACACAGATGCACCCAAAGTTCGTCGTCTGTGAGATAAATGTCATCCACATACGAACATGCAACTGGATCGAAACTCTCTAAAAGAGAGACTATGCGGGCGGAAAACACTCCAGGACTATTTTTATATCCCATTGGGAGTCGATTAAACTTTTTTTGTACGCCGCCGCACGTAAAACTGGTCCATTGGGAACTTAGACCATCTAATCTATGTGCATAAAAACCATTGGAAATGTCAAGCGTGGTTTTGAACCGTTTACGCTCAAGACTATTCACTAGGGCAGAGCCGTGAGTATTCTGTACTGCACAGTTACGGCAATGCGAGTTCAAATGCCGGTAATCCAAAACCAGACGATATGAGCCGTCCGGCTTGTTAACAGTAAAAAGGGGATTATTCATTGGTGACACACACGTTTCAATTACACCTTGATATTCCAATTGTTCAAGGATAGCCGCGACCGAAGCTTTAGCTTCACGCCGTATGGGATACTGGGGTTGTGGCTGCGGCTGTGACCGTAAAGGAATCTCATGGCTAGGGGATAATTTATCCCAGCCACACTGATTTCGGTACACAGCCGGCGCAAGCGCCAGAGCCCACTCTTCTGCAAAATGCAGCGCTTCCACTCTCGAAACAGTGTGCGCGAAACTGGGGAGGATTACCTCCTCCCCTCGCGGAGCTGCGAGAACAAAAGGTGGGGGCCAGTCAGCCTCCGAAAGCAAAATGTCATACGTATCCGAAAGATTCTCCCAAAATACCCCTTTTACAGTTCGCTGCATGTCACCTTCAATTAACAGGACAATTTCAAAAAGTCTTTCAGGGGGAGCAACATGTGTATCAGCTGTTTCAATCACAATAAAAGTCTCAGTCGCTGTCACCTTCAACAGTGGACGGAGGGCCTCTCTCACTATGGTAATCTCCGCCGCGCTGTCCAGCAAGGTCAGAGCCCACGTCAGATTCCGAAGCCGCGTTCTCACTATCTGGGGCATATCGATGCGCCGTTAAGGCAGCGACTTTCTTCTTGGCAAACTGCGGTCTCTTTGGCGTAGAGTCGTCCCGCTGATCCCCTTCACTTCGCGTGCGGGGCTGGCCACGTCCTTGCTGGCCACCCCTGCCCCTGCCGCCCCCTCCACCACCGGTTGACGGAGCCGATGAGTCCTGAAAGGAACGAGGAGAGCGTTGGTCAGATGCCTGATATCTGTCAGGCGATTTAATCGTAGCGCGATCGCGCAATTCATAAACTCTATCCGACTGCGCAGGTTGTGAAGGCGCCGGACTAGAAACCTGTGTCTGTTGTTGTTGTTGCTTACCCTGATTCTGTTTTTTAGGCCAATTTTGTTTTTTGGACTTGGGTTGTCCACCGGTTTCCGAAGACTGTCCCTGGGGCCGCTTCTTTTCTTTTTCAAGAAAAACCTTTACACCCTTAGAATTGCGGCCCACCGTTTTATAAGCCGCCACAATAATTCTTGCCAGCTGACGGGGTTTCTCGGCATCGGGAACTAACGCCAGACCATTGGCCACCTGAAAGTTCACTGCATCCCCTTTTACATTAGCAAGGATAATACCGCAAACCGTCTCAAATGAACCGCTCAGGCGCATACCCAACTCAACCGCCGACTCCGGTCCGTGATCATCCTGAACACGTTTTAGGACCGCAGACAGGTTCGACACTGACGGGGTGCCAAAGCACCTCGAGTAAACCGCTGCAAAAGTCTTACCCCATGTTTCACAGTCAGCAAGTTCAGGGGCTAAATCCTTCGGTAAACTAAGCGTAAGAATCCGGTGTTTCTCACCCGGAGTCGTATTAGGAAACACAGCCTCCAGCTGGTCGAATTTCTCGGCAAGCCAGTAAGGAAAATCATCCTTATTTTCCGGCTTCCTGCCCATTACGGAATTCACCAAGACAGGACTGATTTTCAAACCAGCCTGTTCCGCTCGAAGCTGCGCACCTGCGGGGGCTGCGCCATGTATATTACGACCAATGTAATGAACAAGCGCTCTAATCACGTCAACCGCGACATCATGCAGTCGCCGCAGATCACCCACATTACAAGTGGCGCGATTAGGATGTGGAGTAAATCCACCCAAGGCGGGCCAAGCCGTGCCCGCAATGGACAACGGACCTAACCTCGGAGCCGTTAAAGAATGGGGTAGGGCGCCACCAAACCAAACTCCGTGCTGCCAAACATCTATAGGTACTTCCAGTGCTCTGTACGGAGCATAAGCCGCCGGAACAGCCGAGGCAGTGTATGAGTGGTAGACGCCCGAATTAGCGTTTACTTCCGGAAACGTCACCCAGGAATAAAACAATTCGTACGGGTACGCATGTTCCGCACTCACCACTAGAACCACAGCCAAACCTTCCGCAGGGACATTATATGCCCTCAAGTGGTCGCGAACCGCGACGCGGCTATGCTGCGCTATGTCCACGGCCATGGTAGCACAGGAAGCGAAAAAAGACAAAGAACACTTTGTAGCACAACTGGGTAGTAATTCAAAGAAACCGTTTAAAGTAGAATTCAAGCTTGAAAAGACCTATTTCAAAAACAGGTAGGTTTTCCGACACCACCGTTTACCGGAAACGGGAATGAAGGTGTCAAGGTATGAATGATATACTACTCGAGTGTCATGTTTTAAGGCCAACCAAACCGTTGGGCGCCATGTAGCAGGGTTTCCGTTCTCTCACAGAACTGTGCATAGAGATCTAGAACCTCAGTGAGTTAGGATGATCCAAAACTCATCTCAGTGTCAGAAATCCCCTTACCTAGCTAGCTACAGTGTCTCATGGATCATTATGGAATGATCCATGTCTTAGACAAACCAGAACATGATCTTTAGAATACCTCAGGAATCGTGGAACACATGAACACTCTTTCGTTATATAATCATTTCAAACCAAAACTGAGAGTCAAAGAACACAAGTGCAAGTTTGAAATATTTATTATTCAATGCAAAGTTCTCAAACGCAGTATCTTGTATAATACCAAAATGCAGATTATAATAATCAGAGTCAGCAGCATAGTCACTAATCCATAGTAAGCAAAAGGTGCTAGCATGTTATAATGCAAAAACTATAGAAATCGATAGCTCCTATATTTCGCGCACCCTATCTAGCATATTATTTTATATATATGAAGGTCTCATTCGGGCTTTAGCAGGGCGGCCCCATACCTCTCAATGTCAGTAGGAGCAGTTCACATCAACAGCTACCAGCTCTCTTTATGCGCAGCACCAAGTGTCTGTGTCATTCATTCCGTGTAACTCTATCTTAAACCCGCGTAGAGCCCAAAATGTTGGCATCAACATTATTTGTGTTATGTCTAATGTGGTGCGAGGATCAGGCCTCCCAGCAACCTTGTGTTAGGTTAATCTTAGAGTGTGCAGCTCTCAGTGTGCAGACAGTTGTACCAAGTGTACCAGGCAAAGCTGATAGCATAGAAATAACATATTATTCTCAAATAAACCACCTCACCGCTTCTAGGGTGAAAGCTACAACAACAAGTATGTGTCGTGTGCAAAACTGAAGCCGAAGGCAAACCGGCTGTTTAAACATGTAATACACTCATGCTAACTTAACGCAATATATGTAATGAAGTATCCATATGACAAAATAATGTAATAGGTTGTAACTGGTCAGTGAAATACCAAACAAATACAACAAATTGGGATGTTTTGCTCTTTCTGACCACACCTCGAACTCCGCCCACTGACCCACTCCACGGGTTATTCCCACCCTCTGATTCTCCACCCACAGTTCCCCTACTTTTTTTCCCCACTTCGACCACTGGGTGGGAGATGGTGACAAAGGCTGCAGAGAGGTCAAGTAGGATACACGCCACAGTGTAGGTTTGGTTGAGGAGGGTGCTGATGTCGTCTGTGATGGGGAGTAGAGTGGTCTCGGTGCTGTGGTTGCTGCAGAATCTGGATTAGAAGGGGTCGAGGATGGAGTTCTCTTCAATTAATTTTGTTAGTTGGGCGTTGACGGTCTTCTCGATGACTTTGGCCACGAAGGAGAGGAGGGAGATGGGTCGGTAGTTTTTGATGTTCAAAGTGTCTGCTGTGGGCTTCTTGAGCAGGGGCTTGACTTCTGTTCATTTCCAGACATCGGACAGTTGCCGGTTTCGAAGATGGTTTTGATGGTGCATCGTAGTTCATGTGCGATGGCGGCGGCAGCTCTGTGGAAGATGTGCGGATGGCAGAGGTCCATGGGTGCTCCTCAGTGGATGCCTTTCATGGTCGATTCGGTGTCTTCCGTGGTGGCTGTGGTCCAAGCGTAGATTGTGGGTCTGCCGGCGTTGTTGGAGGAGGGAGTGGTTTTGGAGTATGGTGTCCATAAGTTGAAGTTGTCGTAGCGGGGCTTGATTTTCAGATGGAAGTAGGGGTTGATTTTGTTGCAGAGGTCCTGGGAGGGGTGATGTCCATGGCCTCACTGGGGGGTTTGGTAAATTCCTGGAGGATGCTGAAGAGATCCTTCGAGTTGCTGGAGTTGGCAGTGATCTTGTTCTGGATGAAGGTCCTTTTGGTTTATCTGATGAGTTGGTGGTTTTCTGTCATAGTGTTCGTATATGTGGTGCGGTCTACTGAAGTTTTGCTATTTTGCCAATTCTTCTTGAGACGTCTGCAGGTGCTTCTGGATTCTTGGAGGTCGGCGGTGAACGAGGTGGCCTTTCTGCGGAGCTGTCTGGCGGGATTGCAAAGAGGTGTGAGTTATTTTCTGTAGTTGGTGATCCATCTGTGTAGTTCTTTGGATGTAGAGGTGGAGGTGGCATCATGGCTGAGGGTGGAGTTGAGGTGCTCCTCGGTGACCGTGCTCCAGTTCCTTCATGGTGGGTGGGTTGCAGGTTTGGGGGGTGGTGGGCCAGTAAGTGAGGGTGCCACATAGAGTGGTTCTGGGGCTGGTCTGTATCTGGAAATGGAGGTGTTCGGTGGTGGATGGGGGGGTCACTCGTGCTAGCGGTGGTGAGTCAGAGGGAGCTCTTGTGTGTGATGGCAAGTCCTCCTCCCCGGCGGTTGGGGCGGTCCTTCCTCTGGATCTTGTGTCCATTGGGGAGGGCTGTGGTGATGTCGGGGGCAGAGGTAGAGTTGCCAAGTTTCCATGAAGAAGGCAACGTTAGGAGAGATGGTGTCGAAGAGGGGCCTCAGGGAAACAGCAGCGGGAAAAGGGCGTTGAGAAGCGGCCACAGAGGAGAAAACATAGGAACACTCACAAAAAACGAATGAAAAGAGCAGGAAAAAGAGTCACAGACAAACAGGCACAAAAATGACAATATATTTACAATGAGAGACAGACAAAAGACACAAAGACAAAATAGGCACAAAAATGCAGACAGACAACAGTGGAGCAGCAGAAGAGCAAGGCTCTCCCACTGGACCACCAGGGATGAGGCGCAGGCAGGAGCCTGCAGGTAGAGGAGGGCCTTGAACACCTACCTGGGAGAGAGGTGTCTGGGGCAGCATAAGGCGAGGCTACAGCAGAGCTGCTTGGGCGGAGAATGGGACTCTATCCTGGAGGTCAGAGGTCCTGCAGACCTCATTGAGTAGCTATAAGTATTTAATTTCAAGGTTTTTTTTCTTTGATTCACCCAGTTGGTGAGTGATGGTGTGTGCCATGTTATAGGTGCTGCTGTGGATAACCAACCAGCCACCACCCCATCTTCTGGTTGCCTTCTCTGGTGAGGCTTCCACCTTGATTGAAAGGCATATTATAGGGACTTCTTATTTCAGATGTTGTTGGTAGTGTATGTAAGCAGGGTTTTGTTTGTGCACGTGACTGTGGATTTGTGCTGGAGTAGTTTGCAGAGGACAGCATCATCCCGGAGAATTTAGGGCTGTACACCTACTCTGCTCACCGCTCACCGCCACCCATCACGCATGACTTTCTAATTTTTATTTTTTCATAATTTTATGTAGCCAAACTCAACCAAGAGTTTTGGAGCACTTTACATGAGCACTAGTTATATTACATAAGATCACACTCATATTTTGAGGCATGGAGAGATTAAATGATTTGCCCTGAATCATACGACAAGACTGAAACATGGTTCCCTTCTTCCAAAGTCTGCAGCTCTGGACGTATTTTTTAATGGTATTTATAAAGCTCGACACTCATCCCCTAGTGAATTGTCATGGCACTGTAAAGCTCTTGTTTCAACTGAGAGAACCCCACAAAAAATGTCATAAATACGTAGGACATTAACCTGAAAACAGCCAGGTTTTCAATTTCTTTCTAAACAATAAATGGTTCTCAGTAAGGCGGAGCTCCAGGGTTAACAAGTTCCACTGGGCTGCAGCCTGATGTGAAAAGGACGTTCTCCTGTTCTAGCTTTCCTTATACATATAGCTTTGTCTAAAGCTAGGTTAATTGCTCATTCACCAATTTTTCCAGAATGATTGACATATATGGAAGGAGAGATATCGGCAGGTAGTTTTTTGAGGTTTGGAAGTATCGATTTCAAGTTTTTGGCTAGGGATAAGAGTGTAGCTTCTTTACAAACCTCAGGATAAGTTGCTTCTGCAAGGGATTGGTACAGAATTTGAGTAAAACTGGGGCATAGTTTAGCGGCTAACCAAAATAAAATAAAATGCAGGCTGGGATACAGACGAGAACCTGATTTCACCTCCTTAATCAGCTTTAAGACTTGTTTTTCTGTGAATTGTTCAAAGACTCCCAAATGGGTGGAGGCATCTGGGTTGGGCCATAAAAAACCAAGGACAGTGATGTAGATAGACTTTTGGCCACCGGTGGTGGTCCCTGCGTTTGCCGCCCCTCAGCAGCCGCATGTAAGAGCTGGGGGGGTTCTTGCAATTCCTGCATATGCCGCCATGCTGTGGCTGCAGGTATGAGTGTGTGGAGGCCACTGCCCGCAAACCTTGTCCCGCCCCCTAGGGACGGACTACACCGCAGCCTACCCCCCCATGATCCACCAGTGACCAAGGAGATTCCTCTACAATTGGTTGGGCCTCGAAAGATGAATATATCTTTTCAATTTTATCAGTGAAGTAATTTCCGAATTCTTTACAGTGAGCTTCAGGAGGGGGAATCGATTGAGATAAACAAGTCGACTGAGCAAGTCCTTTCACAATTTTAAATAATTCTTTGGAGGAATTGCTGTTTTCCTCAATCCTTTAAATAAAATAATCCTTCTAAGCTCTCCTAAGAGCTTTATGATATTAATACAGTTCTCCTCTATGTTTTAGACAATCTGTTTTATTTCTCGAACACCTCCACTCCTGTTCGAGGTTTATGGATTAACTTTTGGTTATTCTGAGCTTTGTAGTGTACCAATGGGGCCCACCAGTGGGGGGGGGGCGACCACAGACACAAAAATGGTGTGACAAAGGCCACTTTATTGGAAGCAGGTGCACCCTAACATACCAATCCTTGGTCTGTGCCGTACAAAACTAACTCTCACTAAATACAGCCCTTCCTGACAGCCCCCCACCCCCACCCCTAAGTGGATCCCCAACATAGCAACAACAACACAACATCCCCCCTGCAACATGTCTCCCTGCATGCCAAACTCTAACATGACATTAGTATTCCCCATGCCCTGCCAGACAGCCCAGACCTCCTGCCATGTCCCGCCTTTTAAACTAGGAGAAACGCCACTCGAAAGCCGCCTAGCGACTTTCGACTCTCCCATAGGACTCCTGCCTCCTCGGATACCTGCGCACTCCCAAAGCCACATCCAGCGCCTCCTTCAACTGCACAATGTATAACTCCACCCCATCCTCCCTGAAAAAATACACTGCCCCGTACCAAAGCTCCGGATGCTCCATCCTACCCACACCTTCCCTTGCACAGAAATCCCTCATCTCCCTGTTAATCTTTCGCCGAGTCCTATCTATGGCCCCTGGTCGCTCCGCCCCTCGCCAACAGCTCCTGGGAATGAATTCGGACCAAATCACATGACATCCTGACCATTGCCTCCTGATCTCTAACAAGTCCCTCTTCATTTGCTTGACCAGCGCCAAACCCTTGCACGCTACCAGGTCATTCTCACCCAAATGGATGACCACCACATCCGGACACACTCCCCCCGCACCACATTATTCAACCATGGCATCAACTCGTGCCAACGCATACCCCCCTTTCCCTGCAAATGACACCTAAACAATCGGTCATTCAATTCCAGGTTAAGCTTACGGTGCATGTACCACTCAGCCCTCTCTGCCCGTCGGACAAAGGGGTGTCCCACAATTTAAATGTCCAACACCGCCGCAGCCGGCCCCGCCACAGCACCTGAAAAGACACACATGTAAGAGGGCGAACAACTGTCATCTCAATACGCCCCCTCTACCCCCCCGCATCCTGACATATGTCCTGTAGCAGTCCGACTTCCACCTCCCCAACCGCTTGATATCCTCCTTCCCCCATCCTCTCCGTGCCACCTCGGTCGCTGCCCTGATCCGAAAGGAATGCGTCCCAAAAGCCTTTGGGTCCTCACCCATGTACCGCCGGGCGTGCCGCAGGACCCCCAAAACCTGACCCGCCGTCACCCTCCCTCCGACTTGTCGACCGAACACCTCCCCCTTCAACAGCCGCCAATTTCCACCCCCACGCTGCGGGACACACCCCTTTCCCACCCCCCGGCCCCATCAGCACCCAAGTCCCCTCCCTCTCTGATCCATCTTGGAGCGTCGCAAGCGCACCGCCACCTCCCGGGCCCGCACCTCCACGTCCTCCCAAGCGACCCCCGGCCCCCCTTTTTGGCCCACCAACTCCGACACCCGAAACGCTCCAAAAAACATCCAAGACATGAGTGCGAAAACAACACCGTCTCCCCCCCCATCCTTGCACACCGACGGCAACAGGGCTAACAAGCTCCCCAACACGGCCTCAGTAATGGGCTTCTGCTGACTAACTCACGCTCCTCTTTCCCTCGCCAAGCCTTCCAGCAATCGCGCTCCCAACTCCCCCACCGACGGAGGATATCTCTACCACAGCTTACCCATGAACGCCATTGCTGCCAACTTACCCGCAATCGTTACCCTCGACAAGCCCCTGTCCATCAAAGCCAGCATGAACCTTACCACCTGCTCCTCCCACTGCCACCTGTCCCTGTGCCTTACCCCACCCGACAGCCAAAATTCCTCCCAAGCCTGAACATACACCTTCCAAGTGGACACCGCCAGCGACGCCCTCACCAGCTGAACAACCCGGCGTCTCCCACCGACCACAGCTCCATCGGCACTGGCGTCTTGTCCTCCTCCGCCTTCGAGGCTAGCCCATGGAACCTCTTCCACTGCGAACGAGACAAAGCATCCGCAATGTCATTGTCCACCCCAGGGACGTGGCGGGCCTGAAACAGTATGTCATTCTCCAAGCATCGTAACACGAACACTCTCATCAGCTTCAAAACCTGAGGGTCCATGGCCGACTGCCTGTTGACCACCTGCACCACCGACATATTGTCAACCCTGAACAACACCCGCTTGTGCACCAACTCCCGCACCCATACCGTGACTGCCACCACCAGCGGGTACAACTCCGGGAAGCAAAGCTGCGGCCTCCCGCCTGCCTCTGCGGCAGCCACTGCTCCGCACACCACCGGCCCGCCCAGTACAAACCGAACCCCCGACCCCCGCTGTATCAGAAAACAGCGTGACGTCCCACTCCCAATCCTCCGGGGGTGCCATGGGCACGCCATTGAACCGTCCAAGGAACGCCATCCACATCCGCAAGTCCTCCTTCGTCCCTGCCGACAAACGCAAATGGTGATGTGGCAAAGACAACCCGGACAGCGCCAGACCCACCAGCCTGCAGAAAGTACGACCCACTCGCATCACCCGGCACGCAAAGTTCAGATGCCCCAACAGGACCTGCACCTCCCGCACCGTCACCTTCGGTTTTGCAAGCATGCCGCGCACCAAAGTCAACATTGCCGACCGCTTGTCCTCCGGTAGGCGTGCTTCCATGGCCGCTGAGTCAAGCTCTACACCAAGACAGGACAACACCGTACTGGGACCGTGCTTCTTCTCTGGCGCCAGGGGCACCCCAAAATGTCCAATCAGGTCCGTAAAACCGTCCAGATTTCACTGGCAGTCCGTCGAACCGGGCCGCCCCACCAGAAAGAAGTCGTCCAGGTAGTGCATCACTGTCTCTGAGCCTGTGCGCCTGGAAAAAGCCCACTGCAGAAAGGAACTGAAACGCTAAAACAAGGTACAGGAGATAGAGCCTCCCATGGGTAGCGCCTTGTCGACGAAAATGCCCCCTTCAAACTGTATTCCCAGCAACTGGTGATCCTCCGGGTGCACCGGGAGCAGCCGAAAGGCCGACTTAATGTCACACTTCGCCATCATGGCGCCCAGCCCGACCGCACGACGATCTTCCGCGCCACATCCACGGACGAGTATTGACACCAACGCCTGTTCGGACGAGTTGAAATCATTCACTGACGACCCTTCCGGCCACGACAGATGCTGTTTCCGCCTGAACTGCCCCGGCTCCTTTTTGGGCACTACCCCAATCAGGGAGATAAGCAGGTCCAGCAAGGGCAGAACCGCGAGAGGGCCCACCATCCGGCCCTCTTTCACTTCTTTGAACAACTTCTCCCGCACAATCCCCTTGTGCGTGTTCACCAACTTCAAGTTGTCCGCCCAGCGCGCAATCCAAGGGCCTTCATAGCCTAACCGAAACCCCTCCCGAAAACCCCGATGCAAAACGGCCGCATCATCCACCCACGGATACGCCGCCAGCCAGGGCTCCATCCGCTCCAGCCTAACCGGCGTATGAACCTTTTCTCATTGCCCCCGCTCCCTCTCTTACTCCCCCCCATCCCCCGTTCTGCGCCCCCCGCTTTGAGTGCCCCCCACCGCGGGCTGCTGTCCAGACGGACCTCCGACCCCCCAGTAGCGAACCGCCAGGTGTTGCTTCCCACACTTGGAGCACTCGTGCCGAAACCGGCAGACCTGCCTGCCACACGCCCCCTTGTTAAAGTCCCAGCAGGTCCCAACCGAAGCCTGCACGGAGCTCTCCCCGTGACCCACCCCCCTGCGGGTGGGGCGGGCCGAAAGGGGGGTCGGCACAAGCTGCAAACCGTTGGTCGTATAGACGGTGCGACCGAACTTCGCCCCACGCATCGTCTGCTGGTACAAGTCTGAGTCCAGCTCCCCCCACTTCGCATCCGGATCTGACGCCATCCTCGCCCAGAACTCCTCATCATAGTGGGGCCAGGCGTAACCCCCGTAAGTCACCTGCGACCCCCGAACCACATCCATGTACTTAAATAACCCGATGGACCAGTCCAGAAACTTCTCACAATATATGCTAGCGTATATTAGGAATGCCGCCGACCAATTGTCAATCGTCAGCGGCACCTTGGGGCGCCTCGCTAACTCCTGCTCCTCCTCCTTGGATCCCTCCTTTGAGGTCAACTCCCTGTGCAACAGTTTCAGAATCTCTACATACTCCCCTTTCCATATCTTTTCTTTTGTCACCAGAGACAAATGGGCCCCCAGCGGCTTGGTCACCCCCATGTACGGGAGCTTGCACACCGGTACTAAGCCACCCGACAATGCGCCTCCCTCCGCAGTTCCACTGGTCACGGCCGACCCCGAAGGTTCCGCCCCGTCCGTGCCAACCCCGTGTCCTTCACATACTGTCCCTTCACCAGTCGCCCCCCATAGTCCCCCCCAGCCTCCGTCGCCACTGACACCTGCACGAGCGCCGCTTGCTCAAACCACACCACGCTCCGTTCCCCACCTTACCTGTAGTCAAGGTCGGCGTCTGCGCTGGGACCCGCCGCCTAACCAGTGGTGCCGAGGGGGCGGTCACTCTGGGCGAGTACTGCCGTGATCGTACCTATAATACACTGCCAACAACGTTACTCCTCCCCCCGTCCCCCTCCATAATCTCCCCTTCCTCCTCCGACTCTCCATCACCCACACCCACGTCCAGCATCTCCCGGCCACCCCCCAGAGGGGTCAGCTGACTCAAACCCACCTTCTCCCGACACACCCTCATCAAGTCAGTCAAATCCACACTCTCCCTCCTCTCATCCGCAGCACATGAACCAGAAGCAGCTTCCACCGAGTCAAAACGCACACCCCGACTCCCGGCGGCCGACTCAACCCTTCGGGAGGGGACCGGCAGGGACCTATCCCACCGCCGTCCACTGGGCTCCCATGCCATGTCCCGCGGTGGAGCCCGACCGCCAGTCCAAGGCAGAGCTGGCCCATCCTCTCGGTGGATTAGAGCCGCATGCTGCTCACTCGAGCGCCACGCCATCAGTTTCTGCCAAGGGAAAACAGTGGAGTCCAGCATGCCGGGAGAAAAACGTCCCCGTCTCCCCCCCACCTGGCGCCGTCCCCTCAACCGTTCTGAGCCCCCTGCCCCCATCCCGCGGAATGCCCCCCGCTGTGTCGGGCGCCACTGCCCCCCCTGCTGCACCCCCTGTCCCCCCTATCCCCCCCATAAAAGGCCCTCCGCGACTCTCCCACCCCTCCATCCCTCCACCCCCGGACCCGCCCCCACTGATTGCACCGCTCCCCCACTCCATCGAGCCCCCCCCCCTGGCCTGGCCACTCCCCACACTCCCCAGGCACCACATGGCAACATCCCTCACCCCCCTGATCTCACCCCCCTGCCTGCACCCCCTCCCCTCCTCCGCCCCGACGAGGGCGATCTGCTCGGGCCCACCACACTCCCCACCTCCCCTGAGGACGACCCCCAATCCAGCGCACTCCCCCCACCCTCCTGACCCCCCACTCCCTCCTCCTCCAGATCTGATTCTTCGATGAGTAAAGGGGACCCCCCACCTCTCGTCTCTGCCCGTCCTCCCACTCTGGCCTCACTGGATCCCCTTCGCGTGCCCCCTGCCCCCCTTTTGGGCCTCCATCTCCTCTCCCACTGCCACAGTGCTCTCCCTCTTCACCCCTTGGCCCCCGGCCCCGCCCACAAACTGCAGTGCTGGCCGCCTCGCTCCTCGCCCCCTCCCCCCCCCCTCTTACCAGTCTGCTGCTTCACCGCCCGGCCATGCCGCCTGCCTTCCCCCACGCCCCCACCCCCTCTCCCCCCACCCGGAGCCTTCCGCAGCCGCGACCACGGAGGCTCACAAGCTAGGACAGCTGCCACGGTGCCACTCGCAGCGCGCCGCGGCGGCCTTATCTGCACGTCGGGCCGGACAAGGTCCATGAGGCCCGCCTCACCAAGCAGCTTCAACGCCTCCTGGCCCCTTGGATCACCTAAACCCGCCATGACGAACCAGGGACCTTTACAACCGCAGTCGAGGCTCTCAACCTCGCCCACGCTCGCTCCGCCGCACCAAACCGCCGACAACACCGCAGGACCACGCACCACCACAAAGGTCACAAAGCACCGCGAGTAAAAAACTCGTGCCCCAACGACCATCCACCGGCTGCTGTGTCACTGCCACCAAAATGGTGGGCAGTGACACAAAATGTCCGGTTAAGTAGCCCCCCAAGCCCAACCAGCCCAAAGGGAAGCCCAAAAGCAGCCCAACTACCCGGACCCAGCCCAACCAGCCCAAAAACCTGGATCAGTGCCCTCGGACCCCCCCCCTCTTTGGTCCCCAAAAACCCCCGGGGGAGGCATGCCTCCCATTGGTCGGCCCCCCCCCAAAGCCCCCTTTTTCAGAGGCTATTCTAACAGATTTTTTGACTATCAAAGGAGAGCATTTTTCTAGTGATCTAATAATTGCCCCATATAAAGATTCGATCTGTTTGCAGAGATGTTTCACTTTATCATTCCAGGAAATAATTAAATGATTGGAGAATGTTTTCTCCGTTTTACTACTCCAGGGTCTCTTTGGGATTGAAGAGGGGTCTACCGAATTATTTTTATAATTAGGAAGTGTGATACACAAGAGGCTCATTCATTGGCCAGCCATTTAATTTGTATTTGAGACAGGAGACTAGTGCTTCTGTCATGCCCGGAGATCCTTTCCAACACAATGAATGATTATGGATAAGGGGATTGTTACATTTAAAAAATGTCTCGCATGAAGAAGGTGATTGCCTGTATATCTGCACTGGATCCGAAAAGTTTCCTGCCCCGCTCAGGCGCATACAGGCTTCTCTTAGGCATACCTATGGCACAGCCGCACAGCATCCTTGTCTTTAAATCCCCTTCTCATGAAGACTAGACTGCTAAGATGGCAGTTAGCTGAATAGCCTTACGTTTTGGTGTGTTTTCAACTACCACAAAAAAAAGCTCACAATAAAATCCCATAAAAATAATGCCCCGAAAATGTTAAGCAATCCCTCTTAATTGTTGCAATGTGGTTCCTCAGTACAAAAAACCTAAAAAGCAATCTGATTAAAAAGTGTTCAGTCACCGTCAACAAGGTGATAAAAATAGCAGCAGAAAAGTAGCAATTACAACAGTGCAAGAACGAGCAGGATTAGTGCAAGATAAAGTGCATAGTGCAGAAAGATATTCTAAAATTAAAGAACGAGTGCCAGGGATACCAGTAGGACTAGACCGCTAACCTAACAAAATGGCGTGGTGTTCAACCACCACTGCCACAAACAAAAGCCCACAGTAAAATCACATAAAAACAATGCCCCCAAAATTCAGTGCCACCTCATCTCCCACATTCCTTTTTTTACTGTTCCCTCGTGCCCTTTCCTCATTCGAAAAACGTCTCCCCTCCTCATTTTCTTCCTGCCAGCCAGATACCTAATTCCCATAAACCACAACACACCATCTACCAATCTGGAGAATTACTAGCAGTTTTGAGATTGTGGGACTGCTTTCAAATAAGCTGATATGTGATTGATAAACATCATTACAAGATGCCAGTCTTTGATATTTTCAATTCATTAAGAGCTGCCATTGTGTAGTCGTTAACTTTGTAAGATGCTGGTTTGTGATTGTTAAATAGGTTTGAGAAATGGCTGTCTGAATTTTTAAGTATAAGCCAAAGTCATATAGTTGGCAGAGCAATGTAATTGTAAAATATGCACCAATATCATATACTTTGTAAAGCAATGACAACATTACAAACTACTGCTTACAGAACAATAGTCTAAAGTGACAAAACAACATGCTAGACGGTGTTTTCCACTCCCTCACTTGTAGGAACAATGCATGGATATTTATTGCTCTTGGTAAAATGCTATATTTACTCAAGAACGCTCCTGTGCACATACAAACTCAGCACATGTTTTGCTGTTATTTGGTTCCACTATCATGCACATCACTACTCAAAAATACCATAGAAATGATTATATAGTAAATGTATTTCACCTTGTCTCACACAATACAACACTAGAGCCTTATGGCTAACAAAGCAATGCTCCTCAACAGATCAATATGCTCCTCATGCACACCAACACTCAGATACCATAGAAATTATTAATAGTAAATTTCACACTCACACATACAATGCAGCACCAGATTCATAAAGCTGACCAAGCAACACCCCTCAACAATACAACATGCCCTCACGCACAGCAACACTCAAATATACTATAGAAATTATTAATAGTAAATTTCACCCTCACACACACAATATAACACCAGAGTTTATATGGCTGACCAAGCAACACTCCTCAACAGTACTGTTGTGTAGTTTCCACTAATCAGTAGGAACTGCACATTTGTGGACAGCATACATTTAGAATGTGCCAGACTGATTCCATGCATCCTTGCAGGATAGCTCACAGTGCCACCGTTAGCCACTCTAAACTTAGACAGGGAGGGAACAGTTCTGGCAACTGCTGAACATATCAAGCCTGTTCCCTCGGGAGACGTGGTGATAGACATAGAGCTTTTTGCTCGGTCACTGGTACTCTCTTTCACTCAGAGAAATATACAAAGAATACACAAAGGGATAATTGAACCATGGTGATTCTTTTATAGAAAATATGTGTTGCAATGATTAATAGACAGAATCAGACAAAAGTTATAATGATTTTCAAAGCAGTGAATAAAACGCAGAGTTCCACCATTTTGTTGAGACAGCTTATACAATGCATACATGGGCAATATTATAAGAATCTAGCATACTCCTACGATGCAAACCCTAACCTATGTGTCTAGGGTGCGAATGTATATTCGGCCAAGGAACCCCCTTCTGGAGGATCTAACCCCTTTACATGGTGGATAAGAATGTAGGACCCTGTCCTGGTTATGAACTGGACACCCACTTACTGGGATCTCATTCAGCTTCTAGGGGAAAGCTTCCATATGCAGGGACCTCTCTAAGTCAGCAGAATCAATCAATCAAACATTTGTAAAGCTCGCTACTCTCCTGTGAGGGTCTCAAGGCACTGAGGGGGGAGGGAGCAGCTACCGATCGAACAGCCAAGTCTTGAGGAGTCTCCTGAAGGTCAGCAGGTCCTGGGTCTGTCGTAGGTGGATGTACATGTATTTGTACACGTATTTATATAGCGCAAATCACCGACCCGGTATCTAAGCGCTTGCTTAGGGAACCCGTCCTGGTATTCCCCTGTGAGATAACCCCGGCAGGGTATCCACAAGGTGAAAGCCAGGCATCCCGCCGCGAGGGGCCGTTGTGGAGATTAAGCAAGCTATTGCCCAGAGTCGCAGAGTGTGAACCCGTGATTCGAGCAGGCAACGGAGCGAGCCGGGAATTGAACCCTGGTCCCGGGCTGACCTCTGCTTCCAGGTCTGCCTCCTCTAACCAATGAGCCACACTTCTCCTGGGGAGGGTGTTCCATGTCTTGGCGACGAGATGGGAGAAGGATCTGCCGCCGGTCGTTGTTAGGGTGGAGGCGCAGAACAGTGGCGAGGGCGAGGTCAGCGGAGCGGAGATGGCGGTTGGGGGTGTGGGAGGTGAGTCGCTTGTTGAGGTATGTTGGTCCAGCGTCGTGGAGTGCTTTGTGAGCATGGGTGAGGAGCTTGAGGGTGATCCTCTTGTTGATGGGGATCCAGTGCAGGTCCCTCAGGTGGGCGGTGATGTGGCTGTGTCGGGGGATGTCGAGGATGAGGCATGCGGAGGCGTTCTGTATGTGTTGGAGTCTCTTCTGGAGATTGGCTGTGGTTCCTGCGTAGAGGGCGTTGCCGTAGTCCAGCCTGCTGGTGACGAGGGTCTGGGTGACCGTTCTTCTGGTTCTGGTGGGGATCCATCTGTAGATCTTGCGAAGCATGCAGAGGGTGTTAACGGATGAGGAAGAGATTGCATTGACTTGTTGGGTCATTGACAGAGACAAGTCCAGGATGAACCCCAGGTTGCATGCATGGTGTGGCAGCGCCTTTCCTTGCAAACCGGCCACCAGGAATTGTCCCAGGCAGAGGGGGTGGAGCTGAGGATGAGGACCTCCGTCTTGTCCAAGTTCAGTTTCAGGCGACTGCTCTTCATTCATTCGGCGACGCCCTTCATCCCTTCGTGGAAGATGGTTTGGGCGGTGGCGGGGTCTATGGTGAGGGAGAGGAACAGCTTGGTGTCGTCGGCATATGAGACTATGTTGAGGATGTGCGATCGGACGATGTTGGTGAGCGGTGTCATGTAGACGTTGAAAGGGGTCGGGCTGAGGGATAATCCTTGGGGTACGCTGCTGGTGATCTTGGTGGCTTCAGATCAGAATGGAGGGAGGCGTATTCTCTGGGCTCAGTCAGTGAGGAAGGAGGTGATCCAGTCCAGGGCTTCGTCGCGGATCCCTGCGTTGTAGAGGTGTGTGCGAAGGGAGTGGTGGCAGACGGTGTTGAAGGCGGCTGAAAGGTCCAGTAGGATGAGGGCCACGGTTTTGCCATTGTCCAGAAGGGCCCTGATGTCGTCGGATGAGGCTATGAGGGCAGTTTCGGTGCAGTGGTTGCTGCAGAATCTGGATTGGGACGAGTCCAGGGTTTTGTTCTCTTCAAGTAATTGGGTCAATTGTCTGTTGATGCTTTTGTCGATGACTTTTGCCGGGAACGGGATCAGGGAGATGGGCCGGAAGTTCTTGAGGTCCTTTGGGTTTGCCTTGGGTTTCTTGATTAGGGTGTTGATCTCTGCGTGTTTCCAGCTTTCTGGAAAGGTGATGATCTCGATTGAGCTGTTGAAGATCTTACAGAGTTGGGGTGTGATGATGGAGCTCGCCTTGTTGAAGATGTGATGGGGGCAAGGGTCTGATGGGGAGCCAGAGTGGATGGTGTTCATGGTCTTGATGGTGTCTTCGTATTTGACGTGGGTTCCATTAGGTCAGTCAGCCAGTGTGACTGGGGGGCACTGAGTCTGGGGTGTCGGCAGCTGTGAGAGAGGTCTGGGAGTTGAAGCAGTCGTGGATGTCTGTGATCTTGTGGTGGAAGAAGGTTGCTAGAGAGTCGCAGAGGTCTTGTGACAGCGGGATGTCTTTGGGATGTCGTTGGAGCTGGAGCTGGGGATGGAGAGCTCCTTCACGATGTTTGCTGTTGTGTGCGTTGTTGTTGATGCGTTCCTTGAAGGAGGTCCTTTTGGACATTCGAATGAGTTGCTGGTGTCTGCGGCTGGCGTTCTTGAGGGCTGCATGGTTGTCAGGTGTTTGCTCGTGACGCCATTTCTTCTCTAGTCTTCGGCAGGTTTGGTTGGATGTCTGGAGGTCAGCGGTGAACCAGATGGCTCTTTTTTTGGTGAATATGTTTGAGGGTTTCTTGACCGGGGCAAGAGTGTTGGCACAGTAGTCGATCCATTGCCTGAGGTTGCGGGAGGCTGTGTCGGTATGGTCGGTTGGTGGGTCTCGGCCAGGGCAGTGTTGTTCCAGCTGCGGTGGGGGATTCTTTGCTGGTGGTTGTGTGTGATGGTTTTCATGTAGGAGAAGTGGATGCAGTGGTGGTCAGTCCAATGGAGTTCTGTGGTGTGGCTGACGGAGACGTGGCTGCTGGCGGAGAAAATGGGGTCGAGTGTGTGTCCGGCAGAGTGGGTGGGTGTCGTGACGAGCTGCTTGAGGCCGAGGTTGTCCAGTAGTGTGGTGGAGTTGCTGCCGTTGGTGTTCTCGAGGTGGAAGTTCAGGTCTCCAAGGAGGATGTAGTCTGTGGAGGCCAGGGCAGGCGAGCTGACGGCATCTGTGATGGAGTCGATGAACTGTAGCCGGGGTCCAAGGGTCTTTAACCGCTTCCATGCTGATGACGGAACCGCTCCGTCATCAGCCACGGTAGCTCTGTGCTGATGACGGAGTGGTTCCGTCATGGCCTGCTCAACGCGCCTGCGCAGTGCTGATTTCGCTCCTGCGCAGCGCATTCTATTGAGTGGGCGGGCCATGGCGGAACCGCTCCGTCATGAGCACAGCTCAACCGAGGCTGGTTACAGAGCGGTTCCGTCACCAGCATGGGCACGCCGCATGGCCCCCCGCCCCCTTAGTGCTGCGGCGGAATAGCCGCTGCAGTGAAGGGGTTAAACGAGGGTTCCTCTGAGGGTGATGTTGGAATCGATGTGGATCTGGAAGTGCAGGTTTTCAGCGGTGCTGAGGGTGTCTTCGGTGTTGGTTGAGATTCTGAGGGTGTTTCTGTGGACAATGGCGATTCCTCCTCCCAGTCTGTTGGTGCGGTCCCTGCGGGTGATCTTGTAACAATACGGGATGGCTATGGCAAAGTCGGGTGCCGATGAGGTGTTTATCCAGGTCTCCATCAGGAAAACGACATCTGGGGAGGATGAATCGAGCAGGTCCCAGAGTTCAACATCATGCCAGTGGATGGATCGGGTGTTGAGCAGTATGCATCTGAGGTGGTTGTTGCCTGCCTTGGTGGGGGAGGCAGGACATATTGGTGTATGCTGGCTGGTGAAGCTGTAGATTCAGCAGGTGAATGGTCCGTCGGTGTGCTTCGGGGTGGGCTGAAAGCAGGTGGTAGATCGGCCGGTGTTTAGTGCATGGAGGAGGTTGGCGTCGTAGCGGTGTCTGGCGTCGTGGTGCTCGTGGGGCCAGGGGTCCTGGCGCTGATCGCAGTCTGGTCACGGACGGCGCAGACGGGCTTGCCTTAGGCGCGACCATGCAGCGGCCACCATTAAGTAGGGGAAGGGTGAACAGTAGGTAGGGAGGCGGGAAACGAGGGCTGAGATGGGGCGGGCTGCAGGGAACAGTGGTGGTAGAAGGGGAGAGATACAACACGAGGCCCAAGTAGCAGGGCACTTAAAAAAATACAGAGAGAAAGAATACAATGCCAATGGAGGCAGAGTTAGATTAAATAAAATGTGGGCACTAGTGGCCAAGAAATCCCATGGGGCACTGAAGGAAAAAATATCGCTGGTTGCGAACACCAGGCTGCAGGAGGGCCCAGGACACTGCCCTAACACGCGGAGCTGCCGGGGAGAGTGCTGTCAATCAGAGGAGAAGTGTCTCCTCTGATTGTATCTGGAAACAAAAGGATGTATATAGAAAAGGGCATCCTTGCCTTAGGCCAAGATTGTGATTAGGCTGCTATTGTTTGCATTCCAACAAAGAGCTGTGTCGCCATATGGACGTAATAACAAATACATTTGTATCACTCACCTAAGGGCATTGCAAACAATGCCAAGGCAGTGTGATAGTTTTCTCACAAAGCTCCTTGTGTCAGCAAGGTCAGTGTTTCTTAGAAACTAACCCAAGTGTCACAAATGCAAATGTGTGTCAAAAGTCGGTGTGACAAAGGGAAGGCAACTCTAGGAAAGCACCATATACCTGTAAATTTGCACTATTTCTTACCAGCCCTAACTCAGACACATAACAGTACAATATGCCCCTCATGCACACCAAAAATCAAAGCTACTATACACATTTTTGCATACTAAATGTCACCTTCACACATACAAAACAGCACCAGAGCCAAATAGCCGGCCAAGCAGCACTCCTCAACAGTACAATATGCTCCTCATGCACACCAACACTCAAATATACTATAGACATTATTAGGTAGTAGATTTCACCCTCTCAGATGCAATATAACACCAGAGCCATATAGCTAACACATCAATGCTCCTCAACAATACAATATGCCCCTCATGCTCACCAACACTTAACCCCTTGCGTGCTGATGACGGCCCCGTCCGTCATGCATCACAGTGCTCGTGTGCTGATGACGGCTGGGGGCCGTCATAAACCCGCCCACTCTGCGAAACGGCCGCACAGGCGCAGAATCGTGGCCGAGGCCAAGGGGTTAAAGATACAATAGAAATTATTTTAGAGTAAACAGCACCAGAGTAAACAGCACCAGAGCCATATATCTGACCAGAACACTCCTCAATAATACAACATGATTGTTATGCACACCCACACTCAAAGATACTTCAGATATTATTGCATACTAAATCTCACCCTCCCATACACACAATACATTCCAGAGCCATATAACTGAGGAAGCAACACTCCCCAACAGCACAATATGCTCCTCATGCACACCAACACCCAAAGATACTACAGACATAATTTGATAGTACATTTCACCCTCACACACAAAACATCACAGGTGCAATGTAGTGGCAGCAGGATGCCCTCTAAAACGACAACTCAATACAAACTGCTGAGTAATGGATGACCAATCAAGCTTTTAAACAAGAGAAATGGTACGATTCATTTAGATACAAAACCCGCATCAAAGCGACTCTGTAGCAAACTTAGACTCAGAAAGGGCACATAAGTGGTTCTTCCAATAACCCAGTAGGTATAGTCGTTAACCAATACACTGAAAAGTCTCACAGTTCAACAGAGCTGATAAAAAGACCAGACTACCATGACTCTGCTCAGCGAGAAAGCCCAAAACCACAGGGTTAGGCTTCTTGGACAACCGACATCATTGTGTGGCCTAAACAAATCGACGAACCGTGCTTTACAGTTGTTGAATACATAATATTGTTCTGTCAAAAGCATGTTGTCCCTTTTGCAGTGGTGTGGTTAATCATAGGGCAGACCTACAAAGATTACACTGTAATGTGTTTTTAGGTCTCGGCCTGCGAAAGACTGCGCACATGCGCAGTCGAGCTGGCGAGATTTAATGATATTCAGTATTTTCCACTAGCGAGGGTAAGCCCTGCCCCTTTTCTCCATTGGCTGGCGTCACCGTTCATGCTAAACGGTGGCCAGTCATTGGAGAAGAGGTCCTAGTGACGTTCTTCTGTCTCTCTAAGCCCCATCCTTTTCAGACTGGCTTACTTGACTTACTGCTGGTGTAAAAGGTTTCTTATCTTCTTTATGGGTCCAGATGGCCCCATAAAGAAGATAAGGAACCTTTTAAGTCAGCAGGAAGTCAGTCTGAAAGGGACGGGCTGTGTCATGGTGAACACAGTTTTTTGTTTGCATTTCAGCTAACCCATCGATCTAGAAGGGCTCTCTCTGTGCACATTAGTTCGCCTCCTGTGACTGCCGCAAACTTTCCGGCCACCGAAAAACTTCCTGCAATGCCGCTGCACACCACGGCGGGCTCTTAGAAACTCATGCCTGATTTCCGGAGCCAGTCATCGTGGGTGACCTTCACAGCTGGCCACGGACCTGGCAGGGGAAATCCAGCGGCGACATCCCCACAACCAGAGGGTCAGTGCCCAATTTGCATTAACCGGGCATGGCACAGCGTATTGCATGTCCTAGTACAGTTCTTAGTCTGAGTCGGGCCGCATAGGGTACTTTCAGGGAAAGCAGTCGCAGTTTTTAAGGACCTTTTACATAACTCTCAGATGAAGCTGCAATTAAGGATCGGCCCGCTACCAGTTGTTCAGCTTTATGGCAGCCGGTCAGAAAAGGTTTAAATGACAAAATTGCCCCAATGCAAAACAAACCTACATAGAGAGGCTTATGTTTTATTAAGCAACGTGAGGCGGATTTGTCAAAGATAGTAAACCCTACCTTACAAAATAGGAAAATCTTCAAATTTTAAATGACATAGTAAAATGATTAATTTTCGGTTTGCTGAATTTACTTGTTCTAGAATTTACAGACTCTGTATTGCGGTTGTTGCATGTACCATAAACGCGTGTAATGACTGGCCAGCTGCGTTTCTTACTATTCTGGTACCCGGGCCTCATTAACCGATCCTCACGCTACCTCCACACTCGCATAACTCAGTTGCGTGTCTACAGTGACCAGAGTCGGTGCTCTGATTAGGTGGAATATGCTGAAACAGCCCCCAAGCCCCGGGGACGCGTGCTTCTTCTTTGTTCTGCTCGTGTGTCGGGGCTGAGATTTCGGCATGGTGGTATGGAGGTATACACTGCTGGACCCCACTTGTGCCAGGGGTCGTGGGTATCCCGAGTGCTTGCGGGCGTACATGTTTACAACCTCATGCCTGTGGTACTGTGAGGAGCTGTGTGCTGCTTTGGGTACTCGGGGACGCACCATGTGTCCATGCTCTTGCGAGCGAGCTCCCGACACTTACATCCCTTCACTGCGCGTTCCAGGGACGGAAAAGGTTTAGACACCCCATGTCGTCTCTGATGCCATGCTTTTTTTGGGGGGGGCTGGAGGCCATCTCTTCAACATATGCTTGGTGGGTAGCAAGGGAGGAGCGGTTTAGGGGTTGCTTCCACCGTGTGTGTTTCTGCGAGCTCTTTGCAACCCTGCACCTCCAGTGTGATGGTGTTTTGGCTTTCCTGCACGATTCTGATGTGGTGCTACTCGCATCGATCTAGAAGGGCTCTCTCTCTCGCCGTCCGTCCGTGTTGGGCCTCCCTCTGGGCACATTAGTTCACCTCCTGTGACTGCTGGAAACTTTCCGGCTGCCGATAAACTTCCTGCGATGCCGCTGCACACCACGGCGGGCTCTTAGTAACTCATGCCTGCATTACAGGAGCTGGTCATCGTGGGCGACCTCCACAGCTGGCCACGGACCGCGCAGGGGGAATCCAGTGGTGACATCCCCACAACCAGAGGATCGGTGCTCAATTTGCATTAACCGGGCACCGCACAGCATATTGCATGTCCCAGTAAAATTATTAGTCCGAGTCAGGCCGCATAGGGTACTTTCGGGGAAAGCAGTCGCGGATTTTAAGGACCGTTTACATAACTCTCAGATGCAGCTGCAATTAAGGATCGGCCCGCTACCAGTTGTTCAGCTTTCTGGCAGCCAGTCAGAAAAAGTTTAAATGACATAATTGCCCCAATGCAAAACAGACCTACATATAGAGGCTTATGTTTTATTAAGCGACGTGAGTCGGATTTGTCAAAGATAGTAAACCCTACCTTACAAAATAGGAAAATCTTAAAATTTTAAATGACTTAGTAAAATGATAAATTTTCAGTTTGCTGAATTTACTTGTTATAGAATTTACAGACTTTGTATTGCGGTTGTTGCATGTACCATAAATGTGTGTAATGACTGGCCAGCTGCGTTTCTTACTATTCTGGTACCCGGGCGTCATTAACCGATCCCCACGCAACCTCCACACTCGCATAACTTAGTGGCATGTGTACAGTGACCAGAGTCAGTGCTCCAATTAGGTGGAATATGGTGAAACAGTCCCCAAGCTCCGGGGACGTGTGCTTCTTTGCTCTGCTCGTGTGTCGGGGCTGAGATCTCGACGTGGTGGTATGGGGGTATACACTGCTGGACCCCACTTGTGCCAGGGGCTGCGGGTATCCTGAGTGCTTGCGGGCGTACATGTTGACAACCTCATGTCTGTGGCACTGTGAGGAGCTGTTTGCTGCTTTGGGTACTCGGGGACGCACCATGTGTCCATGCTCTTGCGAGCGAGCTCCGGACACGTGCATCCCTTCATTGCACGTTTCAGAGGCGGAACAGGTTTAGATACCCCATGTCATCTCTGGTGCCACGCTTTTTATGTGGGTTGGGGGTGCTGGGGTCATCTCTTTAACATACGCTTGGTGGGGAGTGAGGGAGGAGGGGTTTAGGGGTTGCTTCCACCATGTGTGTTGCTGTGAGCTCTTTGCAACCCTGCACCTCCAGTGTGATTGTGTTTTGGCTTTCCTGCACGATTCTGACGTGGTGCTACTCGTGTGTCGTGTGGGGTGTTGGTTTAAGCATCGAATGAATGAACAGTGCTAAGAAGGTGCGCAGAACTACCGAAGTCCCGGCCCTGTAACTGAGGCTCCAGTTCCTTCTAGTGTTAGACAGGAATCAGTTTCTTGCAGATCCGATGGTGCTGGACTCATTCTTTTAGGCTCCGTTCGGCAGTGAGTTCAGTAGGGGCTCTGTTCATCCCAGGTGGTGAGCGGAGGCCGCTCTCGCTTAGAGTGGATGTGAACCCTCGCGCGGTTCAAGATGAGGCCAGCGATTCGGGGTGGCATTGCCCCTCTTGTGGTTTCGCGGTGGTAGCACTCCCCTCTGGTTTCATTGCGTGTTCGGGGTACCATTGTACTCCTCATGTGATTCTGCTGAGCCTTGGGCCCAGTCCTGTGGTGGCAGTGCGAACCTCTGCTGGTCCTGGGTTGAAGTGCGCCCCTCCTGCGAATTCCTCTTGCAGATCCCTGCGGTTCGCGGTATCATTGACCCCATTTTGCAGTTTCTCTTGTGGCATGGGCGCATCCCTGCCAGGCTTAGCCCCGGTCTCTGCAGCCGGCGCGGGGGCACCTGGGCATCGCGCCGGCGGGGCCCCGGGCCCCGGCTCGCATGGCTCCTGTGGATACTATTGGCAGTTTACTGCAGTAGCCAATGAGCCTGTGGCTCGAAAGGAATTAATACATGGGAAATATGCACTGTTTTTATTTCACGTAGTATGCTGAGCCCTCCATTGTCACGCAGTGACGCTCCACACAAGCCCCGCCACAGAATGTAACCAGAACTTTGTTTCTGGAAAAAAAGTTAAACGTGGCTAGATCACTGTTTGAGAGAGCCCTTCCACCAGAAAATTAGAGTGCAACAGTCACTGTCAAAGAAGGTTGTGGCTTGGTGTTGTGTGTGAGTGGCTCTGTGTGTGTGTAGCTGTGTGTGTGTGTGTGTGAGTGTGTGTGTGTGTGTGTGTGTGTGTGTGTGTGGGTGTGTGCGTGTGTGCGTGGCTGTGTGTGTGGCTGTGTGTGTGTGGCTCTGTGTGTGTGGCTCTATGTGTGGGGGGGTGTGGCTCTGTGAGTGTGTGTGTGTGTGGCTCTGTGTGTGTGTGGCTCTGTGTGTGTGGCACTGTGTGTGGGTGGCTGTGTGTGGATATGTGTGTGTGTGGCTGTGTGTGTGTGTGGCTGTGTGTGTGTGTGGCTGGTGTGTGTGTGTTTTTGAAACATAAATAAGACGCGTTGTTATTTGCAATGTCAATAGCTCAAACTCGCGTAAATACGCAACCTATTGCATTGCAAATGCAATAGGTATCGCATTTGGGAGAGATTAAGCTATTTGCATTGTAAATGATAATGCCATTTATTTATCTGTTTTCAAAACTAACACATAGATAAAAATGTTGTCATTTACAATGCCAATAGCTCTAACTTTTGCAAAGGCGAGACCGTTGCATTGTAAATGCTTGTTTCCTTTATGATGACCCTGGCCTTGGTAGTGCCTATTGTACAGGACATTTTACAGCATCCATACCAGTTGTATGCCACTGCAGGAATGGAGGGAGGTGCAGCTCTGAGCCACTTCAGTACCCCACAGGCTCTGAGACATGCATGGGCAAAGTTGGCAAATGCAGAAGCCCTCCACCATCCGAGGGGCACCCTGGGAAAGTGAAATGTATTTCTATTTCCCTATCTTAGCCACTCTCCCTCTTCTCTGTGTGCCTCTGTCTCCACAGAGCTTTCTGAAGGACGTTTGAGGCCCATGCAAGACATATTTCAACTGCTTTTGTGTGACACTTTTATTGAAAGTGGGTGCCTCTACTCTGATGGCCATGGAAACAAATACTAGGTGTTTGAGCCTTTCAGGGGGGTAGATCTAGTGGGATTTCCTCTCTGTGGTGTCCCCGTAGATGACGTTGCGTTTGCCATCTGTGTGCAACTCTGAGTCCACTTGCATGTGAATGGGTCGGACCTTAGGATGGAAGAGCAATAGTGGCGCCACTCAGAATTCGCTTGTGGTCTTTGAGACTCTGGGCCTCATTTATGAAAAGTGACGCATCGCTGCATGAAAACAGCGATGCGTCACTTCTCAGTGCGCACTCCTTGCGACATTCCTGATGCGTCATATTTAATGTATGTCGCATCATGTCGCAAGGAGTTACAGATACGTCAGTATTTCTGACGTATCTGTAAGCTCAAAAGTGACGCATTGCTGGAGTGTGTCACAAAAGTGACGCAACTCCAGCAATGCGTCCTATCACATGGGGAAAGCCCCATGTGAAAGGGCTTGCGTCAGTCTTACGCCTGCTATGAGGCAGGCGCAAGATTTTGACGCAACAGCGTCCTAAAAGTGACGCAGTGAAATCTCATAGATTACACTGCGTCACTGTTACTAGGCTTTTTGCGGGGGAACGCCCCCTCTGCATACATTATACCTGACGCAGGTATAATGTGGCGCAGGCGTTTAAAAAGTGACGCATCTATATAGATGCGTTACTTTTTAAATATGGCGCAGCAAGGCGCATTTTTTACACCGCTGGTGCGTCACAAAAAGTGACGCACCGGCGGCACAAAACTGACGCAAGGCCTTCATAAATAAGGCCCTCTATACTTTGTCAGCAATATTCCCACTATGTCGTTTTTGAGGACCAACAATGCTGCATCCATCCAGGCTACCATAAATGGCCAGTGATACTGCCACAGCTCCTGGACATTTCTGGCAAATTTTGCAGCAGTAAAAGGCGAGCAGGTAGAAGAGCAGAAATCTCTAGCAGCAGCGGTGTTACCATCAATTCTCCAACAACTTTCTGGCATAACCTCTAAATTAGGCCTCGGAAAAATTATAATTATGTCAAGAAATTTGCAAAATTACGCATTATAGATTTCCACAACTTTTTTTTAAAGTTTAGTGTGCAACTGGTGTTAAAAACTTTCACCACATACTAGCGGGAGAATGTCTTGTAGAGTGGCTTTTTCCACTCAAACTAGTCCCTTGCAGGTATTTTGCAAGGCTTTTTTGGCAAAAAAAGTGAAACAAAATACCAGCTAATACAATTTTGCTACGAAAGCATAATGTGAAATTCTCATGGAATTTCAGTAAAATTACTCAATATGGCTGAGCTTTGCATCTAAATTCGAAGGGAATCACTGTTGGCGATTTTCTAGCCACTGATGGCATGACTGCCATGTTTCACGAAAGGTTCTTGACCTGGGTCAGTGTTTTAAAAGAGGCCTAAAGATAGTATGAGCCCTTCACACATTATTCTTTACGTCTTTAATTATTGCGATCCTGGAGAGCAAATAAATGAAAGAGGGAGGAAATAAGAGGTAGTGTGAGGCATGAATTAATGAAGTCCTGTCCATAAATCAAATAATTCCTTTCTGACTGTGCCAATGAGAGTGAATTAATGAGCTGCCATCTCAATGAGTGTATTAATAACTGCATAAAGTGGCAACAAGGACCAATGCTGGGTGTATTGCACGCAACAATTGAAAATGGAGTAGTCGAGTGGCTACAATAATCTGAAAAGAAGTAAACACCAGTCTCAGATGACAGAAGAGCAGAAATAGGAGTGAAGCGTGTCAAACCCCATAGGATAGGGTGTATTTGAAAGACTGCGAGACCACAGCCAGTATTTCATTTAAAGTGCAAATTTATTTATCAGTACATAAGCAGTCTTTATGAGGCAATTTGAGTTGGCTACCCTATAGCTTTGCTGCTTCTTCTCTTCCAAAAAAAGTCTTACATTTAACATCCACATTTCATCAGCAGAAATTCAGCTAGCGCCTCTAGCGCCTAGCTTTTTTATTAATTGTCTGTGCTCTAGTATATGGCGCTCATACAAATGTTTCCATTCCTTTATGTGACCACTTTTGCCTCAGAAGTATTGAGCTAGAAACAATTTTTCATTAAAATGAAATAGTATCTGCAAGTTTACTCCAATAGCCATAAAGAACCTAAACAATTATACTGTAAATGTATAATGGGACATGTAGGTTGGTTTGGTGCCTGACAATGCAATTACCCCATGCCAAATAAAGGAAGGTACAAAGCAATGTTTCACCCTGAATGTATATATATTAAAGAATGCATTACATTTATTACAAATGTGAGGCTCCTCTTTAGCCAAAGCTGGTGTTAAGGCCACACCTGCATATGTCTATTGTGTGCTTCGAGAGGTGAACTTCATCCCTGTCCTGTGGCACGCTTCACGATCGTTAATGAGGCTTCAGGAATGCAGCTCCAAAAAATCAAAAGGTGACCTTGCCACTTCTGCGATGAACATGCATTTGACACAGTGATCACCCGTGGGCTCAACACGATTCCAGAACTTAACACAGGAACCAGTGAAACCATGCATTAATATTTTTGAGGTAAAATATAGCAACTCACGTAAGTTTATTTAGAAGAAGCTGTTTCACTGCTTTCCTAACAAAACGGATGAGCTCAATAACACCATATGTAGAACTGTTGGGCCTGGGAATAGAAGCCTCGTTTAATGCTAGAGTGGCAGGACCATTGACTTAAGGTGATGTAGCCCAAATCTGCCACTACTAGTACAATGAAGAGAGAAGTGTGGCTCAGGGGTTAGTTGCGGCAGACCTGGAAGCTGAGATCGGCCCTGGACCAGGGTTCAATTCCCCGCTGGGTCTTGTGCTCATTAATTCCACAGACTCGATAATTCTCGCTCTGGTGCCTTCTCGACTCACGGGTTCACACTCTGCGACTCTGGGCAATAGCTTGCTTAATCTCCACAACGGCCCCTCACGGCGGGATGCCTGGCTTTCACCTTGTGGATACCCTGCCGGGGTTATCTCACAGGGGGATACCAGGACGGGTTACCTAAGCAAGCGCTTAGATACCGACCTCGGTCAGTGATTTGCGCTATATAAATACATGTACATTTACATTTACAATGAACTACCAACTCACCGGACACAACCTGCATTTTCATTATGGGCTCATTCAGTCGGACGACTGGCCACTTTACAAATTAAGGTAGGTCAAGATAGACTAGGTGAGGCCACCACCACTCAACACCAAGAAAATATATTGGCTTACTGTGGACAACTCAAAATCCAAAGGTCTTCTGGTCTTTTCCTTTTCATGCTTTTTTGATGTCAAATACATTAGTGGTTTGGCTTTCAGTGTTAATTGGTCTATCTAATATATCTCTTTATGCCTCACTTTCTGTGGTTGCTGACAACTCTATGACTTCCTAGAGCTGGAAAAGATACATAACCTTTGCAATAAATGCACTGACTAACCTGAACTCTAAAAAACATTATTATATCTATAAGTACCTTCCGAGAGTTACAAATCTAGTCTGTGATCTGAATGATTCCCAAAACACGCATTTCATCAGCAGTAACAAAATGACTACTCATATTATTACACTTTTACTCCTGGCAATGTGTATTCTCTTCCCCACACTGAGAATACCTAAAATCATATGTGATTCAAGTGGTATAAACGAAGTCCATACAATCAGAGGATTCCTTAGCTCATATTGTGAATTGGTGCAGTAGAGATTGTAATCCAAGAAAGGATTACACCGGGGAAACAGTTCATAAATCTTGGCAGGATAACTCCAATACTAAAGTGCAAATCAAAGTCTAAGGGGTAGATGTATCAACATTCCCCTTTGAGATTTCTAAATAGCGATTTTTAAGGAATCGCTATTTAGAAATCGCAAAATGGGATGCATGTAAAAAATCGCTATTTTTTAGCGATTTCTTAATCTTCCTTATTTGCGATTTCGCAATTTGCGATTTTGCAAATAAGGAATAATTTCCCATTCTCCTCCTGGCCCATAGGAATGATTGTGAAATACATCTCAATTTGCGATTCGCAATTTGCTAATCGCAAAATGAGAATAATTTCAAGGGTGCAGGGGTGTCTCAAGGACACCCTGCTGCACCCCTGAAATTAACATGTGTGCGCATATGGCGCACATACATTCCCTATGGGCATGTATGTGCGTCACATGCCACCTTCAAAAATGCAAAATTGTGCATTTTTAAAAGAATTCGCAACTTACCATCAACTACAAGTTGGTGGTAATTTGCGATTTCTTAACCAAAATTCGCAATTAGAAAATGCTACATACATAGCATTTAAGGAATCGCAAAATTGCAATTCCTTAAATGCTATAGCAAAATAAGGAATCGCAAATTTTTACGATTCCTTATTTTACGAATTTTTGATGCATGCCAAAACATGCAAAAAGACCGTTTGCTATTCGCAAACGCCGTAATTCTGCTAATTCCGGCCTTAGCGAATCGCAAATGGCTTGATACATCTAGGCACTAAGTCCTTAGTTTCTAATGTTTATCCAGATTATTTCTCTAAGAACAAGGTCTTCGATAACTCTTCAGGAAAGTGTGATACATTCTTACTCCTGACAGCAAGGTTCTGGCTGCCACAGCTACGTATCGCAATTGCCTAGCAAGTGACACTCTGAAACACAAGGAAGTTGTACTCGATGAATGTAAGATGGCTGCCACCATTGCAAGTCTCAAGAACTTTTTGTGGTGCTCTCAGAAATATAATTTGTCTATTTTGCACAGAGCAAACGTCTTGGCCACAAAGCCTCACGCCAAGCAGCTCCCAAACTTTGCACTCACCACTGACATGTGATTCTCCAGAACCTTTGAAGTTCGGCTGTAGAACATCTCTGTGCCTTCCCCGCATACACAGGTGAGCGCAATCCACGGATTATGAAAGTAGTTGGCTTACAAGGGCAAATGTTGGAAGGCAACTACTCATCTACTTCAAACCTATATGAAGTTCTCCATGAGTTTCCAGGCACTGGAACAAAACACATTGGACAGCATGGGAAAGACACTTGTCGTTGTTCGAGTCACCTGCATTATGGTAAGTCTCTGTGAAACTCGTGAATGTTTCTTTGAACGCAGCTATACTGAGGGGGAACAACTTTTTTACACTTTACTGGTTATACTAATACCAACAAAATTGATGACGTTTGCAAAGATGTAAGACCAAAGAAGTTGTCCAAAATTTACTCTGAACAGAGCCACTAATATTAACTCATTCTCCAGCTCTCACAAAATGTATCCACTTAGAAGTTATTTATATAATATTCTCACAAGTATTTTAGGAACCGAACTGGTGACAATTGATCATTTTTAACCTTTTTGGTGTCTTATCAAATTATTCTAGCCTGACTCCTGGTGAGTTGATATTAGAACATTGGAACGTTGGAAGCTCCATTGAAAACAATGGAGTGCTCTGGGCTTATAATGGCTTGTATAAGCCCGCAGCTTCAACATTCCAATGCTTCTTTGTTCACAGCTCTGGCTGTGAACAAAGGCTTCAGGGAGCCTGAGGGGATTCCAATCCCCTCACGCTCCCAAAAGGCTTTGTTTTTTTTGTTAGAACATTCTGTCCTCTAGTGACAGAATGTTCTAATAGCCTTATAGCCCTTCGTAGATGGGCTATACCGCTATTAAAGTCCCTCTCCCTTGTTAAAGGCCCTCGCCTTCGGCTCGGGGCCTTTAACGCTGGAGAGGGCCTTTAATAGCTGGTATAGCCCTCTCCGGCGGGCTATAAGGCTATATTAATGCTTTACTTAATGGGGCTGGCAGGAATTTCAGAGGCTTTTAAACATTTTTTTGGGGGCAATTACAACATCTGACTATAACATCATAGTAACCTTTGACTTTGTCAGTGAATATATGTGCTGTAAATGAGCTGTAAAATATCACTTTGTAAAACACACATGTTGTAAACAACAGCACATTGTACAAATCCGCTGTAAAGGCACGGGCTGTAACAAATGATATTCTGTGTGCGTGCCTGTGCACGCTTTAAGTATTGTTTCAGATTGCGACATCCTGTGACATTTAAACATTACAGACTCCTAAACTATATATGTTCTACTGCAGACAACATATTGCCACTGTATGTGAGTTCAATACAACAGACCTGAGGAACTTGAACAAGAATTTACAGAGGTCTGTGTGCAAAACGATGGGACATTAAATATTTGATTACAGAAATGTGTGCAATAGGTATTGGAGATGTAAACATTTGGATGCAGTTTCTGAACATTAATGTAACAAAATAGTAGGAGGACAACAGGGTATTACTTTCGTAGGATACTAATAATACATGTTATTCACAGTGCTGAGAAACCCAAAGACTGAGGCAGCAAGCGCTAGAATAAAACTCAGGTTACTTGCAGAGCACAATCATTTATAACCTTGAAAGTATGAACTGTTCCGATGCTTTTGAAAAGTTCTGTCTCTAAAAGCATCGAAGGGGTGGTGGTGGCTCGGGTTCCAAAGGAGCAGTTCACAAGTTCTGAACCATGATTGCAGTTTGAAGATTACGCTGTACATGACTGGTGGTGAAAACCTGGCCGCATGCAAGGCCAAAGATGGTGGAAAAACACTTTCTGTCCTTAAACTGCCTTGAAGTTAATTGCGTTTTTGGAAACCACAGCGCGGTGTACTTTCCAAAATTGCAGTGCAGCGCTTGTTTTGGCCTCGATTTTAAGAAGGAACAGGGTCAATTTTTATGAGAGGTTGGGAAATTGTTTCCTTCGCTGCTAGTGTCAATTCCGGGCTGGGAAGGAACCATATATTAATCTAAGTAACTCTAGTAGAAGTATGGGAAATAGTTGAAACATGAGGTTGTGGGGTGGGAATATTTAACCCTCTTGCATCTGGACCATTTCTGTTGAAAGAAGGCAAACAAGGCAAGAGAGTGGTTGGCTAAACTTCGCCATGTAAAAAAGGCCAGACGGGATAACCCATCTTCCAAACTCTAAACCAGGCCCTTAATTTCCAGCTCTGTGTTTTTTCTTACATTCAGTTTCAACAGCTCTATCCAGTGGAGCAGCTAGGGCTTTTGACGCCGGGGGCGATATGTCAGTGTGTGCCGCCACCCAGTACCGGTAAGAGCAGGAGGGGGGTGCTGGCGAACGGCAATGACGAGCAGGGGGTACAGGCGACAGGTGACAATGAGTACGGGGGTTGCCTTTAGTGACGTCGAATGCAGACGAGGGAGAATAAAACAAAATGTACCTTGCACTCGCTGCCCTAAAAAAGTGACGTCCAGGGACTGCCCCCCCACCTAGCTATGCCACTGCCTCTATCTGAACCAATCCTGGTCAAATTCTGTTACTGATTTTGCTGCAGATGGAAGGAGGTTCTTTGCATGTGCCATAAATATAAGTTTTCTCCATTAAATGTTTAATATTTATTTTACTTTTAGAATTGTGAAACTTAAAAAGTAAGAAAGAGCTCAATCTAGAGCTATCCCGGATCAAGTTGTTACATGCAATGTTGATTTTCTATCCCTTCGTCTCCCAAACCTGCCATTAAAAAAAAAAACTCTGTGAGAAATTGCCAAGAAATACATAACAGTACAAAAGGGGGTGGTAATGGACGGAGCATCTGAACCAATCAAACACTCACACCCAGTCAAAAGATCTGGGTTTAATCCATCACCGTTCTTTAACCCACTCTGCCACCCCAGTTCAGACATGGCTATATGCAAATCAGTCTGACCCTGTGCCTCATGGGAACAGTCCAGCCCGAACTGCCAAGCCATGCTTTCCCTGGACCGGAAACAAGCTTCCGAGGACCGGTTTCTGGCATTCCAGCCGTCTTCAGCCCGGCTTGCTTGAATCCAGTGGGAAAGTGAGCAAGGGACTCACGTCTGAGCATACCCTGCCACACTTATGGCGGCCAAAAGCGGTACAAAAGGGGGTGGTGATGGACGGAGCATCTGAACCAATCAAACACTCACACCCAGTCAAAAGATCTGGGTTTAATCCATCACAGTTCTTTCACGTGCTCAGACGTAAGTCCCTTGCTCACTTTGCCACTGGATTCAAGCAAGCCGGGCTGAAGACGGCTGGATTGCCAGAAACCGGTCCTCGGAAGCTTGTTTCCGGTCCAGGGAAGGCATGACTTGCCAATTCGGGCTGGACTGTTCCTATGAGGCATGAGGCACAGGGTCAGACTGATTTGCATATAGCCATGTCTGAACTGGGGTGGCAGAGTGGCCTAAAGAACGGGGATGGATTAAACCCAGATCTTTTGACTGGGTGCGAGTGTTTGATTGGTTCAGATGCTCTGTCCATTACCACCCCTTTTTGTACCGCAAAAAGTACATAACAGGCATCGTTGACCCTGCACCTCACCAAAATAAGAAAACCACTGAAATTCATCAGTTATAAAAAGGGCCGGACTGTGAACCTTTCGAAGAGGGTGTATTCTTGCAGCACACTGAACATGAGCTTAATATCCCATGAAATAATAACATTTTAAGATTGTATGGTGACATGACCAGAACAATTTCATTTGTTATTTACCGTCCCTTCTTCTTTTCTTAGACAGGGAAACCACATGGTCCCTACTCCAAAATCATGGTAATTAATTTCACTGTAAGTATGTCCGAAGGGGCTATTTGAATGTCTATGCTGGGCCCTAAGACTGTCCAGATCGCTATCAGAGTTTCAGCTATTTATTGTTCCTTTAGGCTAGACTGGAAAGCATTGGATGCTATGGGGCATATTTATTAAAGAGTTGCTTTACTTTTGCACCACGCAACGGGGTGCAAGAGCGACACAACTCTCAAGTTAGATTTAGCAAACCCGCATTGGCGCTAGGCAGGCAGCACTTTATATTCCTGCCCTTTCCCTATCACGCAGCACGGCAAGGTGACTTGCTGGACTGCATGCATCGTTTACTGCCTAACATGCCCCTGATGGAGATGTACCAGGCGCAATAAACGTAGCATCATACACGCGAGACCTCTGAAGCAAACTTTGCTGAAGCAAGTATACATTTCACCGGAAGGGGCCACCTGCCAACTCCTAAGTGCAGGTCATTCAGTACTGCATGCACTTTCAAGAACTTGACAACATTCTCTGCTAAATGAGGAGGGGAAGAGGAAGGGGAAGAGGAATGGGAGGGTGAACGGGAAGTGGGAAGGGGAGGGGCAAGGGGGAGTGAAAGGGGAAAGAGAAAAGGAAAGGGATAGGGAAACGGAAAAGAAAAACGTTTCGCATGTTGAGAAAACACTGAAATTGCCAACAGTGAAGAAGAGTTTTGTTATATCCTATGTTTCCTTCTTTGTTAATGCTTTTCCTATGTTTGCATCCTAGCATCTAGTTGCTAGGTGATAGTAGAATGTTCTGCTCCTGATCTTCAGTTGAAGACTGGAGCTTGTTGGATGTGCACTCTGATGGATCTAATGCTGTACTTGAAACTCTTAATTAAACTTAATCCTTAAGTTTACCTTCTTCTCCTGTGGTTCCTTGGATACAACATAAATTGGCGACGAGGTGGTCAAGTCAGCATTATCCACGAACCTACGCTCAAGATTTTAATTTTATTCAGATTTCATCAGATTCCAGTGCCCATCCTTATCTCTTCAATTTCTCTACCTTCCTCCATGGATCTAAGTCTTCTATCAATTTACTTCAAATTGAATATTTTCAAGAAACAATGCTAACTTCACTTAAAGTAAGTCTTTTCCCTCTTACTTGTGATTTGATTGCACCAGCGCCTGTACTTCCCACTGTGTTTTGATTGCACCAGCGGCTGCCCATTAATTCATATGGTACTTCAGTTTTTTTTTTCTCTCAACATAACTTGACCTTTTACAAACTTAACTACAGACAATAATATATCCAACCAGCAAAATAAATATCACTTCCCTTAAGTGAACTCCTTTTGTGATCTGATTGCACCAGCGCCTGATTATTTCTTACTATTGTGTTCTGATTGCACCAGCGCCTGTTTCAATCATTTCTTACTTAACCAATTTTCATCTATACTCTGCGGCTGATAACCTAACTGTTCCCCACTTGAAATGTGCCCTTGATTGCACCTGCGGCGGACCCTGCAGCTTATTTTTCATTTTCTTGCTAGTTCTGTTGAAAACATCGATTTCCCATTTTAATTTTTACTTATTTTCTTAAAATTTCCACAAATTCATTTCAATACACTGTGCCTTCTACCTTATAGAATTCGCTCGCTGTTTGAAAATCGCCATTGCATTTTCTTTGACGGTTTACTCAGCGCGAGGAAGAGGCGCGCTGCATTTCTTCCCTTCAGCGTTCATCAGCCTGTTTCATAAGAAAGCGCGTCATCTCGACCTGACGTCAAGGAACACATCATCACGTACGCACAACGTAGTGGCCATTTTGTGGTTGCCTAGATACCATCAACATCGTATCACGATCTTCCGCAACGCGAAAACACAAGGTACTTTTACAATTTTTCAACTATTATACTACCCTTTTGAACTTACTTGTGTATCCTCTACGCTGATACACACAGCTCGCTCTGCATATTCAATACTAAATACTCGTGTGTCTCCTACGCTGACACACACAGCTGAAACTACATACTTAACAATACGTGTTTTGTCTACGCTGACACACACAGCTGGTGTTAGATATTTACAACGTGTATCTTCAGCGCTGATACACACAGCTGATATTAGATAATTACATTGACACACACAGCTAACACTTGAATTAATCTTGCATATGTACTACAGTTAGCATATATTTATATATATATATTTTAAATTTTTATTTCAATTTTGTCATTTATTAATTCAAGATGGCTCAACAGACCGCAGTTCTTCCTTCTTCCTTTCTTCCAGAACCAGGTACACCTAAAATAAAATGGTCACATTGGTTTAAAGCCTTTAATAGCTATATAATTGCCATTGATGCTGTGGAATTTTCTGCTGCTAGGAAAAATGCAATGTTATATAGTGCCTTGGGTGCTGAGGGTCAAAGAATCTTTGATCACCAACCCCCTATCATTAGACCTCCATCAGATGATTGGAATGAGTACACTGAGGCTATCGCTCGTTTAGAGAAATATTTTAAGGATGAGCCAAGTGTAATTGTCGAAAGACATAGATTTTACACACGTAAACAAAGGGAGTATGAAAAAATTGATATATTTTTAGCTGAGTTGAGAATTTTAGCTGCAACTTGTGAATTTGAAGGCCCTATTGATCAATATCTCAGGGATCAAATTGTTGTAAATTGTTTTAATAACAAAGTTCAGGAAAGGATTTTATGTTGTCGTAATCCCTCTTTGCAAGAAACGTTAGAATTAGCCAGAGGTATAGAAAGATCTGCTTTTGCTTCCAAAGAATTAGGCAATAATAAACCTTCACATGTAGATTTGGTGAAGTCTACTTCCTCAAAAAATAATTCTCAACGTAATCAATCTTCTAAACTTGAATGGAAAAAGTCTGATAAGCCTCCCATTTGTTATAGATGTGGATCAAAATTACACCTTGCCAATTCAACTTCCTGTCCAGCACTTAAAAAACAATGTACCAATTGTAAAAAGATTGGTCATTTTGCTACAGTTTGCAAGTTCAAGTCCAAGACAATGTACCTTGAAGTTTCTGATTCTGATAATTTCAATGCATGTGAAGAACAAATTGTAAAAAAAATTTTGTTATCCGTTGACATGATAGATGATCATGAAGACCCATCTATCTATGATCCAGTATGTGATCTTAAAATTGGTGAGATTCTTGTTAGAGTCACTGTAGATTCAGGATCCCCTATTACTATTATTGCGGATTTCTTGTTTCTTAAACATTGGGACAAAAATTTACTTCTACCTCCCGATATACGTACTGTTGCATTTAATGACAAAGTCATTGATTTAATGGGTTTCTTTAATAACAGTTTAACTTTTGAAGACCGTTCTATTCAGGCAAAAATTTACGTTTCAAAAAAAGGTTACAATGTCTTGGGTTGGAGAGATCAAGGCAAATTCCCTTTAGTGCTAAGACCTGGTACCAGAAATCCCATTTCCTTAGATCGTTCCGTCAATATTAATGCTCTGGTTACTGAAGAACTTTCTCTAGAAAGTATCATAAAGAAATACAACAATGTTTTCTCTGACAGTCTTGGTTCAGTTAAAGGCTACGAACATAAAATTATTTTGAAGCCTGATGCTGTTCCAGTAATTCATAAGGTTAGACATGTCCCTCTAAGCATTATGGAAAGACTGAAGACCCATCTTCAACAACTGAGTAAAGAGGGAGTCATTGAAAACATTAACTCTTCGTTGTGGGTTTCTCCAATTGTAGTCGCACTTAAGAAGAACTGTGATGAACTCAGGCTATGTGTAGACCTAAGAGCTCTAAACAAAAATATTCAGGTAGATTGTTTTCCTCTTCCCCGTATTCAAGATATGTTGGCTCAACTTAGAGGTACAAAGGTTTTCTCTACTATAGACCTACGAGCAGCATATCACCAGATAGAGCTGTGTGATGAATCTAAAGACTTAACTGCTTTCAACACTCCTTTTGGTCTGTTTAGATATCTGAGATTACCTTTTGGTCTTGCCTCAGCGGCCTCAGTTTTTCAGAAACTTATGTTTCAGCTGTTTGGGGAAGTTCGTGATGTCTTAGCCTACCAAGATGACATTTTGATCTCTACTAACACTGTGGAAGAACATCTTGTCAAACTTGATCAAGTTATTGGTATTTTAAGTGACCATGGCATGACTGTAAAAAAACAGAAATGCAAATTTCTTCTTAGTGAGGTTGAATACCTTGGTCATACCATCTCTCACAAAGGCATCGCTCCAAAACATGATCTTTTACAAGGCATTCGTGATTGTGCTCAACCCATTAACAAGGATCAATTAAGATCATTTTTAGGTTTGAGTGAATTTTATTCCAGATTTGTACAGAATTTTGCACATGTTAGTGAGCCTTTGAGATCACTTACTAGGAATAATGTCAAATTCGTGTGGGACGAAGTACACAAAGTAGCTTTTGAGTCCTTAAAAGAATTGATTATACATGCCCCGGCTCTCAAACCGTTTGATGAGAACTCTCTCTCATTCATTACAGTGGATGCTAGTAATACCGGTCTAGGTGCTGTTCTGAGTCAAGCTGATGGTGGGACTGAAAATGTTGTTGCCTTTGCTTCCCGTCAACTCTCCCCTTCCGAAAGAAATTATAGTACCATCGAAAAAGAAGCTTTAGCTTGTGTTTGGGGAGTCAGACATTTTTCCACATATGTTTGGGGCCGTGAGTTTGTACTAATTTCAGATCATAAGCCATTGATTTTTATTTGGAATGATAAAGGCTTAAGGAATGCTAGCCCTAGATTGAGTCGTCTTCTTTCAAAACTTTATGATTTCAATTTTGTCATGAGACATATCCCTGGTGGAAAGAACTTCACGGCAGATTTTTTGTCCAGGTGTCCTTCAGGTGAATTGAAGTTTTCTCCTATCCTTGATGACAAAGAAGTAGTAGTTAACCTTTTGGATGGACTAGTTTTAGCAAAGGATGTGGTTTCTGAATCCGATTGGATTAAAGAATCTTTGCAGGATTCTTCTTTTCTTACACTTAAAAAATATATTGCTGAAGGTTGGCCTAGAGAAAATCTTATTGATAAGGACCTTCTTCCTTTTTCCAAGGTTAGGGATGAATTAAGTTTGGAGGGTGATTTCCTTTTGAGAGGTGTCTCCCTCATTCCTCCTGTTTCCATTCGAGACAAGATTATTGAGATTGCTCATAAAGGTCATGGGGGGATCACAAGTACAAAAAAAAGATTGAGACTTCACTATTGGTGGCCAGGGATGGACATCTGTGTGGATACCTTCTTGAATGGCTGTAGTGAGTGTTCTCATGCAGAGAAATCTTTGCGGACTGTTAACAAACCCTTGTGTCCCGTCACTTTCCCTGACAGTCCATGGGAGAAATTAGGTATGGATTTTCTAGGGCCCATTGGTGGTTTAAATCAGGGTTTCAGATTTATACTCACCATTGTAGATTATCACTCCAAATGGGTTACCTGTGAGTTTTTAAAAGAGCCCAATACTCATAATGTCATAAAATGTCTTAGGAGACTTTTCCAGTCCGAAGGAATTCCCAAGTTCTTAGTATCGGACAATGGGGTACAATTTGTATCTTATGAAATGAATAGTTTTTTGAGTAATTTTGCCATTAAACACCTTACCACTGCTTTGTACTCCCCACAAGGCAACGGCCTAGTGGAGAGAGCGAATCGTGTCCTGAAGGACGCAGTCCAACTAGCTATTTCTTCTAGCCTTTGTGTTCAGGATGTTGTCTTTGACAGAGTTTGGTCGTACAACAACACACCACACTCAACCACTGGGGTGACACCTTTCCTCTTATTAAGAGGGAGACAATCCTTTAATGAGTTATCCCCTGGTTGGGTTGTTAGCAAAACATCTCAAGGTAAAGATGTTGTTGATCTGGATCTTGTCAAAGATAAGGTTGCCTCTGCTCAGCTCAAGTCCAAAGTCAGATATGATCTGGATAAACATGTTAAAGAAGTTTCTTTAAGCGTTGGTGACAAGGTTAGAATCCGAAGACCGTGTAAGGCCAAAGGCTCAAAGTTTTATCCAGAGACATCTATTGTTCAAATCGGCAAACATGCTGTTAAAGTTACTGGTGGTAAGTGGTGGAGTAAAAGGGCTGTTTCAAAAGTGAAGGGCTCAGATGTTGCTTCTGTTGACGTTTCTGATTCAAATCGTATTCCCAATGTTGTTGACCCTAACACTTTGTCTCCATGTAAACTTCCTTCATGTAGTTCCAATGTGTCTGATGGGGCTCTATCATTCCTTGACAATCTTAATATTCATGAGGGAGATTCCCTTCAATCCACTGCTTTGACCAGTTCTGATGATAATAACTCGACTTCTTTAGATAAAAGTGAAGTTGCTTCAGGCCCTTCTGAGGTCTCTGCTTCATGTTCAAAATCTTCCAGAGTTAAGTTTACACCGAAATATTTAAATGATTACATCACCTGAAATGTTGTCCAATTGTAATTGTTGTTTCATCTTTTGTTTTATCTCTTTATTTTATTTCTTTTGTTTTATTGTGGGAAAGGAGGTGTGTTATATCCTATGTTTCCTTCTTTGTTAATGCTTTTCCTATGTTTGCATCCTAGCATCTAGTTGCTAGGTGATAGTAGAATGTTCTGCTCCTGATCTTCAGTTGAAGACTGGAGCTTGTTGGATGTGCACTCTGATGGATCTAATGCTGTACTTGAAACTCTTAATTAAACTTAATCCTTAAGTTTACCTTCTTCTCCTGTGGTTCCTTGGATACAACATAAATATTTCAAGTGTCAGATTACAGGAGAGGCCAAAGTATGACAAGAAGTTCCATCCACACCTGTGCAGTGAGTGATCTAAGGAGATAACGTCAGTGAAGAACAGGTGGTGAGTATAAACGGGTGACATTCCACATCAGCAGAACACCTGGAGCCAGACGGCAGGACCAGCACCTGAGCACTGCTCCATACGAACAAGCCACAGCTCAAAAGACATAAGGGCTGAGGCTGCGTATTGATTACACCAGATCACCGATTAAAGCTGGTGTCAAGAATAAATACTTAAAAAAGGAATAGTAAAGGGTTGGGCTGTGTAGATATGAGAAACAACTGTCGACACAATGCGCCATGTCGTAAATCGTGACGTGACCAGACAACACTCCATCACCACAAGATCTGAAATAAGAAGCGGTAGGCGTGGCCTGCGTCACCAGAGAGCGCACCGACACTTGTCTGCAAAGCGAGTTTAAGGACAGAGGGCAAGTAGAATAAATGAATGTAGTCTCCTCTCCCGAACCCAGAGAGGAGGCATGGTTGGTTGGCTGGCACGAGTGAGCTCAGAGCTCCTGATATGGCCGTTCCTCCTTTCACGTAGTGTGTGACTTTCTCCTGAGGTAGAGAGGGGATCCGCTGTGAAGTTCAACTTTAGATTAATGTATACTCTGTTATGTATAGTCTGTTCTATCATCCTTCTATGCATAGAACTACATGTTTATATACACAGAATCCTAACACACTCCTCACCATGTTATGAATTCTCATTGAATAAGTGCTGGCATCCCCTCTACTCTATTGTCAACCACCGATCTCTCCAGCCCACTTTGCTGGACACTCACTACCACCCCTTCACAGGGATGCCAACCTGTTCAGTGACATCCAGGCCATTTGTTTCCAGACCTAGGCTTTCATTTGATAGCTGGATGTCTCCTGGCTAATGTAGTCTTTGTTTGCTTCCATTGAGCTAATTGGACTAACACACCTAAAAAATGCTTTCTGGCAAACAAGGCCAGGACTGAAACATGCTGACCTCTAACCCAGGGCACCAGTACACCGGCTGCGAAAACTTCGGAAAATTCAGAACTTAGTTGCAAGACCCATGCGTCATCCAAGCCCCGAGGATCATAGAACTCTGGCCTCGCAAGCATTTCACTGGTTATCAGGTGTTTCACAGACAATCTACCAGGCCATCTGCATTGCACATCATGTCCTACACCGAACAGGACACAGTTTGCTGAAGTCGAACATTTGTTGCTACCACCCTAAATAGAGTTTGTCTTCTAAGTCAAAACTAAGGGGCATTTCTACAAGAAACAGAGGCAAGGCGGCACCGCAAGCCAGCTTGCTCCACCACACTATGCCATAAGGAAAGTGCAGGGATGCATTGTATTTACGTAAATATGATGCATCCCTGTTATTTCCATTGCGCTGGTGCACAATTGTCTGCCTATCACCAACGTGGGCACCCTTGCACCATGGTGCAAAGGTGTCTGCACTGTAATAATGATTGTTTTTGTGCCCATTAGGCATTTTCCTCTTTCGATGTGTGCTGCAGGATGAAGCACGCATAGAAAGAGGAAAAGAACAAGAAGAAATGAACTTTCGACGCATTCCCAGGTTTACAGGGGCTTGTAAATCTGGGAATGCGTCAAAATCCATGAGTGTTTCCAATTGTGTGACCTACTCGGGTGCAGCGCAGGCCAAGAGCAGTAGTCCACATGGGCCCACAGAATCTTGTGGTTGGGATGCACTACTAAGACCTGGTGGCACCACATCGAAGGGAGTAAAGTGACACAAACTCAGCCATAATTAATGTGCTCTGCCATGGTGTAATCAAGACTCAGTTCCAAATGTGTGACCTACTAGTCCGCTGTGTCAGCCGGTACAGTACGTAAACGAGAAAGGAATACTGCAGGCCTTGCTCGCGGAGGCCGTGATGGTCGTAGCAGGTTGCCAGGTTCGCGGACCTCGGGTTTGGAGCGTGCACCGGCACTGGTGGGCCCTCTTTGACACATATCGGTGTTGGCAGGTGGGCATTGAGGCCTGTGTGTGCCGAGGCAGGTAAGACAGGTTCGGGGACCAGCGTCCCGGGGTGCAGCAGGCGCACAGGATCGCAGGCAACCCCGCTCACCACGACATCGTTGGCCTCGTGTCTGGGTGAGAGGCACCACCGTGGCAGAGATGTTGGGCATTTCGGAAGAGGACCACGCCTAGAGTTATGTGCCTGTCATTCACACCCCTATGCTGGCCTGGCGTACGCAGGGAAAGCCCACTCCACTCACGCTTATGAGGGGACGTAACAAGCTACATTTCCTCAATCTTCCCCCCTGGCTGGGGTGACATGGTTGTGTCCACTGTCCACTACATTCCAAACACCAGCGGTGTGTGTCAACATGGATATGTGTGTGGTCTGCATACTGCAGTCTGGCCATCACATCCATGCCACACTTGGCATTGTGTACATTCTCATTCATGAGTCACTTGCCTCCTTCGCACATACCTGGTCCCCACCTCTTCCGACATTCTGCTATTGTGTGGCTGAGGTGCCATGCCATTGATGGCTAATGTACATGGCTGGCTCAGGTTCTCACAGTGAGTTATTGTGTGCAGTGTTGCCAGGGACCACGAGTAGGACATGTGTGTAGTCAATTTCCCCCTGACATGTGCGGGAAGCCAGCTGTGGAGTAGACTCCTTGCTTGGTCTCTGGCTGTACCTGCGCAGTGTGTGGGAAATATAGATAGTGGGGTACCAAGCTGATGGTGTCATCCATGACCATTGTGAAGGACTTCGATTGGCCTGGCTGTGTTACATCTCTGACTCGGGCGGTTGATGGTTGGAGGGTACAAGAGGCCAACACATGCAGCACGGCTAGCAACTTTGTCTGAGGTGGGATGTTGGTTGTCTTCTGGGTTGGTACCATCAGCCTGTGGCCAATGGTGGTCAGGATGCAGAGGAGGGGTGTCCCTTTGAGCATGTAGTGGGCAATGACATTCTCTGGTGTTGGGTCTGTGAGGTTGGTGCATTTTCTTAGGGTCGCCGTCCTTGTCTGCGCTGCCTCAGTGTTGGTCGGGGGGATCGGTGGTTTGTAGGGTCCTGGGGGTGGTGGGTGCTGTGGCCCTCTTGGGTGTCTGGCCCGCATGTTGTGTGGCTCCATGGCATCTATTGTTCTTCAGGTGTAGCTCTGGGCTGGGCTCCCTTTTCTAGTGCAGGCTGCCATCCGACTTTACTCCAGGTTAGAGCAGCACTAGCTTGTGAATGGGGTAATAACTTTATCACGAGCTTGGCTGCGATAAAGTGCCGTTAACTTGGCGATAACTCCTTGAGAATATGCCCATCAATGTGCCACAATACCCAGTTCAACCTGCAGGTATCAACATCAGCATAATGGTTTCTCTTCAATTATGCCTGTCTGGTCCACAAGACAGTTAACGCCACCCCTATTCTTCCCATCTTTCTCAATAAATCTCAGGCACAACTATGAACCACCCTCTTTGCTCACTTTCTCAGTACCGCCTGACATTGCCCCCTTGGGAAGTGAGGATTTGAACCGTTTGCACTTCTTTGTTCTCTGATTTATGCTGTTGTCACCCTAGTGGCAAGACCCATGTCAACCCTGCCCTTGTTCATGAGAGACACAAACTACTAATACAGAAATTCTCTACCTGTATTGGTCAAAAAGCGCTAAACGTCGCAAGTGAATGAACTCCCAGGAAGCTGGCCTATAGACAAAGGCATGCAAAAGTCATGAATTCAAAACATATCAAAATTTATTAATGGTCGGTTCACATAATATTGTCATAAATAATCAATAGACAAACAGATAAATAACATCCCAACAACCCATTCATTCAACCATTCATACCAACAGACTCATAAACACACATTCTCGTCCGTCCTGAAACTCAGGAATCCAGTCATACTAGCAGTGGTAAGGGCAATGTTTGAAAAAGTGGACCACAATTATCAAGAACAGTTGTTACATGAATCACACTGTTTTTATGTACAGAGATCTTTTTTTATGATAAGGTGTATCATCCGATTGATGTTCAAGAGTAGACAATAAACGTGAACAGATAAAATAATAAGTTTTGTATGGTCCATAGAAGATTTTATGTACAATGCCGACGTGCGTTTCGGTGTGCGACCTATTGAAGGTCTCACCTTCCTCAGGGCAGGTATATCCGTGAAAAAGGTCATGGGATGTATCTAAAGTAAATAAAAATTTGAGGAATACAAAATATACATAATCTGCAAACAATATGATTATATATATATATATATATATATATATATATATATATATATATATATATAAATATATATATATATATATATATATATATATATATATATATATATATATAGTGACGAGACGATATAAATTAGTAGAATGCATGCTCATTTAGTCAGCAAAAAAAGGCTCAGCTTCAGGGAAAAAGTTTTTTTATACTAAAAAATTATTTACGGGACAAGAAACATGAATTGAACATGTAAAAGATCATAGACCCGACCACCCAATAAGTGAACGTAGATTTTGAATAAGAAGATAAAAAGATATGAGCCTGATAGAGATACCAGAGATCAGTGATGAACCTAATGTCAACCAAGATAAAAAGATTTATTTGAATAAACTCCCAGTGCATAGAAAATAGAGGAAACCACATGAGATATAGAGCTACCTGAACTTAAATGTAGAAGAACTGATAGAAGAAAAAAGAAAAATCCAAAGGATACCTAATGGAAACAGATCAACACGAATATGGTACGGTCAACGTTACAAGCGAATACCCATAGATGCAACCGGCGAGGTAAAATGGTAGTCCAAGTTCTTACCACTGCAAGCAGGACTCGTTATGAGTAGATACGACAGCCAAAAAGAATGAAAGCGGATAAGCCCAAGTAGAACAGATGCAGGGCGACAAATATCTTCCCCCACTCGATTGGGGCAAAGTATAGTTGGTTCTGTGGGCTGAAAGAGGCAATAGATATTTTAAAGCAGTGTACGTTTCCTAAAGGTGACCTTTCCATAGCCCTTTGTAGCAGGAAAAGGAAAGAAATGTGTGGCGCTAAGAAGAAAGTAATGCAAAAGAACGCGCTTCACGACATTCAAGGTTTTCACCTAAAGGGCATAAATCTTTTTTTACAGCAGACGTCCACTACGGCTGTATATGTAGGTGCCACCGATAATCAGACGGCAGATGGGGGCAAAGAATCCAACCCGACCATATCTCCATCTAAGAAAGAAAGGGTAGCGCAATCAATACGAAGTCCGCTTGTGCGGAACAAAATTTTGCATTGACCCAAAGGAGAAAACAATATTCACGGGGCCTCATTTATGAGGCCGTCCGTCACTTTTACGCCGCCGGTGCATCACTTTTTGTGACGAATCGGCGGCGTAAAACATGCCTCCTGTTGCGCACTATTTAGAAAGTGTCGCATCTAAGCAGATGCGTCACTTTGTAAACCCCTGCGCTACATTATACCTGCGTCAGGTATAATGTATGCAGAGGGGGCGTTCCCCCGCAAAAAGCCTCGTAATAGTGACGCAGTGAAATCTATGAGATTTCACTACGTCACTTTTAGGGCGCTGTTGCGTCAAAATCTTGCGCCTGCCTCACAGCAGGCGTAAGACTGTCGCAAGCCCTTTCACATGGGGCTTTTCCCATGTGAAAGGACGCATTGCTGGAGTCGCGTCACATTTGTGACACACTCCAGCAATGCGTCACTTTTGCGCTTACAGATACGTCAGAAATATTGACGTATCTGTAATTCCTTGCGCAATGATGCATCATATTGTAAATATGACGCATCATTTGGGTCGCAAGGAGGTCGCAATGAAAAGTGATGCATCGCTGTTTTCTCGCAGCGATGCGTCACTTTTCATATATGAGGCCCTCGGTCTTTAGGGCGCTCACCTGTTGAGAGTGTACAGCGATGCAAACAGGAAACCTTCACCCAGCCGGACGTTGATCAAGACGTGCTCGCGATACCTAAAACAGTTTAAGAAGTACTGAGCCTGCCCAGAAGGGCAGAGTGGGGACAGCAGTACAGAGTCACGCCCCTGCCGTCACAATGGAAAGTGAATTCAAGGCATAGGGCTGATCACAAAAACATACGTTCTTTGTATTAACATCAAGGGCTATACAGGGCCTATAGTTCTGCCGGCAAGCAGGTCATCCAACATGGTGCAATTTTTAGGGAAAATTAAGTAAGAATGTCATAAAATTCTATATCAGGCATCAAAGCTGAAAAAGAGATTACAATCTCGGGCTCATTTGGAAAATGCACGTTCCTCGTGTTTGTTCATGAGAGGCCTCAAGCACAGCTTCATATACAAAAGAGAAACTCAGTGGAGCACTCACTTGCAAATCAGGACTCTGCACAGCACATAAATGTTCCCATCCCACTTAATAAGAAGAGGCCACCAGTGTGGTGACAAGCAGTTGTCAAACTTCAATTTGAGCTGTGGACTCACTGCAAATTTTACCATTCCCCAAGTCTCTCTAGAGGTGCTGAGCACTCACTTGCCTGAACAGAGAAAGCTGAAGAAAATGGTACGAGTTATCAATGATGGAACCCTTTTGGCTCCTGATGGACTCCGTAGAACTGTGACACAAGTGTTAGTGCATAGTGAAGTAAATGCAGATTTAAAATGTTGTGTTAGCAGTTACACGCAGAAGAATAAAGTTTTGTTTTACTAAGCTCTATGTGTGGCGTAGTCATTAACAGATGTCAAGCTGGGGAGGATTCTATAACTGGCGACAAGGATGGGATACGTAACATGAAGATCGATGGCGCTCTTCCAGAGAGTTTGACGTGGTCCGGCAAATTGCTTGTGCGTGCCACGTGTGCGTCAGTCAAAGTGCAGAATCAATGTTGGGTGCAGGCCCGGTTCCAGGAATTGTAATTTGGGTGGGCCATGGGTGCATTTGGGTGGGCCACTGCGGTCTCGAATTGTCGCATATATGTCTGGGCAGGCCTGCAACAGGGCCCTCCTGGATCTCTTCTTAGTCTTACAAGGCCCAGTAAAACGCACTTTTCCAAATCTCTTTCTAAATGTTATCACTCTCAAAAAGTGTTTTTTCCATGTAATGTTCCTTTGATGGGAAGGGGAGGTTTCTGAGGTGGGAGTATCAGGCAAGTGACACTTCTCGGGCTCCATCTATACGAGCCTTCAGTGAGAATCCCTCTTCATTACTACCTCCACCTGACCCCTGACTCTGCAACACACTCCCTTACAGGCTTGATTATCCACTAGTCCTCTCCAGTGCACCTTATCTCACAGCTGACCCCAGCCCCATATCAGGCACCATCAGCTCCACTTTCATTTTTCCCAAGGTAAAAACATTAGTAAAATCACCTTCAAACTTAAAACATTGAATATAGCAGTAAATATAATCAGCATGAACTTTTAAAGTATGTTCCACAGTAGCCTTTGTAACCCGAATGCTAATTAAATAAACAAAAACAGAAAGACCATGACAGGGGGGGAGGGGAGGCGGACGCTGATGCAAAAGTATTTTTTGGCACTACACCAATAACCTGTTTCTCCGTAAATACCTTTACTACCACCCTCCCCAGCGGCCCTTATCACTCCCTAGCTCCCCCCACCACCCCATGACCTCTTCCTTGGATTCCCTCACTGCCAACCTCGACCAGTGCCCCTCATCCCTCCATGGCCCCCTATTGACCTCATTGGATTCCCTCACTTCCACCCTCCAACCGTGCCCCTCATCGCTCCATAGCCCATCCCCCTATTGACCTCCTCCTCGGACTACCTCACTGCCACCCTCCACCAGTGTCCCTCATCTCTCTGTAGCCCCTCCCACCATGACCTCCTCCTCAGACTCCCTCACTACCACCTCTACCAGTGCCCCTTATCTCTCCCTAGCACCCCATCCACCCCATGACCTCTTCCTCTGAGTCCCTCACTGCCACCCTCCACCAGTGCCCCTCATCCCTCCATGGCCCCTCCTATTGACCTCCTCATTGGATTCCCTCACTGCCACCCTCCACCAGTGCCCCTCATCTCTCTCTAGCTCCCCCTCCCCCTATTGACCTCTTCCTCGGATTCCCTCACTGTCACCCTCCAACAGTGGCCCTCATCGCTCCATAGCCCCTCCCACTACCTCCTACTTGGATTCCCTCATTGCCACCCTCCAACATTGCCCCTCATCTTTACGTAGCCCCTCTCTCATATGCATTTTATTTGTCTCATAGCACTACTCATATCAGTGTAGTGTGTGTCAGTACTTTACATCACGCACACATTATACAGGGACAATGAATCATACAAGTATGTAAATCAGTCTATAGGGAATGTCACGTAAGCCAATGAGGATTACAAGGTGTATGAAAAACATGTTATCAATACTGGTGGGCAATATATTTTCAGAGGGTTTGGTCTGTGGAAACACAACCTTAGGATTTAAAGAGTATTCCATGGGGGTCAGCTTTACTGATAAAAATGTACATCTGCCCAAACATACTCATTTTGGCAACATTAGAATAATGAACGACTGGAGTTCTAATTAGATCACACAAAAAAAGTGAAGCTCTAACTATACCATTCATGTTTGTATGCAGCTCTTTGGTGACAGTTCATTGGTCTCTGTCCTATGTTAGGATTGTTACTTCTGAACTGCAAGTAACACAAGGATCTCTGTGACAGAGGCAGTAACCCTCTGAGCTTCCACATAAAATACAGTTCATCTGCATTTAAAAACTACTAACAGACAAATGATTGCCCTCCAGCAGAATCATTAATCACCAGTGTAATCTGGGCATTTTTATTGTCTTATTGTTGTACTGCATCAGCCATGATAATGATAAAAACTGTTCAAATGAAGCTCACACGAAGTATGTGTGGTGCTGGGCCTGTGCAGATTTTAAAAAGAAAAAAGTTTAGGAACACATTCTCTTCCCTACTCCATTAGTGAAACTTTGTATCACAGCCTGATGTGATAAGCCGCTGCAGGGGTCAAGAAAGGTGAATAGGAATAAAAAACGTTTCTCCTGCACTGCATTGAAAAAGAAATATCCACACAGCAGAATAGGAGGCAAAGGTGACCGTTGTCGCCTTCGCCAGTGGAGATGAAGGGGTGAAAAAATAAACAAAGCCTCGTTAACATGTTAATGGTCTTTCAAAGACCTGCAAATTACTCGGGTGCGGCTGCGATAATCTCTTAAAACTGTGTGTCTGTGTATTCGCCTGGGAAGCTCTCTCAGCCCGGGCGCGCGCACACACACAGACACCCTTTGAGTCCAATGCCTTTGCTCACCTGTCTTCAAGCCCTCACTGCGAGGGCCAAGGATCCTGTTTGGGTGGGCCAGGCTCATGTTTGGGTGGGCCTGGCCCACCCGGCCCACCCTCTAGAACCGGGCCTGGTTGGGTGTATGTGGAGTCAAAGCACAGCCCCAGCCATTGTAAAGAATTTGATGATAACGAAAGCTTCACTGAGAAATCTACACATCATTGGCCAAGAACCTGCTGGGAAGGCCGTAAAAAAGAGGCACTGCACTACTATGCAACTTAGAGATATACTTTATATGGAGTGACAATGTTAAAGAAAGATACAACCAGATTTTGAAAGAGCAGCAAATAGCAAAAGCAAATTGCAAGATAACACTGATCAGAAGTGCTGTGAGGCAGAAATCATCCATGTGTCAGACAGTACAAAGAGATGCCTAAAAGCAAAGCAATTCAAGAAACAGTCATCTGCTTACCCAAACTGAGTAATCATACCGTTGCTTTGGGTAGAGTAGCCCCAGAGGAAGTGCCCGGGGTTGTGCTTATAGAGCTGTTTATACACGAAGCGGAACACAACTAAAGCTGCCGGGTGGCGTCTCAGAACAACTTCAAAAGTATCCATAAAAGTCAAGGGCTCCAATGGAGACCAAGAGGGAGGTCAAGATTCCACCGACTGTTCAGGATGACCCAGAGGCTAGCACAGCACAGGGGCTTAGAGATGTTATGGATAAAGCATATCTTAGTGGACAGCAGACCATGTCGGAAGGAACTCCACCCTCAATGTCAGCTAATCTCATTAATGGTTAGAATTCCGCCACCTTCCTGAAACCATCACCACCATTCGATACCTCTAAAAAGCACAATATTGGCAAGGCAAAAATAAAGCAATAGCGCTCCAGTGCGGTTTTCCCCAGAATGCAACAAGTACTCCAGCACAGTTTGTTTACTGCACAATCAAGTACGAGCGCTTCCAGCGCGTGGCAAGGCAAAAGTAATCAAATAGCACACCAGCGCGGTCCTTACTGTACAACGAAGTCTAGCACACCAGCGCGAGGCAAGGAAAAGGAATCAAGAATATCTGCGCGGCAAAGGCAATATGGCCGGGCTGAAAAGTAGCGCGTTTGGCGCTGGCAGCAAGGTAGGAATCTGAACGCGCAACAGCGCGAATAGGCAAAACAAAAAAGGCCTGGCAAGCGGCCGTCCAAACGGCAAGGGATACCTATTCCAATGCTTATGACAGCTGAATCCACGGAATCCGAAGCGCCGATCGGACGGAAACCGCGGTTCAAATGCGGTTTCCCTCGGAAGCGTTTGACGTCACAAGCAGCATCCAGAGTGTAGCTAGACTGCTAACTCCTCAGAAACGGAATTCGGGTGTTCCGATTTTCGCATGTGGTGCGGAGCAGCAGACCCTTCCGCATCACACCGGAAGACCTACCCTGTCCTACCCTGAAGGAACATGACAGCACCCCCAACCAAACACAACCCCCCTCCCAGAACGCCCAAGACTCAAACAGGGGTGGCAGGGCATGGGCGAACGGGATGCCTAACAGGAAAAGCCAGAACCAACCTGGGAGCATTGCGTACATGAGACAAGGGCTCCCAGGACCGTTCCTCCGGACCATAACCCTTCCAGTCCACCAGATAGAAGAGCCTACGACGGGAATCGAGGATAGCCCCGACCTCGTACTCTACATGGCCATCCCTCAGAAGAGGAGCAGGAGGAGAAGAGATGACACAGTCAGGGTGAACAGCACGCAAGAGGGAGACATGGAGAACAGGGTGCACCTTCATGTGCGGAGGTAGAGTGAGTTTCATGTAAACACGATTAATCACTTTCTCAATAGTAAAAGGACCCACGAAATGGAGCAGTAGCTTCTTGGAACCATGCACATAGAGATTACATAAGTAGAGCCACACCCTGCCCTCTTTTTTGTAGGCAGGTTCTAGTGTCCGGTGTTTGTCAGCATAGTGTTTGTATGTCTCTTTGGTCTTAGCTAACTCAAAACGGGCTTGTTGCCAGAGATTGCGGTGCAAGGCATGGTACTCCTGAACGGTGGGCAGTGAACAGGTCATACTCTCCTCCCAGGGAACGTTACGTGGATGCCGCCCCTGGAGGCAATAGAAAGGCGACATGCCCATAACCGAATGTGTATTGTTGTTATAGGCGTATTCCACCAACCATAGGACATCCGCCCATTCCTTTTCCGTCGCCAGAAGCAAGCAGCACAGGTATTGTTCCATGGTATGATTCGTTCTCTCAGCCTGACCGTCCGTCTGAGGGTGATAAGCCGACGACAGGCGGACGTCCATGTCCAGAGCTGTACAGACTTCATTTCAGAACCTGGACACAAACTGAGGGCCCCTATCGGTGATCAAGACAGACGGTATGCCGTGCAGGTGGACCACTTTGTGCAGAAAACCCACTGCCAGTTCTGCTGCAGAGGGCAGATTTCTCAGCGGAAGAAAGTGTGCCATCTTGGTGAGGTGATCCACTATGGTTAAGACAGTGGTGTAGCCAGATTTGGTAGTAGGTAATTCTACCACGAAATCCATGGAGACGGTGAGCCAAGGGTAGGGAGGAACCGGAATGGGATGCAGCAGACCTACAGAGGATCCCGACATGTTCTTTCCCTGTGCACAGACTGCACAATGGGCTATGTATGATCATACGTCCGCCTCCATGGTAGACCACCAGAAGTGCCTTTGCAACAGGTCCATGGTCTTATGGTATCCTGGATGGTTGGACAGGGAATGGTCATGACACCAATACAGGGCGTGCTGTTGGTTGGCAACCCACGGTAGGTAGTATCTGTCATCTTTGTACATGAGGCCGTTCCTTAGAGTGATTCCTTTGTGTGCTCCCACCAGGGTAGCAGGATCCACCTGGTTGATGTCATTTCGTAGTTGGCTAAGGAAGGCAGAGGACAAGACCACACCTTGGAAGCAGCTATCAGGGATGATAGCATCTGGTTCAGCAGCTGGTATGTTATCTTTGTTCTCTTCCAGGCAGGATAACGCGTCTGCTTTGGCATTCTCCCTGCTGGGTCAGTTCGTAATAACAAAGTTGTATTCGTTAAAGAACAGGGTCCAACGGAGTTGTCTGGCAGTCAGTGCACGGGCTGAGTGGAGAAACTGCAGGTTTCTGTGGTCAGTGTGGATGGTCACCGGGTGTTTGGCATCTTTCAGGTAATGGTGCCATTCCTCGAACGCTGTCTTAATGGCCAGCAGTTCCCGGTCCGATATAGTGTAGTTACGTTCGCCCAGTTGCAGTTTTCTGGAGTAAAAGGCCACAGGGTGTAGCAGACCCGTTTTGACATTTCTCTGTGACAGCACACCTCCTAGAGCGTCTTGTGAGGCATCCACTCCCACTAAATATGGTTGTTCAGAGTCAGGATGTATCATATGGGAGCCGTAGTAAACTTCTTCTTAAGGTCCATAAAAGCGTATTCAGCTGCGGAATCCCAATTGAACTTGACCCTCTTTCGCAGAAGCTTGGTGATGGGACTTACTATGCCAGAAAATCCTGTGATAAAACAATGGTAATAGTTAGAAAACCCCAAGAACCTCTGGACTTGCTTCACTGTAGTCGGGGATGGCCATTGCACAATGGCTTCCACCTTTTTGTTGTCCATCTGAATACCTTCAGGGGTGATGATGTGTCCCAAGAACTCTACAGCAGTGACATGGAAGACTCTTTTCTCCAGCCCGACGTATAAACCATGTTGTTCCAATTGCTGTAGGATGGTCCGGACGTGTTGAATGTGTTCGGCGTGGTTTGCGAGAAGATCAGAATATCATCGATGTACACGATGCAGTACTGGTCGAGGTATTATCTGAGTACTTCATCGATGAAGTACTGGAACGCCGCCGGAGCGTTGGAGAGTCCGAAAGGCATGACCTGATATTCGAACAGACCGAACTTGGTTCGAAACAAGGTCTTCCATTTGTCACCCTTCCGGACTCTGACAAGATGGTAGGCTCCACGCAAGTCCAGTTTGGTGTATATGGTGGCGTTCTTCACCTGATACAGCAGATTCAATATCAATGGTAGAGGGTACCTGTTTTTTATTGTGATGGCGTTCATAGCCCTAAAGTCTATGCAGACCCTCAAGTCACCTTCCTTCTTAGTCACAAAGAAAAGAGGAGAGGACACCGGTGACCTGGAGTGACGTAGGAAACCATTAAGCAGGTACTCATCGAGATAGGAGCGTAGGTGTTCGTTTTCTTTTTCTGTGAGGGAATATATCCGACTGCAAAGAAGCGTGGAACCAGGAATCAGGTCTATCCTGCAGTCAAACGAGCAGTGAGAAGGAAGGGTATTAGCCCCTTTCTTGTCGAACACCACCGCAAGATCCAGGTAGTCATCCAGAACGGTTCCATGAGCTACCATTCCTGTTCCAATCAAGGGTAGAGCATGGACCCGCACTGCTCTGATTCCATAAGACTCATGTGGTGTGTAACAGGAAGATGTGCACACGGCCGAATCCAAGGACATACTTCCAGACGCCCAATCGATCTGTGGGTTGTGGTGCACTAACCATAGAAGACCCAGGATTACTCGACATTGAGGCGCATCAATGACATCAAAGGCGTGTGTTTCTGAGTAGAGGTTTTCAAACGTCATTGAGACATCCTCGGTTTGGAACCGGATGAGGCCGGAGGTAAGATCCATATCATCCACTGCGTTGACGGTTTCTGGTTTGGCTTTTTGTACGGCGACCATTCCCAGGTCCTTCATATACTGGGTATCGATGAAGTTGCCAGTTGCTCTGGAATCCAGAAGCACGGTAACCCGCCATTCCTGACCAGTCCGTGCTCGTAAGACAACCTCCACACCCAAATGTTGATTGCCTTGAAAAAAGGCAGGGGGCGCGGTTTTATGGGATGAACAACCCAGTAGTTGAACCCCTTTGTCTACTGGGTTTCTTCGTTTCCCTACTTGGTGCCTCTGGATATGGGTAGTGCAAAAGGTCTCCTGCCTCTTGCTCGGGCAGGTTTCACTGGGCATTCCCTTACGAAGTGGCCACTTTTACCACTGTTACCACGCTGACGGGCTGTTGCTCGCTCTAATTGCTTTTTAAAAATTGTCACTTTGAATATTGTTGCCTGATTTTGCTTCTGTGTTTTAAAATTGCACTCGTTCGAAACTGTCGCTGCCCTCTTGACGCTCCTGACACCACCCTGAGGCCTCAGCCAATCGGCCGCAAGGGGGGAGGAGTTTGAGGCGGAGCCTAGGCTAGAAAGCTCTCTGCAACGCGAACACAGGCGATTTTAGGCCTGTTGCCATGCTGACGGGCTGTTGCTCGCTCTAATTGCTTTTTAAAAATTGCCACTTTGAATATTGTTACCTGATTTTGCTTCTTTGTTTTAAAATTGCACTCGTTCGAAACTCTCGCTGCCCTCTTGAAGCTCCTGACACCACCCTGAGGCCTCAGCCAATCGGCCGCAAGGGGGAGGAGTTTGAGGCAGAGCCTAAGTTTAAATGCATGCGACACCGCGGAAGCGCAGCAGACGCGCGCAGCGGGCGTGCAGCGGCGCGCCGAAGGTGCGCCAAAGGCAAGCCCGTTCGCGCCCCGACGGGCCCAGGGACCAGGTATTCTGGACTTTTTCTTAAATACTCCTTAGAGGAACTCAGGTCCTTTTCCAAACAACACTCACCTCTTAAGGCGGCCGTTGGTAACCGCCTAAAAGCTAACGGAATTTTCCACATACACAGCTCCCTCCCTGCCCCTACCTGCACTCCTCACCATTCCCTCACCCCTGTTTTAACCACTTTTAAACACTCTGCTCTCCGCGTCTTGTACCTCAATAAACGGTCTCTTGTCAAACAGCAGCTTGATATTTTCCTACTGCTTTCAGTAGCCAAACCAGATATACTTTTGCTTACTGAAATCTGGTTGTCCCAGGACTCTACTCCCGATATCTTGGCTGCCCTACCCCAGGACTACTACATTCTACAGTTTAATCGATCTCCAGGTAGATCCGGTGGTGGAGTCGCCGCTATCATACTGATGCAAAAACCACAGTTGATGGACAGAATGCAGAACAATGTCATACATTCACCCCAGTACAGAGATCTGGGCCCAAATACATCTTTTTTTGCACTCCACACCACCCCAGTTCAGACATGGCCATATGCAAATCAGTCTGACCCTGTGCCTCATGGGAACAGTCCAGCCCGAACTGCCAAGCCATGCCTTCCCTGGACCGGAAACAAGCTTCCGAGGACCGGTTTCTGGCATTCCAGCCGTCTTCAGCCCGGCTTGCTTGAATCCAGTGGTGTGGGGAGCATGGGACTCAGGTCTGAGCATACCCATCCCACTCTGGATGACAAATGCAAATACCACAGTTGATGGACAGAATGCAGAACAATGTCTCCCAGAAACCGGTCCTCGGAAGCTTGTTTCCGGTCATCTGTCCATCAACTGTGGTTTTTGCAGCTATCATTCTAAATGTTCCTGTATATCTCCTTTGGCACTGCCGGCGGTGGACAATATAGTTATTAAACTAGACTCTAGCTCTGGTGCTCTTATTTTTGTCCTGCTCTATCGGCTTCCCCAGACCATGCCTAATTTTCCCATTTCCCTATGTGAACAGCTGGCTAATTTGCCCATGAATTTTACTAATATCTTACTCATAGGTGACTTGAACTATTGGCTTAACAACACCTTAGGAGGACCCCAAGCCACAGAGCTACTCAATTTACTCTTACATTTAAATTGTATTCAACACATTCATTCTGCCACTCATATTAAAGGTCACGCGTTGGACCAAATCTGGTCTATCAATCTTTCACTGACAGAACTGTCCATCTCCACTTGCATATGGTCGAACCATCTCTTAATACAATTTAACGTTGTTATGCTTTCCATGCCCAAGAACATCCCTTCAGGGGGCGGAGTCACTGGAAAGTGGAGGGCCTTAGATACACAAGTCTTCGCGGACACACTGGCTAGTTCAGTACTCACCTTTAACTTAGATGTCAATTCTATGGAAGCCAATATCGCTTCTTGGTTGCAGTCGGCCTGTAACATTCATGCCCCACTTACCAACTTCACCTGCACTCGTCATTCTGACTCCCAAAAATGGTTCTCTGCCGAACTAAAAAAACTGAAAATTGAGCTTCACCAAAAGGAAAGAAAATGGCGATCACGCTACTCCCTGGAAGATAAACACCAGTTCTCTCTAGCTCGTAAAGAACATAAAATTGCCGTTCTGGGAGCCAAAGCAGCCTACTTCTCACAAAGAATATTAGACCCCAGAACAAGTCGAAGGAAATTTTCTCAAAAGTTAACGACCTTTGTAACTCCGAAGGGATCCTTCCCAAACAAACTCCCACTCAAGACCTATGTGATTCCCTAAACAACTTTTTTTCTGGAGAAGATCTCTACCTCAAAGCTATCCCCACTACATTGCTTAGAGAATCTCCGGACAACCCGATAATTAATGCATCCACCCTGGATCATTTTCCCGTCATCAGCCCTTTGACTTTCTCAGATCTATTGACTCATGTCAAATCCGGCTCCCCTAATGACTGCTGTCCCCCCACATCATGAGAGACGTCCTCTCCTACTTACCTCACAGTGTGTTACCCTTTCTCTATGAATCACTGTATTGTATTGTATTGTATTGCGACTTATATAGCGCACGTATCACCCGAAGGCATCAAGGCGCTTGCCTTGGGAACCCGTCCTGGCTTTTTCCCTGTGAGATAACCCCTACTGGGCATCCCCAAGGTGAAAGCCAGGCATCCCGCAGCGGGTGGGCCGCCGTAGTGGAGATTAAGCAAGCTATTGCCCAGAGTTGCAGCGTGGGACCCCATGATTAGAGTAGGCACCGAGGCGAGAATTATCGAGTCTGTGGACATTTTTGGGCTTAGGACCCTGCCGCGTCGGGAATTGAACCCTGGTCCCGGGCCAGACCTCTGCATCAGGGTCTGCCGCTCTAATCAGTGAGCCACCCTCCTCCACTCACTCACTCACGTAGGGCAGGGTCCCTTATGCCTTTAAGAATGCTATAATGGTCCCCCTACTGACCCTGCGAACCTCTCTAATTATCGGCCCATCTCTCTTCTCCCTTTTCTGTCTAAGATCTTAGAGGTTCATGTGACTAAGAGCCCATCCAATTTCATAGAACAGACAGAATATCTAGAGCCGCATTAGTCAGGTTTTAGGGCTGCTCACTCCACTGAGGATGTAATTCTGGCTATGCTGGATACCATGAGAGCCAATGCCGACAAAGGTGACGCCCAGGCGTTAGTGTTATTAGATCTGTTGGCCGCTTTTGACATGGTCGACCAGAAAATCTTGTTGACCTTGTCCAACAGGCCGGCATCCTGGGCGCTACCTACAACTGGATCAAATCCTTTCTCGAGGGCAGAACCCAAGCTGTTCGTCTCACTTCCTTCACTGCTCCTAAACTGGCAACCTCATGCGGAGTCCCACAGGGCTCGTCCATCTCGCCTCTCCTCTTCAAACTCTATCTTCGGCCTCTGATTCATTCTTTAAAAGACATGATGGTTACCACTTTCAACTATGCGGATGATCTCCAGCTGGTCTTTACCCTGGACAGTTCCACTGATTCCATTCTTCAATTCCAAACTACTATGCTCCATATTCAGAGCTGGATGAACCGAAACCATCTGAAACTCAACCCGGGCAAGACTGAACTAATCCTGCCTGGGAAGAGTGAACTTTCCTGGGGCCCTCACTTTTGGCCGACGGAACTGGGTACCTCCCCTTCCCCTTCCTCATCGGTAAAAAGTCTAGGGGTCATAATCAACGCCGACCTCTCTCTTAGAGGCCAAGTGGATGCAGTGGTTTCATCCTGCCTATTTCAGTTACGCAGGATTAGGAAAATTGCCCACCTGTTTACCCACTCTGCTCTGATACAGGTTGTGATTGCCCTGGTCCTATCACACCTACACTTTTCAAATTCCATCTATCTCGGCCTTCCTCTGTGCTTACTTAAGCATCTCCAACTGGTACAAAAGCGTCTACAACTGGTACAAAATCAGGCCGCTAGGTTAATTCACAAGCAACCCAGATGGCTATCTGCTAGACCTATGTTGGATAAACTTCATTGGCTTCCTATGGCTCAACGCATCGCCTTTAAGTCTGGGTGTATAATCTTTAAAGCCCTGCATGGCAGTAGCCCAAAATGTATCAGCTGCCGAATAGTTAGGCATGCACCTCCCCGCAACCCTCGATCCACCCATCTTCAGCTCCTATCTATCCCTACCTTCAAGCTCAGATGCCAGGGAGGGTGTAGGTTCTCTTATCTCGCCCCAAAATTTTGGAATTTCCTACCATTACCAATCCAGATGAGCAGCAATCTTCTGGCGTTCAGAAGAATGCTCAAAACCTGGCTATATGAGCAAGCTCTCTGGTAACTTCCCTTTGGTGTGACTTCTGCCTGACTAGCGCCATGAAACCTCTGGGTGACCGTGCGCTTTATAAATTCCTACTAAGATAAGATACTAAGATAAACATTGATTATTTTTTCTTCTTTTCTCTCTCTCTTCCATGGTAAGAGGCCCCTGGACTCTGCCTATTTGCATAGGTTCCGGTGCATCGTTGGAGGTCACTGGCTCTTCTTTGGTCTTTTCCTTGTACGCTAAGAACCGGTTGTCGCTTCCTTTGGCCTTCTCGGTCTTCCGTTCCTGTAATCTGTAATTCACATTGACCACCAGATCGATGAACGGTCCTATCTCATCCGGTGGTTCGAGCACCTGCGCTATTAAGTCTTTAAGTTAGTCATGCAAACCCCTGTAAAACACAGACACCTTCTTGGACTCAGGCCAATGTGCTTCAGCGACCAGCCTGCTGAAGGTGGTAATGTAATGGAGCAGGTCTGTGTTACCTTGTTTCAGATTGAGCAGTTCATTGTCTGCAGCTTGGACAAAGGTATGGCGAGCAAACATGCGTCTCATAGTCTCTTTGAATACTGGTAGATTATACAGCATAGGATTGTCGTTCTCGACCAAGGAGATGGACCACTGGGCGGCATCGCCCCCCATATAGGAGAGTATAAAGGCTACCTTGGATGCGTCGTCAGGAAAGGCAGCTGCTCGAGCCATGAAATGTAGATGGCATTGGTGAAGGAAGAAACTGTACTTGGTACTCTCGCCATAAAAGCGTTCAGGTGGTGCCAACTGGACAGGGTGTGGTGCTATGACTTGGATGGTGTTATCCGGGTTAGCAGGGGTGGAAGCGCCATCAAAGGTAAATGTAGGCAGATGTATTAACCCTTCCTGTCTAACTCTGGAAGGGGAAGGCCTACCCCAGGGGTTAGCAGCACCAACAGCCATCTGTCCTTGAAGGACAGCCATGTCCTGGCGTAGGCTAAGGTTTTCTGGATGCCGGCGAGCAGGGCCGCAATGTCCTGCAGGGTGATTTCAGGATGGCTCATATCGCCCGGGCAAGATCTAACACTTGGGCTTCGGATTCTGTCAAGGACCCCACAAGTCTTACCTTTGACCTGTGAAGTAATCTCGCAGGGACGATATGAGCCACCTTACCCCAATATGGTATAAACAGGCTAGGATGGCGATGGGTACGGGGAGGGGAGCCATAAAATGCTGTGGTGTTCTAGCAGCCCGGTTAAGGAACCTCCCACTGTCTGGGGACTATCTGTGTGCACCAAAAAACTGAGAAGAGAAAGAACAGCCCCTTTTAGTAGGAACACAAACATACAATTCCACCCCCTGCTCTTAGCTCTAAAGCACATGCGACAAATGATGTTTTACCTGCTTAGGAAGACACCAGGCAAACAAGGAACAAGTGCTCCAGTGCGGTTTGTTACTGCACAAACAAAGTGTTAGCGCTCCAGCGCATGGCAAGGCAAAAATAAAGCAATAGCGCTCCAGCGCGGTTTCCCCCAGAATGCAACAAGCGCTCCAGCGCAGTTTGTTTACTGCACGAGCAAAGTGTTAGCGCTCCAGCGCAAGGCAAGGCAAAAATAAAGCAATAGCACTCCAGCACGGTTTCCCTCGGAATGCAACAAGCGCTCAAGCGCGGTTTGTTTACTGCACAATCAAGTACGAGCTCTTCCAGCACGTGGCAAGGCAAAAGTAATCAAATAGCGCTGCAGTGCAGTCCTTACTGTACAATGATGTCTAGCGCACCAGCGCGAGGCAAGGAAAAGGAATCAAGAATATCTGCACGGCAAAGGCAGTATAGCTGGGCTGAAGAGTAGCGCGTTTGGCGCAGGCAGCAAGGTAGGAATCTGAACGTGCAACAGAGCGAATAGGCAAAAGAAAAATGGCCTGGAAGCGGGGCGTCCAAACGGCAAGGGATACCTATTCCAAGGCTTAGGACAGCTGAATCCACGGAATCCGAAGCGCCGATCGGGCGGAAACCGCGGTTCATACGCAGTTTCCCCCGGAAGCGCTTGACATCACAGGCAGCACCCGGAGTGTAGCAAGACTGCTAACTCCTCTGAAAAGGAAGTCGGGTGTTCCGATTTTCGCATGCGTTGCGGAGCACCAGACCCTTCCACATTCACACCGGAAGACCTACCCTGTCCTACCCTGACGAAACATGACAATGTCAATCAACAAGAAAAGGAAAAATTCCTACACCTGGTTTTGGAACAATATCCGTATTGAGGATACGTCAGTGTATAAATATATAGGAGTCAAAATTGACAATGGCGGCCAGTTTACTATTCAGAAAGCCAGCATTAGAGGTAAAGGCATTGCTGAAGCAATTTCTTTAAAAGCACTAAACAGTAAACTTACCAGCCCATCTCTCCTGCCCCTGACACAAGTAATATGAGCCAAGCTCTTGCTAACAATTACTTATGGGAGTGAAGTACAGAGAGGCAGAGATACAATGATTTTGGACAATACAGTGCAGATGCTTATAGGATTATTTTTAGCCTGCCCAAACATACCTCCCCATCTTAAATTAGGCTTGAGTTTGGCGGCCAGAAACAGCTTCTGGCAAGAAAGGGGGCGTACATAACCGCTTGGGACAAAGTGCGAAAAACCAAACAGGGAACCTTAAATGATTATTTATGGTCGGCCTACAACAGCTTTGGAATACCCTACCAACCATATTACGGTTAAAAAACTGGTAAAGAAAACAATTAAACATCTTTCATGGGCTGAAGACAAGGCATCTCTTGCGAAAAGGTCACATGGATGGATGACACTAAACTCCTATTCCGCACAAGCACCACAGAGTTATCTTGACTTGGGCTACTCAAAAACTACTAAGTTGAAGTTTTTAAAGTATAGATTGGGCCTGTTACCCTGTATCTGCCATTTCCCACACTGGCTTAAGGATAAGGCGGGATCCCTCTGTCGCTTCTGTGGCATGGCGCCTGAGGGTATGTCGCATTTGTCGTGTTCCTGCGGCAAATTGCTAGAGGAACGAAACATTTGCTAAAATGTCAATTTAACCAGCGAGGAATACGCTCATGAAGACAAGCAGTTCTTGCCTGCCTTGCACCCCACGACCCTCAGTTAAACTGTAGTTTTGTGAAGTTTATGAAGGTGGTGGAAAAGAAAATGTCAAAACTTGACTCTTAATTTGCGTCTCAGATAACATTATAATACAAGTTATATCACATTCTAATAATGATTGTCTACAATAATTGCCAATTTATGATTTTAAATGAAAAATTGAGATAGAATATATACCATTTTATGAATGCAGATGTAATTTTAATGTTTGTAGTGATATACTTTCTTGCGTGTAGACATAATTTTAATGGCTGTATTGCAATGGTTTTAATTAACTATGCAAATAAAAATGACTTACTTACTTACCCTGCCATTTGTGGCATAGTCAGTAGTGAGTGCTCAGGCTAGGGAGGACGCTACAACAGGAGTGCTTGCTGTTTCAGGCTGGCATTGGTAAACCAGGTTAGCGTTGGCCCCTTGACTGATAGACTGACTGTCTTAGTAGATCGTGGATAGGGTGTGCTCTGGTTAAAGAGGGCCTGTATAAGTGAGTTAGAAACAGGAAGCAGTGGAAGAAGATAGACCCTTTACAATATTGATTTTTTTTTTTACCATGCTTCAAAACGGAAGGCACTGTGGTGACCCAGACGATGGTCAGGATACAAGCACTGATCCTCAGGATGCCAAAGAGAAGTTAATCTTGCACAGCAACAACAGCCCAAGACAGACCAACACATATTGACAAACAGTGGAGGGGAAAGCCACAAGCAAAAGTGCAAGGAAGAGACCAACAGGGAATCAAATAAGAAAGAACACAGCTAAAGTGTTGGGATGAACTGTAGTGGAAACCCCAAAGCAACCACGAGATGCGACCAGACACAGATCCATGTTTGCAGTGGTGTTAGCTATCTTTCTGGCCCGATGACCCATGATTGATTCTGATACTAGGAAGTTACACCCTCATGATGGTTAGGAGTCTAGCTGTTCTGATGTGCCACTGTCCCATCTCTGATAGCCTCCAACCCCGTCCCTCTCTGTATTGGGCAACTCTGGGAATTATGATACAATGCCTTTACTTGCATATGATTTTACTTTGTAAGGCGCCAAGTTAGCCCTTCCCTGATTGTCTCTGTGTTGAAATTCTGACAGGAAGTGATTCAACTTCACATATTCAGGCCTGCTGTAGAAATGTGAACACAAGATGTAAATTGAAAGGTTATGTATTATTTCAAGAGTGAGTCATATCTCCCCTCCTGTGTTCACCAACCAGATTATGTATTCAGTTGTCAATGTGTTGTTATGTCCTGCTTGTTTTCCTTTGTACAACATTTTTGTTGAGATGTTTAAGCAATCTATACGTAAATTATTCGGCAACCTCACTAAATCCCCGCAGTGTGCTTCGCAAAGGCCTAGATTGTCGTATTACAGTGTGCTTTGGCCTACAGAAATGTAATACACTTTTTCTGAATATGAACAAAGAACAGAAACACATGAGGAAATCAATGACCCATTGACATGGAAAAAGCTATCCCTGGAATAGAAACAACAACAAAAAATATTGGAAAAGCTAATAGGTCTGGGCAATGGCTGAGCTCTGAGCTTTTGCCGTTGACAATGTGAATGTTTTTAGCCGGATGTTTGTGAGGTTGTGGAGTTGTCTTTTGTGCCTGTGTTTACATGTGTTTGTTATTACTCTTGATGGGGTGCCTGTAGCTGTGTGTTATGTATGCATGTTTCAGAGAGCAATTGCCGTGCTCAATATATTGACACACTGCATCCACTGAGCAAGTAAAAGTAGATGGCACTTACGGAGAATCTTAAATTAGTGGAATCCATTGGCTTCATCAGCTTTTTCTCATATGAACAGCTGACACTAGTTCTGCACAGCCACAGCAGGTAACCGAAGCTTCTCTTGTGTAAAAGAACCGTTTATGCACTCTATCTTGGAATGGGAATTGCATATAACCACAAGTAGTTTTCACGTGCAGGGATATTGTCCAATCTTGCCTGCGCCATTATTTAGGCACAATCCTGATGGGAGAATTTCAAGGAAATTTGTTTAGAAATGATCACTTTGGTGTGACATTCATGAACAGGATGGATCACACTCTAGTGACGATGGTGTCTTTCGTAAACAGCCTACTGTGCTCATGCGCTCTCGCTGGGAAATGTGCTTGTAAATAGTTATTGCTATTAAGTGTACCCTGGTTAGAAGATTTGTGCACATGAAAAAGAATCATTGTTTATGCGCATCCAGACGACCAAATGTATGCTTCAGGTTTCTATCATGAAACCAAACCAAACAAGCATTGGCATACCAAATAGGTCTCACCTTTTGGACCTTATAAATATTTAGCCATGCAGCACATTACCTGGGTGCCTCAGCATCTACTGTTCTTTAACCTGTAAGCTTTGACACTAATAGGTACCTTTTAGCACTGCATTGAGAAGTACTTATGTTAAGTGTTGTATTTATAACTGGTAATCTGAACTCGTATATTTGGAATTTCTTTCATGTGCAGTAATGAAGAAAAAAAAGATTTAGTGTAATAAATAATTTGCCTGATAACACAATTTAAGCGAGAAAGCCTTAATGAGTCCACATTTTCGGGTTTCACTTTAGCACCGGCCACACAAGTAACACCCCACGCATTGTAAACTTGTAGAGGATGGACAATCCCTTCGATTTCTCACAGTTAATCGAGTTCTGATTCCCGGCTGAGGGTCCACCTAGCTAGCTCTGAAGGGTCTGAGATGAGGGCAAACCCATGTGCTCTCATTTTGCATTTTTGCTGGGTTTCGGGGTAAGGTGGCCCACTCAGAGGTGAACAGTTGCGCATTTTACTCAATGAACAATATTTAGTTTTTTTATTAAACTTATGTTTTAACTTTTGTTGGGGACTAAGGGAGTTAAAAGATGCTTATGTTAATTATGTTCATGGGTAACACAACACTACAATCCATAACATAAAACTGCATTATACGTTGGGAGATGACGTAACTACTTCACGGATCCAAGCTTGAAGTGCATAGCAATAGAATTACTTATTTGCACACACACACACACATATATATATATATATATATATATATATATATATATATATATATATATATATATATATATATATATATATATATATATATATATATATATATATATATATATATATATAAAGTACTTGCATCTGGTGATATTCGCCTTCTAAATAACGCACCTTGCACAGAATACATGATGCCTCAATCTTTTTATTTGCTAGTCTGTGTGCGTGTTTGCTTTTCCTTTCTTTACATTTAGACTAATTCACACAGCAGAAGACACTTTGAAATGTGTTCTATGTCTGGACAGACTATCCCTGACTAACATCTAAAGTAAACAAAGGCAGACAAGTCATGTTACAAACCAATACATCTGCTTTCCTTGAACGTCATGCTTTGTATTGCGCCCAGGTATTTGCAGACAACTAAGGCAACAACAAATGACCAGTGTTTTCGCTTGGAAATGTGTTAACCCTCCACACCTTATCTGTGTAATGCACACTAAATCACGGAAATATTGTGTAATACATATAACGTAGGTTAAAATAAATGCCAATCTCTCCAGCCTTCTCTTGTGAACAAAAACCGGCCACTGCAGAGCTCGTCCATTTGGCCCTCGTGCAGTCAATGATCTGTAATGCAACTGTGACGTCATATGATCCATCCCCAGATCTGACGAAGAACAGCTTCCCAGGCGGGGCCTTGTTGCCATAGCCACACGTCTTTAGTGTTCCTGTAAATCATGCCCCAGTATTATTTAAAGTGCCATGCTCCTGTGGTTCACTTTCTTCTTTAGGAATGGGCACACAAAATGGAGAGGTTTGGATTTTAAAAAAAGCATAATCTTCACGGTTTGCATTAGAGCAAACACACAACTGACTGTGTTTAGTAAGAAATAATGACTGCTCGGAAGCAGTGGTAGACTGATTTACTTTCTCTCAGCTCCTTGAAAGTACCCGGATGAATAGCCTGCAGTCCTGCCTCCAAGACCACAGAGCCCTCAAAGAATTGCTATGATTAACCACAAGCTAAACCCAAACTCCATTTAACAGTATAATATACCACGCAGTCTTCGGATATTAATCTCCCCTAGTAATTGAAGTATCTGCTACGTTGTTGCTGTTGTGCAGTGTCAGATTCTATCACCGTGTTTAAAGCATATATATATGTAAAGTTTTCCCTAACACAAAGAGGACACCTTTTAGAGCACTTCACAGAAAGTGTCAACACAAAGCCCCATGGATCTCCCGGCAACCCCAGCGCACGCCGGCCCCTATGTCAGCATTTTCCCACCACTGTGGATGTGGCTCATACTCATCAAGCACCAAGACAAAATAGAAACTTTAGTAATGGTCCGTGCAGTAACATGCTCCTAAATAAACTGCTGCTGAGAGTGCAAGCTCGCTGCTGGGGTGAACAATCTATATAATAGATTATAGACATACAACCCACATGAAAAGCAGCTCATAATATATATCAATACTGCGGGAAATGAGATTTTGATCCCTTATCTGATCACCTAGATACTCATCTCATTTGTCCCTTTTTGGATCGGTTATTGACTGTCATTGAGTAAAAGGCAAACCCACATAAGTTAAATCAACCCCATAGACTGACGCAACTCTAAAGAACCACTTACAACAGTAAAAGTTAAAGGTTTATTATAAAACCAAAATCAATTGCAAGTACAAGCACCTCAATATAAGGTTCAGCAAGTATACAGGTACAAGAAGGAACATGAATTCCCTAAGAAATCTCAGTCTACAGAAGAAAACAATCAAAACTAATTCAAAAATCAACAGGTTGAATATCATTGACACAAAATGGAGCTGAAGCGTCATTTACGGAAAAAGGAATGAAACAGGTTAAACTGTCCCTACTCTATGCCAGATGACATCCCTACTCAGCAAGTTCTCTACCTACAAAAAGGTGTCAGCCGTTTGACTTCCGAAGAAGCTCAAACTCTCTTAAACTCTGATGGAAACCTATGTCGCGTAGCAGTATCCTTTCTGCCTACCCATCCGCTCTCTATGAGTCCTCAGGCCATCTGCTCTCTCTTCTCCCCGGGGTGCTGTCCCTAATACAAAATCACAGTATGGGTGGAACGCCCCTTTGAGACGCCCACCACGTACACATTTCACGTGGTCCTGCTTCTGTTTTTTTCCATAGTTTCGTTTCTTTGAATCGTCTGTTAAGTTGACCTTGCTTCCCAGGCGCCGTCTCCATCGTGCTGGTACCCCCATGACATTCCGGTCGACTCCTCCGGACCAGAGCCTATCTCCTCAAACAGAGCTCTATTCATTACAATTGTGATTGGTACCCCCCTCGCACCTGGAAACAGACACTTCGAAACAGGGCCCCAAATTCCAAGCGTCCCTTATCTCACTAGGCCATAAAACTTCGACCAGCATTGGCAATTTAATTTAACGAGACTTTTGACTCTTGGCTCGCACGTGCAGATCAAAGCTCTCCCCTATCTCTCCCAGCCCACTAAATTATATGCAGTGGACTACACTTTGTGAACTCTTACTTCTTTTAGCCTAAAATAACATATGAACACACCACTCTATAATTATACAAAACTCTTCTATAGGATATAGATTTTTAACACACGCATATATAAAATAAGCAAATCATTAATAATATCGAATCCATGTTGCGTGAAAGATACAATGATACCCTTTCGTTCTTACACAGTGCTATATGGTCTGCACGTTTCTTCATTTTACATTTCATCTCTTTCTTCGTTAGTAACTGCATACATGAATCTTGTTTAGCACATTCTAATGTTCCTAAGCATTTTCACACATTTCTACATTAGCCCACCATATATACGGGCCTTTCTAATTCTATTACACACTCTAGAATAAATACAGATACATATTCTCATTTCTTAAGTGACATAGGCTAACTTTACGCTACAGGCTTGTGAATATGATGCAGACATGATTTTTATTCAAATTGCGCTCTCTCAGTTCCCCCCTTTGATGACCTCTAGGGGTCATCACTAACACTTCAATTTGAATAATTTACACAGAACTGGTTGCAAGGCTCCCCCTTTTTATCGTCTCAAGCGCTCTCAGACTTCTGTATTGATGATCTTGCAAAGCAGCTAATCTCCTTTCTTGCTCTCTCATGGACCTTTGCAACCGGTTTGATCTATACCATTTGTACAGTCTCACTAAACCCCACAATACAATTACGCAAATCAATATTATGAAGATAGGCTTCAGGATGAACCAAACAACACTTTTACCGAGATTGGCAAACCAACCTCCAACTTTACCCATTCCATGACCTACTTTTTCCCAAACATTTATCCTTGTCAAATCTTCGATTTCTTGATGTATCTTAGTAATATTTTGTATAACCTTCTCAAGTGGTTTTGAATTGTCTGGAATGTAAGTGCAACATTCCTGAACCTTCAAAGCCTTGCAGACTCCGCCCTCTTTTGCTAACAGGACATCTAACGCAAGACGGTTTTGAAGAACCATTGCCCTAATCGATTGCATCTCTCCTTCCACTAGCATCAATGACCTTGCAGTACTGGCAGACAATCTATCTACAACGGTAGCTAATCTCCTGATCTTAACATCATTAAGTATCAAACCTAAAAGAGGAAACATGGCTCCAAATACGTCTCCAACTACCTCAACATCTCCTACATCCCTTTTCCCTCTCGCTGAAGCCTTTCCCTCTATGATCTCTAAATCCTTTGCGTGGTATATTTTGGGGAAGACAATTGCCAAATAACATGAACCATACCAATTGTCAGGCAATTTTACATAGGCATTTCTTCCACATACAAAATATACATTAGGAATCGCTTGCATCCCTTTCATGAAATCTTTCGTATAATACTCTAACCGAAAAGCATGTTCACAACTAACTTCACCTACAAATACACTCTCATAGTATGTCTTGCTTCGAGTCAAACATAACTTTCCTTTCTGCGTTCTATCCAAAGCTATTGGACCATTACTACCCTTCCTTTTGTGCGCCTTTTCCTCTTCGGTCCAATCTGTTTTCCATTGTCCTGACATTTTCAAAATCTTCTGCCTCCTGTAACGGTCATCAACTTGTCCAATGAACTTTTTCTCGATCTCTGACACCTTGCAAGTTAGATTATTTCGGCGTGCATATGAAGTATCTAATGTATCCCAAGGAAGAAAGAATTTTGCTAGTCTATCTTCCTTTTTGTAGTAGTCCCACTTATTCATTTGTTTATAATTCGGGACTTCAGGCAGTACCGAATCATAATTTGAAAAGTAGTACTCAAACCCTTCTCGACCATAAAATATACTGAGCAGTAAACTACATGTTATCCCATATGTCAGTGGAAGGTGATGATATCTGATGCCTTCATCTACGGAAGCAGGCAATTGCATGCAGACATAACAATCTTTGGCCTCCATGGCATCAATATACTCGTACAATAACTTAGCATATGCGTTTGATCTAAAATTTCCCTGCGACTCATCTATGTGTAACCTACGGGCTTCATCTGCCAGTAACGCCTTTTCACGGATTACATTGCTCTCCTCCTTCTTTCCAACAAGAGCAGGTTTCAAAGTCGTTACAGGCTTTACATCTGTTGTCTCCTTTACACTTGCATGTCCTACAATGTATGATACTGTAACTACTGTGATTATGAGAGAAATTACTACTGCTATTAGTGTGCCTATTATGCATTTGGCTTTTCGGTTTGGACTGCCAGTCTCCATGTTATCAGACAGCGTAGCTCTTCCTTTTTCGGGGAAAAGAAAATCCCCCTTTAGATCCTCATTCGGATTATTTGATTTCTCAGTCTGTGAAGCACTCTTAACCAACAAAGTCTCTTTTTCAACAAAGTATTTTATTTTCAGTAACAGACAACCCTAGCCCTTCTCCGTCCTCTAAATGAAATCCCTAATTTTCTTCTTCTTTCCACTCGGCGCTAGGTTATCTTCTTTCTTTATGGCTGAATTTCAAAAGTCTTTATGTATCTACAATGATTCTAGTGCCAGCAGCTCTAATGGCATATTCCAGCAGTTCTAAACGAAGGATGGTTTCTTCATGTGCTGGTACTGGATGACCCAAGGTTGGAAACTCTAATCTATTCAGCACCAGGTCCTTGATTCGACTTAGGTAAAGGGGAACGGGGAGTGTGAATGTCAGTAACCCTTCAGTTTCGATTCCAGGTGTCAACAGCCGTACTTCCACCGTTACAATTGGATCCAGGTTGGTCACCTGCACTTCCCTCACCCTCCCGGATCTCTGTCCCCAAGACATCTGCTGCTAGGTAGGTCCACTCAGGGGTGGCGTATCTTCTGCAGGGCACACGCACCCTCCTTGATCTTCTCGGACTCTCAGAGCCTGAGTCCGTTGCACCTTCGTCTAGATCTGAATCTTCAGAAATCGGGACAAGCGTTCTCTCTGGATTTGCTCTCAAGCTTGACCTTCTCCTTCTTTCTGGCCAGCTAGCTTCTCCACTCCTTGTCCTCCTGCTCCTTGTTCTTGCACTCGTCTCTTGACCACTTACAGCTTGTTCGGTATCTGACTCGAACTCCCAGCTGCTTTCTCCTTCTGAGGCGGCTTCAGTCTCACTGGTGTATTGACCGTCCTCGCCCTGGTCAGACACGGCCTCAGCTTCTTCAATCACCTCTACAGCTTGACTTTCCCTCTCTGTGGCTTCTCCGCTTTCAGCTGGATTTTCATCCGAGAGAGGAGCTGTTTCTTCCAGAGGTGCTGGAACTCTTCGGGTGTGTGAGGCGTGGATCCAGTTGGGCAAGCCTCCACACTTTACTGCCGTGTTCGTGACCAGAATGACTTGGAATGGTCCACGCCAGCGCACGTCTAGACAGTTCTTCCTGACGTGTTTCTTCACCAAGACCCAGTCCCCCGAACACAGGTCATGGCACAGGTCCTGAGTTGATGGAACCTCTGCAGCCTGCACCTGAAGGGACCCAGAATGAATGGCGTCAGATAGTCCCTTGCAATAATCCAGGATCAAATCATCTGTGATGTTCAATAGTGCTGCAGTTGGAACCGATGGCAATCTCATAGCCCTCCCCATTAGCACTTCATGTGGGGAGAGACCTGTCCTTCTATCTGGTGTGCTACGTACGCTCATGAGGACAAGTGGAAGTGCATCAGGCCAGCTCAAGGATGTCGATGAACAAACTTTTGCGAGTCGGGATTTAATGGTGCTGTTGATTTGTTCTACAATCCCCGAAGCTTCTGGTCGATAACTACAATGGAGCTTCTGGTCTATACTTAGGGCTGAACAAAGCATCTTCACTATTTCGCTGTTGAAATGAGTTCCTCTATCCGATTCCAAAGAGGCCGGCACCCCAAACCTCGGGATCAGTTCTCTAAGCAACAGTTTTGCTACTGTAAGTGTATCGCACCTACGTGTGGGGTAAGCCTCAACCCATCTGGAAAATATACAGACAATCACTAGAACGTATCTGAGTCGATTGCACTTGGGCATTTCAATAAAATCCAGTTGCATTCTATTGAAAGGCCCTCCAGACCTCCCTATGTGGCTCAACGTAACTGGTGTTCTCTTTCCTACATTCAGTTGTTGACAGATTACACAACGCTGACATACTGCTTCTGCCGCTACTCTAAACTTCGGGTTGTACCACGTTTGTCTGAATACCCTTACCATGGCATCTCTACCTATGTGTGCTGGTCCATGCAATCTCCTCGCCATTGGACTAACAAGTTCGTTTGGTAAAACTGCTCTCCCATCTGCAGAGATACAAAAATCCATCTCACTCTTGGTACAACCAGCTGTCTCCCATGCCTTTTTCTCAAAATCAGGTGCATTCTCTTGGATACATTTCAACTCATCCCACGTGTCTACAGTTTCTAACAACATAGTCAATTCAGTCCTTTCCTGTATTCCCCCCACTTCTACCTCTGTGAGAGAATACCCCTGCTCCGCACAGTAACGTGCGACTTCATCCGCATACCTGTTACCTTGCGACACAAAATCTGTGTTTTTTGTGTGCGCGGCACATTTAACAACTGCAATAGCTGCTGGACCTTGCAATGTTTCTAACAATAATCTCACAAACTCTCCATTCCTAATAGGAGAGCCTGAGGAGGTCATGTAACCTCTTTGAGACCATAACTGCCCATAGTCATGAACTACCCCGAAACCATACTGGCTATCGGTGTATATGGTGACTCGAATTTTATTGCCTGCCAAACAGGCACGGGTCAAAGCAATGATTTCAGCTACCTGAGCGGAGTGTACTCCTTCCAGGCAGGCAGCTTCCACAACTCCGGTAATTGTACAAACGGCATAAGCTGCTCTCAGCTGACCAATATCGTCTCTTACGCATGAACCATCAACAAAGAATATTTCATCGGGGTCAGTCAATGGCTCATCTACGATATCTGGTCTCGGTTTGGTGCATAGTTCAGTCACATCAAGGCAGTCATGATCTGTCCAAACTTCATCATCAATATCATTTGGAAGTGGCATCAAAGTGGCAGGATTCAAAACAGAGCATCTCTTTAAGGTCACATTCTCAGCGGCCAATATGACTTGCTCATAGCGCGTGAGCCTGCTATTCGTCAGATGCTGTGTCTTGGTCCTGGTCATTAACAATTCTACAGAATGCGGTACATACACCACTAACTGATGTCCCATGACTACGTTTTCACACCTCTCAATGCTGACACCCGTTGCAGCAACGGATTTGAGACATCCGGGCAACGCTGCGGCTACTGGATCTAAGGTAGCCGAAAAGTATGCGACTGGTCTACGGGCATTTCCGTGTATCTGGGCCAAAACTGACAAAGCACAACCTTCTCTTTCACAGCAATAAAGCAAGAATGGTTTCTCGTAATCAGGCATTCCCAAAGCCGGGGCACAACACAAGTCCTCCCTCAGCTGCAAAAACGCCATCAAACAATCCTTGTCCAATGGTACCGGATCACTCACCCCCTTGTGCGTCAGTTTTTGTAAAGGTTTTGCCTTCAGTGAAAAATTGGCTATCCACTGCCGGCAATAACCGACCATTCCTAGAAACATCCTGACTTCTCTTTGTGTTGTGGGCGCACTCATTTTCATGATCGCCTCTATTCTGTCTGGAGACACCTTCCGTTTTCCCTTTTCAATCCTGTGGCCCAAGTATTGCACTTCTGTCAGACAATACTGCAATTTACTTGGAGACACCTTGTGTCCGTTCTCGGCCAAGTGATTTAGTAAGGTGATGGTGTCTATTTTGCAAGCTTCCTCAGTTTCTGACGCTACAAGTAGGTCATCTATGTACTGGACCAGAACCGAGTTCATGGGCAGTACTAGACTTTCAAGATTTTTCTTCAGCAGCTGGTTAAAAATCGATGGGCTTTCGGTATACCCCTGGGGAATACGACACCATGTTAAAACGCGATTTTCCAGCTTAAAAGCGAAAAGATATTGGCTTTCCTCATCTAAGGGGATTGAAAAGAAGGCCTGGCACAGGTCTATCACCGTGAACCATTCAGCTTGGAATGGTATCTGGAACAGTATCACTGATGGATTCGGTACCACTGGACAACATGAAACAACTATATTATTAATTTTTCGAAGATCCTGCACTATTCTGTATTTCCCACTAGGCTTCTGCAAACCCATAATCGGGGAGTTACATGGACTTCCCACGATCTCCTTCAGAATTCCCTGTTTAATCATAGATTCGATCAAAGGCTTTATTCCTGCAATCGTCTCCGGGGTCAACTTGTATTGGGGTGTTCTTGGATACTCTGCATTTGGTTTTACCATGATCTTTACTGGCTCTACCCCTTTAATCAGTCCTATTTCTTCTCCAGTGAAATCCCACACCTCAGGTGACACCGCACCTCTCAAATCCCATGGAAGCTCCTCCACCGTTAAGGTAGGATATAGCTCCACGCATACCTGTGAATTTGCAACCTTAAAATCGGCATCATCATCGTTAGTCTGCACTTCTACTCCTTGAGGTGTGCAATATATTGTACAATTTAGTTTACATAGCAGATCTCTTCCCAACAGACACACAGGACTGGAATCGCAAATCACAAACTGGTGCTCATCACTGTATTTCCCTATTTTCACCGACACTGGTTCTGTCAGAGGGGTTGTCATCCTCCTATTTGCGACGCCTACCACCTGGATCGTTTCTCCCGACATTGGCAGACCTGGGACCACCGCCGATCTTAGAGTGGATCGAGTGGCCCCCGTGTCCACCAAAAAGGTCGTAGGACATCCTGCCACCTCAGCCTCCACATATGGTCCTCTCTGGTCTACCTCCAGGGCTGCTCCTAGGGTACAGTCTTCTTCTCTATTCACTCGTTGTCCCGTAAGGGGATCAACGTAGTAGCATTCCTCTCCCCCTACGAACAATGGCATTTGTCTATAGGTTTTCCCTCCATTTGCAATACGAGGCGGTTGAGGGAACTGGGCTCGAGGAGTCTGAGTCCCCCCTTTGATAAACTTTCCCTTTGGTATCGCTGTTCCCTTCACCAGACTGTTCTGAACATCCTCCTCCTCCGGTTCTAATTCCCCCGTCTCGACATTATATGGACACTCGCGTTTCCAATGTCCCACCTCGTTACACTGGTGGCACCTCGTTGTCTTTTTCAGTGTCGCGATATCTACCCTAGGTCTCTGTCTTTCCTCATCGTCTTTGCTTTGATTATTCTGCTTTTTCCCTAGAGTTCCGGTTCCCTGTTGTCGCTGTCCACCCTTTCCAGCTGACTGCATCTGTACCAACATCAGCTTCTCCTTAAGTTTCTTTGCTTTCGAGTCTATTTCATCGCTGCAGTACCTTGCATATCTCAGGATTTCATCTAAGGGTTTGTTTTGCCAACAAATCAAATGCTGTTGAATCATTAAGCTAATGTCAGGTCTCAACCCTAGAACGAACTTTGACACAAACTGTCCTATGTCTTTAGGATCCATTACGTCCAACCCACTGTACTGTTTGAATGCTTTCAACAGTCTCTCATAATACTCGTGAACGGTCTCTTTAGGTTCCTGAGTGGTTCGATCTATTTTAACCCAATCTATGTCCTGTAACGGCACTTTCTCCTTCAACCATGCCATTACTCTCTCGTACTTCTCCATGACTCTCTCTGACGGCCCATTCGTCAGGGCATCCCTATCCGGTTCACAGATGGGCCATTCAACACTGAGCTTACATGCCGTCCACAGATCCCCTGGCACTACAATGTCAAATAGGGTGTTCAAATCGACCCACAGCACTTTAGAGATCTTCACGAACCTCTCTACCTGTTTGTACCACTCTACGGGATTCTCCCTCAGCTTGGGGAAGGAATTGGTAAATGCCGCTAAATCCCCCCTACTCCAGGGCACATGCACGTAGTTTCCATTCGCGATTTCTCGCAAAGGGAAAGCTTCCATCCGCGGTGGCCCTCCTTCTGGGGACATTCCAATTGTACTCCTTCTGACGGTTCCCCTCTTGGACCATCTTTCCTCCCATTTATCCAAATCCCTACACGTTCTTATACCCAGGATCAGTTCCTTTATGTGTATTTTCAGCCCAATCGTTCTCCGTTCATCTAGATCCTGATCTGTGCAATTCAGCCTATGGTTACCTTGTAAGGCTTTTGTTCTTGACAAGTCTATCATATACCTGGTTGCCAACTCAGATAGTTTTTCATGGACTGACCTCGCCTTCCGAGTAACATCCTTAGCCATAAACAGTACCTCATCCTGCTCATACAGGTCGATCCTTTCCATTGGCAATGTGCCGTCTATTATTTCATCCAGATCTGATTTTAAACTGGTTACATCGAGCCTTTTTGCTTTTACCTCAGCTCTCAGTATCTCACCCCTAGGTAGTCCGTTCACATCCCTCTCGTCCCAACTCCGAGTCCTACGTCTAGGCACAGGTGAGCTATGAGAAGTCCTCCTTGATTCTCTTTGTTCCCACCTTTCTAAGTCCCAAGCTTTTCTATCTTCCCTAGGTGTATGGTGAAACAATGTCCTATTTCCCAACACTCCGTTCTGACTCTTCGGCTCTGACTCTCTAGATGCAAGATAGGATCCCCCGTTACGTTCTAGATCACCGCAAGTCGCTTGCTGTCTGGTGTCACTCAGTAACCGATAAGGTCCCTCACAGCTCTCCATGTTTCCGCTTTCCCGTCCGTGATCACCGGACACATGTTGAGACCCTTCGTGACTCCCCATACTCCCGCGACCCCAATGTTGCCCATTTTCGCCTGGTGCATGGTGAGTGCATCTGTAACTATTTCGGTACTCCTGGGTTCTTCGTTCTCCCTCACTAAGGATGGGACGAGGCACCCCCCCCATCCTGCATTCTTGTCTTCACACATCTGTCTATTGCCACTGATGATATGGCAAGTATCTCTTCTACTTTCTTGACTCCTCCCTCCCACTCCGGACTGCTTTCGCCAGCTCCGCAGTGAGAGAGGATCCTGTTATCTTGGCCTCTCCATTCGGCTTCCGTTTCTATTCTTTTATTCTGAGTCTCTACAGCAGCATCCCATTCTTTCAAGTACTCCCTGAACTCCTTAAAGGATTTAGGTTTTGGTCCCCTCAGATCCATCTGTCCTCTCTGACCCCCCTGCTCTATTAAGGGATCCGTTTCTGTATCCAATGGGGTACTCCGACCCCTTGGTCCTAGCAACTGCCTTTGGGAATTAATCGTATTGTTCCTACTCTCCATCTCTGCTCTTTCCCTGTCCCAACGTGCCTGTTCCTCCTCCTGTGCTCTCTCTGGGTTGTAGATGGATACTACAGGGCCTATGGTAACAGGTACTTGGAGGGCGTCCAGCAGTTGATACGACCTTGTACACTCCGTTTCCGGCACCTTCTGTACCACAAACCTTCCTACTACTCTCTGTACTGGACTAGGTTGAGGTATTTCCTCACCTTTCTTGGGTTCCCAATCTGATATGGGGAGCGGTCTATATTCCCCCTTCCCAGCCCCGTCCCCCTGTTGGAGTTCGGGACGTTCGGCTTCTCTGTTGTACGGAGGTGGTCTGTCAGACAATAGCCTATCTATCAGACTATCATCCGTCTCGCTCTCCTCATCCTCCTCTGGAGGTTTCTTTTCTCCTGTAACCTCTAGCACTGGGTACAGCTTGTCTGCGTCTATTCTCTTTACTCTCCACTTTTTAGCCTCATCATCCCATTTAGCATCCTGTACTGCTCTTACCGATCGTCTCACTCTTTCTTGGCGCCTGTTCAGGCTCCTGTCGTACGCCGCCCTGAACCATGCATTGAGGGCTTCGAACTGTGTTGGCCTCGGTAGAGGTCTCGTTGCAAGCATTACCGCTTTCAGTTGATTCAATGCTTCTAACCTAAACGTCCCGTATCTCAGGAACGTCAGTTCCTCATTTCCCTCTGTTAACTTGCTCCACTCGGAGATCCACAATATCGAGTGTAACCCTACATTCACAGCCATATAATAAGCTGGTGTGCCCTCCGGTGGGGCCTCTTCCCCCGCATACGAGTTCCCTCTCTCTCTCTTAAAGATCGCCCTTAAACATTTAAAACACTTCATTTTCAAGAATCTACGATTTTCCTTAATTCTCTTCCTTATTTACTTCCCAATGGCAAACCACCAATCCCTGCGCGGCTCTCGCTGACCAGCCTATCCCAGCGCGGTTCTACACCGACCAGCCAATCCCAGCGCGACTCGCTCTGACGTCACTCGTCCCCTTTGCAGCAGCTCCCCTCCTTTCTCAGCTCGTCTCCCGGTCTTGCATGCGTCCCATTCATACACCGAAAAAATGACTACTTCCGACCAAGCGATCACTTTTCCTGACTGTACGTCCACAGTCTAACTGTAATTGTCACCTCAACTGACGAGACGTCTTTCACTAACGTTCAGACGCTCGCCTTAACTGATAGGTTACTTACACACAGTAAACGTCCGACCAGCGTCCGTTACTCATACACTCACTCTAACATTCCCCCTATCACGGTCCTACGGGCGATCAATGGTACCTCATGACCCCCTTCACAACGGTAGACAATTACTCTGGATGTCCGATACACCCGAACCACTCAAGCCCTTCTCTGGACTTAAGATTTTCACCGGCTGCGCGCGCTCACAACCGTCTCACACTCACACTACAGACATTCAACTCCGCTTGACATTACAACACAGGTACAACACAAAACACCGCAATCTGGCAACGCATGACCCTTATACTCACTCTCGACCGACTCTGCTGCTTTTTCTCTCTCGCACCATCGACACCTTCTTCGGCAGGTAGTTCTTCTTCTGGTCGTCGATGACTAGGGACCTTGGGGTAATCTAGACCTAACCTAGGTCGCCTTCCTCAAGAAGCCAACCATCCTCTGCTACCAACTGCGGGAAATGAGATTTTGATCCCTTATCTGATCACCTAGATACTCATCTCATTTGTCCCTTTTTGGATCGGTTATTGACTGTCATTGAGTAAAAGGCAAACCCACATAAGTTAAATCAACCCCATAGACTGACGCAACTCTAAAGAACCACTTACAACAGTAAAAGTTAAAGGTTTATTATAAAACCAAAATCAATTGCAAGTACAAGCACCTCAATATAAGGTTCAGCAAGTATAGAGGTACAAGAAGGAACATGAATTCCCTAAGAAATCTCAGTCTACAGAAGAAAACAATCAAAACTAATTCAAAAATCAACAGGTTGAATATCATTGACACAAAATGGAGCTGAAGCGTCATTTACGGAAAAAGGAATGAAACAGGTTAAACTGTCCCTACTCTATGCTAGATGACATCCCTACTCAGCAAGTTCTCTACCTACAAAAAGGTGTCAGCCGTTTGACTTCCGAAGAAGCTCAAACTCTCTTAAACTCTGATGGAAACCTATGTCGCGTAGCAGTACCCTTTCTGCCTACCCATCCGCTCTCTAAGAGTCCTCAGGCCATCTGCTATCTCTTCTCCCCGGGGTGCTGTCCCTAATACAAAATCACAGTATGGGTGGAACGCCCCTTTGAGACGCCCACCACGTACACATTTCACGTGGTCCTGCTTCTGTTTTTTTCCATAGTTTCGTTTCTTTGAATCGTCTGTTAAGTTGACCTTGCTTCCCAGGCGCCGTCTCCATCGTGCTGGTACCCCCATGACATTCCGGTCGACTCCTCCGGACCAGAGCCTATCTCCTCAAACAGAGCTCTATTCATTACAATTGTGATTGGTACCCCCCTCGCACCTGGAAACAGACACTTCGAAACAGGGCCCCAAATTCCTAGCGTCCCTTATCTCACTAGGCCATAAAACTTCGACCAGCATTGGCAATTTAATTTAACGAGACTTTTGACTCTTGGCTCGCACGTGCAGATCAAAGCTCTCCCCTATCTCTCCAAGCCCACTAAATTATATGCAGTGGACTACACTTTGTGAACTCTTACTTCTTTTAGCCTAAAATAACATATGAACACACCACTCTATAATTATACAAAACTCTTCTATAGGATATAGATTTTTAACACACGCATATATAAAATAAGCAAATCATTAATAATATCGAATCCATGTTGCATGAAAGATACAATGATACCCTTTCGTTCTTACACAGTGCTATATGGTCTGCACGTTTCTTCATTTTACATTTCATGTCTTTCTTCGTTAGTAACTGCATACATGAATCTTGTTTAGCACATTCTAATGTTCCTAAGCATTTTCACACATTTCTACATTAGCCCACCATATATACGGGCCTTTCTAATTCTATTACACACTCTAGAATAAATACAGATACATATTCTCATTTCTTAAGTGACATAGGCTAACTTTACGCTACAGGCTTGTGAATATGATACAGACATGATTTTTATTCAAATTGCGCTCTCTCAATACTATAGAAAAATATGCTAGTGAACACTAATCAGAAGGGAAAAAAACCTCACCCATGGTAGGTCAAATGTCTACCTTATATCAAATGGAACTCCCATGAACAGGCTGGATTTTAATCTATAACTAAATCTACATTGCAAGGAGAAGAAAGCCAGAACTGGTTACCCATTAAAACGTTACGAAGTCTCACCTGGTGTAAATAAGTCGCCTAGAGGGATCAAACACCTTAGTAGGCCCAAACCAAAGAAGAAATCCTATACAAAGTAGCGATACATGGAGATAAACACCCCCATGGGTCAGAACGATGGATGAAGGCATGAAGACGCGGTCAGTAGATAAAATAGTCCATCAACCAAGCAGAAAATGTGCTAGCGTTCCAGAGCGGTATTGGTGGTAAAAACCTAGTAGACTGCAGGCACACTGTAGCAATCTTAATATAACACATTGGGACAAATGCGTATTCGAGGCAAAACAATAGGGGAAGGTGTAGAGACATAGCCGGGAATAAAATAGCCCATAATGCTAGGCAAAACTAATACAAGCATACCAGAGCTGTATCGATAAAGAAAGTGAGTTGGCTGACTTTGGAGTTTGCGGGAAGCTGGTTCGCGTTGGCTCACAATTCAGTGATTGTGGACAAGCTTCTGATTCCCGTGCCTACGGAAATAAACATTGACGTTGTTTTTGTGTAAAGTAACTAGTGCCTATGTTAAACGCTTTAATACATTAGGTCTTAGTGAGCATTATCTTAAATCTCCAAAATGAAAAAACTGTTCAAACATTGAACTGCTGCCGATTACTGTCGATGAAATGCTTAAGACGATCAGTGGGCACCAAACCCCGGTGGTAACGTTGAATGTAGACTATGTTAAGTAATTTTTTTCCAACAATGAAATGGCTAATAGGGGACGGAATCCACCATAACTGGGGCCAAGAGCAGGGCTTATTGCAGAATGGACAGCCCAGGAGCCCGAATGATAAAAAGAGACATGGCCTGGTGGCCGTGAAAGTGAAAGTACGGCCGTGGGCAGCAACAGCAGGGGTGAATAATTAGGGGGGAGGAGAAATGCCTGAGGCTGAGCGCACGCTGGGGGAAGCTTCAGATGCCTGTGGGAGGGAGGCTGATGGTTTTGATGTGGACGTGCTCTCTGCACAAGTGCACCACACAAACTGTACGAAATCCGCGATGGTTTAAGACCTTGGTTTGCCCACTATACTCACGTCTATTATCCCTTGCGGGATTAATAGGCGAGACCTAAAAATGACAAGGACCGTCCAGCAAAGAGTGCCTGATATGGACCAGACTACATAATACTTTTTCCTAAGGGCTTAAAAAGAGGGGGCTTACCTCCTTGATAAAATCGTGATCTGCAAGGAGACGCCGTTGAAACCGATTGCCGGCGTCCAAATAGTCGCAAAGGCAATGTCAGTCGGCTAACTTGGCATGTTTAAATATACACGGCAACAGTAGGAACGAGGTACCAATGCGTCGCTAAGATGACAACACCGCGCAACGTGGGGGCGATAACCCAATCAGATGGATAGGAGCATGTCATGTGACCACGATGGAACTGGGAAGAAACTAAAATATCTAGAATGCCTACTTGCATGTAATAGAATGTCGAGAACTTAACCTCATAAAATTCTATATGTGGAAGATTTAAACATACCCAGTTGAAATAATAATATCTGAGAATAAATAGAAGGTTATAGAATAACCTTATTTAAAAAATAAAAATTTAAAAATAAAAATAGAAAGGAGACTGGAATTGATGACCATGATGGTTAACTAGCGAGATAAAAGTATCTATCTGTAACTGTGTTACTTATCATTAAAGTTCATATAGTTATAAAAAGGGGATTCTAAACTGAGACAGGAGATAATTATAATTTACCTAGTTCGCTTAATAATAGATGTGATGGTATTAAAGATCAGGTATCTTAAATAATGGCGTTCTCCCACGGTAATTCATTTTTTAACCCATTTCTTAATGTATTGACGGAGAAAATCCAGTAAACTTCACGTTTCTTACGTACCTTACTGCCTCCTTTATTCTATTGCAGGTAAATTTTTTCCAAAATACGCCATCGAATCTCTTCTGGTTTGTGGCACAAATCTTAAAAATGTTTAACTAAGGGTGCTGTGAGTTTAGCTGTTGTGATTGCAGAGCGATGTTCTGTAATTCTAGTGTGATTAGCTCTGGATGTTTCTCCAATGTACCCTAACTGGCACGGACAAAGAATTAGATGAATGACTTTCAACCCGTGTCAATGCGCACCACTCGTTGTGCCCGAATTGCCTGGATGCGACTCTGATTGATGTGTACCTGACAGGGTGCCCTCCTCCTTCTGGGAGACCCTTTCCCCTGCTTCATTCTCCATTCATCGATCATTTCCTTTTTGTCCCTCAGTGCGGTGGACCAACGGCCCTCTCCTCACCTGGCCCCAACATCATTGCGTTGCCAGGTACTATTGCCCACCTCAGGCTTGGGTACTGAGAGTGATTGACTGGGCCAGATGAGCGCTTCTGAGAGCGATCGGAAGCGGGTCAAGAGACAGCGTGACCCCCCCTGTGCTTTGCCGAACTGGGCTGGTGCTGGAATTCCCTAGTGGAACCCTTTTGAGTGACCGACTATTGCCTTCAGCCCGCTTCTGCTCCACATCCTGTGGGGGATCTTCTTGAGTGGCTGCCAAACCCCTCTTTGACAATTGCCTCCTAATTAATTCTGCTACTTACCCTTCCTTGCTTCCCCGTATGGTATCGAATTATACGAATTGGGTCAGGGGTGGACAACGTGTTGCACGGCATAAGGGTGCTGGAGGCGGGTTAGAATAGGATCTGTTCCAAATGTGCATGTTATTGATGTCATTTCAGCACAGTAGGGCCTAGAACTGCTAGTAATATTTCCAAGTGTGATTTATGCCCGAAATACATGATGTTCATGTTGTGTTGATTATTTTGCGTGTGGAATACAAACGTTATTTACATACATCACCTGTGAAGTCTCTTTTATATTGCTCAGTGTAATTATCGTGAGTGAGTGCTGTGCCAATGCTATACACATTGCTTCTGTGATAGTCATGACTGCTCAGTGCCAAGCTACCCACAGGTGTGTGCAGGTTATACAGTGTATGTAATCACCCACCCCTGCCTTGAGTGGTAGGTTCTGCCTGGCTAGGGCATCACCTCAGCCAACCAGAAAGTGACTGTTCCAACCATTCCAAGCAGTAACTGCAAGGAAAAAGAAACAAAAATACAAGTGTTCTCCCTTCCTTGCATTTCATACCGTAGTACATGGTTAAAAATGAACATTATTGAAAATGTGTATATCTGAAGAAAGCTAAATACAATATTTAAAATGAACGAAAAATCCCTACTTTTTTCGAATATTTCTTTCAATTTAAGCATGTAAGTAGCTAGAAGGGTTAATATCACTTCTTTCAAAAATATTCAAAATCCTCAAGATATTGCAGCTTAGATTACAACATTTTTCAGGATTAAAAACTGAAGTTGTGCAGCACACCCCTGAGTTTTATCAGCATTAATGTAGCACTTTCTCCCTAAAACATTTCATAGTTTAAGGAAACTTTCAGCTTCAAAAGAGCAAAGTATTTCAGCAAAGTATTACTTTTTCCCTACCATCTCACCTCCAAAAAAGCAGACCAAACATATGGTTATTCTGCCCTTCATCTTAAAAGAATGAACGGAAAACATTTTTGCTGTGACACTTCCCCCACCACTTCCAAAATAAAACCAGTGACTGGTTGTCCTGCCACCCAACACTTTCCCAAAACGACCCCAATACCTGGCTGTGATGCAGCACCACCCCAAAGACAGACCCAAAACATGCTTGTCTGCCCTTTCCCACCAAATGGACTCAATACTAGTTTGTCCTCCTGCCTCCCAAACTGAATCTTGGTGGCTCTGCCCCTACATTTCAGAAAAATAAACCCAAAACTTGGTTGTTGTGCTCTTCCATCTACAAAAACAAGCATTTGGATCCTATTCGATTGAGGGTGCAGGGCAGTGCTGCTGTGCCTGCCTTACATATGGCTGCCTGCTTCACCCAGTGTCCACCAAGGCAGATCCTCTGGATCTTATACTCCAGCAGACATGCTGAGTGAACTATTGAGGGAGAGTGAAACAGGCTGCCAGATAAATTACTGGTCTCCCGCGAGCTACCAGTATTGACACCATGTCCATGAGCTACATTGTGGCAGCTGGAGAGCTACTGGAAGTCCACAATCTAACACGCGGGAGATCCGTGCCATAAAAAGACCCATGTAAATTTAAGCTTGGAGTCAACTGAAATCTTGCTCTCCTGAATCATAGCAGATTACTAATGATCCTGATGGTCTTAGGGAGTATGTTCCACAGCTTTGTATCTCTGTAAAGAGCAACAGCTCCATCAATGTAGTTTATCTATCTTGAATGAAGGAATGATGGGAATTGAGACCATTCTGTCTCTGTGGCTTCCCCTTTAACTTATAGTTGGAGTCTGGATTGCAAGAAGATTGGCTCTGTTCTATGGTCTGCCTAGTAAGTGACGCAGAGGGATTTGAAAAAGATCCTTTTTGGAACAGGTAGCCCGGGATTGGGCTTGAGGGAAGAGCCAATTGCGTCTTTGAAGTGAGGGGTTTGTCTGTGGGAAAACACATTTTGCCCATGTAGAAACAAAAAAAACGAAAAAGTTACAGACCCTTATTATTATTATTATTACATGTTGGAATGGAGGCCTAAGGAATTGCAAAAACACTTGCCTGAGTTAAGTTAACATATACCGAAATGTCATGCATGCGTTGTGTGTGTGTGAAAAATCCTGGAGATCTGCGCACTGGTGACACCTCTAGGGATACTCATCAGATTCTTTTTGAATCCCATGAAACTTGGAAATATTCTCCAATGTAGAAACAGTCGAACAAGAGCACATTTCTGACTTTTTTAACAGGGATTTGTCAATCAGACCGCAAGGTTTTAGGGAAGTAGGGTTCCCCCTGTCTATTTGCAACATACATTTTGTTTTTTCTCATTGGCCGAATACATTTTACTTGAAAGAAAATGGGCTGCTTAAATCAAAAGAGATGGTTCTAAAAGATGTTGGCTAAAAGGGTTCACTCATTCACATAGAAATTGGCACACAGCTACGTTTTTAAAGTTAAATGAATACCAAAAATAGTGCAAAAATAAGTGGCCCTATTTATTGTTATTTTATTTTTTTTAAGTTGTTTTGGTTGTTTTTTATGGCGCAAACGTAACCCGCAGTATGCGGATTTTAGAGAGGGCTGTACGTATTGTAAGTGATAAAAACAAGTTCGAATTTTTTTTCACAGTCATACTTAGCCCATTGCGCAATTTACAATTTTAATTGATATCTTTTTACATTTATCTTCAGCTTTTATTCAAGTTTAGCTCAGGTTTATTGTGTAACTACCAGGTTATTGAAGTTTTATTTAGCTTTAAAGTTATTACTATTTATGGTATCAATTTCTTCTAATAACAGTGTGAGTACCTTACTGATGATAGTGCAATTTTCCTGATTTTCGTATCATGCATTTCTACATTTCTTTTGTACATTTCTAGACTACCTCTGTTATTTGGAGGGTGTCACACTCCTTGGGCTCGTCATGCAGACTAAGTGCCTCCTATCATTTTCAATTAAATCACTTGCTTTAAAACTATTAAAACCCTCAAAAAAATGTTTAATTTCCATTGAGTTCAATGCATTCACCCTCCCAAAACCATTCAATTTTCCCTTGAAAGGTCTGAGTGGTATGATCAGCTCACGCTAAACAAATAACACATAAATACATACGTATGGTGAGAGCCTCTGCAATTATGTGGCAGGGTATACTATTATGCGACAAGAAAAGGCAAGTCATGCAGCACATTTTGGGACAGGATTACTTCAAAATGTTGTCATTTTTGCAGAGGTCTACCTGCCCTACCTGAGCAAAGGTTACATCGCATTAGAACCAGTTTAACTCCCAAATTAAAAAGTGAATCTTCAGGCGCTCTGTATAGTGCATAAATCACTCTACCACAAAGGCCCAGTCTCTCTCAGAAACAAAATTACATGGTACATCCCAAACTGATCTCGAGATAAGCTTCACCAAAAAAGTGTGGGTCCCTTTCATCCAGAAAGCCTCCTGGGGAGGCAGAACGTTATCCTATGCTATCACTCGACTCTGGAACCAAATGCCAAACCATCTAAGGAACAAACCCAAATATTTGGCTTTTAGAAAGTCTCTAAAAACCTGGCTGTTCACTCTCACTTTGTAGTTTTTATTTGGTAGTTCCGTCCTTCATGCTATGGGTAGCGCCAAGACGCCTCAGGGTATACGACGCGCACTATAAAGTCCAAATCAGATCAAATCAAACACAGCAACTGAAAAGTGATCAGTCAACATTTGCATCGCTCCTTTCCTTGGGCAGAAGCCACATGTTGCTGCAATGTTGGTAACTTTTGATACATTTGGGCTAGAAACCGTTTATTTTGTTAAAATCTGCAGAGATTATGCACCAGAGGATGGATTATGCGGCAAAACTGTAAATCCATAATTATTCGGGAAATGCCACAGAATCCCAAGATTCCAGGGGCACTGTGAATGGTCTGTGTTCTTTCCTTAGCCCAGAATAAATTTTGGAACAAAGCGAGCCTGATTGCTCCATACTGTATGAACCTACGAGCAATCTTTGCACTGGGCCTCGCTTTCATTATAAAACACCCTCATGATATCTGTGAGTTCGGCGGCAGTAGCACCTCTCTGCACTCCACTGCCCCTATATCCAATGGCTACCCGGCGTCCCACCCTGCACGCGACGCCGCTGATCGCTCCATTGTACCCAGAAGTTATGGAAAGTCTGCGCCCACCGGAGCTCGCGTGACAGGAGCAGCTCAGACAAACACAAAGTCATTGTTGGGGCAGTGCGAGGCCCCCGCCCCCTTCGGCACCTTGTGCACGAGCGGCATTCCTGTCTCACATTCCGCAGCCTCTGCAGAGCAGCGGGAGGCTGCGGCGAGCAGGCGGCTTCTGCCTCAGAAGGTGACAGAGCTGCCACGGGATGAAGGAAGATACATACACGGTTAAATATATGTATATATTTATCCGTTTTCTTATTTTTATTTGCACTCACCGGACCCATTCAAAGCTCTTGTATTACCAGAAGTATTAACACATCCCTGCATCAATATATTTGTAATGTTGTGATTGTCTGCATGGCACAGGGCAGCTGCTACTAGAATCGCCACATAGTGTTCTCTGCCATCCGTAGGGCGCTTTTCTGCCATTCCGTCACTTCATATAAATCAGAGTCAATGCTGTCTACTCCCTTGGTGTATGATCTGTGGACATACTGTGTAGGGTTTATTTGTAGTTCCAATTGATTTTTCGGTTCTTCATTTCTCAAGGGTAATGAGCTGTACTTTACTCACTGAATTCTGTTGCGTTATGTTCTTAGGTGGCCAAACAATGTTGCTGTGGTGCGTATTGTGGGGCTGAGGATGGTCTGTTCAGTGTGCTCTGTTGTAATTGTAAGTATTGGAATGTGTGTGCATTGAATTATGGGCAGCATACCCAGAGTGAATGTGCAGTTAGTTGCACTCTGGAGGTGTTTTGCTTCAATAACTGTACACTTTCCGTGTTCTCATGTGTACCTCAGGGGAACTACTTAACTCGTTGTTGTCACTGGAAATAATGGTTGTGTTAAAAAGTATAATGTATAGTTGGGATCAATCGCTCTACCCAAAAAAATGGTGGGGACTTGGCAGCCATCTTGAATACCCATTAGTGTAAAAGATAGAGCGTCTATAAATAATGTGTTGCTTGGCATAGCAGAATGGAACTTTCCACTGCCACTGTGTACCCTCTATATCTTACCCATATTAAAGTATATTACGTATTGCTAGAACACAAATGATCATTTTACGTTGCTTACAAATTATACTACTATCCTAAAATGATCTTTTTTGGTAGTCCAAAAATGTTTCCTGTGTGGCCAGGTTGTGGCGGTTGCAGTATTTATTGATCTATTCATATAATCCATTGTGCAAACCTTTCTGCGAACTTCTTTATAAGTGACATCAAAGTTTTCTTACAAAATGCCCTTGGCGTAGATAATTACATATGCCGTTTTGTGATTTACCTCAGGATGACACATTCGTCATAACATATCATAACATAACATAAGGTGTATTTGTAAAGAGAACTTTAGCCCACAAGGTTATCTGTCTTGGCGCTAAAATAACAGATGTTTCTTGTTTTCAATAGGCACATTAGGAAGAATATGTTCTGCATAGTTTTCCCAAGTTCCACCCTTTCGGCCTGCTCACGCGGTTCACACAGCCACCGTTTTGTGTCACTGCTTCCATGCAGCCTAATTTGAGGTTGCCCTCTTCTTGCTACACGTTGGATTCTTTGACCAGTGTTTCAGGTAAGTCTGTACGCTCTTCTGCCTCTTTGGACCTCCTGCCTATCTCTTACTTTTCCTTTAAAAACAAAGTCTTCCAGGAGGTTGTGCACAGTCTGCCCTGTCAGCCTTGTATAAAGTTGAGGAGGCTTCACGCAAATATTATAAATAATTTTAATTTATTTAAGGAGATAATCAAATTACAACATGTAAAGGAGCCTGGGTCTAAACTATCTTCACTGGAATCCCGAACATCATGATGTTCCAGATTCCAGATGAACACATCAAGATGCCACACATCTTCCTTCGTAAACATTTCAACAAATATGCTGATAATAAAACAACAAAAGAATAAAGTTAACTAAATGAATAATAATTGATAAGAGAATACAATACATTTGTTTAGTAATATATGAATAATAAATAAGCACATAAATAACTTCTGTATACAATAAGATTCCATTTAAAAACAAATGTAACAACAATGCAAACCAAGTATGAGTTATTAACCATGAGAATTTCCAGATAGTTGGTACACAGGAAATTACCAATGATATCAATTGTCTACATAATAATCTTCGTACCACGCAGGACGTTGACGTGATCTTTGCACATGTTGGTTGAATGGAGTTTCACAAAATGTATTGGAGAACTTCTCCAATTTCTACTATTATTAGCAGATTTGGAGAACCCAGAAGTAACAGATTTATTTAACTTCTCATCAGGCCATAGCCACTGAGGAATCCTAACAATTTTGGATAAATTCCAAACATTACCATCTGATAATTTCGCAACCTGACGACCAACACGTACAACTTTCAATGGATCCGAAAACCTAGATTCTCCTGATTTGACAAACCTACACTTCTTCACACGAACCCAATTACTCATTTTCACAAGAATAGACTTACCCTGACAGTCCTGAACAGATCCACTCCTTTTATCATCCTTGTCAATAAACAAATCTCTCATCCATGTTTGACTCATATTAGATACATATTTCCTTCCTCTCATTTTTTCAAAAGGAGTTAAATCACCCATACTCCGAGGAGTATTTCTGTAGCACCAAAGAACTTCACTTAAGGTCAGTTTACAATCCTTTCCATTAGACATCGCTAATTGTAAACCTTCCTTAAATACTCTGATCCATCTTTCCTCTATTCCATTACTTTGTGGATAGTAAATAGAAGCACGTTTATGAACAATCCCATGACTTCCAATAAATCTTTCATCTCAATGGATACAAATTGTACACCGTTATCAGTTGCGATGGATTCAGGAAAACCTTCTTTTTCAAAAATTTCATTTAAAAATTGTATTACCGCTTTAGAAGTAATGGTAGAAACAATTTTTACTTCAGGCCACTGCGACATTTGGTCAATAAGTATGATAGCATACACTGAATTCTTATTAAAACACATGGGACCCGCAATATCCAATGAAACTGATTGCCATGCACGACTAGGTCTAGACACAGGAGGATGTTCATAAGCAATGGTTTTCTGAGATTTATCACTTAAACAACATTCAATGCAATCTCTGACCTTACGTTCTATGGCTTTATCCATAGCTGGCCACCAAAATTCACTTCTAACCTTTCTTTTCATGCTTGTCATACCTGGAGGACCTTCATGAGCCATTTCTAGAATACACTGTTGTAAGTCACATGGTACAAACAACTGTAAACCTCTAACTAACACCTCATCTTTTAAAGACAAGTGATGTGCAATCTGAAAGAAAGGAAGAAAATCTTCTGTTAAATCCGCTTTTCTGGGCCATGATGACTTTACATATTCAACAACCTTTTTGTGAGTAATGTTTTTTGCATGACTCACAAAAAGGTCTTTTTCTTGTATGCATCCCTTTGACACCTCACAAATAGAAATGACATTTTCCAAATCAATGTCTTCCTCAACAGCATTGTCATCAGGTACAGGTAATCTTGATAGACAATCTGCCAAGATGTTTTTTATCCCTGGTAAATATTCTACTTTGAAATGAAAATCTTGCAACTTATACTGCCATCTTGCAATTCTTGACGTAGCTTTCCCACATCTTTTTGTTGTGAACAAATCCACTAAAGGTCGGTGTTCTGATCTGACTTTGAAAATAGTACCATACACATATTTTCAAAAATATTCAATGCCCCACCAACATGCAAGTGTCTCTTTTTCTAAAGTAGAGTACATAAGTTCTGCTCCCCTTAATGGTCTAGATGCAAATGCTATGGTGACCAAATGACCTTTTTGATCTTGCATCAACACCGCACCAATGCCCACATTGCTTGCATCAGATACTATTATTGAGTTATATGCTGTGTCAAACGTTTCCAATGCAGGTGCAGCTGAAATACATTTTTTAAATTCTCTGAATTCTTTAATATAGTTGTCATCCCATGAAAATTATGTTTTTTTCATTAAATTTCTCATATATACAGTCTTGTCAGAAAATAATGGTATACATTTTGCATAATATTCAGCAAGTCCTAAAAAGGATCTAAGCTGATCTTTGTTTTCAGGATCAGGAGCAGATTCAATGGCTCTAATCAAATTTTGTTTTGGAGAAATACCATGTTTGTCTATATAATGGCCCAAATAATCAACAGATGGTACGCCAAATTTACATTTTTCTTTGGTAAGTGTTAGCCCATTATCTTGTAAAATGCATAAAACTTTGTGTAAAATATCAGTGTGTTCAGCTGCATTAGAAGCTAAAATTAAAATGTCGTCTTGAAAATATAAAACGTTCTCAATGTTCTTAAATAAATTGTGTATAACTCTTTGAAAAACTGATGATGCTGAAATTAAGCCAAAAGGCATTCTTGTATATCTAAAAGCACCTTCTGAAGTAATGAATGAAGTGAGAGTTTTACTATCTTCCTGTAGAGCAGGGGTCTCCAACCGGTCGATCGCGAGCTACCGGTAGCTCGCCGAGGCCCCTTGAGTAGCTCGCGATCGCATTTTAATTGTTTAGCCCTTCATAGTCTTTATCATTTTTTGGGCCTTTTTTTAAGAGCCGTTGGCCGCCCATACCTTAACCAGGTGCTCTGATAGGCCTAAGCTTAGCCGGGGCGGGCTGAGGAGGATGACGTCATTTGCATCGCCGTAGCATCACCCATCTGCCCCCCCCCCCTACCCTCAAGAGCCCGGCACCACGCTCTCACCGTGCGCAACGTGTGCACTACTGAAATGGAGCTGCTCCTACTGCCTTCAGGAGCCCTGCACAGCGCATACTGACATCCTGCGCGGCGTGTGTACTGCAGGTGCAGAGCAGCAGGGCCCGAAAAGCTTGTTGGTGTGCAAGTGGCGTGGAACAGGCAGTATTGAACTCCTACCGCCCTATCAGTGCCCGCACCACTTGCCTTTTCCAGTCAGACTCGGAGTCTTTCCCTAGGTAAGTCCTGTCCTGAACTAGTTGCTGCGCCCTGGCCACTGAATTAATTGTCGAGTAATTGTTAGCCCCTGCCCTATCCTTCGTCTTTCTAAGCCCTAGGCGCCAAAAATATTCTTGCCCAGAGCCACAGTCAAGAGTGCCGTGAGGAGGGGGAGAAGAGATCAATAATGCACTCATGATTTTATTTAGATGTGAACAGGTGGGCTGGGTGAAACGGAGCGGCTTCCTCTTTTGATTAGGTCACACATCACAAAATGCAAATAGTTGGGCTCTAGCAGCAGCTTGGAGGGTTTGTTTCTAAAAAATAGCAACAGCCAGGTGGGCGAGAATCAGGCCTCAAAGGAGAGGGTTGAGCTGCCCGAGGGCCCGTGGTGATGGCCGACTGAAAACACAGGCAGCAAAAGGCGCTTTTTCAAAGGGGAGATTCGAGGCGCTCCGGGACACGGGCCTTACTGCATTTGAGGAGAACGTGGAAGGTCGGATAAGATAAAAATTAAATGGACAAAAACACACAAAGAGTAAACATACTCGGCACAGTTTATTCTTAAAGGTGTAAGTATGGATGTCGACTTAACATAATCCCTGGGAGAGAAGCCACATCGGGCAACTTTTTGAGTGTTCATGACTTCGCAGGGTGAACTTCGGCCTGGTCCAGCCCTTAACCCTTCTACCCTTCAATAATGTCCTAATTGTTGCTGATGCTGTAGAACTGAGGGGGGCACAAGGAGTGCAGAGTATTTTAAGTAAACTGCACTGCATCTGCTCCTCTCACTCCCTCCATCACACCTTTAGGACAGAGGTAGAGAGGACAGGGCCAGGAGAAGTAAGGGCAAGCCAGGGAAGTGAACTATTGAGTAACTGTGTGTGCTGCACTTGTGTGACATGTTGATTCATGTGTGAAATATTGAGTGAGGGTGTGCGTGCTGCACTTGTGTGACATGTTGAGTCATGTGTGAAATATTCAACATTTGAGTGGCATGTTGAGTCGTGTGTGAAATATTGAGTGAAGGTGTGCACGTGTGTGAGGTGAAGGGACAGATAAACATGAGGATATGTGAGGTGTAGGGAACATACTGATACTGTGAATGTAGGGCACAGGGAGGGGTTCACCCAAGAAGCTCTACCTGAGGGGCTTGCACACATGAAGATGTGCATGCGAGGTGTAAAAAACGAGCAAATATAACACTGCATGTGAGGTGCAGGGAACAAATTTACATGACAGTAAATGTGAGGTGCAGGTACAGAGGTACATGTGCAAAGCGGAGACGCATGCATGAGGCTGTGTATGTGAGGTACATGGAAAACCCTGTTTTTCCTGCTGTTGAATAAGTGCTGTGCTCCAAGGTATTGTTTTTGAGAGCACATTAAACTCAATGTGGGAATACTGAGACACCTTCAGTACCAGCCTCCATCTTCCCATTGCCAGGGATCAGAACCCCAAACTCAGCTGCCCAGTCTAGTCAGGGAGTAGCTAATGTTCATTTATAACAGCATTCAGGTGTTTTCCTTTCCCTTACAACACTCTCTGCTTTGTTTGTAGCTCAACTAGAGAGTGCTCTTCAGAGACAGTATCATAATGGCATGTACAGCTTGAATGTGAGGGTGACTTGTGATGTGTTAGTAATCGGAGCTGGGACGAGTACTATGGAATCATTGAAATAAAGCAGACCTTTTTAAGCGTTTAATGTGCCCTAGAGTAAAATTAGAAACATGAGAGTATATTCTAGGAAACTTTTTAAGAATTTTGTTCAAACCACAGTATGGGCTCCAAAGAAATTAGACTTAAAGTCCATGAAACTTGGTGTGCGGAGGGGTTCAGCGAAAAAATGTGCATGATGCTTCGGCTTTAGTAGCTCACGACGATTTTCATTGGTCAGAAGTAGCTCTCACTACAGAAAAGGTTGGAGACCCCTGCTGTAGAGCAATCTGGTGGTAGGCATTAGACAAGTGGAAAATATGGATGCAGCTTTCAATTTTATGAACATCTCACCAATATTTGGTAATGGATGTCTGTCGTTCCACACATTTTTGTTCAAATCTCTTAAATCAACACATAATCTAACTTTACCATTAGGTTTGTGTGCAACTACAACTGGAGATAGCCACTCTGAGGATTCTATTACTTCAATTACATCAAGGTCACACAATCTTTGAAGTTCAGTTTTAACCGCTTCTCTTAGAAGTAAAGGAACATTTCTAACCTTATAAACCTTTGGAACAGCATCTTGTTTAAGGATGATTTTATGAACAAATTTTTTTAGAAGACCCAATTTTGAGGATGAAAACACCCTAGGAAATCTCCTTTCCCATTCTGCTGCCGGGTCAGACTCTACATGCATAATCAAATCTGAATACCCTAATACCTGATCTGGGTGATTAGGATCCAAAGTGATAATTAAATCTCTTTGCTGAGGCCATCCCAAAAGACGAAACCCGTCTCTTGCCACATACACCTTAGATGAAATAGTTTTGCCCTTGAAGCTTAAAGCGGTTGTGAAAAATCCTAAAACATCGATGGGTTTCCTACCATACCCAACTAACCTAATATCAGGATGTGATAAGGATATGTTAGAACATTCTTTTAACCATTCTTCCCCAATGAGAGTGTGTCTGGCACCAGAATCAGCCATAATTCTTACATCTTTACCACCAACATCCACTGTACAGTATGGTGCATCCTTTGCATTGCTATTAACCTCATAAACAGCCAAAAGATATTCCTCATCATCAACATCACTTCTAACTTCTTTTACATTTTCATCATTTCGACCTTTACGATCAAAACTTCTGTTTTTGAATTTGTTTTTGTTTCTGCACATTCTTGTATAATGTCCTTTCAATTTACAGTACCTACACACTTGTCCCAAAGCTGAACATTTCCTGTTGTTAGCTAAATGGCCAGGAATTCCACATTTAAAACTCATATAATCTTTTTTATCTTGAACACCTTGGCTTTTGTATTTCGCTTGCCAACAATTTCTCCTGAAGTTTGACATCAGCCACCTTATGTACCATTTGATCTCATAGCATTTGATCATGAAAAGCAGAATAATTGCATTTTGATGCCAAAATTCTTAAATCATTCATAATGAATCTATTGATTCATTGACTACTGAGAAATTTATGACGAGAAACAACCTCATTAACTTTTTTTATGTAACGCTTATCCATTTGCTTGATAGCCTCTTCGAATACATCAGTGTTATCTTCAGATGATGAAATTTGATTATTACTAGGTGGCAGATGACTTAAAACATGTCTTCCTTCTGCACCAAGACAATGCTTTAAAATAGCTAACTTTCGTTTATCTGTATAATCATCTCCACCAATGGCTTCAATATAAGCTAAAAATCCTTCTTTCCAACGTTTCCACTCCAAAATAGGTTCTCCAGGAGTTGGTAGAAAAGGCGCAGAAGCACTAAAATTCTCCATTGAAATTTAAATATAATTGATAAACAAGAACAATACAAAAAAAAATTTAAAAATCAATTATGGAAAGTTTTATGACTGTGTATGTGTTATTAAAAACAAATATATTTACACCGAATACAAATATGTTGTCGTTTTTGAAATAGTACTTTTGTAGGATAATAAGAACAATTTGGTGTGATGTATAGTTTATATAGTATGCTCAAGAGTCTTGTTCTCAGCTTTGAAAAATGTTGATTTGTATAATAAATCCCAAATGATCTGCCTTGCAATTCACTTTTGACTTAAACTAGTGCCATCCAGTACATACAATGATTTGGTTATTAAAACACTGCATCGCATTGTACTTGACACCATAAATGCAAAGTTTAGTGTCTTCCAGCTCATACGATGTACTTTCCTTTCATCTATGTCCCACCGCGATGAACTTGACACAAAAATGCTAAATAAAATGGCCGCGACGTTACGTCTCTATTTCCCAATTCAAAATGACGTTTGTTTTTTGGTTCCCAAAGAATGGCATCCACGTTATGACGTCATGCGCTTTCTTCGTAACGCATGCCCAGTTAAACAAAGTTCCGATAGTGGGAAAATACTTAAAATTGAATAACTTCCTCACCGTGTGTATCCCCAACACGCAGTTTTCACAGGGTGACTCCGGACAGCTCCGCCAATACTTCGGATCACACCCTGAAGAGAACTTGCCTTTTTTGAAGAAAAAGCAGCACGATCTGCATTCCGCAGGACTCCAGGCTCCTAAGGTACCATTTTCTGATCGTCACCAGTGTAAAGTTGAAGAGGCCTCACGCAAATAATATAAATAATTGTAATTTATTTAAGGAGATAATCAAGTTACAACATGTAAAGGAGCCTGGGTCTAAACTGTCTTCACTGGAATCCCAAACATCGTGATGTTCCAGATTCCAGATGAACACATCAAGATGCCACACCTTCCTTACCTAAGATTGCGCCACCTGGACCCAGGGGTGACGCATCAACGATGGGTGAAAGCAGAGGTGACAGCGAGCTGGGGGAGGAGTGGGCGGAGCCTGGCCAGTTCACCTGGAAAATAAAACCTAAAAAACCACGACATAATAGACCTAAACAAGGTTTATATTTCGAGAGAGAGTGGGGCTTAACTTTCCACATTTTCTTTTTAGGTCTGGCTAGAGGCGGACTTTGACTTGTTTCCAGAGCTTAAGAAATCACACAAAAAAGACCCAAAAGGCAGTATAGAGTGAGGGGCTTGTGCTCCGCCCTCTTGTTGACCTTTATCAGCATTTGTTTGAACCGTTGCGTAGCCCATTCTGTAGATGCACAGTAGGAAGTGGTTTTACATTGTGAACTCTCTGACAAATACAGTAGGAAGGGGTTTTACATTGTGAACTGTGTGACAAACATCATGGGAAGGGCTCATGTCATTTAACACTGGGAAACATTCTTCCAAAGATATCTAGTTCAGGAGGGGCTAGAGCAATCTGTTTTTTATTGTGTGTGTATTTTCTCTTTTGCTCTTTAGAAGTTTTCCAATCACCCCTCGGTTTGCTCCTTTAAAAAAAAAAAAAAAACCTCCTCTGTGGCATACGCTGCAAAGTTGTTTACGTTCAGGCTCTAGTATGGCTCCTGGTTGATATTAGCAGTAAACCTTTGAACCTGGATTGGAATGCCAGCTACCCTGATGATAGTTACCACTGACACTCATTACATGTTTTCTGTTTTCTATTCCAGCTAGCAAGGCTAGCTGGCTTCGCTTATTGTACACAAGGCATAGCCTCCAGGCACATCCTCGCACTACCCGTCACTGCTCTGTTACAGATTCAATCTTTCATACATGTGTTAGGCTTCATTCCCAGCACACTCCTCTCTGGTCCCTCTGGATTATGTAGCCACACTCATAGTCGCTTAGGGCCAGGACACTCCTTTGGGAGTGGCAGTGCACTCTACAAGTACACCATTCATTCATTCATTCAAGCTGCAGATCAGCTGAGAATCCTTGCTTTCCCTGAGTCTTTTCGGATGTATTTAGAATTAGAATACCTTACAAGAGAAAAAAGGGGGAAGATAGGGAAGAGAAAACACTAGAGTACTTGCTGTGATACGGCAGCATCAGGAATGCACAGTTTGGACTGACATCTGCTATGGTCTAGTGCGCTGATTAGACCGCTGCAGGTACGAGTTGAAGTGAGTTCTATACAGGTATAGTTAATACTGAAAAGGCGATGAACATGCAATATCACGTAAGGTCTTGCACGAGACATCTTCCACAGTTGAGTTAAGTATCTTACCAACTCTACCAACGCTGATCCCCAGGACACCAAAGACAGTGAACTCTTTCAGCAACAGCAGTCAGATGATAGACAGACAACATTTAAACAATGAAAGCCCTGAAGGGGCCAGGACAATGTAGACCAGAAAAAGGGAAGCAGGGCAGAAGAAAATAATATAGGTGATGGGAGGCAAGGTCAGGTTGACAAACTAAGCACGGATGGAGAGCCAATACAACTATTAATTATTGCCAGGCAAGGAGCCATGAGTGCAGTGTGGTTAGATATGCGCTTTCCCACTATTGACCTGCAAGTGCAATCCTGAGCTAGGAAGTTCCCACCCACGCAGTTGGTAGTGGTCTAGGGGTTCCACGATGCTATTGCCCAGTCCTACAGAGTTTCCAGTCCCTTACCTGACTTAGTTAGATATTTTATGTATCACAACAGATTGGGGGAGGAGGGCATAATAGCGATGTTGTTTGTAGCTGGTCAAGAGAGTGCTTGTGTGAGCCCAACTCAATTCAGGATTGAAGTCAAGACACTCTGCTTAGCCAATGATGACAAACAGCATAATCTTTTCAATTCATTTTTCTAGCAAGTGGAAATCATGTATTTGCTACCATTTTGAATTTGAACTATTTGTTTAATTATTTAAGAGACTTAGTAGTAGTCAATAGTACTCATTTTAACTGATTGTTGTCCTGATGATGGCTCATAGATCTTCCAACAAATTAGGGTTGAAACACTATTGACACATCTAGTGATGTTACACAATCTAATAATGCACTAACATATCAAAACATATTTTTGTGTCAGTCATGAAGTGGCCTTAAAATAACTGTGGCCACATGTACAAACTTTTTTGCCGGTAGCAAACAAGTCGATTCATAGAATCCGACCATTTGCGAATGGAAAAAGGCTTTTTTGGAATGTAGAAAGTCCTATTTTATGATTCGGTAATCTATTACAGAATTGCAAATTGTGTTTGCGATTCCGTATTACATGGGGCTTGTTTAGGTATCCCACTCCCTTTTTTCTAAACATACTTTTATTGATTTTACGATACAGGACAATGCACAGAAGGCAATTATCATTGTCAATAGTAACTGTGCATTACATATGGCAGCAGTAAAGAACATACATAAAGATAAAAAATATATCTGTACGGTTTCACAGGAATTAGAAAGAAGCAGTAAACCAGTCAGTACAGGACGTAAGCAATGTAAGATAAGCACAGAATACATAATATTAGCATGGGATGAAGGTAACAATTGTGGCAAAAACAAGGTTAACTGTACATCATCACAACAAATCTAGTCCACATTTAATAAGAAATATAAAGATAAACCAACTCCCTCCACCCCCCACCCCCCTTGTTTTCTGGTTCAAGAATACTGAATGATATCACAAACTACTATGGGACTATCCCTTGTGCACATAAAGAGTATGAGACATAGTAGTGCATAAAGACGTTGAATGACAACCTTGGCCGATACAAAAAGAACTGTTGTGCACTTGTACACTATAATTATGAAGCTGATCATGGTCAAAAAGGTGCAAGCAAGTCATTCAAAGAAATGCAGGAGTAATGGGGTGAGTCAAAGCTATTGGTGACCCTGGGGGTGTAAAAGAATCTATAGCTTTGAAGATTTCCAACATTTGATCCTTACGCAAGCCCTAGAATTCATCCTGTCAGATTATAGTACTTTAAGCCATTCCCCATTGTATCAATTCCGTGTGCCAGTGCAGTGGCGTGGGAGGAGAGGCAGATTTCCACCTTATCGTAATCGCTCACTTAGAAATAAGTAGTGCCAAGTCGGCAAACTGGAATTGTACCTTCTGTCTCTTAGGGCGTTCGTGGAGGCCCAAAAGACAGGCTTCTGGGGATAGCCAGTCACTGGTGTTAGTAACTTGTTGAATGGTACAAGTGACGGCATGCCAAAAGAAACAAAGTCTAGGACAGGCCCAGAGCATATGAATGAGGTTTGCATCTGCCTCCTGGCATCTATTTTAAACAAGCATTACGGGAAACTTTCTTAGGGAATTCCAATAACGAGGCCCATTCTTTGTCTGTGAATTCCCTGTTGAGATCCAATGACCACCGGGGGCGAAGTAAGAGTAAGGTAGTACTGGAATGAGTCCTGATACCCCTGTACAGCCAACGGATAAGATGTTGGCCTTCTCCTATTAGGTGTATTGCATGGGGATTCCCATTAATGGTATATTGTCGGAGTATGGAATAGCTTTCTTGGTGTATTTAAAAGTTTGTTTCCAATAGAGGAGAGCCATGCTGAGCAAAGAGGTAAGAGTATGTGGAATCCTACCAGTGGGTAAGGACATGTGTGCAGAGTTCCCTGGTGCAAAAGTCAAGGGGTATATTCAATTTCCTGCAGTTGACGACCTGCCAACCAGTAGGAGAGCCATTGTAGTTGGCTAGCTAGGCAATACACCTTAAAATCAGGTGCTCCTAGACCGCCCTCCCTCGGTCTCAGTTGTAATGTTGCCAACGCGATCCTTCTACGGCTATTACCCAAAATCGGTTCAATCAGTAATGTATTCAGAGTTTTAAAAATAGAGGATGGAATCACAACAGGTAACAGTGGTAAGGAAACCCAAAAACAGACCTGCTTTTGCAGGCAAGCGATCACCTTCAGTATGTTACCGTCGAGCAGGTCTTGTGAGGTTCTATAGATTTGAATACCTAAATTATTTCAACGGGTCAGGCACTCTCTGTAGAGTTAGTTCCCCAAATTAAACAGGATCTGGATTTTCCCGTAGCGCATAAACAAGGCGTAAGACTTGGTAGCATTATTTGCCAAGACGGAAACTAGCTCAAAGTAGGATGGGATGCAAATTAAGGTTAACATTTTTGAGAAAGAGGATCAGGTCATCGGCGTAGGCAGAGACTATGTGTGATGTGGTGTTTAGTAGGATCCCGAAATCTACAGCCTCTCTTCGAAATTTGAGAAGGAGAGGTTTTAATGCCAATACAAATAACAGAGGCGACAGGGGGCAACTCTGTCGGTGTATGTGCGCCAGTACGGGCACGAGCTGTAGGGGCGCTGTATAGGAGCTGCACCCTTTGCAGGTAACCTTTGGAATACCATACCGTTCCAGGGCGGCCCATATGTACTGTCAAAAAAGGGTATTGAAGGCTTGTTGCATATCCAGGGAAACACATCCCGTCATGGGGTACGTAACTGCCACTGCTTCCATAATATAGTGGAGCCGCTGTATATTGAGTGAGGTGCTGCGGCCCGGAACGAATCCACATTGGTCTATATGAACTAGTTTAGAGAGGTAGGGCAATAATCGGTTGGCCAATAATTTACTGAGGATTTTATATTCAGTGGGCAGTAGTCAGAAACATCACAGGGGTCTCTGTTAGGCTTAGGAAGAGAACTCACCAATGCTTGCATGGCCGTTAGGGACAAGGCAGATTCTTCCAAGGCTGTGTTGTAGTTATTCCCCTCCTAATATCGAATCACAGTGGTTTGTGTGAACGTTTTGTGACCAAAATGCGGTCGCAAAACATTGCAATATACTGCCTGTCTCAAATTGGTGGTAACCCATTCATAAATGGGACCCCTTCCCTTTTGTAAATGTTTGTAAAAGCATGTTTTTAAGAGCAGACAGTGGTCCAACAGACCACTGACTACTCTTAAAAAGAAAAAGAAAACTTTTCATTGTATTTTTTCAAACACATCCTGTTTTCCTATATGAAAAACAGGCTGCATTTTTTTTTAACTTGCTATATTCAAAAGCAAACAAAGACATGGTGGTCTGCTCATGCCTAGTGGAAACATTACAAGCATGAGAATGATTCTATGTATAATTTGCCATTTCCATGGACCAGAGCTTCACCATTTGATCACTTGGACCACTGTGGTGCTATAGGCACTCCCCTGTATTGTGACCACATGATGACCTTTGACTACCATTGTTTTACTTGATTTTATGTGTTTTAATTTACTGTAGCTTGAATGTACAACATCATGTTTTCTGCACATGCATTTTGCCTTGAGATTCCATTTCATGTCTCCTTGTAGCTTCAGAGTGGGAGTGTTTGGTTTTTACCGCCTTGCCAGAAACAGAATATGTGGGATGTTCATTTGAAAGCATAAGAGAGAGACAAAGGTGTGGAACGTACTTCTATGTCTCGGAGTGTAGTGTTATAGACAGTGGTGCCCAAATGTGCATTATGTTGTATATTGGGAAGCTTTATGAAGTTTTTACTATTGTCTTTGACATTCCCTAAACTCTATCTTGAATTCTGACTGTCTAGCTTGAGCACTGCACACACACGCAGTCCCAAGGTTACACACTTAATTTAGGTTATTCATGTTCACAATTGTTTTCTGTATTTTTGGCCATGTTTTCTACTTTCACAAACTTCACTAAGATAAGGGTCTGGAACAAGTGAGAGTGCATAGGGCCGGAATGGCCATAGTGGGCACCAGGCAATCCCCGGTGCGCTGCATGTGTGGGAGTCGGTTTTGGGCCCCTGGGGGTCGTTTTTGTTACAGGGCCGATTTTGCAGCATTGCTGGAAAATGGTCCCTGTACCAAAATCGGCCAAAAACCGTCCCCGGCAAAGAGCACGGCGGACCTCCAACCCCTCCCTGCCCCCCCCCCGAGTGGGAGGGGGGCCGAGCACTTTGCCAGGGCCGGTTGTGGTTCCCAGTCCGGCCCTAGGAGTGCAGAAGAATACATGAGAATTCCTTTGCCTTTGGAATGCTTGTGGTAGACTGGCCAACTCCAGTAAGTTTCCTTGGGGCAGAGGAGGTCTTCTCGGAAACTTCTAGTGCATTGAGAATATGATAAAACTGGTGTTTCTTGGCTCAGAAGTAGAATTTTGATCTGAGGGACGGACACTTCTACTCATTGTGGCAGTTCCCAGCTTGCGGAGACTCTTGACTCCAGGGCTGTAAATCCCCCAGTCTTGTGTGGGCTAAGATGAAGTTATTGCAGCCGGTGAGGTCTTTTTTCCATTTCTGAGTCTCACAGTGTCCACAAAACTGCCACCATTCTAAGTAATCAAGCATACGGTCATACAAATAGTAGCTGTTGGGCATTTGTATAACCCTCTGATTGGTGCCAAGTTTCAGGAGAGGTGCCTGCACATTCTGGTAGTGGGTGCCCATGGTAGAACAGCTCAAGGCACATTTTTGCTGACGGGCACTCAAATAAAAGGCACACAACCCAAAGTATTGGAAGGAAAGTGAGTGTAAACCCAGCATGAAGAAAGATTGATTATTTAGTGATATTTCTCAAGCAACAGACAGTAAGACCTGTTCCATACACAGACAGCAGCTTCAAGGACAGGTGCAGTACAGTTTGCTTCTGCACCTACTCTCCATTCCACAGACATGACATATCTCACCAGAAGCCAGAGACTGTCACGGCGCACCGTAAGGGCACCCGTAGAACACTGCAGAGATGCGTAGAATGAAGGGCGTACTCTTATGTAGCAAAGACTACATTACCCAAGAGTCCACGGGTACAAGACGTCAGTGACGTCATCACGTTCAAGGAGGCAGGAGGTACAAAAAGCGCTTCCAAGGCACCGGCTTGGTGCTGCTTACTCTTGCAGCTGAACCTGTTACTGCGACAGGAGGAGGTCCGGTAATGGTGCTTTGAGCACCAACTATTTCTTGTCCTTTTGTTTGCCGGATTTGATCTGGCTCAGCCTACTGTGGCCCGTACTTTCTTGAACGCTGTTACTACTTTTCCCGATTGCTCCTTTGGGTGAACTATTCCATTTTGGTTCTTTGCGGAGCAATCCTTGAACAGCAATTTCTCCTGTAACTGTGCAGGGCTGAATTATTGGGGGTATACGCGGTGGGAACTCTGTGAAAGGGTGTCAGCTGACATCCTATATTTACCCAGGCTATGCTCTGGTGCAAATGCAGCCCGCTGTTGATAAGCGGTGGCTGTCTATTTGTCTAATGGTACTTTTTACGCGTTCTCTCATGTTGGAGAGCTGGGACGCCGCTCATGCAGAGAGAACACACTGCTAGCTTTTGATCTCACTGACTTTGACTTTTGTTTTCTATAGCAAGGAGCATTGCTATACCCTCTCTTTCTGTGATATATCGCAGTGTTTGGTTTATAACGTTATAACAGAAGCATTTACACGCAAGTGGATATTTAACCAAGGTTTCATGCTGCCCTCAGTGGGGGGGATACCATGGAGGTAACGGAGAAGAAACTCCGTGTTGATGTGAGACTTGTGTATCCAGCAACATTCCAAGAATTATTGTGATTTGTGCATGGATTCTTTGTGTAACCCTTTTTTCCTGTGGAAGTATCTAATCTCTATCCCTCATCTTTCCTGAGCTGTTGTCAATTATTTTGTCTCCTTGTGTTTTCACAACAGGGGCATTGAGAGCACAGGAGGACAGCTCTCCCCCCCTGTTTTCATCCTCACAGCAAAAATATTGATCCTAGTGGAGCCATACAACATGCACAATTGTCTGTACATCAAGAAGATGTATTTTCCTTTACAGGTATTGTCACACATACTCGTAGGATAATCTGTGAGGTTATTGTATATGTATAGAGATATAGGAGTGCTGTTTTTTCTCAACATTCTTGTTCTCGTTACAGGTCTCCTTCCCTGCGGTCACCATCCTTTCCTTCCCCCACTTGATCACTCCACTGAGTGTGTTTATACAATCATACTGTGGGGGCATCAGGAGGAGGACCATATAGAGCAACGTACGGTCCTGAGGATTTGAGGCCACAACAGAGGCTGAGGGCAGTGGCAAAGAGAGCAAGCCAGATCCAAAGGGGAATCCAGTATCTGGAAAATAGTCCGCCACCTCAGACGTTGGTGATAATAATGAGATGTGATGGGTGCATCATTACGTGGCATCAGAGGAGCATGACAAATTGGCTGATTCCTTCCCGGAACATGTGGAGTCAGCTAACTTTGAGTGTCTGGTTCAGCTGCATGAGAAAAAGCAGGAGAAGTTCCAGCAGGCAGCTATAGCCTTCACTCCAAAGCAGCTCTAGAGTTGGGTACTGGTGTGTAGACGTCTCGCAGAGGTGCAGCATGTTTGCACTGGGAGAAATGAACCCATGTCCGGCAGTCCATGACACTTCAACACTCTGTTGGTAATGAGCAGTACAAGATAAGGTCCCTTCCAGTAGTGCTGCAGTGCAGGAATCCTATGGTGCATCTTCATGAATCCCCAAATCAACTGGCTGGATAGTTTTGTACAGTACTGGAGAACTGAATTATCATTGATTTGCAGGTCTAACATAGCCATTGAGAAAGGTAGGTTTGACTGCAACATCATAAGGCATCCCAAACCTACCTCATCAGTGCACAGTCTTGTTCCTTTGTTTGCTATGATTTAGATAGACCATAATGCTAAAGGAAAAGCCTCTGGTTATTTCAGTTGGATCTTGGAATAGATCTTTGTTATTGTGTTCTTAAGCATGCTGTTAGTTCTTTCTTCCTGTCTTGTGATTCGGGGTGACAGGCATAATTGAACTGTTGGTTGATCCCTAAAGCTTTGCAAATCTCCTTTAATATTTCTGAAATTAAGTGTGTTTCTCAGTTGCTGGAGAGGCTTCTCTGGATTTTAAAAAAGGGGATGAAGTACCTACAGCTATGGCATCTGCTCTTGCAAATTGATATGCTTCCACCCACCCAAAAACATACAACTCTCACAAGAATATATAGGAGGCACATTTTCGAATCTGAATGAAGTTCCTTTGGAGCTGCACAGAGGGGCCCCTAAGAGGTGAGTGAACTGCCGCGTGTCGTATTCTGTGTTAGTGCATACGAGGCCTCTAGCGGTCCTCGTTGGACCCCTTACAAGTGTTACTTAATCTGTTGACTGTGGCTGGTTGTAGTTAATAAAGTTTGTGATTAAGGGCTTTCAGTTAACAGTTGTATCCTGAAGAATAAAGAAGTGCAAACTAGAGCTCCGTGTGTAGCATGATCTGTTACAGGCTCCCAGGCTGGGGAAGACGCTACAACTGACGATGAGATAGGGGATATGTGACCCCCAATGATACAAGACTGCTCTCCCTGAGAGTTTGCCATGGTCCAGCAAACTTCTTATGCGTGCCACATGCACCTCAAGTTGTGGTCTACAGTTGGCGTATGTGGAGTCTAAGCGAAACTTCAATTTTTGAGAGGCCCTTGTGAAAGGTGAAGGCCCTACGGAGGAACGCCATCAGCAAGCCCAGCTAGACTCTACTGGTAAAGCCAAAGGAAGAGGTACTGCACCCACAGCATAACAGAGAGACAGCGTTGATACAAAGCACAAATGCAAAAGGCAGTGACAACCAGGTACGAAGAAGCGCTAAGGGCAGTGACAGCCAGGTGCAGGATCCCCCTAAAGGTAAAGACGTCCAGGCACAGAGATGCTCTAAAGACAGCTATAGCCAGGTGAAAGAAAATGCTAAAGACAGTGTCAACCATCTACAGAAATTATAACTGCACTCACCAATGTGAATGGGAAAGCGCAACTCGACCTTTAACTGAGACTTGGCTGGGGGCCAGTGTGCTCAAAGTAATACATGGCATCCACAATGAACCAAGCACAAGAACAGGGGTTTTGCTTATGAAGCCGTAGGTAACCCCGAAGCAGGCACAATGGTGGTTTGAGGCACCCAGCAGAACTCAAAAGGTCTTCAAACTTTGAAACTCTCCAATGGCTGTTGAAAAGATCATCAAATACTGCAGGGTTCTTGAAACCACCGCCTCCATTTGGTGGAGCTAAAAAGTAGAATATTGGCACCAGATGGACTGCCTGGATTAAAACTTTGATGACTTAATAGATGCTATAGAAGATGCAAATGACAAAACGATCATCAAATACTTAAAAAACCCTAGCAGGTGACAGAGTACAAGAAGTGATAAAGAAGTTATCACAAGCTGATGAAGTATCATACAGTCAATTCAAGAAAACATTGGAAGCCAAGTTCAATCCAGTTCAGATTGTCGACTATGAAAGATACACCTTCAATCAAGCAAGACAGCAACCTGGTGAGATTATGGATGCATTTATTGAGAGACTTTATACACTCATAAAGCACTGCAAGGAGCCATGAGTGCAGTGTGGTTAGATATGCGCTTTCCCACTATTGACCTGCAAGTGCAATCCTGAGCTAGGAAGTTCCCACCCACGCAGTTGGTAGTGGTCTAGGGGTTCCACGATGCTATTGCCCAGTCCTACAGAGTTTCCAGTCCCTTACCTGACTTAGTTAGATATTTTATGTATCACAACAGATTGGGGGAGGAGGGCATAATAGCGATGTTGTTTGTAGCTGGTCAAGAGAGTGCTTGTGTGAGCCCAACTCAATTCAGGATTGAAGTCAAGACACTCTGCTTAGCCAATGATGACAAACAGCATAATCTTTTCAATTCATTTTTCTAGCAAGTGGAAATCATGTATTTGCTACCATTTTGAATTTGAACTATTTGTTTAATTATTTAAGAGACTTAGTAGTAGTCAATAGTACTCATTTTAACTGATTGTTGTCCTGATGATGGCTCATAGATCTTCCAACAAATTAGGGTTGAAACACTATTGACACATCTAGTGATGTTACACAATCTAATAATGCACTAACATATCAAAACATATTTTTGTGTCAGTCATGAAGTGGCCTTAAAATAACTGTGGCCACATGTACAAACTTTTTTGCCGGTAGCAAACAAGTCGATTCATAGAATCCGCCCATTTGCGAATGGAAAAAGGCTTTTTTGGAATGTAGAAAGTCCTATTTTATGATTCGGTAATTTTTTACAGAATCGCAAATTGTGTTTGCGATTCCGTATTACATGGGGCTTGTTTAGGTATCCCACTCCCTTTTTTCTAAACATACTTTTATTGATTTTACGATACAGGACAATGCACAGAAGGCAATTATCATTGTCAATAGTAACTGTGCATTACATATGGCAGCAGTAAAGAACATACATAAAGATAAAAAATATATCTGTACGGTTTCACAGGAATTAGAAAGAAGCAGTAAACCAGTCAGTACAGGACGTAAGCAATGTAAGATAAGCACAGAATACATAATATTAGCATGGGATGAAGGTAACAATTGTGGCAAAAACAAGGTTAACTGTACATCATCACAACAAATCTAGTCCACATTTAATAAGAAATATAAAGATAAACCAACTCCCTCCACCCCCCACCCCCCTTGTTTTCTGGTTCAAGAATACTGAATGATATCACAAACTACTATGGGACTATCCCTTGTGCACATAAAGAGTATGAGACATAGTAGTGCATAAAGACGTTGAATGACAACCTTGGCCGATACAAAAAGAACTGTTGTGCACTTGTACACTATAATTATAAAGCTGATCGTGGTCAAAAAGGTGCAAGCAAGTCATTCAAAGAAATGCAGGAGTAATGGGGTGAGTCAAAGCTATTGGTGACCCTGGGGGTGTAAAAGAATCTATAGCTTTGAAGATTTCCAACATTTGATCCTTACGCAAGCCCTAGAATTCATCCTGTCAGATTATAGTACTTTAAGCCATTCCCCATTGTATCAATTCCGTGTGCCAGTGCAGTGGCGTGGGAGGAGAGGCAGATTTCCACCTTATCGTAATCGCTCACTTAGAAATAAGTAGTGCCAAGTCGGCAAACTGGAATTGTACCTTCTGTCTCTTAGGGCGTTCGTGGAGGCCCAAAAGACAGGCTTCTGGGGATAGCCAGTCACTGGTGTTAGTAACTTGTTGAATGGTACAAGTGACGGCATGCCAAAAGAAACAAAGTCTAGGACAGGCCCAGAGCATATGAATGAGGTTTGCATCTGCCTCCTGGCATCTATTTTAAACAAGCATTACGGGAAACTTTCTTAGGGAATTCCAATAACGAGGCCCATTCTTTGTCTGTGAATTCCCTGTTGAGATCCAATGACCACCGGGGGCGAAGTAAGAGTAAGGTAGTACTGGAATGAGTCCTGATACCCCTGTACAGCCAACGGATAAGATGTTGGCCTTCTCCTATTAGGTGTATTGCATGGGGATTCCCATTAATGGTATATTGTCGGAGTATGGAATAGCTTTCTTGGTGTATTTAAAAGTTTGTTTCCAATAGAGGAGAGCCATGCTGAGCAAAGAGGTAAGAGTATGTGGAATCCTACCAGTGGGTAAGGACATGTGTGCAGAGTGCCCTGGTGCAAGAGTCAAGGGGTATATTCAATTTCCTGCAGTTGACGACCTGCCAACCAGTAGGAGAGCCATTGTAGTTGGCTAGCTAGGCAATACACCTTAAAATCAGGTGCTCCTAGACCGCCCTCCCTCGGTCTCAGTTGTAATGTTGCCAACGCGATCCTTCTACGGCTATTACCCAAAATCGGTTCAATCAGTAATGTATTCAGAGTTTTAAAAATAGAGGATGGAATCACAACAGGTAACAGTGGTAAGGAAACCCAAAAACAGACCTGCTTTTGCAGGCAAGCGATCACCTTCAGTATGTTACCGTCGAGCAGGTCTTGTGAGGTTCTATAGATTTGAATACCTAAATTATTTCAACGGGTCAGGCACTCTCTGTAGAGTTAGTTCCCCAAATTAAACAGGATCTGGATTTTCCCGTAGCGCATAAACAAGGCGTAAGACTTGGTAGCATTATTTGCCAAGACGGAAACTAGCTCAAAGTAGGATGGGATGCAAATTAAGGTTAACATTTTTGAGAAAGAGGATCAGGTCATCGGCGTAGGCAGAGACTTTGTGTGATGTGGTGTTTAGTAGGATCCCGAAATCTACAGCCTCTCTTCGAAATTTGAGAAGGAGAGGTTCCAATGCCAATACAAATAACAGAGGCGACAGGGGGCAACTCTGTCGGTGTATGTGCGCCAGTACGGGCACGAGCTGTAGGGGCGCTGTATAGGAGCTGCACCCTTTGCAGGTAACCTTTGGAATACCATACCGTTCCAGGGCGGCCCATATGTACTGTCAAAAAAGGGTATTGAAGGCTTGTTGCATATCCAGGGAAACACATCCCGTCATGGGGTACGTAACTGCCACTGCTTCCATAATATAGTGGAGCCGCTGTATATTGAGTGAGGTGCTGCGGCCCGGAACGAATCCACATTGGTCTATATGAACTAGTTTAGAGAGGTAGGGCAATAATCGGTTGGCCAATAATTTACTGAGGATTTTATATTCAGTGGGCAGTAGTCAGAAACATCACAGGGGTCTCTGTTAGGCTTAGGAAGAGAACTCACCAATGCTTGCATGGCCGTTAGGGACAAGGCAGATTCTTCCAAGGCTGTGTTGTAGTTATTCCCCTCCTAATATCGAATCACAGTGGTTTGTGTGAACGTTTTGTGACCAAAATGCGGTCGCAAAACATTGCAATATACTGCCTGTCTCAAATTGGTGGTAACCCATTCATAAATGGGACCCCTTCCCTTTTGTAAATGTTTGTAAAAGCATGTTTTTAAGAGCAGACAGTGGTCCAACAGACCACTGACTACTCTTAAAAAGAAAAAGAAAACTTTTCATTGTATTTTTTCAAACACATCCTGTTTTCCTATATGAAAAACAGGCTGCATTTTTTTTTAACTTGCTATATTCAAAAGCAAACAAAGACATGGTGGTCTGCTCATGCCTAGTGAAAACTTTACAAGCATGAGAATGATTCTATGTATAATTTGCCATTTCCATGGACCAGAGCTTCACCATTTGATCACTTGGACCACTGTGGTGCTATAGGCACTCCCCTGTATTGTGACCACATGATGACCTTTGACTACCATTGTTTTACTTGATTTTATGTGTTTTAATTTACTGTAGCTTGAATGTACAACATCATGTTTTCTGCACATGCATTTTGCCTTGAGATTCCATTTCATGTCTCCTTGTAGCTTCAGAGTGGGAGTGTTTGGTTTTTACCGCCTTGCCAGAAACAGAATATGTGGGATGTTCATTTGAAAGCATAAGAGAGAGACAAAGGTGTGGAACGTACTTCTATGTCTCGGAGTGTAGTGTTATAGACAGTGGTGCCCAAATGTGCATTATGTTGTATATTGGGAAGCTTTATGAAGTTTTTACTATTGTCTTTGACATTCCCTAAACTCTATCTTGAATTCTGACTGTCTAGCTTGAGCACTGCACACACACGCAGTCCCAAGGTTACACACTTAATTTAGGTTATTCATGTTCACAATTGTTTTCTGTATTTTTGGCCATGTTTTCTACTTTCACAAACTTCACTAAGATAAGGGTCTGGAACAAGTGAGAGTGCATAGGGCCGGAATGGCCATAGTGGGCACCAGGCAATCCCCGGTGCGCTGCATGTGTGGGGGTCGGTTTTGGGCCCCTGGGGGTCGTTTTTGTTACAGGGCCGATTTTGCAGCATTGCTGGAAAATGGTCCCTGTACCAAAATCGGCCAAAAACCGTCCCCGGCAAAGAGCACAGCGGACCTCCAACCCCTCCCTGCCCCCCCGAGTGGGAGGGGGGCCGAGCACTTTGCCAGGGCCGGTTGTGGTTCCCAGTCCGGCCCTAGGAGTGCAGAAGAATACATGAGAATTCCTTTGCCTTTGGAATGCTTGTGGTAGACTGGCCAACTCCAGTAAGTTTCCTTGGGGCAGAGGAGGTCTTCTCGGAAACTTCTAGTGCATTGAGAATATGATAAAACTGGTGTTTCTTGGCTCAGAAGTAGAATTTTGATCTGAGGGACGGACACTTCTACTCATTGTGGCAGTTCCCAGCTTGCGGAGTCTCTTGACTCCAGGGCTGTAAATCCCCCAGTCTTGTGTGGGCTAAGATGAAGTTATTGCAGCCGGTGAGGTCTTTTTTCCATTTCTGAGTCTCACAGTGTCCACAAAACTGCCACCATTCTAAGTAATCAAGCATACGGTCATACAAATAGTAGCTGTTGGGCATTTTTATAACCCTCTGATTGGTGCCAAGTTTCAGGAGAGGTGCCTGCACATTCTGGTAGTGGGTGCCCATGGTAGAACAGCTCAAGGCACATTTTTGCTGACGGGCACTCAAATAAAAGGCACACAACCCAAAGTATTGGAAGGAAAGTGAGTGTAAACCCAGCATGAAGAAAGATTGATTATTTAGTGATATTTCTCAAGCAACAGACAGTAAGACCTGTTCCATACACAGACAGCAGCTTCAAGGACAGGTGCAGTACAGTTTGCTTCTGCACCTACTCTCCATTCCACAGACATGACATATCTCACCAGAAGCCAGAGACTGTCACGGCGCACCGTAAGGGCACCCGTAGAACACTGCAGAGATGCGTAGAATGAAGGGCGTACTCTTATGTAGCAAAGACTACATTACCCAAGAGTCCACGGGTACAAGACGTCAGTGACGTCATCACGTTCAAGGAGGCAGGAGGTACAAAAAGCGCTTCCAAGGCACCGGCTTGGTGCTGCTTACTCTTGCAGCTGAACCTGTTACTGCGACAGGAGGAGGTCCGGTAATGGTGCTTTGAGCACCAACTATTTCTTGTCCTTTTGTTTGCCGGATTTGATCTGGCTCAGCCTACTGTGGCCCGTACTTTCTTGAACGCTGTTACTACTTTTCCCGATTGCTCCTTTGGATGAACTATTCCATTTTGGTTCTTTGCGGAGCAATCCTTGAACAGCAATTTCTCCTGTAACTGTGCAGGGCTGAATTATTGGGGGTATACGCAGTGGGAACTCTGTGAAAGGGTGTCAGCTGACATCCTATATTTACCCAGGCTATGCTCTGGTGCAAATGCAGCCCGCTGTTGATAAGCGGTGGCTGTCTATTTGTCTAATGGTACTTTTTACGCGTTCTCTCATGTTGGAGAGCTGGGACGCCGCTCATGCAGAGAGAACACACTGCTAGCTTTTGATCTCACTGACTTTGACTTTTGTTTTCTATAGCAAGGAGCATTGCTATACCCTCTCTTTCTGTGATATATCGCAGTGTTTGGTTTATAACGTTATAACAGAAGCATTTACACGCAAGTGGATATTTGACCAAGGTTTCATGCTGCCCTCAGTGGGGGGGATACCTTGGAGGTAACGGAGAAGAAACTCCGTGTTGATGTGAGACTTGTGTATCCAGCAACATTCCAAGAATTATTGTGATTTGTGCATGGATTCTTTGTGTAACCCTTTTTTCCTGTGGAAGTATCTAATCTCTATCCCTCATCTTTCCTGAGCTGTTGTCAATTATTTTGTCTCCTTGTGTTTTCATAACAGGGGCATTGAGAGCACAGGAGGACAGCTCTCCCCCCCTGTTTTCATCCTCACAGCAAAAATATTGATCCTAGTGGAGCCATACAACATGCACAATTGTCTGTACATCAAGAAGATGTATTTTCCTTTACAGGTATTGTCACACATACTCGTAGGATAATCTGTGAGGTTATTGTATATGTATAGAGATATAGGAGTGCTGTTTTTTCTCAACATTCTTGTTCTCGTTACAGGTCTCCTTCCCTGCTGTCACCATCCTTCCCTTCCCCCACTTGATCACTCCACTGAGTCTGTTTATACAATCATACTGTGGGGGCATCAGGAGGAGGACCATATAGAGCAACGTACGGTCCTGAGGATTTGAGGCCACAACAGAGGCTGAGGGCAGTGGCAAAGAGAGCAAGCCAGATCCAAAGGGGAATCCAGTATCTGGAAAATAGTCCGCCACCTCAGACGTTGGTGATAATAATGAGATGTGATGGGTGCATCATTACGTGGCATCAGAGGAGCATGACAAATTGGCTGATTCCTTCCCGGAACATGTGGAGTCAGCTAACTTTGAGTGTCTGGTTCAGCTGCATGAGAAAAAGCAGGAGAAGTTCCAGCAGGCAGCTATAGCCTTCACTCCAAAGCAGCTCTAGAGTTGGGTACTGGTGTGTAGACGTCTCGCAGAGGTGCAGCATGTTTGCACTGGGAGAAATGAACCCATGTCCGGCAGTCCATGACACTTCAACACTCTGTTGGTAATGAGCAGTACAAGATAAGGTCCCTTCCAGTAGTGCTGCAGTGCAGGAATCCTATGGTGCATCTTCATGAATCCCCAAATCAACTGGCTGGATAGTTTTGTACAGTACTGGAGAACTGAATTATCATTGATTTGCAGGTCTAACATAGCCATTGAGAAAGGTAGGTTTGACTGCAACATCATAAGGCATCCCAAACCTACCTCATCAGTGCACAGTCTTGTTCCTTTGTTTGCTATGATTTAGATAGACCATAATGCTAAAGGAAAAGCCTCTGGTTATTTCAGTTGGATCTTGGAATAGATCTTTGTTATTGTGTTCTTAAGCATGCTGTTAGTTCTTTCTTCCTGTCTTGTGATTCGGGGTGACAGGCATAATTGAACTGTTGGTTGATCCCTAAAGCTTTGCAAATCTCCTTTAATATTTCTGAAATTAAGTGTGTTTCTCAGTTGCTGGAGAGGCTTCTCTGGATTTTAAAAAAGGGGATGAAGTACCTACAGCTATGGCATCTGCTCTTGCAAATGGATATGCTTCCACCCACCCAAAAACATACAACTCTCACAAGAATATATAGGAGGCACATTTTCGAATCTGAATGAAGTTCCTTTGGAGCTGCACAGAGGGGCCCCTAAGAGGTGAGTGAACTGCCGCGTGTCGTATTCTGTGTTAGTGCATACGAGGCCTCTAGCGGTCCTCGTTGGACCCCTTACAAGTGTTACTTAATCTGTTGACTGTGGCTGGGTGTAGTTAATAAAGTTTGTGATTAAGGGCTTTCAGTTAACAGTTGTATCCTGAAGAATAAAGAAGTGCAAACTAGAGCTCCGTGTGTAGCATGATCTGTTACAGGCTCCCAGGCTGGGGAAGACGCTACAACTGACGATGAGATAGGGGATATGTGACCCCCAATGATACAAGACTGCTCTCCCTGAGAGTTTGCCATGGTCCAGCAAACTTCTTATGCGTGCCACATGCACCTCAAGTTGCAGTCTACAGTTGGCGTATGTGGAGTCTAAGCGAAACTTCAATTTTTGAGAGGCCCTTGTGAAAGGTGAAGGCCCTACGGAGGAACGCCATCAGCAAGCCCAGCTAGACTCTACTGGTAAAGCCAAAGGAAGAGGTACTGCACCCACAGCATAACAGAGAGACAGCGTTGATACAAAGCACAAATGCAAAAGGCAGTGACAACCAGGTACGAAGAAGCGCTAAGGGCAGTGACAGCCAGGTGCAGGATCCCCCTAAAGGTAAAGACGTCCAGGCACAGAGATGCTCTAAAGACAGCTATAGCCAGGTGAAAGAAAATGCTAAAGACAGTGTCAACCATCTACAGAAATTATAACTGCACTCACCAATGTGAATGGGAAAGCGCAACTCGACCTTTAACTGAGACTTGGCTGGGGGCCAGTGTGCTCAAAGTAATACATGGCATCCACAATGAACCAAGCACAAGAACAGGGGTTTTGCTTATGAAGCCGTAGGTAACCCCGAAGCAGGCACAATGGTGGTTTGAGGCACCCAGCAGAACTCAAAAGGTCTTCAAACTTTGAAACTCTCCAATGGCTGTTGAAAAGATCATCAAATACTGCAGGGTTCTTGAAACCACCGCCTCCATTTGGTAGAGCTAAAAAGTAGAATATTGGCACCAGATGGACTGCCTGGATTAAAACTTTGATGACTTAATAGATGCTATAGAAGATGCAAATGACAAAACGATCATCAAATACTTAAAAAACCCTAGCAGGTGACAGAGTACAAGAAGTGATAAAGAAGTTATCACAAGCTGATGAAGTATCATACAGTCAATTCAAGAAAACATTGGAAGCCAAGTTCAATCCAGTTCAGATTGTCGACTATGAAAGATACACCTTCAATCAAGCAAGACAGCAACCTGGTGAGATTATGGATGCATTTATTGAGAGACTTTATACACTCATAAAGCACTGCAAGGAGCCATGAGTGCAGTGTGGTTAGATATGCGCTTTCCCACTATTGACCTGCAAGTGCAATCCTGAGCTAGGAAGTTCCCACCCACGCAGTTGGTAGTGGTCTAGGGGTTCCACGATGCTATTGCCCAGTCCTACAGAGTTTCCAGTCCCTTACCTGACTTAGTTAGATATTTTATGTATCACAACAGATTGGGGGAGGAGGGCATAATAGCGATGTTGTTTGTAGCTGGTCAAGAGAGTGCTTGTGTGAGCCCAACTCAATTCAGGATTGAAGTCAAGACACTCTGCTTAGCCAATGATGACAAACAGCATAATCTTTTCAATTCATTTTTCTAGCAAGTGGAAATCATGTATTTGCTACCATTTTGAATTTGAACTATTTGTTTAATTATTTAAGAGACTTAGTAGTAGTCAATAGTACTCATTTTAACTGATTGTTGTCCTGATGATGGCTCATAGATCTTCCAACAAATTAGGGTTGAAACACTATTGACACATCTAGTGATGTTACACAATCTAATAATGCACTAACATATCAAAACATATTTTTGTGTCAGTCATGAAGTGGCCTTAAAATAACTGTGGCCACATGTACAAACTTTTTTGCCGGTAGCAAACAAGTCGATTCATAGAATCCGCCCATTTGCGAATGGAAAAAGGCTTTTTTGGAATGTAGAAAGTCCTATTTTATGATTCGGTAATTTTTTACAGAATCGCAAATTGTGTTTGCGATTCCGTATTACATGGGGCTTGTTTAGGTATCCCACTCCCTTTTTTCTAAACATACTTTTATTGATTTTACGATACAGGACAATGCACAGAAGGCAATTATCATTGTCAATAGTAACTGTGCATTACATATGGCAGCAGTAAAGAACATACATAAAGATAAAAAATATATCTGTACGGTTTCACAGGAATTAGAAAGAAGCAGTAAACCAGTCAGTACAGGACGTAAGCAATGTAAGATAAGCACAGAATACATAATATTAGCATGGGATGAAGGTAACAATTGTGGCAAAAACAAGGTTAACTGTACATCATCACAACAAATCTAGTCCACATTTAATAAGAAATATAAAGATAAACCAACTCCCTCCACCCCCCACCCCCCTTGTTTTCTGGTTAAAGAATACTGAATGATATCACAAACTACTATGGGACTATCCCTTGTGCACATAAAGAGTATGAGACATAGTAGTGCATAAAGACGTTGAATGACAACCTTGGCCGATACAAAAAGAACTGTTGTTCACTTGTACACTATAATTATAAAGCTGATCGTGGTCAAAAAGGTGCAAGCAAGTCATTCAAAGAAATGCAGGAGTAATGGGGTGAGTCAAAGCTATTGGTGACCCTGGGGGTGTAAAAGAATCTATAGCTTTGAAGATTTCCAACATTTGATCCTTACGCAAGCCCTAGAATTCATCCTGTCAGATTATAGTACTTTAAGCCATTCCCCATTGTATCAATTCCGTGTGCCAGTGCAGTGGCGTGGGAGGAGAGGCAGATTTCCACCTTATCGTAATCGCTCACTTAGAAATAAGTAGTGCCAAGTCGGCAAACTGGAATTGTACCTTCTGTCTCTTAGGGCGTTCGTGGAGGCCCAAAAGACAGGCTTCTGGGGATAGCCAGTCACTGGTGTTAGTAACTTGTTGAATGGTACAAGTGACGGCATGCCAAAAGAAACAAAGTCTAGGACAGGCCCAGAGCATATGAATGAGGTTTGCATCTGCCTCCTGGCATCTATTTTAAACAAGCCTTATGGGAAACTTACTTAGGGAATTCCAATAACGAGGCCCATTCTTTGTCTGTGAATTCCCTGTTGAGATCCAATGACCACCGGGGGCGAAGTAAGAGTAAGGTAGTACTGGAATGAGTCCTGATACCCCTGTACAGCCAACGGATAAGATGTTGGCCTTCTCCTATTAGGTGTATTGCATGGGGATTCCCATTAATGGTATATTGTCGGAGTATGGAATAGCTTTCTTGGTGTATTTAAAAGTTTGTTTCCAATAGAGGAGAGCCATGCTGAGCAAAGAGGTAAGAGTATGTGGAATCCTACCAGTGGGTAAGGACATGTGTGCAGAGTGCCCTGGTGCAAGAGTCAAGGGGTATATTCAATTTCCTGCAGTTGACGACCTGCCAACCAGTAGGAGAGCCATTGTAGTTGGCTAGCTAGGCAATACACCTTAAAATCAGGTGCTCCTAGACCGCCCTCCCTCGGTCTCAGTTGTAATGTTGCCAACGCGATCCTTCTACGGCTATTACTCAAAATCGGTTCAATCAGTAATGTATTCAGAGTTTTAAAAATAGAGGATCGAATCACAACAGGTAACAGTGGTAAGGAAACCCAAAAACAGACCTGCTTTTGCAGGCAAGCGATCACCTTCAGTATGTTACCGTCGAGCAGGTCTTGTGAGGTTCTATAGATTTGAATACCTAAATTATTTCAACGGGTCAGGCACTCTCTGTAGAGTTAGTTCCCCAAATTAAACAGGATCTGGATTTTCCCGTAGCGCATAAACAAGGCGTAAGACTTGGTAGCATTATTTGCCAAGACGGAAACTAGCTCAAAGTAGGATGGGATGCAAATTAAGGTTAACATTTTTGAGAAAGAGGATCAGGTCATCGGCGTAGGCAGAGACTTTGTGTGATGTGGTGTTTAGTAGGATCCCGAAATCTACAGCCTCTCTTCGAAATTTGAGAAGGAGAGGTTCCAATGCCAATACAAATAACAGAGGCGACAGGGGGCAACTCTGTCGGTGTATGTGCGCCAGTACGGGCACGAGCTGTAGGGGCGCTGTATAGGAGCTGCACCCTTTGCAGGTAACCTTTGGAATACCATACCGTTCCAGGGCGGCCCATATGTACTGTCAAAAAAGGGTATTGAAGGCTTGTTGCATATCCAGGGAAACCCATCCCGCCATGGGGTACGTAACTGCCACTGCTTCCATAATATAGTGGAGCCGCTGTATATTGAGTGAGGTGCTGCGGCCCGGAACGAATCCACATTGGTCTATATGAACTAGTTTAGAGAGGTAGGGCAATAATCGGTTGGCCAATAATTTACTGAGGATTTTATATTCAGTGGGCAGTAGTCAGAAACATCACAGGGGTCTCTGTTAGGCTTAGGAAGAGAACTCACCAATGCTTGCATGGCCGTTAGGGACAAGGCAGATTCTTCCAAGGCTGTGTTGTAGTTATTCCCCTCCTAATATCGAATCACAGTGGTTTGTGTGAACGTTTTGTGACCAAAATGCGGTCGCAAAACATTGCAATATACTGCCTGTCTCAAATTGGTGGTAACCCATTCATAAATGGGACCCCTTCCCTTTTGTAAATGTTTGTAAAAGCATGTTTTTAAGAGCAGACAGTGGTCCAACAGACCACTGACTACTCTTAAAAAGAAAAAGAAAACTTTTCATTGTATTTTTTCAAACACATCCTGTTTTCCTATATGAAAAACAGGCTGCATTTTTTTTTAACTTGCTATATTCAAAAGCAAACAAAGACATGGTGGTCTGCTCATGCCTAGTGGAAACATTACAAGCATGAGAATGATTCTATGTATAATTTGCCATTTCCATGGACCAGAGCTTCACCATTTGATCACTTGGACCACTGTGGTGCTATAGGCACTCCCCTGTATTGTGACCACATGATGACCTTTGACTACCATTGTTTTACTTGATTTTATGTGTTTTAATTTACTGTAGCTTGAATGTACAACATCATGTTTTCTGCACATGCATTTTGCCTTGAGATTCCATTTCATGTCTCCTTGTAGCTTCAGAGTGGGAGTGTTTGGTTTTTACCGCCTTGCCAGAAACAGAATATGTGGGATGTTCATTTGAAAGCATAAGAGAGAGACAAAGGTGTGGAACGTACTTCTATGTCTCGGAGTGTAGTGTTATAGACAGTGGTGCCCAAATGTGCATTATGTTGTATATTGGGAAGCTTTATGAAGTTTTTACTATTGTCTTTGACATTCCCTAAACTCTATCTTGAATTCTGACTGTCTAGCTTGAGCACTGCACACACACGCAGTCCCAAGGTTACACACTTAATTTAGGTTATTCATGTTCACAATTGTTTTCTGTATTTTTGGCCATGTTTTCTACTTTCACAAACTTCACTAAGATAAGGGTCTGGAACAAGTGAGAGTGCATAGGGCCGGAATGGCCATAGTGGGCACCAGGCAATCCCCGGTGCGCTGCATGTGTGGGGGTCGGTTTTGGGCCCCTGGGGGTCGTTTTTGTTACAGGGCCGATTTTGCAGCATTGCTGGAAAATGGTCCCTGTACCAAAATCGACCAAAAACCGTCCCCGGCAAAGAGCACGGCGGACCTCCAACCCCTCCCTGCCCCCCCCCCCGAGTGGGAGGGGGGCCGAGCACTTTGCCAGGGCCGGTTGTGGTTCCCAGTCCGGCCCTCGGAGTGCAGAAGAATACATGAGAATTCCTTTGCCTTTGGAATGCTTGTGGTAGACTGGCCAACTCCAGTAAGTTTCCTTGGGGCAGAGGAGGTCTTCTCAGAAACTTCTAGTGCATTGAGAATATGATAAAACTGGTGTTTCTTGGCTCAGAAGTAGAATTTTGATCTGAGGGACGGACACTTCTACTCATTGTGGCAGTTCCCAGCTTGCGGAGTCTCTTGACTCCAGGGCTGTAAATCCCCCAGTCTTGTGTGGGCTAAGATGAAGTTATTGCAGCCGGTGAGGTCTTTTTTCCATTTCTGAGTCTCACAGTGTCCACAAAACTGCCACCATTCTAAGTAATCAAGCATACGGTCATACAAATAGTAGCTGTTGGGCATTTTTATAACCCTCTGATTGGTGCCAAGTTTCAGGAGAGGTGCCTGCACATTCTGGTAGTGGGTGCCCATGGTAGAACAGCTCAAGGCACATTTTTGCTGACGGGCACTCAAATAAAAGGCACACAACCCAAAGTATTGGAAGGAAAGTGAGTGTAAACCCAGCATGAAGAAAGATTGATTATTTAGTGATATTTCTCAAGCAACAGACAGTAAGACCTGTTCCATACACAGACAGCAGCTTCAAGGACAGGTGCAGTACAGTTTGCTTCTGCACCTACTCTCCATTCCACAGACATGACATATCTCACCAGAAGCCAGAGACTGTCACGGCGCACCGTAAGGGCACCCGTAGAACACTGCAGAGATGCGTAGAATGAAGGGCGTACTCTTATGTAGCAAAGACTACATTACCCAAGAGTCCACGGGTACAAGACGTCAGTGACGTCATCACGTTCAAGGAGGCAGGAGGTACAAAAAGCGCTTCCAAGGCACCGGCTTGGTGCTGCTTACTCTTGCAGCTGAACCTGTTACTGCGACAGGAGGAGGTCCGGTAATGGTGCTTTGAGCACCAACTATTTCTTGTCCTTTTGTTTGCCGGATTTGATCTGGCTCAGCCTACTGTGGCCCGTACTTTCTTGAACGCTGTTACTACTTTTCCCGATTGCTCCTTTGGGTGAACTATTCCATTTTGGTTCTTTGCGGAGCAATCCTTGAACAGCAATTTCTCCTGTAACTGTGCAGGGCTGAATTATTGGGGGTATACGCGGTGGGAACTCTGTGAAAGGGTGTCAGCTGACATCCTATATTTACCCAGGCTATGCTCTGGTGCAAATGCAGCCCGCTGTTGATAAGCGGTGGCTGTCTATTTGTCTAATGGTACTTTTTACGCGTTCTCTCATGTTGGAGAGCTGGGACGCCGCTCATGCAGAGAGAACACACTGCTAGCTTTTGATCTCACTGACTTTGACTTTTGTTTTCTATAGCAAGGAGCATTGCTATACCCTCTCTTTCTGTGATATATCGCAGTGTTTGGTTTATAACGTTATAACAGAAGCATTTACACGCAAGTGGATATTTGACCAAGGTTTCATGCTGCCCTCAGTGGGGGGGATACCTTGGAGGTAACGGAGAATAAACTCCGTGTTGATGTGAGACTTGTGTATCCAGCAACATTCCAAGAATTATTGTGATTTGTGCATGGATTCTTTGTGTAACCCTTTTTTCCTGTGGAAGTATCTAATCTCTATCCCTCATTTTTCCTGAGCTGTTGTCAATTATTTTGTCTCCTTGTGTTTTCACAACAGGGGCATTGAGAGCACAGGAGGACAGCTCTCCCCCCCTGTTTTCATCCTCACAGCAAAAATATTGATCCTAGTGGAGCCATACAACATGCACAATTGTCTGTACATCAAGAAGATGTATTTTCCTTTACAGGTATTGTCACACATACTCGTAGGATAATCTGTGAGGTTATTGTATATGTATAGAGATATAGGAGTGCTGTTTTTTCTCAACATTCTTGTTCTCGTTACAGGTCTCCTTCCCTGCTGTCACCATCCTTCCCTTCCCCCACTTGATCACTCCACTGAGTGTGTTTATACAATCATACTGTGGGGGCATCAGGAGGAGGACCATATAGAGCAACGTACGGTCCTGAGGATTTGAGGCCACAACAGAGGCTGAGGGCAGTGGCAAAGAGAGCAAGCCAGATCCAAAGGGGAATCCAGTATCTGGAAAATAGTCCGCCACCTCAGACGTTGGTGATAATAATGAGATGTGATGGGTGCATCATTACGTGGCATCAGAGGAGCATGACAAATTGGCTGATTCCTTCCCGGAACATGTGGAGTCAGCTAACTTTGAGTGTCTGGTTCAGCTGCATGAGAAAAAACAGGAGAAGTTCTAGCAGGCAGCTATAGCCTTCACTCCAAAGCAGCTCTAGAGTTGGGTACTGGTGTGTAGACGTCTCGCAGAGGTGCAGCATGTTTGCACTGGGAGAAATGAACCCATGTCCGGCAGTCCATGACACTTCAACACTCTGTTGGTAATGAGCAGTACAAGATAAGGTCCCTTCCAGTAGTGCTGCAGTGCAGGAATCCTATGGTGCATCTTCATGAATCCCCAAATCAACTGGCTGGATAGTTTTGTACAGTACTGGAGAACTGAATTATCATTGATTTGCAGGTCTAACATAGCCATTGAGAAAGGTAGGTTTGACTGCAACATCATAAGGCATCCCAAACCTACCTCATCAGTGCACAGTCTTGTTCCTTTGTTTGCTATGATTTAGATAGACCATAATGCTAAAGGAAAAGCCTCTGGTTATTTCAGTTGGATCTTGGAATAGATCTTTGTTATTGTGTTCTTAAGCATGCTGTTAGTTCTTTCTTCCTGTCTTGTGATTCGGGGTGACAGGCATAATTGAACTGTTGGTTGATCCCTAAAGCTTTGCAAATCTCCTTTAATATTTCTGAAATTAAGTGTGTTTCTCAGTTGCTGGAGAGGCTTCTCTGGATTTTAAAAAAGGGGATGAAGTACCTACAGCTATGGCATCTGCTCTTGCAAATGGATATGCTTCCACCCACCCAAAAACATACAACTCTCACAAGAATATATAGGAGGCACATTTTCGAATCTGAATGAAGTTCCTTTGGAGCTGCACAGAGGGGCCCCTAAGAGGTGAGTGAACTGCCGCGTGTCGTATTCTGTGTTAGTGCATACGAGGCCTCTAGCGGTCCTCGTTGGACCCCTTACAAGTGTTACTTAATCTGTTGACTGTGGCTGGGTGTAGTTAATAAAGTTTGTGATTAAGGGCTTTCAGTTAACAGTTGTATCCTGAAGAATAAAGAAGTGCAAACTAGAGCTCCGTGTGTAGCATGATCTGTTACAGGCTCCCAGGCTGGGGAAGACGCTACAACTGACGATGAGATAGGGGATATGTGACCCCCAATGATACAAGACTGCTCTCCCTGAGAGTTTGCCATGGTCCAGCAAACTTCTTATGCGTGCCACATGCACCTCAAGTTGCAGTCTACAGTTGGCGTATGTGGAGTCTAAGCGAAACTTCAATTTTTGAGAGGCCCTTGTGAAAGGTGAAGGCCCTACGGAGGAACGCCATCAGCAAGCCCAGCTAGACTCTACTGGTAAAGCCAAAGGAAGAGGTACTGCACCCACAGCATAACAGAGAGACAGCGTTGATACAAAGCACAAATGCAAAAGGCAGTGACAACCAGGTACGAAGAAGCGCTAAGGGCAGTGACAGCCAGGTGCAGGATCCCCCTAAAGGTAAAGACGTCCAGGCACAGAGATGCTCTAAAGACAGCTATAGCCAGGTGAAAGAAAATGCTAAAGACAGTGTCAACCATCTACAGAAATTATAACTGCACTCACCAATGTGAATGGGAAAGCGCAACTCGACCTTTAACTGAGACTTGGCTGGGGGCCAGTGTGCTCAAAGTAATACATGGCATCCACAATGAACCAAGCACAAGAACAGGGGTTTTGCTTATGAAGCCGTAGGTAACCCCGAAGCAGGCACAATGGTGGTTTGAGGCACCCAGCAGAACTCAAAAGGTCTTCAAACTTTGAAACTCTCCAATGGCTGTTGAAAAGATCATCAAATACTGCAGGGTTCTTGAAACCACCGCCTCCATTTGGTAGAGCTAAAAAGTAGAATATTGGCACCAGATGGACTGCCTGGATTAAAACTTTGATGACTTAATAGATGCTATAGAAGATGCAAATGACAAAACGATCATCAAATACTTAAAAAACCCTAGCAGGTGACAGAGTACAAGAAGTGATAAAGAAGTTATCACAAGCTGATGAAGTATCATACAGTCAATTCAAGAAAACATTGGAAGCCAAGTTCAATCCAGTTCAGATTGTCGACTATGAAAGATACACCTTCAATCAAGCAAGACAGCAACCTGGTGAGATTATGGATGCATTTATTGAGAGACTTTATACACTCATAAAGCACTGCATGTTCAGTGAGTTCAATAATGAGAAAGCCACGCGGCATGGTGACTGAAACGCTCAGTTTGGAGAAAGTGCTCATGTTGCAAGGGAAAGTGCCGATCAACAGGCTACTGATATTGAAGCTGGAACAACTCAAAATGAATCAGCAGTGAGTATGAAAAGTAAACCAACACACAAGGCAAAGGCCAACAAAGTGATACCTCTGAAGAAAAATAAATTTTGTTTCTGCTGTAGATTCCCCTTTCCACATAAAGGTAAATGTCCTGCCATCCGACAGGTATGCAAAGGCTAAAGGAAAGAAACATTTTCATAATGGTTTGCAAAGCAAAATAGAAACCCAGTGCATCATGGACAAACGAGAAGATAGACACCAGAAAGTTCCAGAAGAACTCTATCCAGTCCCACAAGGCCAAAAAGCAACATTGACTAAGGCTGGTGGAAATAAAACTAAGTCGATAGTCATCAAATTCATCTGCCAAAGGTTTGTTAACATTATCATCGAATGACAGTGAGGAGGATAGATGTGCAATGGTGATGTCGGTCACAGACCACGTGCGCATGTAGGATGCACCACACAAATCTAAAGAAAAACGCTGCATGCAGCAACAAAGTTAATTTGGACATTGTGCGAAAATCATGCTCCAGGTGAAACAGTGCCCTACAACTTTTATTGTAGACAATAGTGCATCGATAAACATCAATCCAGCAGAAAAGTACAAAGAACGATCTCTGATACCACATCTCACACAGTTGAACACAAAGGTGTACACCTGGGCAACTTCTATTCTTTGCTGAGTCAAGGATTCTTTGTAGCGACGATGCGGCACAAGAAAACGGCATTGCAAGTGCCAATTCATGTCCTCCCAGGTAAGTCATTGATGCTTACTAAGTTTCAATACTGCTGCTGACATGGGACTGATCTCTATTCACTACAAATCGAACGCCCATTCAGAAATAGTGAGTCAATTCTTGACATTGTTTCATGGACTTGTGAAACTTAAGACAATGAAGTTGCAGCTTCATGTTAATGAGGACATTCATTATGATGCACAGCAACACCTCTGAATTGCTTTTAACTTACAGGAAGCTGTTGAGAAAGATCAAGAAACACTGTTAAAACATGACATCATCAAACACTCTACTGGTCCGACGTCATGGGTTCCACCTATTGTAATGGTGCCAAAAAAGGACAGTGGAGATTCAGTGTGGATTGGATTGATATGCAACAGGCCAACAAAGCAATCAAAAGAAAAATACATCCAGGTCAAACATTGTGGACATGATCAGGCAGAAGAATGGTCCCAAAGTTTTCTCCAACCTTGACTTGAAAAAAGACAACTATCAACTTGCACTGGAAGAAAACTGTCGGTCATTACTACTTTTTCAACTCATGTTGGTATGTTCAGATATAAAAGACCCCGTTTTGGTTTATCGCAAGTTGCTTAAATCTTTCAAGATGTCATTTGCTGAATAATTGAGCCTGTCACACATGCTTTTAACTACAGTGATATCTGGGTGTTTGGGGCAACGTGAAAGTAACATGACAAAGTACTCACACAAGTATGCCGTCTGCTTGCTCTTGCAGGCCCCACACTAAATGCAGAGAAGTGTGAGTTTCACTAAAACAGACTGAAATTCTTTAGTCACATTTTCTCTGAAATGGGGATGACTCCTGGCCCTGAAAAGGTACCAGCATTGTCATCTACTTGCCCTTCGGAAGATGTGACTATACTGTGATCCTTCTTAGGCATGGCCAGCTACTGCTTCAGGTATATTTGTGATTTTGGCACTCCGAGTACCCTTCTGAGAGAACTAACGAAGCGAGATGTTCCTTTTGAATGTGACCAACGTTTCAAGAACATAAAACACACAATTGATTTGGCAACTAAAACGGCTTACTTTGATCCGAAATCACATACATAGATTGTGGTGGATGCAGTTCCCATGGGGTTGGATGTGATTCTTGCGCAACGCAATGGACAGCTCCATGCTCAGAGGCACATTGTGGCCTATGCTAGCAGGAGCCTAGCTCAGACTGAACAGGCCTATTCTCAACCTGGGAAAAAAGCTTAGCTGTAGTATTGGCGGGTGAACACTTCCAAGTGTTTCTATACAGAAAGCATTTCACCCATATCACACATCACCAAGTGTTGCTCACCATCTTCAGAAATCCGAAAGCCAAGATGCCCCCTCACATTGAGAAGTGGTGTTGTGTCTGCAGGAGTATGATTACACTATCGTGCACAAACCGGGAAAGAATCAAAACCCCACAGACTATTTTTCACGAGTGTCGCTACAGCGTCATAATACGACTTCCAAAACAGCTGAGGCTTACATCAATTTCATAGTAAAGCCAAGTGCGCCTACAGCTCTTTTTTATTGAACAGATTCTGATAGCTACTAATACTGACAAAGACATGCTCAAGCTTAAAGAAATCCTTGCAACGTAGTCATGGAGGAAACATACTCGACCTCTCACAGATGATGCTGAGTATCAGAAATTCAAGAATGTTTTAGTTCCCCATGATGGTATCATACTAAGAGGGGCAAGAATAGTTATCCCTGAAAGCCTGAGACAACAAGTAATTGAACTGCCACACAAAGGGCATCGTGGCATTGCCACAACAAAAAGAGCCCACAGGGATCGAGTGTGGTACCCACGCCTTGATGAACGAGTTGAAAGGGAATTAAAAGCTTGTCATCTGCACAACTGTATCTCACAAAATGACTCAGCACCCACTAAACAGATCTGATCCCCCTAAGCAGGCCTGGGAGAGGATGGCAGTTGACTTCTACAGACCCCTCAATAATGGACATCATCTCATGGTAGTTGTCAATTAGTTTTTCTCTAGTGGAAGACTTATCATCCACCACACATGGCAAAGTAATTGAGAGGCTGGATGACATTTTCACATGTAGTGTTCCTTCTGTTATCAAATCTGCCAATGGTACACCCTTCAATAGCAGAGAGTTCAAATACTTTCCTAAGCATTTGAACATCAAACATCAGAAAAGTACACCTCTCTGACCACAGGCAAATGGTGCTGTTGAACAACTTATGAGTTCTTTGAAAAGAGTGGCTCAGTGTACTGCGCTAGAAGACATCGACCTAGCATCAGCTATACACCCAGTCCTCCATGCCTGCCATTCCACTTGTCATTCAACAACAGGAGAAAGTCCTGCCACCTTACTGTTCGCAAGTGCTCTTGGAATGAAGATACCACAATGGACCACAACCAGTAAATAGACCCTCACGAACTTCATGTCACAAATTCAAAATATGCCTCCTATATATTTTTGCGATAGTTGCTTGTTTTTGGGGTGGGTGGCAGCATATCCATTTGCTGAAGAATAAAGACATGCAAACTAGAGCTCCCTGTGTGGTGTAGTGTGTTACAGGCTCCTGGGCAGGGAAAGACACTGCACCAGGGTGGCCTAGATTTTGTTACCAATACTATGTGACTGGCAGATGACACAAGAGTGGCAATAGTTCTGGGTGATAGAAGGAAAGAAAGGTACATCTGACTGGGTTGCAGCACAGGAACCATCCCACCCCTACCAATGTGGGTAGCCCCATGACATAACCATTTATGACTATGGAGCAAAGATTTTGGTGCTATCATATACCTGGAGCGGTCTTTCCACATTCCTTTTAGGTCCCTTGTATAATTCTGTTTTGTGGATCAAGCAGTGCAACACAATACAACGTGAAATACAGCACAAGAAATAATACACAGACTTCATAAGGCCAGCACTCTGACATTTCCTAGGAAAGAAACCTGAGTCTTAGTTCCCTGTCTAAGGATTGAGGTTATTACCCCTTCATGTGAGGCAACGTCTGGATTTGGCCCTACAAGCAAGCACAAGTCTTAGAAGTTCAAAAATGACTTTTTAAAGTCAGAAAGACCCCCCCACAAGGCCTGGTGGCCCAGTAATAAGTATTATCCTCTCTCAATGGATCTGTGGTTCAATAGACCAGGGCATGTGTCAGCTGTCCTCTGGTGAGCAGAAGTCTGGATACGGTGGATGAGGCTGCAGGTGAACACTATGTTCCTCTACTTGTACGGCAAGTCTTCCTGATTCCAGCAGCAAGTCTAAGGTGTTTCTGGTTTTGGGTAATTGTGTCGAGTCTCTGCTTCCCCAGGTCACAACCTGCTACACTCCAGGGCAACAGCGCTCTCTTTCCTCCCGCCTTGCATACAGGGCGGTTGTGAAAGGCGCACACACGACCCTTCTTGGTCACAGCACTGTACCATGCAATTTTCTGCTTTTTGTCACAGCGATGCACCAGGGTGATGGACTTTAATATTCACTCTGATCTATCCTGGCACGCGGGGGTCGTGAGCAGTAGCACTCTAGACGATGGCCCGATCAGGTTAAACCAGGGCCTCAATATTCACTGTTGCACACACCTGGCATATAAGTGTTGTGAATAGCAACACTCAAATGGATCAGTAAAACAGTTCTCAATGCAGACCCAAAATGTCACAGTCTGATTCAGGGGTCTACTCAACAGAATCCCCCTTAGACCTCTTTCCCACCAGGCACTCTTTTCCTACTCATGGGGTCCTCTAGTCTTGTAAGGCGGACCGAGACCATGGCTTCAGATTCCCGGGCGAATGGTCTTGATTCTCATGGAGGATGTCCTCTCACCCATCTGGGAGACAAGCAGACCGTAGTCCCCAGTTCTAGTTACAACAGGCAAAAGTCATGCAGACCTTCACGATGCTGATCTACAGTTCCAGTTTGACAATTTTGGGAGGGTCTAGCTCCTCTTTTTATAATCCATTTCAGACAAAGATGTTATTTAGTGCCTTAGTCTTTGAAGTTCATATTGTGGAGATTGTCCCTTTTGAAGTGCCCACTCCTCTGCCTGCCCTTGGTCTCGGAAGTAGTTTGTCACAGAAGGAGAGACTCCCAACTTGATAGCGCCTTGATACCTTGGGGTTTAGAGCACTATATAAATAATCATTCTTTCATTCATTTATTCATAGCCCCCATCCAAGGCCATGGGAGTAACTAGAGGACTACCCCTGGATGTCAGCCTCACTGATCTATGCCTATCAAAAGGTTACCAAAGCCTCCAGCCTTATTCTTAATGATTCCCTTGTTAGTCCCATCTCCTTCCTGAGATGATTCCAGGTCTCACCAACCAGTGACCGTTTCAGAATCAAATAACCCATTTTAGGTGCAGAAGACTCTTTCTCCTTCATCTAGTGTGTGTCCCAACTAGCTCTCATGAATGCAGCAATTCATAAATCTGTCTGGGATGGCTCCTACACATGTATTTTCCAGGTCCTGGTCTTCCAGTATGGAACCCACAAGCCTCAATGTATTGTAGTACACACAGGCACACATACAATACAGCAATCACACACGCACTGCATAGTGCTACATACTAACATGATGTAGGCTGGGGGTAAGTTAGAAACACAGCAGCAGAACGTTACACAAGTGGGCCGGTAGGCCTCACTCCAGTGACACATATAAAAATGCCTGTTCACTCTACTGATCACTATTACAAAAACAGTATGTTCCCATTATTGTGCTTTTGGTGCACAACTCTGGGTAAGAGCAGCAGTCCTTTACCACTACCAGGGTATTGCTTTGTGTGCCACTCCTTGTCGAACAAGACCGCAATCCATGATGAAAAATCGGTACCAAGAATCCAGGTATCGCTGCAGCTCAGCTGGGGCACTCAGGACAGGGGAGCACATCCATCACTATGCAGGGAACGATGCCATCCCAACAATGCACATTTTTAATCAGGGTACCAGAAGAAGTTTGAAATCCCCTCTGCATCCTGAGAAGCCAGAAGTTATGTGTGACTCCAAATGCATACTTTGAGTCTGTGAACACAGTTACGATCTTTTCACAGCATGAATATAAGCTCAAGGTCAGCAACCTGAGCATATCTCATATTAGGCAGGTAGGGACTTTCAACAGTTTGATATACAGTGCATACAGTGCAACCAGGTCACTTACATTATTATTCATCCAAAAGATGCACTAATTCAAAGTTACTTATCAGTGCATCTGTAAGATCAATGAAGGGCGTTGCTATATGTTCAGTTGCCAAAAGACAATCATTGGGTTCTCCCTCTTCACTAGAGAGATGAGGTGTTCTGAGTGACGGCAATGTACTAAGGTGATACGGAAGGCAGACAATAATAAAATCTCATATTGGGATCATCTGGCAGTGGAAATATGTTGGGTCTTTTAATCGTGAAGAAGGAGAGAAACAGCAGAGAGAGGAACCCCCACAATAAATCCAGAACACAATACAATGTTCTTAGAGGCTCAACATTGTGGACAGTAGTCGCTACAAAATGGGTACGCGGAAGGAGCCCTGCCACCATGGCATCTGAAACAAAGAAATAGTATGCTATGGACTTTTTCTGGGCCCTTTGATCCTGTATAGGTATCCCAGGGGCAAATCCGTCATCTTCTTGAAACTATAGTGTAAACAGCTTTGCATAGTGAAGGGCCCTTAGGTGGACGCAGAGGCAAGAGCTTTCTTCATTTGTATAAATGAATGTTCCGTTTCATTCAACCACTGCATAGGTTTGGAGTATCCCTTTTAAAATAATTTTGCTGAGGCTTTACCACAGCGGCACATCCAAGGATCCATTGTCTACTGTAGCTAGCTACACCCAAGAACGTTTGTAGCTGAGAGAAGGTTACTGTACATGGCTTCAATCCTTTTGTTACAAAGTGGCACGTTCCAGCAGAGAATGCCATGATAAAGGCTCCCTAAACCTATAGATTAATGTAGGCATAGCCACACAGGACTGATGGCCTGGTGTCCTAAGGAGTCCCTTTCAGTGGTGAAGGAACTTGAAAGTCAGTCAGATCCACAACAAGGTATTTGTATTCCAGATGAAGAGGAGGCACATTACAAACAAACTTCTTATTACAGTTCACAACCTCTGAATCCTTGAGCACACAGACTGACTAGTTTATGGATCTCTGCACAGCCAGCAATGTCCTAGTGCGACTTTGTGACACTCTTTCATACCCAGGTTTAAGGGCGAGTAGGACCCCTGCTAACAACATGCTGGATAGAGGGGAGTGGACACAGGAGGGTGAAATGGGGAGAGAGACTCCTTTATTCAATAAGAACAAGTGAGGGATTATAAGAAGTGGTTGGGATTCTTAGCCACCTAACACAACCCCACATCTAGGACACACTCTGCACTCTCATCTGTATCATCCCTAGATACAAATTGCACAGGTGTTTGGACTATTACCTCAGATCAGGGTTCCTGCCATTGAGGACACACTTGATAACTTTACATCTTTCCATACTGACCTAGTTATTTAAGTGCGCCCTATGTTACCACTTCATCATGCAGTCAACCTGAACAATGCAGACTCCCTGTACAGACTTTGTAGATACTTGTGCTGCATGGACTCCTCTAACTGCCTGCATGCTGGCCTACAACCAACCAGTTACACTATTTGCAGAAAACCCGTCTATCAGGCTTATATTTGGAATGGGAAAACAGTAACAATATCTCAAGAGCCAGGAAGTCGCTTGACTGACTTCCTGTTCAAGATGGAGTTCATTTTAAACAGGGCTACTGGATGTTCAAGCGTTTGTGAACAACTCAGCACCTGAAAATCTGAAAAACCCATGGAGTCATCTAATCACCAGAGTTAAATTAAATAAGAAATGCACCCTCTTTTCCAGACTTTAAACACGCACTAAAGGCTCACCTCCTTTAAGGTTGAATCTTAGAACGGCAACTTAAATCCACAAGCAGTGAGCACAATGTAACTGTTATGATGAAAATTGTAGGAGAGTAGGGTCTGCTTTCCTATGGTTACCCCACTTTTGCTTTTTGCTTCACTAGTTTTCGACTTAATGTGGCTGTGGGCCTGCTAATCAGACCCACAGCCCAGCTGCTCTCTCTCTAAATGCACTACAATGCACTTTAGGTGCATTACCAATTGGATACTGGTCCCCTTATGAGCCCCTGTACAGTGTACTATAGGTACCCAGGGCATAGGTGCATCCAAGGCCTACCAGGGGCTGCAGCATGTATTATGCAACCCCTGGCTGGCCACTCACATTGACACAACTGGCTGATCACTCAGCTGGGGCAAGGTCGTGTTATCACCCCTTGCTTATATATAGTATACCTATTTCTAACCTTATATCTAGACACATATACACCTATAAGTAACTCCTATGGCAGGCTTTAACAATCCTGGAGGCAGAGTGCTTGGTTTTATGTGAGATGGTGCTCTACCCTGAGCTGAGCCTGTCTGCAGCTTTCGGAACCATGTCCTCATAGCTGTTCTAGGATATTGCCATACCATATACTCTTAAGTGCATTATGAACCTCGCGGTTGAATGATAACTCTGGTTTGGCTTTATCAAAACATGTCGAGTAAGGTGTCATACAATTTGGAATACTACCCCCTCACCAGTTCTGGCGATGGGGGTAGCATTCCACCCTTCTACAGGGAGAAGACATGTTGTTCCTACTATTCCTGGTTAAAGTTAACCAGAGCCTCAGCATCACAAAATGGATGCTGCCGCCACAGACACAAGTCTGACCTCCTGCTGCTGGGAGTCCTTCCAGCGAGGGAGGCTTTGACAATAGGTTTCCTGTCTTGGGAGGTGCTAGCACCCCCCCAGACAGGCTCTTGTGTATTAGGGCATGGAGGGCTGAAAGAAATGGGACACTGCCTGGGGCACACAAGGTGTCCCATGCATAGTCCAGTTCAAACTGGTGCTGGGGCACTCCAGCTCCAGCTCTGACATACAACTGGACAAAGGGAAAGGGGTATAACCACCCCCTCCCTGGTCCCACTCATATGAGGGACCTAGCAGGTAATCCAGCCCCTAGATTTGGTATATAGATAGGAGCTGAGTCCAAAGACTTTAGAATAATCCTGACTGAAACTCTGAAATGAAACTCTGGACCTTCGACGATCTACTTTGCAAGAAGACGACTGAAGGATCTCCCTTGTGGTCAAGGAGTGACCACGCTGCACAAACAGGCACCATTCAGCGATCAACAGCTTGCTTTGTCGCTGCTCTCGCCGAAGCCCAAGCACAGAGCCTGACAAGAACCGGACTTCCATACATCCAACAGCCCGATCCACAGTCCCAGCAGAGCTGAGACAAGTGGAGGCGACGAGAGACATGGGACCGGCCATCTTGAAAAGTCTGCAACTTGCTAATTGTGCAGCACCTGAGGCACCCTCGAAGCTGTGCATTAGAGATTGAGAAGCCCCAGCCCGAGCATCATCTGCACCGAAGATCAGCCCTGCACACTCCAGGAGTTCTGCGTGGGGCCCTTCTGCATTTTACTGCTCGACGCGTCTGCCCGGTCACTTACCCGCTGGCTAGTGGCCATCTTGGCAACGAACCTTTGAATTTACACCACTGGTCTGGTTGCTCCAGACTGGCCCTTGCTTCCCTCAAAAGAAGCAGCCCCTCAGACCTGCTGGTCTGAGTAAGAAGCCAACTTCGTTTCCTGTATGAGTTGCCTTTGCCAAGGCTTGTTGACTCCTATCCTGAAGCAGACACCGCCGACAGTGAGAGCCTTCGTGGGACAGTCCATGCCTTACTCCTGGTTGTCGTCGACGCCTCCTGGTCCACGTGGCTGCAGAGGCAAGCTTCACGACAGCACCTGATTGCTTCACCACAGCACCTGATTGCTTCACGACATCTCCTGGTTCCTTTCTGGTTCCTTCCTGGTCACTGGCTAGTGACCCAGACTCTGTCCCCTCTGCTTTCAGGTCCTCTTCATATTCGATCCACCCTTGGATCCACCCGGACACTTCTCTCCTGGTCGCCTGCAGCATCTTTCTTCCAGGCTCCATAGGATTCGACGACGAAAACCCAACACACTTTGACACCTATGCACCCGCTTCCTGTGGCTGAGGTAACGCGAGTACTTCAATGCTCCTGTGGGTATCAACTATCCAACTTTCAAGTAACTTTCACCGAGTCCAGTCAGAAGTGCCCTAAAAGAACTAGTTTATAACTTTTACGTTCCCATTCATCCTCTATGGTAACCTGCGTGTGTGATTAGACATTGCACACGCATCCTGTGGGTCTCCTGCTTCCTAACTCTTGGTAGCTCAGCATAGTCCCAGCGATTCCCTAGGCCTATTCACTTTCCGTGTAGTGGTCCTTATACCACTATTTTAGTATATGGTGCAGCGTGCCCCTAGGGCCCTACTGTATTTTGTGCAACTTATTGTATTTTAATTGAATATCTTGTATTGTGCTTGTGCCTCTGACCTCATAAAGAGTTCAGAGGGTTTGTCTAGTAATACATAACATATATATTTTATATATATCCTGTGTGGTGTTCTTTCATTTGGTATTAAAGGGGTTACATATGGTAAAACAGCTGGCTTCACATGCCCTCTTGAGTTTAGCCTAAGACTGCTTTGTCCATGCTACCACTAGGATAGCTGGTCTATATGGTTGACTTTACAACCATCACCATAAGGGTTGTTTGGACTGGTGCAAGGTGCTCACTAGAATAGTGAACATCATATACCAGGCCAACTTCTCACATTGGTGTGCAGCGGTTGGGATTTGAGCTTTCTGTTATTTTACCAATTGTAATCTTTGCAATATCATTTGAAATATCACACAGGTACCTATATGTACATATAAAACAAGATTAGAATACTTAAGTTCTACTGAACTTAATGGTTGTAGAGCAAAGGGCCTAGCACACCCTGACTACAACTCCTAGAGAGGTTTAGTAGGAAAACACTTAGTGTAGGTAGTGCATACACCCACACCTCACTAGAGCAATGTCTGGCACAGGAGAGTCCAGTGGACTTCCACCTGTGGAGAGTGACCCTCCCAGGGCACCATCCAAATTTGCTATCCTCAGTTTCAAGGAAGTGAGACACTTGTGTACAACAAGAAAGCTGAAATAAGGGTCTAACCCTACACTTCAGCAACTCCTAAAGCTCTTAGATGAGTCTGAAGCTCTAAAATCCTCTGACACAGACCCTACAGGGAATGCAGATGAGGCCCTGCCATCTTCGGATGATGCCACTGACCCCCCTGTCATAGAAGATGATGAGGATGAGGCTGAGGAAGAGTCTGAGGGAGAGGTAGACAGCCAGGTACCAGTCAGGAGACTTAGCCAGGCTAACTTAAGCCACTTTGGGGCTGAGAATGGGACAGCCCCATTCAGGCCTTCAAGTGGGCTTAACCAGATTTATAGGAGGGAAAGGTCTCTCTCAGGAGATTCTCATCACTCCAATGCTTCTAGGGGTTCTCAGAGGGGAATTACTTCTCCTCAGAGGAGAGAACACCAGGCTAGGATGAGGGAAGTCAATCTCAGAATTGAGAGAGAGCAACTTGCCCTAGCCAAGGAAAAACTTGCTTTTGAGAGAGAAAGGAAGTTAGGTGGGCTAGAGCCCACTGGTGGTAGCAGTATCCGTAAGGATAAAGACAGGACCTATGAAAATAGAAATCTGAGTAAGATTGCCCCCCCCCTACATAATTGGGGATGACATCCACAAATGGATAACTGCTTTGGAGAGGGCCTGCAAAGTACAGCAGGTACCCCAAAGTCAGTGGGCAGCAATCTTGTGGCTCTCCTTTTCAGAAAAAGGTAGAGATAAGCTCCTTACAGTTAGTGATGAGGATGCTAACAACTACACTGTCCTGAAGAGTGCTCTGATTGATGGGTTTGGCCTAACCACTGAGCAGTACAGCTTAATGTTCAGAGATACCCAGAAGACACAGACTCAGGACTGGACTGATTTTGTTGATTGTGCCACTAAGGCTCTGGAAGGCTGGTTGTTGGGAAGTAAAGTTAAGGCCTATACAGGATTGTATAATTTGATCACGAGAGAGCAAATCCTTAACAATTGTCAGAACCAGTTGTTGCACCTGATTGACTCAGATCTGACCTCTCCCCAAGAATTGGGAAAGAGGGCAGATAAGTGGGACAGAACCAGAGTTAAGCAGAAAAACCAGGTCCAAGGTGGTGATCAGAAAAAGGCAGACCAGAAGGGTGGAGATCAGAAACAAAAAGACCAGAAGTCTTCTACAGGGCCCAAAGTCCAATGAGGGGGTCCCAAACTTTCAAGAAGAAGAAGAAAGACGGCCAAAGAAAACCTTGGTGTACTGTATGTAAATCCACTAGTCACTGGACTAGTGACTGCACCAAGAAAGATTCAGCCCCTACCACTGCTGCCCCTAAGGCAACTTCACCCCCTAGTTCAGCTGGCAGTGGTAGTTCTCAACCCAAGGCTATAGTAGGGTTAACCCTGGGAACTGAGATAGATTCTGGACTAGTCAGAATACCAACTCAGGCTGTTCTTGTCTGAGATGTGGACATGGCTATGTCCTCTACTGTGAGTTCCAGTACTCAGGGCAAGTACAGACAGACACCATTGATAAATGACAAAGTGGCTCAAGCATACAGGGACACATGTGCCAGTGTCACAATGGTGACACCTAACTTTGTGGACCCTGGTCAGATTGTACTGGGTGATAATTACCTGGTGACCAATGCTAGCAATGTCACCACTACACATAGTGTGGCAATTGGTAATTTCTCCTGGGGAGGGGTAACTGGCCTCAAGAGAGTTGTGGTAAGTGCAGATCTCCCCGTTGAATGTCTGTTGGGCAATGACCTTGAATCCTCACAATGGTCAGCAGTGGAGTATAGGACTCATGCTGAGATGTTAGGTATATCATCATATGTCATTGCTGTGACCAGGTCACAGGCCAAAAAGTGCCTCACTGAACAGGCCTTGGATCCTGAAACTATGGACCAAGTGCCTACCAAGAGAAAGAGCAGTAGGGTCAAGGCAGTGCCTCCCCCTGCCTACAAGTGAGGATCAGCCTTCAGAGGAAGCTGATTTTGAGACCTCTGAGGGAACTGTCCCAGGAGAGCTTGAACGTGGCCAGGTTGAGTTTCTTGGGACAGGGGGACCTTCAAGGGCAGACTTGAGGCAGGCACAGTTAGACTGCTCCTCTCTTGAACCCCTCAGAAAGCAAGCTCCTTCTGAGGCTGCTGGGAATGCTACAAATACCCACAAAGTGTACTGGGATGAAGGACTCCTTTATTCTGAGGCTAGAGACCCCAAGCCTTGTGCTTCCAGGAGGTTGGTTATACCTCAGTCCTTTAGGGGTTTCCTTCTTACCTTAGCCCATGATATTCCTTTAGCAGGACGCTTGGGCCAGAACAAGACTTGGGACAGGCTTGTCCCTCACTTTCACTGGCCCTATATGTCAGAAGATACCAAGGAGTTTTGTCGCTCCTCTGTAACCTGCCAAGCCAGTGGCAAAGCAGGTGGCACTACAAAGGCCCCCCTTATACCACTACCTGTGGTGGGGGTACCCTTTAAAAGGGTTGGGATAGACATTGTCGGACCAATGGATCCCCAAACAGCATCTGGGCACAGATTTATACTGGTGGTAGTGGATCATGCCACCAGGTATCCAGATGCTATTCAGCTAAGGACTACAACAGCTCCTGTTGTGGCAAGAGCCCTCCTGGGAGTATTATCAAGAGTGGGCTTTCCAAAGGAGGTAGTATCCGACAGAGGTGCAAACTTCATGTCAGGATATTTGACTGCAATGTGGAAAGAGTGTGGTGTAAATTATAAATTCACTACTCCCTACCATCTACAGTGTAATGGGCTTGTTGAAAGATTCAACAAGACCTTAAAGGGTATGATCAAGGGTTTACCTGAAAAGCTTAGGCGAAGATGGGACATCCTTCTACCCTGCCTTCTGTTTGCTTACAGAGAGGTCCCACAGAAGGGGGTTGGCTACAGCCCTTTTGAACTTTTGTTTGGACATCTTGTAAGGGGGCCCCTATGTCTACTGAAGGAAGGATGGGAGTTACCTCTCAAAAAGCCTAAACAAGACATAGTGGACTATGTACTTGGTCTACGCTCCAGGATGGCTGAGTATATGAAGAAGGCTTCGAAAAACCTTGAGGCTAGCCAAGAACTTCAAAAAGCTTGGCATGACCAAAAGGCTGTGCTGACTGAGTACCAGCCAGGACAGAAGGTGTGGGTGTTGGAGCCAGTGGCCCCAGCAGCACTCCAGGACAAATGGTCTGAACCCCACACCATTGTTGAGAAAAAGGGAGAGGTTACCTACTTGGTGGACCTAGGCACTCCCAGGAGCCCCCACAGGGTGCTCCATGTCAACAGACTTAAAGCATATGTTGACAGGGCAGACATGGGCTTGCTCATGGCTACAGATGAGGGGCAGGAGGAAGAGAGTGACCCTCTCCCAGACCTGTTGTCTCAGAACCCTGACAATGGTTCAGTTGATGGTGTGGCCTTAGCTGTCAGCCTCACTGACCAGCAGCAACAGGACTGCAGACAAGTTCTACAGTCTTTTAGACATATGTTTTCACTAATACCTAGTTAGACTAACTGGTGCACCCATGAGGTGGACACTGCTGACAGTCTGCCTGTGAATAATAAGATCTACAGGCAACCTGACCATGTCTGGGACTGTATAAAGACTGAGGTGCAAAAGATGCTGGAACTGCGAGTGATTGAGCCATCTTAGAGCCCATGGGCCAGCCCAGTAGTCCTTGTACCAAAACCTCACACCCAAGATTGTAAGAGAGAGATAAGGTTCTGTGTGGACTACAGAGGTCTCAATGCTGTCACTGGGACAGATGCCCACCCAATTCCAAGAGCAGATGAGCTCATTGACAGACTGGCTTCTGCCAAGCACATTTGATTTGACAGCTGGCAATTGGCAAATCAGGTTAGCCGAGGATGCCAAGGCCAAAACTGCTTTCTCAACCCCAGGAGGTCATTATCAATTTGTGGTGATGCCCTTTGGTTTGAAGAATGCACCTGCCACTTTTCAAAGGTTGGTGAACCAAGTCCTCACTGGGTTGGATTACTTTTGTGCAGCTTATCTAGATGATATTGCTGTCTTCAGCTCCACCTGGGAAGATCACCTGATTCACCTGAAGAAGGTTTTGGAGGCCCTGCAATAGGCAGGCCTAACTATCAAGGCAACAAAGTGCCAGATAGGGCAGAGTAAGGTTGTGTACCTGGGCCAACTTGTAGGTGGGGGTCAGGTTCAACCATTGGAGAGTAAGATCCAGACCATCAAGGACTGGGCTCCTCCAACCACCCAGACACAGGTCAGAGCTTTCTTGGGCCTGTCTGGGTATTACAGAAAGTTTGTTAAGAACTATGGGTCCATTGTGACACCTCTTAATGACTTGACTTCCAAGAAGATGTCAAAGAAGGTTCAGTGGACAGTAAGCTGTCAAAAGGCATTTGATGACCCGAAGAAGGCCATGTGCTCTGCACCTATCTTAAAGAGTCCTGACTACTCCAAAGAGTTTATTGTCCAAACAGATGCTTCTGAGTTGGGGGTGGGAGCTGTGCTTTCACAACTTAATGTAGATGGTCAAGACCAGCCCATTCCTTTTATTAGCAGAGGGCTGACCCCTAGAGAGAAACGTTGGTCAGCCATTGAGAGGGAGGCCTTTGCTGTGGTAGGGGCCCTGAAGAAGTTGAGACCATACTTGTTTTGCACTCACTTCAAGATTCAGACCGACCATAAGCCCCTTTTGTGGCTAAATCAGAAGAAGGGTGAAAACCACAAACTGCTCAGGTGGTCCATTTCCCTACAGGGGGTGGACTTTACAGTGGAGCACAGACCAGGGACTGACCATGGCAATGCAGATGGTCTCTCCAGGTACTTCCACTTAGAACATGAAGACACAACTGGTCAAGGTTAGTCTAATGTCCCTGCGTTTGAGGGGGGGGGGGTTGTGTAGGAGAGTAGGGTCTGCTTTCCTATGGTCACCCCACTTTTTGCTTTTTGCTTCCCTGGTTTTCGACTTAATGTGGCTGTGGGCATGCTAATCAGACCCATAGCCCAGCTGCTCTCTCTCTAAATTCACTACAATGCACTTTAGGTGCATTACCAATTGGATACTGGGTCACCTTATGAGCCCCTGTACAGTGTACTATAGGTACCCAGGGCATAGGTGTATCCAAGGCCTACCAGGGGCTGCAGCATGTATTATGCCACCCCTGGCTGGCCACTCACATTGACACAACTGGCTGATCACTCAGCTGGGGCAAGGTTGTGTAATCACCCCTTGCTTAGATATAGTATACCTATATCTAACCTTATATCTAGACACATATACACCTATAAGTCACTCCTATGGCAGGCCTTAACAATCCTGGAGGCAGAGTGCTTGGTTTTATGTGAGATGGTGCTCTAGCCTGAGCTGAGCCTGTCTGCAGCTTTCGGAACCATGTCCTTATAGCTGTTCTAGGATATTGCCATACCATATACTCTTAAGTGCATTATGAACCTCGCAGTTAAATACTAACTCTGGTTTGGCTTTATCAAAACATGTCGAGTAAGGTGTCATACGATTTGGAATACTACCCCCTCGCCAGTTCTGGCGACGGGGGTAGCATTCCCCCCTCTAGAGGGAGAAGACATGTTGTTCCTACTATTCCCAGTTAATGTTAACCAGAGCCTCAGCATCACAAAATGGATGCTGCTGCCACAGACACAAGTCTGACCTCCTGCTGCTGGGAGTCCTTCCAGTGAGGGAGGCTTTGACAATAGGTTTCCTGTCTTGGGAGGTGCTAGCACCCCCCCAGACAGGCTCTTGTGTATTAGGGCAGGGAGGGCTGAAAGAAATGAGACACTGCCTGGGGCACACAAGGTGCCCCATGCATAGTCCAGTTCAAACCGGTGCTGGGGCACTTCAGCCCCAGCTCTGGTGCGAAACTGGACAAAGGAAAGATCCCTCCTATGGGTGGGACCATACCTGGTCCCACCCATAGGAGGGACCTAGCAGGTAATCTAGCCCCTAGATTTGGTATATAGGTAGGAGCTGAGTCCCAAGACTTTAGATTAATCCTGACTGAAACTCTGAAATGAAACTCTGTACCTTCGACGATCTACTTTGCAAGAAGACGACTGAAGAATCTCCCTTGTGGTCAAGGAGTGACCACCCTACACAAGCAGGCACCATCCAGTGATCAACGGCTTGCTTTGTCGACACTCCAGCCGAAGCCCAAGCACAGAGCCTGACAAGAACCGGACTTCCAGACATCCAACAGCCTGATTCACAGTACCAGCTGAGCTGAGACCCGTGGAGGTGATGAGAGACGTGGGACCGGCCATCTTGAAAAGTCTGCGACTTGCTAATTGTGCAGCACCCGAGGCACCCTCGAAGCTGTGCTGTGCATTGGGGATTGAGAAGCCCCAGCCCCGAGCATCATCTGCACCGAAGATCAGCCCTGCACACTCCACTACTTCTGCGTGGGGCCTTTCTGCATTTTCCTGCTCGACGTGTCTGCCCGGTCACTTGCCCGCTGGCTAGCGGCTATCTTGGCAACGAACCTCTGAATTTACACCACTGGTCTGGTTGCTTCAGACTGGCCCTTGCTTCCCTCAAAAGAAGCAGCCCCTCAGACCTGCTGGTCTGAGTAAGAAGCCAACTTCGTTTCCTGTATGAGTTGCCTTTGCCAAGGCTTGTTGACTCCTATCCTGAAGCCGATACCGCCGACAGTGAGAGCCTTCGTGGGACAGTCCATGCCTTACTCCTGGTTGTCGTCGATGCCTCCTGGTCCACGTGGCTGCAGAGGCAAGCTTCACGACAGCACCTGATTGCTTCACCACAGCACCTGATTGCTTCACGACATCTCCTGGTTCCTTTCTGGTTCCTTCCTGGTCACTGGCTAGTGACCCAGACTCTGTCCCCTCTGCTTTCAGGTCCTCTTCATATTCGATCCACCCTTGGATCCACCCGGACACTTCTCTCCTGGTCGCCTGCAGCATCTTTCTTCCAGGCTTCATAGGATTCGACGACGAAAACCCAACACACTTTGACACCTATGCACCCGCTTCCTGTGGCTGAGGTAACGCGAGTACTTCAATGCTCCTGTGGGTATCAACTATCCAACTTTCAAGTAACTTTCACCGAGTCCAGTCAGAAGTGCCCTAAAAGAACTAGTTTATAACTTTTACGTTCCCATTCATCCTCTATGGTAATCTGCATGTGTGATTAGACACTGCACACGCATCCTGTGGGTCTCCTGCTTCCTAACTCTTGGTAGCTCAGCGTAGCCCCAGCGATTCCCTAGGCCCTAGGCCTATTCACTTTCCGTGTAGTGGTCCTTATACCACTATTTTAGTATATGGTTTCGCGTGCCCCTAGGGCCCTACCGTATTTTGTGCAACTTATTGTATTTTAATTGAATATCTTGTATTGTGCTTGTGCCTCTGACCTCATAAAGAGTTCAGAGGGTTTGTCTAGTAATAAATAACATATATATATATTTTATATATATCCTGTGTGGTGTCCTTTCATTTGGTATTAAAGGGGTTACATATGGTAAACAGCTGGCTTCACATGCCCTCTTGAGTTTAGCCTAAGACTGCTTTGTCCATGCTACCACTAGGATAGCTGGTCTATAGGTTGACTTTACAGCCATCACCATAAGGGTTGTTTGGACTGGTGCAAGGTGCTCACTAGAATAGTGAACATCATATACCAGGCCAACTTCTCACAAAGATGGTGAATTTTAGGGGTTATAATCAGCGATTTAATTTGTTATTCAAGAACTGGAAGACGTCCTTGGAAGACAAAATGTACCTCCCAATCATGGCATGTGTGCTCAGTTGTAACTCTATTGAGGTAGAGCCTCAGGCACAGAATGGGTTGAAAGAATATGCACAGAAAGGTAGGCTGTCAGTTATGTGACTGTGAATGAAAGGGACATGTATATGTGTGTGGGTTAGACTGAAACGTCTTCTTTCACACATTGTGCATGCATTGCAATGTACACTTCCTTATCGACGTGATAAGCAATGTGTGTGCGGATCCGTGTGTCACAAAACGTTACAAGAGGGGTATCAGGCATTGCCCACCAATATACAGTTGATTCTATGATCATAAGCGCTAAACAAACAATTGTTACAGCATCAACTAACTTCAGGTGTGCCACAATTGCTGACCACCAGAAAATAAAGCTCGCATATGCGGTGTCTATCAACCTGGCACAATTATTATGCAAAAAGCATTGTCAATTTTACCCGCATCTTTAATGTAATCATCACCGCTGGTTCTGTGCCAGTGGTGATGATTACAATACAGATGTGCACTGACTGTTTTGGCTGTTATGCTACATGTGTGCCATCCAGTACACCGAGCACGGATTTTAATTGGACTACAAACTGCAGTGCCACAATCCCGCCGGTCCTGCATAACCAGGGCCACTGGAATTAAGCGAGTGTGCGGCCGCTGCAATGTTCGCATATTCATACAGTTGCCACATAATCTGCAGATTTTAACAAAAAAATTAATTTCTAGCTCAAATCATTTAAAAGTTACTGAAAATGCAGCAACATGTGTTGCCACATGTTGGAAGACCCTTTGCAAAGCTGGAATGTTCAACTTTCCGTTGCTTATTTCTAAATGTTGGTGCTAAACTGGCACTAATGGGGTGCAACCAATGCTCAAACAGTGTTACCAAGTTTAAAAATGAAAAAAATATATAATTGTTACAAATGTGCTGTATTATGGCACTAAAATTGGCTTTTCTTGCCACATAATTTACTCAACCCTGCCGCATCATTCCACTGCCCCTGTGAATAACCCATGATGGTGACACCGCACGCAGCTGTTCATAGAGAGCAGCGCCTGGTGTAGGTATGTACCTGCCCGACTGACAGATGCCTACTACAATACCACTGGTCCTCAGTAAGGAGCACGTTAGTAGAAGTGCAGTGTGGCATTTACTTTGACATGGGCAGGCATGACATAGGACTGGGCAGCTGGTAATATTCCAGGACCACATATAATGAAAAGTACTTCCTTTCCATTACCACTTTGTTAGAGTGTGAGCTTTTGTCTGTAATCATTCTCCTTTCCTCTCTCGCTCTCCTGTTCCAGCCCTGTGCCTGTGAGTAGGGTCAGGGCAATGGACTCTGTCCCTGACATTTTGTCAGATCACTCAGTTGCTGTTACGTTTTCCAGCGGTGTTAGTTTGAGATTTGCAAAATAGTGTTCAGCTACATATGTTTTATTTTTCTCAGAGTGTTATATAGCGCAAACTTGACCCGGATCGGGTATCAGAGCACTTTACATAGCACCAGTTGCATTACATGAGCACTCATTCATTCATTTTTGTTAGGCAGGGGGAGATTAAGTGATTTGCCCAGAATCACAGGATGTTCAGCCGTCAGTGCGAAGACTTGAACCCAGTTCCCCAGATTCCAGGTTGACCGCCCCAGCTGTTAGGCTAACATCTCTCCTTTTGAGACGGAGAGCCAGGCCTTTAGCCTCCAAACTGTTACAAACCCATGAGAGAGTTGTCACAAGGTGAAAATTATTATGTTCAATGAAACTTAGATTGGGTTTGTTCAAGGAACACAATATTGTTCCGGATTTCAAAGCACGAAAGTTCTTAGTAATAAGAATATATTCCAATAGATAGACTAGTGATGGAAAAGAATAAACAGAAAGATATATTTTGGACATGACTCTGACTAATAAGGAAGAACCGATAGAAGAAAAAAAAGTCCGTCCTGGAGCGATAAAAGACTGCGCAAATGCCTCTGGCGGGGCTTGGTCGTTGATGGGAGTACTTGGCATTGAAGGAAATCAGCCTTTGATCTTATAATGAGTGGTAGCCATTCAACTAGTCTTTAAATTAATGTTATGGTTCCTGGTGTTGTGAATGTAGCCCTTGCGGGGGCGAGATTTTGATCGATACCTTATCACTATTGATCTAAACCCCGATCTGGTCGACTGAACCTTTATTGCCTGTCATTGAGGGAAGAAAGTGCATCTCTTACCAAGTTAGTTCACCCAATAAAGGACTCCGCTCCGAAAGATCACAGACAAATTCTAGCTTTCAAAGATTTATTATATAGTCAGGATAAGCTGCAGGTACAGGCATCTCAGAATGAGATTCACAAGATACACGGGCCCAATTACATACATGTGCTCTCTGAAAACCCTCAGACGAGCAAAGAAGACTACTAATACAAGTTCTAAGAATAATAAAGCTATCAACATAGACACGTATTGAGATCTCTCCGACATTTAAGTTGGAGGAAAACCACAGGTTAGGCTGTCCCTACCCTGCTCTAGATGGTATCCCTACTTAACAAAGTCCCAACCTATCAAAAGGTGTCAGCGGTGAATGACCCCCTAGGGAAGTCACCCACTCTTAGTCTCTTGGTGAAAACCTACAATTCTCCAGTCCCGACCCCTCTCTGCCTACCCATCCGCTCTCTAGAGGGTCCTCAGGCATCTGCTCTAACTCCACCCAGGGGTGCTGTCCCTAATACAAAAACAGTCAACAACATTTGGGACGCCCCTCGAGAGACGCCCCTCACGTGGTATATTTTCTGGCTTTTTCCATGCTGCTTCGTGTTGGGCTTTGTGCGTAAGAGTTGACCTTGCTTCTCAGACTCTTCTCCGGCCCGCTGATACCCCTTAAAACATTCCGGAACCCTCCTCCATGTCTGGGCCTTCTCTTGAACAACCCTCTATTCATGTCTTTATAATTGGATCCCCCCTTTCTCTTGCAGACAGACATCTGCGGCCAAGATCCCAATTCTCATAGACGTCCAAAAAGGTCTGCAACATTTCTCGGCCCAGACTAATACGTGTAAATCAAAGGTTATAACATTTTCAGGCCTACTGCATTTCTCATAATGATTATAACATTCAAATCCTACATTAATTAATAGCATGTTAATACTCTTGTTCTGTTATCCAATAAACACATCTATAAATCATGGCCCATCAATTCTTATTGCTAAAGCATTAGTGCAATCCATGTCGTGAAAAGGAAACACATCTCTGGCCCTGAGGCCTACCACGTTCTACGTTTACCCGCATGCCATCTTTCATTTAGCAGCTACACGACATGGATTCAGGAATTATCACATCTAATAAAATCATATGATTTCACACATTTCTGCATTAGTTCCACTTCTACTTAAATTTCTAGGTTAATTATACATTTCAGAATATAGTTGCAGATACTATTAGCACTCATGGCATTTCTCTTCATGACTTGTGCTTACTACATGTAAATATGAGGTACTTATACATTTAAGTCAGTTTGCGCTCTCTCAGTTCCCCCCTTTGATGACCTCTCGGGGTCATCACTAACACTTTAAACTGCAGTGATTGCTAGCATAGCTCGTTTCTGCGTTTCCAGAGCCCTCAGACTCCTGTACTGATTATCTTGTATGGCAGCCAATCTCTGCAGCTGTTCCTCCCGAGCTTTTTCAATTTTCCTGGCTCTGTACCATTTGAATACCCTCACCAATCCCCACAACACGATCCCACAGATCAATATGATGATGATAGGTTTCAGGATATACCACACAAAGCTTTTGCCTAATGAGGTGAGCCAACCTCCAGCTTCACTCATCCCGTGGCCCACCTTTTCCCAGACATTTTCTCTACTCAGGTCTTCGATCTCCTTGTGAATATCAGTTATGTTCCTAATAACCTTCTCAAGGGGTTTGGAATTGTCTGGAATGTAGGTACAACATTCCTGGACCTTCAAAGCCTTACAGACTCCGCCCTCTTTTGCTAATAGGACGTCTAAGGCAAGACGGTTCTGAAGAACCATAGCCCTTATCGATTGCATCTCTCCTTCTACCAGCATTAAGGACTGAGCAGTGCTGGCAGACAACCTGTCTACGACTGTTGCCAGTCGTCTAATTTTGACATCATTGAGGATTAATCCCAACATAGGGAACACAGCTCCAAATACATCTCCGACCATTTCTGCGTCTCCTATATCTCTCCTTCCTCTCGCTGACGTCTTGCCCTCGATGATCTCTAAATCTTGGGCATGATATATTTTGGGGAAGATAATTGCCAGGTAACATGATCCATACCAGTTATCGGGTAGTCTCACATAGGCATTCCTTCCACAAACAAAATATACATTTGGAATCACTTGCATTCCCTTCAGGAAATCTTTGGTGTAATACTCTAAGTTGAAAGCATGTTCACAGCTGACTTCTCCCACGTATACATTTTCATAATACGTTTTGGCTCGGTGAAGACATAACTTTCCTCTCTGCGTTTTATCTAAAGCTATTGGACCACTACTACCCTTTCTTTTATGTGCCTTCTCTTCCTCGGTCCAATCTGTTTTCCATTGTCCAGATTTTTTCAAAATCTTTTGTCTCCTGTACCGATCATCCACCTGCCCTATGAACCTTTTCTCGACTTCTGACACCTTGCATGTCAGGTTATTTCTACGGGCATGTGAAGTATCTAGAGTAATCCAAGGAATGAAGAACTTGGCCAATCTGTCTTCACTCTTCCAGTAGTCCCACTTGTTCATCTGCTTATAATTTGGGACTTCTGGCAACACTGAGTCATAATTGGAGAAGTAGTATTCAAAACTATCTCTCCCATAGAATATACTAAGCAATAAGCTACATGTAATGCCATATGTCAGCGGGAGGTGATGATATCTAATGCCTTCATCTACAGACGCCGGCAACTGCATGCAGACGTAGCAGTCTTTTACCTCCATGGCATCCACGTATTCATATAGAAGTTTAGCGTAAGCATTTGACCTAAAGTCGCCTTGGGACTCATCTACGTGTAACCTGCGAGCCTCTGCAGCTAATAACGCTTTCTCTTGAGTGTTTTCCCCCTTTTCACCAGCAACAGTGGGTATAGGCGTTTCTACAGCTTTCACAACGGTTACCTTTGCCTCTTCCTCATGTCCTTCTACATAAGAAACAGTGACAACTAAAACTATTAATATTATCACTCCTACTATTAGTGTGCCTATTATACATTTAGCTCTGCGGTTCGAGGTGCCGGCTTCCATTTCGTCAGACAATGTGGCTCTCTCGTATCTCTGCACAAAGTTCCTTTCTTCTCGTTCCTTTACAGTCTCTTTTACTCCTTTTGTCCTTAGAACCACACAACTGGAAGCTGACAACCTTCTTCGCAAAAGGTCCTTTAATAGCTCAATACAGACAACCCTAGCCCTTCTCCGTCAACTCAAGGGAAGGTCCCTAAAATTCTCTGCTTCCTGGGCGCTAGGTAATCTTCTTTTTCTTCTTGCTTATTTACAAAGTCTCTAAGCATCCACAATCAGGTTTGCGCCTGCAGCTTCGACAGCATAGTTCAATATTTCCAAACGAAGATTGTGCTCTTCATGGGCTGTTATCTTGGTACCAAAATCGGGGAATTGCAATTCTGTGAAAAACATGTGCTTTATCTTACTGAGGCGGGGAGGTCTGGGGAGCATGAATGTCAGTGACCCTTCCTGTTCTATTCCGGGTACTAACAGTCGTATCTCCACTGTGATGATGGGCTCAGAGCTGGACACCACCACCGCTCGGATCCTCCCTGTTTTCTGTTCCAAAGACATTTGTCGCCAGATATGTCCACTCAGGGGTGGAGTATCTGCGGTTAGGCACACGCACTCTTCTTGACCTTCTCAAGGCCGGTGCTTCAGCGCCCTGAGCACCTTCTTCTGGGTCTGAATCCTCTGATATCGGAGGAAGGGTTATCTCTGGAGTTGACCTCAGGCTAGAGCTCCTTCTTTGTGGCCAACTAGCTTCTCCACGTACCCTTCTACTCCTTCTTCTTCTGGTCTGTTCACTTTCTCTGTCAGACCGATCAGGGTCCGATTCGTACTCCCAGCTACTTTCTCCTTCAGTAGCGTCGTCCGTTTCGCTGTTGTGCTGACCGTATTCAGCTTGGTCAGACTCGTACCCTTCTTCAGTGGGCACCTCTACAGCTTGGCTAGCCCCCTCTATGGCTTCTCGGTCCTCAGCTGGACGTCTATCCGAGAGAGGAGCTGTTTCTTCCAGAGGTGCTGGAACCCTCCGCGTATGTGACGCGTGGATCCAATTGGGCAGGCCTCCCACCTTCACGGCAGTGTTCGTGATCAGGATGATCTGGAAGGGCCCACGCCAACGAACATCCAGGCAGCTACTCCTCACGTGCTTGCGCACAAGCACCCAGTCTCCAGGGCACAGGTCGTGGCACAGGTCCTGGCACGATGGAACTTCGGCAGCCTGCACCTGAAGGGACACAGAATGAATGGCGTCAGACAGCCCCTTGCAATAATCCAGGATCATATCATCTGTGATGTTTAACAGTGCAGTAGTTGGTACAGACGGCAACCTCATTGCTCTCCCCATCAACACCTCATGAGGTGACAGCCCCGTTCTTCTATCTGGGGTACTACGGAGGCTCATAAGGACCAATGGCAAAGCGTCAGGCCAACTCAGAGACGTGATGCACACACTTTTGCAAGTCTGGCCTTAATGGTGCTATTGATCTGTTCCACAATTCCTGAGGCTTCTGGTCGATAGCTGCAATGCAATTTCTGATCTATGTTCAGAGCCGCACAAATCATTTTCACAAGCGAGCTGTTGAAATGCGTTCCCCTATCTGATTCCAAAGAGGCCGGCACCCCGAAGCGCGGAATAAGCTCCCTAAGCAGTAACTTAGCCACTGTGAGGGTGTCGCACCTACGTGTAGGGTATGCCTCAACCCATCTGGAGAATACGCAAACAACCACCAGGACATAACGGAGGCGGTTGCACCTCGGCAATTCGATGAAATCCAATTGCATGCGATTGAATGGGCCCCCCGACCTCCCTATGTGGCTCAGTGCAACTGGTGTCTTTTTCCCTACATTCAACTGCTGACAGGTCACACAACGCTGGCACACTGCTTCTGCCGCTATTCTGAACTTAGGATTGTACCACGTCTGTCTAAAGACTCTCAACATAGCGTCCCTCCCTAGGTGTACAGGACCATGTATTTGTCTAGCCATTGGGCTCACCATCTCATTTGGTAACACTGCTCTGCCATCTGCTGAGACCCAGAAATGAGCCTCACCCACCACACATCCTGCCTTTTCCCATGTTTCCTTTTCAAAATCAGGGGCATTTTCTTGCATGCACTTCAATTCATCCCAAGAGTCGACAGTCTCCAGTATCATAGCTAATTCAGTTCTTACATTTACTCCACCCACTTCCACCTCTGTGAAAGAGTACCCTTGTTCTGCACAAAACCGTGCGACTTCGTCGGCATACCTATTGCCTTGTGACACGAAGTCCATGTTTCTGGTATGTGCGGTGCATTTCACAACTGCGATACCTGCTGGGCATTGCAACGCTTCTAACAACAAGCGCACAAACTCTCCATTGCGAATGGGAGAGCCTGAAGAGGTCATGAACCCTCTTTGAGACCACAACTGCCCGTAATCATGAACTACCCCGTAACCATATTGGCTGTCGGTGTATATGGTGACTCGAATTTGGTGGCTTGCCAAGCAAGCACGCGTCAGGGCAATAATCTCGGCTACCTGAGCGGAGTGTACTCCTTCCAGGCATCCCGCTTCCACAACTCCAGTAATTGTACAAACAGCGTAAGCTGCTCTCAACTGCCCAACTTCGTCTCTTACACATGAGCCATCGACAAAGAAAATTTCGTCTGGATCAGTCAGTGGCTCATCTACGATGTCGGGTCTTGGTTTGGTGCATAGTTCAGTCACATCGAGGCAGTCATGGTCTGTACATTCATCATCGTCTATGTCATTTGGAAGTGGCATCAAGGTGGCAGGATTCAAAACAGAGCATCTCCTGAGGGTCACGTTCTCTGCAGCAAGAATAACTTGCTCATAGCGCGTGAGCCTGCTATTGGTCAGATGCTGTGTTTTGGTCCTGGTCATCAACAGTTCAACCGAATGGGGCACGTATACCTCTAACGGGTGCCCCATAACAATATTTTCACATCTCTCAATGCTGACACCCGTTGCAGCAACGGATTTGAGACATCCGGGCAACGCTGCGGCTACTGGGTCTAAAGTAGCCGAGAAGTAAGCAACTGGTCTACGGGCATTCCCATGGATTTGGACTAACACAGACAACGCGCAACCCTCTCTCTCACAACAGTAGAGCAAAAATGGTTTATCGTAATCAGGCATTCCCAATGCCGGAGCACGACACAGGTCCTCTCGCAGCTGTAAGAATGCCATCAAACAGTCTTTGTCCCATGGTACCGGATCACTCACCTCCTTGTGCGTCAGTTTTTGCAAGGGTTTTGCTTTCAGTGAAAAGTTCGCGATCCACTGTCGACAATAACCCACCATCCCTAGGAACATCCTGACTTCTCTCTGTGTTTTAGGCGCATTCATTTTCATGATCGCCTCTATCCTGTCTGGTGATACTTTTCGTTTACCTTTCTCAATTCTGTGTCCCAAGTACTGCACTTCTGTCAGGCAGTACTGTAACTTTCCCGGGGACACCTTGTGCCCATTTGCAGCTAGGTGATTTAACAAGGCAATGGAGTCCTCCCTGCAAGCTTCTTCTGATTCTGACGCCACAAGGAGGTCGTCTATGTACTGGACCAGAACTGACTTCTGGGGCAGCACTAGACTCTCAAGATTTTTCTTCAAAAGCTGGTTAAAGATCGATGGGCTCTCTGTATACCCCTGAGGAATACGACACCATGTTAGGACACGACCTTCCAGCTTAAATGCGAAAAGAAAATGGCTTTCTTCGTCCAGAGGGATCGAAAAGAAAGCCTGACAAAGATCAATCACAGTGAACCACTCAGCTTGGAATGGTATCTGAAACAGTATCACTGATGGATTCGGTACCACTGGACAACATGAAACAACAATATTATTAATCTTTCGGAGGTCCTGCACTATCCGGAATTTCCCATTTGGTTTCTGCAAACCCATAATCGGGGAGTTACATGGACTACCCACGATTTCCTTCAGTATTCCCTGCTTAATCATGGACTCGATCACGGGCTTTATACCTGCAATCGTTTCTGGAGTTAATTTGTATTGGGGTGTTCTTGGAAACTCAGCATGTGGTTTTACCACAATTTTCACTGGGTCCACCCCTTTGACCAATCCAATCTCTTCCCCAGTGAAGTCCCATACTTCTGGTGCCACTGTCTCTCTCAAGTCCCAGGGGAGCTCGTCTACTGTCAAAGAGGGGTACAGTTCCACACAGATTCTTGAATTTGCGACTTTGAAGTCAGCATCGTCGTCATTCGTCAATACTTCCACTCCTTGCGGGGTGCAGTATATAGTGCAATTTAACTTGCACAAAAGATCTCTTCCTAGCAGACATACCGGACTAGAATCGCAAACCACAAATTGATGCTCATCGCTGTACTTCCCTATCTTCACCTGGACTGGTTCTGTCAATTGGCTGGTTATTCTTCTGTTTGCGACCCCCACCACTTGTATGGTCTCTCCAGACATGGGTAGGTCTGGAACTGCAGCTGATCTAATCGTGGATCGAGTGGCTCCTGTGTCCACTAGGAATGTCGTGGGGCACCCTGCTACTTCTGCCTCAACGTAGGGTCCCCTCTGATCTACCTCCAAGGCTGCCCCGAGGGTGCAGTCCTCTCTCTCCACTCTCTGTCCAGTTAGTGGATCTACGTAATAGCATTCCTCTCCACCTACAAACAGGGGCATCTGTCTATATGTCTTGCCCATAGTCCCTACTCTGGGTGGCTGTGGGAACTGGGCTCGGGGAGGAGGACCCCCCCCTTTGAGCACCTTTCCCTGGTATGGCGTTACCCCTCTTGTAGGCGCACTCTGGACCTCTTCCTCCTCTAGCTCTTGTTCTCCTATTTCAACGTTATAGGGACACTCGCATTTCCAATGCCCCACCTCGTTACACTGGTGGCACCTAGTCGTTTTCTTCAAGGCAGCTATGTCTATTCTAGGTTTAAAGGTGGAGTTCTCCTCGCTACCCTTATTCTGGCTATACTGTTTCTTGCCTCCAGTACCGGTTCCTTGTTGCTGTTGCTGCGGTCCCCCTTCCCGGCTGCCTGCATCTGTACCACCATCAGTTTCTCCTTTAGTTTCTTTGCCTTGGAGTCTATCTCATCACAGCAGTACCTGGCATACCTCAGTATTTCATCTAGGGGTTTATTTTGCCAGCAAATCAAGTGTTGCTGAATCATTAAACTAATATCTGGTCTCAAACCCAGGACGAATTTGGACACAAATTGCCCTATGTCCTTTGGATCCATTACATCCAGACCGCTATACTGTTTAAACGCTTTCAACAATCTCTCGTAATATTCGTGAACTGTCTCTTTGGGTTCCTGTCTTGTCCGGTCTATTTTGACCCAATCTATGTCTTGCATTGGCACCTTCTCTTTCAGCCAAGTCATCACTCTCTCGAATTTTGCCATCACAATCTCGGACGGCCCATTAGTCTTAGCATCTCTCTCCGGCTCCGTTGTGGGCCACTCAGCGCTAACCTTGCATGCCGTCCACAAATCCCCTGGCACTACAATGTCAAACAGCGTGTTCAGATCTATCCATAGGACCTTTGATATTTTTACAAATCTCTCAACTTGCTTGTACCACTCCACTGTGTTTTCCCGCAATTTGGGGAAGGAGGTGGTAAAAGCAGCTAAGTCTCCCCTACTCCAAGGGACGTGCACATAGTTCCCATTTGCGACTTCACGCAAAGGGTATGCCTCTATTCCCTGCAGTCTTCCTGGCGTCATACCAAGCGCGGTTCTCCTGACGGTCCCCTTCTTGGACCACCTCTCTTCCCACTTATCTAGTGCCCTCCATGTCCTGATTCCAGTGATCAATTCCCTTATGTGTGTTTTCAATCCTATTGTTCTCCTCTCATCTAGGTCTCGATCTGAATAATGTAGCCTGTGGTTCCCCTGTAATGCTTTGGTCTTTGACAGGTCCACCATATATTTGCCTGCTAGTTCGACTAACTTCTCATGAATTGCTCTCGCTTTTCGAGTGATGTCCTTTGCCATGAACAGTATTTCATCTTGCTCATACATTTCCATCCTTTCCAAAGGCAGGGTACCATCTACCATATCATCCAGGTCTGACCTTAAGCTGGCGACATCGAGCCTCTTGGCTTTCATCTCAGCTCGTAGTATCTCTTTCGAAGGGGGCTCACTGGTCTCTCTACCATCCCAACTCCTAGCCCTACGTTTGGGCTCGGGAGAGTTAATGAGTGCCCTCCCTTGCTCCCATCTTTCCAGGTCCCATGCTCGGTCATCCGATCTTGGAAGGTGATGGAACACGGGCCTGTTACCCCCAATCTTACTCTGCTCATTCTCTCTTTCTTCTCTCTTTCCACAGTGGGACTCTCTGCTATTCTCCCTCCGGTCGCCATTCTCTCTCCGTCTAGTATCACTCAGTATCTGATATGATCCTTCTTGGTTGCCCATATTCCCTGGACTACGCTCATGTCCATCATCACAGGGACTGTGGCGCGGCCTCTCACAACTCCCATTCTGTTCTCTGGTGCCGGGCACACAGTGGGTACACTTAAAGCTGTTTCTGTACTCTTGCGTTCTCCTTTCCCCTTCACTGAGTATCGGGCGGGACACCCCTCCACTCTCGGGACCCCCGTTTTCTAGGTCTGATCTACCTCCACTCCGAGCCCAGTGGGTGCCTCCCCTACTGCCCTTCTCTCTCCCGCCCCACTCCGGGCTGCTCTCCCCAGCCCCGCAATGAGTCCGGGCTCCGCTATCCTGGCTTTCCCTTTCAGCTTCCGCTGCTATGATGTTCCTGTGAACCTCGACTGCCTCATCCCACTTCTTCATGTACTCATTCAGCTCCTGAAAGGATTTTCGTCCAGATCCCCTCATATCCACCGGCCATCTATGGCCCCCAGGATCCCCTCCTTGATCCTCTGCTGTGTGCACCGGGGTGCTCCACTCTCTTGGTATCGGCATCTGACTTGGGGAATTGATCGTATCTTTCCTTCTTGCCATTTCTGTTCTTTCTCTGTCCCTCCGTACCCGTTCCTCCCCTCTAGCTCTCTCTGGGTCATATATCGATACTATAGGACCTATGGTAACAGGTACCTGTAGTGCATCTGGCAATGCGTAGGATGTGGCACACTCCGTTTCCGGCGCCCTTTGTACCACAAACCTCCCGACTACCTGCTGCACCTGACTAGGCTGGGACAGTTCTTTCTTTGCAACGGGATCCCAATCGGAACTGGGAAGTGGCCCATGCTCTCCTGCATTGCCCCCCTCCTTTTCGCTATGCTCGACATCTCCCCCTGCTCTGTTATACGGGGGTGGCCTGTCTGTCAATAATCTATTTATCAGGCTGTCCTCTGTTTCGCTCTCATCATCTTCTTCTAGGGGGCTCTTGTTCCCGGGCATCTCTAACACTGGATATAATTTATTTACTTCCATGTTATGCACCCTCCATCTTTTTGCATCCGCATCCCACTTGGCATCCTGTACTGCCCTTACCGATCGTTTCACCCTTTCCTGTCGTCTGTTCAGGTTCTTTTCGTGCGCTGCCCTAATCCATGCATTAAGGGCTTCAAACTGGGTTGGTCTAGGCAAGGGTCTCGTTGCGGTCATAACTGCTTTTAGTCGGTGTAGTACTTCTAATCTAAACGTCCCGTACTTCGGGAACGTCAGTTCCTCATTTCCTTCTGTAATCTTACTCCACTCTGATATCCACAAGATCGTATGCAGCCCAACATTTACCGCCATGTAACGAGCCGGCATACCCTCCGGCGGGGCTTCTTCCCCTTCATACGATCCCCGCCTCTCTTTTTTAAACACGGCTCTCAACCATTTAAAACACTTCATAATTGTAAGCACAATTTCCAGCCTCAATACTCTGTTTGCTTCCTGATGACAATCCACCAATCCAATCTTTGCTAGCTTGGCCTATCGCAGCGCGGTCTTTCTCCGGCCGGCCAATCCCAGCGCGGCACCTTCTGACGTCTTTACTAGTTGGCCTATCGCAGCGCGGTCTTTCTCCGGCCGGCCAATCCCAGCGCGGCACTTTCTGACGTCACTCGTCTCCGCTTCGCAGCAGCACCCCTCCTTTCTCAGCTCTTCTCCCGGTCATGCATGCGTCCCATTCATACACTGAAAAGAAATGACTACTTCCGACCAAGCGGTCACTTCCCTCGACTGTACGTCCACAGTCTATCTGTAATTGTCAATACAACTGACGAAATGTCTATCGTCTCTCTGATAGGTTCTTTACACACACAGTAACCTCCGACCAGCGTCCGTTACTCACGCACTCACTCTTACGTTCCCCCTATCTCGGTCTTTCGGGTGATCAATGGTACCTCATGACCCCCTTCACACTAATTGACAATTACTCTGGGTGTCCGATACACCCGAACCACTTAAGCTCTCCTTGAACTTAAGATTTCCACCGGTTGCGCGCGCTCACAACCTGTTCCACAATCTCTCTACAGGCATTCAACTCCGCCAGACATTACAACATAGATACAACACAAAAACACCGCAATCTAGCACGCATGACCCTTTATACTCACTCTCGACCGATACTGCTGCTTTTCTGTCTTACGTCATCCGGACCTTCTTCGGCAGGCGGTTCTACCGATCATCGATCTCTAGGGGCCTTGGGGTAATCTAACCTGGCCTAGATCACCTTCCTCAAGAAGGCAACCATCCTCTGCTACCAACTGCGGGGGCGAGATTTTGATTGATACCTTATCACTATTGATCTAAACCCCGATCTGGTCGACTGAACCTTTATTGCCTGTCATTGAGGGAAGAAAGTGCATCTCTTACCAAGTTAGTTCACCCAATAAAGGACTCCGCTCCGAAAGATCACAGACAAATTCTAGCTTTCAAAGATTTATTATATAGTCAGGATAAGCTGCAGGTACAGGCATCTCAGAATGAGATTCACAAGATACACGGGCCCAATTACATACATGTGCTCTCTGAAAACCCTCAGACGAGCAAAGAAGACTACTAATACAAGTTCTAAGAATAATAAAGCTATCAACATAGACACGTATTGAGATCTCTCCGACATTTAAGTTGGAGGAAAACCACAGGTTAGGCTGTCCCTACCCTGCTCTAGATGGTATCCCTACTTAACAAAGTCCCAACCTATCAAAAGGTGTCAGCGGTGAATGACCCCCTAGGGAAGTCACCCACTCTTAGTCTCTTGGTGAAAACCTACAATTCTCCAGTCATGACCCCTCTCTGCCTACCCATCCGCTCTCTAGAGGGTCCTCAGGCATCTGCTCTAACTCCACCCAGGGGTGCTGTCCCTAATACAAAAACAGTCAACAACATTTGGGACGCCCCTCGAGAGACGCCCCTCACGTGGTATATTTTCTGGCTTTTTCCATGCTGCTTCGTGTTGGGCTTTGTGTGTAAGAGTTGACCTTGCTTCTCAGACTCTTCTCCGGCCCGCTGATACCCCTTAAAACATTCCGGAACCCTCCTCCATGTCTGGGCCTTCTCTTGAACAACCCTCTATTCATGTCTTTATAATTGGATCCCCCCTTTCTCTTGCAGACAGACATCTGCGGCCAAGATCCCAATTCTCATAGACGTCCAAAAAGGTCTGCAACATTTCTCGGCCCAGACTAATACGTGTAAATCAAAGGTTATAACATTTTCAGGCCTACTGCATTTCTCATAATGATTATAACATTCAAATCCTACATTAATTAATAGCATGTTAATACTCTTGTTCTGTTATCCAATAAACACATCTATAAATCATGGCCCATCAATTCTTATTGCTAAAGCATTAGTGCAATCCATGTCGTGAAAAGGAAACACATCTCTGGCCCTGAGGCCTACCACGTTCTACGTTTACCCGCATGCCATCTTTCATTTAGCAGCTACACGACATGGATTCAGGAATTATCACATCTAATAAAATCATATGATTTCACACATTTCTGCATTAGTTCCACTTCTACTTAAATTTCTAGGTTAATTATACATTTCAGAATATAGTTGCAGATACTATTAGCACTCATGGCATTTCTCTTCATGACTTGTGCTTACTACATGTAAGTATGAGGTACTTATACATTTAAGTCAGTTTGCGCTCTCTCACCCTTATTCAATTTCACCAGCCTTCACTACCTCCACCAGAGATAATTATTTCAGCACACACAAACGGAAAGGAAATTGCATTTTGGCGCTTGACCAACCTGACACAGATGAAACAAAGAAAACTATAAGCCCTGATTATGAAGGGAGTTATGTAGCTTTTGCACCATGCAACGTGGTACCTGCACAATGCAACACCCAAATGCGATTTATCAAGCCAAGTGAGGCCACTTTGCGCATCCCTGTGTGATTTGATAAATTAGGAGTAACACAACGCAGCATAAATCGCGCGTTGCGTTACTCTGCCCTTGGAAAGCATTCCATGGGCTTGGCGAGGATGCTCTCACACAACTCCCATAGATTTTTACACCTTCCCGGATTTACAATTGCTGGTAGACCTGGGAATGCGCCAATATGCTAAGCCTTCCTAGGTGAGGCATAACAAGGAGAAATATCTTAAGTTATCCAAAATATTTCCTCTTTCTATGTGTGCTGCATTGTGCAGCACACATAGAGGAATATGCCTCAGTTGATTGTTTTTATGCAGGAAAGTGCTCCTGGCATGGTGCAAGGGTGTCTGTGTTGGGGTTAGGCAGCCCATTGTGCACCAGCACTGAGAAGAGGACAGGAATACACCCTATCGTAAAATAGGCAGCATATTCCTGCCCTTTCCCTGTAATGCAGCGCAGCAAGAAGACTTGCTGCTCTGCGTTGCGTTACTTTTCCAATAAATATGGCTCTATATGTGTCACCAGAGGCCTTGAAGATAGGTTCAAAATAAAACATAGAGCGGCTAAACTGGAACTCCAGCTAAAAGGAAGAAGAGCAAATGCATTGAATTAAACTCAGACAGCCTTCAAAAAGTGGTAAAGAGATCGATTTAAAGGGGATTTTGGAACCTGCTGATCTGGAGTTCAAGGGATAAAAGGTCCTTTCCCTGATTTAGTTGTTTCTGTAGAAACCTAGCAGGTTCACTTTAGCATCTGATAGGGCTCTCTAGGACCACTTGTGAAAAGTGGCATCGTCTATGTGGGACAAGCAAGGGCCAGCGCCTCTGCCGCATTCATTGTGCCCTCTACTCCCACTTGTGCCCTTCCACCATGACTGTTAAGAACTGCTTCTATAGCTGCATTCATTGTGCCCTCTATCCCTGCGTGTGCCCTTTCACCACGGCTGCTAAACAGTGCTTGGTGAACAGCTGCATTCATTCTGCCCTCTACCCCCGCTTGTGCCCTCTTACCACGGCTGTTAAAAACTGCTTGGTGAATAGCTGCATTCATTGTGCCCTCTACCCTTCCTGTGTCCTTTCACCACAGCTGTTAAACAGTGCTTGGTTAACAGCTGTGTTCCTTGTGCCCTCTACCCTCGCTTGTGCCCTTTCACCACGGCTGATAAAAACTGCTCAATGAATAGCTGCATTCATTGTGCCCTCTACTCCAGTTTGTGCCCTTCCACCACGACTGTTAAAAACTGCTTGAACAGTTGCATTCATTGTGCCCTCTACCCCTGCTTGTGCCCTTTCACCACGGCTGTTAAAAACTGTTTGAACAATTTCATTCATTGTGCCCTCTACCCCCTCTTGTGCCCGTTCACCACAGCTGTTAAACGGTGCTTGGTGAACAGCTGCATTCCTTGTGCCCTCTCCCAATGTTTGTGCCCTTCACCACGGCTGTAAAACAGTACTTGGTGAAAAGCTGCATTCATTCTGCCCAATACCCCCGCTTGTGCCCTTTCACCAGGGCTGTTCAATGAATACCTGGGTGAACAGCTGGATTCATTGTACCCTCTACCCCCGCTTGTGCCCTTTCACCATGGCTGTTAAACAGTGCTTGGCGAACAGCCTCATTCATTATGCCCTCTACTCCCTCTTGTGCCCTTTCAATAAGGCTGTTAAATAGTGCTTGGTGAACAGCTGCAGTTATTGTTCCCTCTACCCCTACTTGTGCCCTTGCACCACGGCTGTTAAAAACTGCTTGTTGAACAGCTGGATTCATTGTGCTCTCTACCCCTGCTTGTGCCCTTCCACCATGGCTGTTAAACAGTGCTTGGTGAACAGCTGAATTCATTGTGCCCTCTACCCCTGCTTGTACCCTTCCACCATGGCTGTTAAACAGTGCTTGGTGAACAGCTGCATTAATTGTGCCCTCAACCCCTGCCTGTGCCCTTCCACCATGGCTGTTAAACAGGGCTTGGTGAACAGCTGCATTCACAGTGCCCTCTACCCCTGCGTGTGCCCTTCCACCATGGCTGTTAAACAGTGCTTGGTGAACAGCTGCATTCATTGTGCCCTCTACCCCTCCTGTGTCCTTTCACCACAGCCGATACACAGTGTTTGGTGAACAGCTGCATTCCTTGTGCCCTCTACCCCCGCTTGTGCCCTTTCACCAAGTCTGTTAAAAACTGCTCAATGAATAGCTGCATTCATTGTGCCATCTACCCCTGCTTGTGCCCTTACACCACGGCTGTTAAAAACTGCTTGAACAGCTGCATTCATTGTGCCCTCTACCCCCTCTTGTGCCCTTTCACCATTGCTGTTAAACAGTGCTTGGTGAACAGCTGCATTCATTGTGCCCTCTACCCCTCCTGTGTCCTTTCACCACAGCCGATACACAGTGTTTGGTTAACAGCTGCATTCCTTGTGCCCTCTACCCCCGCTTGTGCCCTTTCACCAAGGCTGTTAAAAACTGCTCAATGAATAGCTGCATTCATTGTGCCATCTACCCCTGCTTGTGCCCTTACAACACGGCTGTTAAAAACTGCTTGAACAGCTGCATTCATTGCACCCTCTACCCCCTCTTGTGCCCTTTCACCATTGCTGTTAAATAGTGCTTGGTGAACAGCTGCATTCATTGTGCCCTCCTCCCCTTTAGTGCCCTTTCATCACAGCTGTTAAACGGTGCTTGGTGAACAGCTGCATTCCTTGTGCCCTCTACCCCCGTTTGTGCCCTTCACCACGGCTGTTAAACAGTACTTGGTGAAAAGCTGCATTCATTCTGCCCAATACCCCCGATTGTGCCCTTTCAACAGGGCTGTTTAAAACTGCTCAATGAATAGATGCATTTATTGTGCCCTCTACCCCAGTTTGTGCCCTTCCACCACGGCTGTTAAAAACTGCTTGAACAGCTGCATTCATTGCTCCCTCTACCCCTACTTGTGCCCTTTCACCACAGCTGTTAAAAACTGCTCAATAAATAGCTGCATTCATTGTGCCCTCTACCCCTGCTTGAGCCATTCCACCACGGCTTTTAAAAACTGCTTGAACAGCTGCATTCATTGTGCCCTCTACCCCTGCTTGTGCCCTTCCACCACAGCTGTTAAAACTGCTTGAACAGCTGCATTCATTGTGCCCTCTACCCCCTATTGTGCCCTTTCACCATTGCTGTTAAACAGTGCTTGGTGAACAGCTGCATTCATTGTGCCCTTTTCCCTTCTTGTGCCCTTTCACTACAGCTGTTAAACAGTGCTTGGTAAACAGCTGCATTCCTTGTGCCCTCTACCCCCATGTGTGCCCTTCACCACGGCTGTTAAACAGTACTTGGTGAAAAGCTGCATTCATTCTGCCTAATACCCCCGCTTGTGCCCTTTCACCAGGGCTGTTAAAAACTGCTCAATGAATAGATGCATTTATTGTGCCCTCTACCCCAGTTTGTGCCCTTCCACCACAGCTGTTAAAAACTGCTTGAACAGCTGCATTCATTGTTCCCTCTATCCCCACTTGTGCCCTTTCACCACGGCTGTTAAAAACTGCTCAATGAATAGCTACATTCATTGTGCCCTCAATCCCTGCTTGAGCCATTCCACCACGGCTGTTAAAAACTGCTTGAACAGCTGCATTCATTGTGCCCTCTACCCCCTCTTGTGCCCTTTCACCATGGCTGTTAAACAGTGCTTGGTGAACAGCTGCATTCATTGTGCCCCCTACCCCTGCTTGTGCCCTTTCACCACATCTGTTAAAAACTGCTTGATGAACAGCTGCATTCATTGGGCCCCCACCCCTGTTTGTGCTCTTTCACCACAGCTGCTAAAAACTGCTTGATGAACAGTTGCATTCATTGTTCCCTCTACCCCTGCATGTGCCCTTCCACCACGGCTTTTAAAAACTGCTTGAACAGCTGCATTCATTGTTCCCTCTACCCCTGCGTGTGCCCTTCCACCACGGCTGTTAAAAACTGCTTGAACAGATGCATTCATTGTGCCCTCTACCCATCTTGTTCCCTTTCACCATGGCTGTTAAACAATGCTTGTTTAACAGCTGCATTCATTGTGCTCTCTACCCCTGCTTGTGCCCTTCCACCACAGCTGTTAAAAAACTGCTTGAACAGCTGCATTCATTGTGCTCTCTTCCCCTGCTTGTGCCCTTCCACCACGGCTGTTAAAAACTGCTTGAACAGCTGCATTCATTGTGCTCTCTGCCCCTGCTTGTGCCCTTCCACCACGGCTGTTAAAAACTGCTTGAACAGCTGCATTCATTGTGCTCTCTACCCTTGCTTGTGCCCTTCCACCACGGCTGTTAAAACTGCATGAACAGCTGCATTCATTGTGCTCTCTGCCCCTGTGTGTGCCCTTCCACTACGGCTTTTAAAAACTGCTTGAACAGCTGCATTCCTTGTGCCTTCTACACCTGCTTGTGCCCTTTCATCATTGCTGTTAAACAGTGCTTGGTGAACAGCTGCATTCAATGTTCCCTCTACCCTTGCTTGTGCCCTTTCACCCCGGCTGTTAAAAACAGCTTGAACAGATGCATTCATTGTGCTCTCTGTCCCTGCTTGTGCCCTTCCACCACGGCTGTTAAAAACTACTTGAACAGCTGCATTCATTGTGCTCTCTGCCCCTGCTTGTGCCCTTCCACTACAGCTGTTAAAAACTGCTTGAACAGCTGCATTCATTGTGCTCTCTGTCCCTGCTTGTGCCCTTCCACCACGGCTGTTAAAAACTGCTTGAACAGCTGCATTCATTGAGCTCTCTACCCTTGCGTGTGCCCTTCCACCACGGCTGTTAAAACTGCTTGAACAGCTGCATTCATTGTGCTCTCTGCCTCTGCTTGTGCCCTTCCACACCGGGTGGTTAAAAACTGCTTGAACAGCTGCATTCATTGCTCCCTCTACCCCTACTTGTGCCCTTTCACCACAGCTGTTAAAAACTGCTCAATAAATAGCTGCATTCATTGTGCCCTCTACCCCTGCTTGAGCCATTCCACCACGGCTTTTAAAAACTGCTTGAACAGCTGCATTCATTGTGCCCTCTACCCCTGCTTGTGCCCTTCCACCACAGCTGTTAAAACTGCTTGAACAGCTGCATTCATTGTGCCCTCTACCCCCTATTGTGCCCTTTCACCATTGCTGTTAAACAGTGCTTGGTGAACAGCTGCATTCATTGTGCCCTTTTCCCTTCTTGTGCCCTTTCACTACAGCTGTTAAACAGTGCTTGGTAAACAGCTGCATTCCTTGTGCCCTCTACCCCCATGTGTGCCCTTCACCACGGCTGTTAAACAGTACTTGGTGAAAAGCTGCATTCATTCTGCCTAATACCCCCGCTTGTGCCCTTTCACCAGGGCTGTTAAAAACTGCTCAATGAATAGATGCATTTATTGTGCCCTCTACCCCAGTTTGTGCCCTTCCACCACAGCTGTTAAAAACTGCTTGAACAGCTGCATTCATTGTTCCCTCTATCCCCACTTGTGCCCTTTCACCACGGCTGTTAAAAACTGCTCAATGAATAGCTACATTCATTGTGCCCTCAATCCCTGCTTGAGCCATTCCACCACGGCTGTTAAAAACTGCTTGAACAGCTGCATTCATTGTGCCCTCTACCCCCTCTTGTGCCCTTTCACCATGGCTGTTAAACAGTGCTTGGTGAACAGCTGCATTCATTGTGCCCCCTACCCCTGCTTGTGCCCTTTCACCACATCTGTTAAAAACTGCTTGATGAACAGCTGCATTCATTGGGCCCCCACCCCTGTTTGTGCTCTTTCACCACAGCTGCTAAAAACTGCTTGATGAACAGTTGCATTCATTGTTCCCTCTACCCCTGCATGTGCCCTTCCACCACGGCTTGTAAAAACTGCTTGAACAGCTGCATTCATTGTTCCCTCTACCCCTGCGTGTGCCCTTCCACCACGGCTGTTAAAAACTGCTTGAACAGATGCATTCATTGTGCCCTCTACCCATCTTGTTCCCTTTCACCATGGCTGTTAAACAATGCTTGTTTAACAGCTGCATTCATTGTGCTCTCTACCCCTGCTTGTGCCCTTCCACCACAGCTGTTAAAAAACTGCTTGAACAGCTGCATTCATTGTGCTCTCTTCCCCTGCTTGTGCCCTTCCACCACGGCTGTTAAAAACTGCTTGAACAGCTGCATTCATTGTGCTCTCTGCCCCTGCTTGTGCCCTTCCACCACGGCTGTTAAAAACTGCTTGAACAGCTGCATTCATTGTGCTCTCTACCCTTGCTTGTGCCCTTCCACCACGGCTGTTAAAACTGCATGAACAGCTGCATTCATTGTGCTCTCTGCCCCTGTGTGTGCCCTTCCACTACGGCTTTTAAAAACTGCTTGAACAGCTGCATTCCTTGTGCCTTCTACACCTGCTTGTGCCCTTTCATCATTGCTGTTAAACAGTGCTTGGTGAACAGCTGCATTCAATGTTCCCTCTACCCTTGCTTGTGCCCTTTCACCCCGGCTGTTAAAAACAGCTTGAACAGATGCATTCATTGTGCTCTCTGTCCCTGCTTGTGCCCTTCCACCACGGCTGTTAAAAACTACTTGAACAGCTGCATTCATTGTGCTCTCTGCCCCTGCTTGTGCCCTTCCACTACAGCTGTTAAAAACTGCTTGAACAGCTGCATTCATTGTGCTCTCTGTCCCTGCTTGTGCCCTTCCACCACGGCTGTTAAAAACTGCTTGAACAGCTGCATTCATTGAGCTCTCTACCCTTGCGTGTGCCCTTCCACCACGGCTGTTAAAACTGCTTGAACAGCTGCATTCATTGTGCTCTCTGCCTCTGCTTGTGCCCTTCCACACCGGGTGGTTAAAAACTGCTTGAACAGCTGCATTCCTTGTGCCCTCTACACCTGCTTGTGCCCTTTCATCATTGCTGTTAAACAATGCTTGGTGAACAGCTGTATTCATTGTGCTCTCTACCCCTGCTTGTGCCCTTCCACCACAGCTGTTAAAAACAGCTTAATGAACAGTGCCTTTCATTTGCTTTTTCCCTGATGATCACTCCAAACTACTATTAAGATTATTATGAGAACATGTATTTCTTCAAACACGGTGGAGTGCACCATATCTACTTTTCAAATGTTTGTACACCTTGCTACAATCACTACAGATTGCTAGCAAGGTCTTGAGAAAAAGAGGTTGAAGATAGTACAATTCTGTTCATGTGTATCTTATGTGAGGGTATTGACTATACAAATACAGTAACAAGAATATTAACAAACATATCGTCAAGGTCAGTAGAGACGTAATAAGCATAGTTCCCCGTATACATACTTTGATGATATAAGCAAGGGACTAGGGGTTTGGACTGGAGGATACAGAGATGTGCTCTGAAGAGGAAGGACCGAAGAAAAAGAGCTATGAGGTAGAAGAAAGGCTCAATGGAGGAGAACGAAAGGGGAAGAAGGAATAATTAAGAACATGAGGACAAGAGATTACATTTTGAGTAATGAAATGATGGTAATGAAGCCTTGTGTAGTGGAGGAGAAAGAAAGGAATGGCATATAAGGGCAGAAAGATCTGTGTTACATGTCATTTTGAAGGGACAGCTTATGACAAGGAAGATAAAGGGAAGAGAACAATGTTAATGGTGGAGAATGAGGCATTAAGGAAGTGCAGAGTACAAAATGAGTAGGGTGGGATGAGCTGTCTGTAGGAAGATAAGGGAGGTGGTGTGGAGAAGAGGGAGAGTTGAAAAGCATACAAAAAATATTGCTGAAAGTAATAAAGAAGCATTTACAATGCAACAGTCTCGCCTTTGCAAAAGTTAGAGCTCTTGGCATTGTAAATGACAAACATGTTATGTATGTGTTGGTTTTGAAAACAGATAAATAAATGGCATTGTCATTTACAATGCCAATAGCTTAATCTGTCACAAATGCGAGACCTATTGCATTTGCACACACACACAGAGCCACACACAGACACACACAGAGCAACACACATACAGAGCCACACATACACACAGAGCCACACACAGAGCCAGACACACAGAGCCAGACACAGACACAGAGCAAGACACAGACACAGAGCCAGACACACACACACACAGCCACACACACAGAGCCACACTCACAGATCCACACACAGACACACACAGAGCAACACACATACAGAGCCACACATACACACAGAGTCACACACACACAGAGCCAGACACACAGAGCCAGACACAGACACAGAGCAAGACACAGACACAGAGCCAGACACACACACACACAGCCACACACACAGAGCCACACTCACAGATCCACACACACAGAGCCACACACACAGAGCCACACATGCACGGAGGCACACAGAGCCACACACACACACAGAGCCACACACACACACGGCCTCCTGAATGTCTGGCATAACGGACAATCCAGGCCAGACTGACAGGCTACAGCTGTCGCGCCTTGTCGATAGAGCCGCCTCCAAAGTGCATTCTTGGGGTATCTTTTTAATTGCACAAACCTCCTGGACGCAGACATGGTGAATCCCTTTCACAAGATTTGGGGATGGGAGCTTCTCGATTGGATTTAAAGTCCAAAACAGTAAAACAGCACCAACATCATCATTAGCTGGACCTTCATGGTTTTGAAAAAAGGAGAATACATGATACCGCGTGACTTCCATGTCTGAATCACATATGCATCCTGTATGCGATTCTGATGTAATTCCCATTGTGTTACGAAAACGGACAAGGTGGGTTTGATAGGTCAATCTTATCTAGCAATGTGTGCGGCTAGAATGACGTGCTTACTCCGTGAATCACCTGCATGACTAGCAACACAACACAAGGCTCTGATTTCAGGTGATCAGACAACACATGGGAGACCTCTCCAAACCCCTTCGATCGCAGTGTTTCCCCCCACACGAGCACGGCCTGTATGGGAAAGTGCACACTTTACATCCTAAAACTACCTCACAAGGGCAAATGGGGAATCCCAAGCACACACATACATAAAACAAAACAAAGCGGTGGCTGCAGCGAACAGCTCAGCTGAGTGCCAGCCCCTGCACACGGAAGGCCGCTGGTGTAAACACAACAGGCCAAAGGGGGAGAGGAGGGGCGCTCGGTGGTCAGTGTCACTAAGTGAAGGAGCGGGGTGACCAGGGGGTCATGAGGATCTCCCAGGGCCAAGCCCGACCTCCCGATGGATCCGAGGGGGCCGTGGGAGAGCACGAGGCCTGCCGGGTACTGCCAGACCTCGGTGTGGGCTAAGGCCGCGCTGTGGGCTCCTTCCCCAGCTCCCGCCGCCAGCCCGAGTACCTTGTAGTAGGCTCCGTTTGAGCTGCGCACTTCTACAGTTAGTTCCTCCATGTTGGAATCGCAAGGGCCGACAGGAAGGATTTCTAGAAATTTTCTGCGAGAAACTGAGAGAAACAAAAGAGAGATCAAAGGGAAGAAAGGAGGGAGGGAGGCGGGCTAGACGGGCAGGGAGGCGAGAGCGGTCCCCGGGACGGGGAGGGCCTGTCTATGAAGGCAGACAGGCTCACAGAGGACAGCTAGCTCTGATGGAATTGAAGGACAAAGTGACAGGGGATCGGGGACTGTAGGGAGTAAGGTTGGGGGCCGGATAGATGAGCCTGTAGCACTACTTAGGAAAGCATACCAATGTGTGTTTAAGGGATAATTGTCTGAAAATAGAAGGAATGTATGTCAGACAATTCACGAGTAAAAGGAAGGAAAACTTAATAAGGTGAGTGGGAGAAATATCCTTACCCAAATGTAGATATTTTGGTGCTTATTGCGCTTATACAAGCACTCCGACCTTCAGAGGAATTCTATTGGCCTTTGTACATCATACAGTATCGACCTAGAATGCGAAGAAATTAGATAAGAGTGCTTTAATAAGGATGAGTCTCAATGCATGAGAATTACACAGGAATTGTTGCAGGCGGTCAAGATCTTACCAGATCTGCGAGGTACAAATCATAGAAGCGCGATGTTACACGCGTGCGTCCGCTACGCGTGTGGGTAGAACTGTATGAGTCCGTCTACCTAGGCTGATAGCAGGGTGCCAGCACATATTGAGGCTTTAAATTAAGCTGTTTATCCACCAAACCCGGACATCAACGGCAGGCATCACTAGAGAAAGCCGCTCCGGTTTTCTGTCTTCTATTATGAAGACATAAGAAACAAGAAAAGCGAACACTCACCAATGCTCCCGATCGAACTCGCCCGCCCCAGCTCCATGAAAAAATGGTGGCCACAAACATAGTGACAAAAAAAAAATAAGACAACACCCACAATGGCCCACCGCCACATGACGTAAACAAAGGGGTGGAGTTTAAAAAAAACACCGGAACGCCCACGAATCTGCTCCGAGAATGAGTGACACATCTCTCTTCCAATGGCTAGCCTCCATTTCTGGAGCTAGCCAATGCAAGAGAGAGGCGGATCAAACCCCATACTCTTGAAAACAAAATTTCTCCAGCTGTGCAACACTGCTGCGCAGTGTACGCCAGTCGAGACCTAAAAATGTGCAGCACTATGGTTTGCAAACTACCCTAAACACATACCTGAAAGAAATGCGCAGCTCGAGTGGAAAGTAACACCATGTAAATATTATGTCACATTTTATGAAGTGTGCATTACAATTAAAAAAGTATTTCATATTTTCGTATACATTAGTGAGTGGATTCTTTTGGAAAGAAGACCATCACAACTCTTATCCAAGTTCATGTGACTTGTTTTCAAAATGTCACCATTACATGATGCCACAGTACTCAGTTTATCACCCTCAGAAGGATGAAAGGTTGGGTTGGCCTAAATAGCAATAAAACTCGTGACTTGTAGGTCATAGAATATATCAACAGTGAGCATACTAAGCCATCAAGCCTTTATATTGCTTATCACACCACAGACAAGTTAATGGTAGATACAGCAGTAAGATGGAGGGGTCCCCAGTGCTAAGAAGCAGGCCTCTAATTTCGAGATTGGCAGCAATGCAGTGGAGCAGTAAAACTGTCAGGTGAACAGTTTACTGCCCATTTAACTAGGATATTGTTTTATTAAGTGACAATAAGTATTGCAGCTCCTCAGTATAGTAGCATCATTGTTTAGTGCTAGCAAAAAGCTGGTGGGTAAATGATTCAGAATTAACTGGTAATAGCCTCTTTACCGCAGGTTGTTTCTATCTTTTTCAGCCAACCTCTACATCCTTTGCTAATGCCCTCTAGTAATGTTATTACTGCATGTATTGCCTCAGATAGTCCAGTGGCAAAGAGCGCAGATTTGGAAAAGGCAAAATAAGGTAATAAAGGAGAAGTAAAACAAGCATTGGCATAGCCAATAGGTCTTGCCTTTGGGACCTAATAAGTGTTTAGTTATCCAGCACAACATCCTTGGTGCAACAACATCAACTGTTGCATGGCTAAACACTTATAAGTCCCCAAAGGCGAGACCTATTGGCTATGCCAACGCTTGTTTTTACATTGGGGTTGAGTCCCTTGGTGTCTGAATTGGAGAGGATCCATTGTGTGATGGGCCAAGATGTGGGAGGAAAGAATTTCTCTGTTTGCAAACAAAGTTCTACTATATGCGTCAAAACCTGAGCGGACTATATCCAGAAAAACTCTGGAAAATCCCACATATACCCTCTTATACGAGAATCATCGAGATTGCCAAGGGACTGCCAAATTCTTATTGCACTTGAGAGCTTTAGATACCTGGGCACTTATGTAACAAGAAATATAAATGTGTTCTTTGACCAAAAACCCCTACAGATTGCTTGACTATATAAAGAGTGATGCCTGGCACTGGTGGACTCTGCCGCTGTCACTTCTGGGCAGAGCGGCCATGTTTAGGATGGTGTCCATTCCCAGGTTTCTATGCGCTCCAGAACACCCCTTGCTGCATCCCAAAGGAATTCGTAATGAGGCTGGAAGCTGAGAGCAGGCTGGTATTATGGGAAGTGGGCCCCCCTATAGATACAAACAACTGGACTAGGTGAGTGTATGATGGTGGGCGGTCTATTTGACATCAAGAAATATTATTGAGCCACACAGCTGGCAACGATGAACGACTGGATATCTACAGCTCAAGAAGCAACCACACTTAGGAAAGACAGGTATGCAATGGGCACAAGCGTCTATGCAGCAGCATTATACAGAAACAGACGTCGAAGAAATACACCTACCCACACACAGATGCTGATATCAGTTTGGAAAGAAGTGACAGCCTACTTGGGATGTGAGGGGACAGTGAGGCTTTGGCAGAAGTGGGCAAATTAGAACGCTTCGCCAAGTGGGGCCCAACTGGCAATACTAAAGTGGAAGGTTTATGGGGAAAAGGGGAAACCGTGCCACTAGAAACTCTCTGAAAGGAGTATCAGTTGGCCGAGACAGAAGCATAGAAGTATTTGTGGCCCATCTTAGTTTACAGCTCAACGACTATATATCTGGGTTGGTCTTGGTGTCTGTTTGCCTGCACGCTTGCGTGTCTGTGTGTGTGTGCATCTCTCTGTGTGCCTGTGTCTTTGTGAGTTGTCTCGGCCCGTGCACCTATCTGTACCCGTCTGCCTATGCATACTCTGAAACTCACCTCATTATTGCGAGAGAATATTACCGAAGGTGGGCTCAACTTGCCACTTTTTCAGTGTAACATCGCTAAGAAAAAACAATGAACTCAACAATTTCATTTTTTTTTAGATATGCTGGAGTAACAAAACTAATATTTTGGGAAAACCTTTCAATCATAACCAAAACCACTCACCTCACTGATGGTGTCTGCACGTGTGTTCATTAAACAGTTAATTGTTTCCCTAGAAAGTTATGTGGAATTCGCGCTAACACTGGAATGCGGTTCCATATATTCATCTCATTCGCGTTGCAGTGCCTCTGCTAGTATATTCGACTGTTGATTTTCAGGACATTTTCGGTGGTTTTAATAATTCCAATGTTTTACAGTCTCTTGAACGGCAACGTCTTTACATGACTGAACGTTTAAATATAAAATAGAGTACTTATATGTGTGTGTTTACATGTGTGGAGCGCTCACCTAGCTTGCGGTCGTCAGTGTGCGTTTATGCAACTGCACAAAGCACCTACGGGTCCACCGTCCACTGCGCCATTGTGTAGGATAGTACCATCCCTGCAGTGTCAAACCACACCTTACATTACACCCTTACACTGACACCTTAAGAGAGACTAATATCTCTAGAAATGTCCGCTGAGATCAGTCGATATTTTCATGAACTGTGCTGCGATCTGTGTGGTATACGAGTGTGTGCTATGTGAGCACACAGTGTCCAGTGTGGTCTGCAGCACAAGAAAGGGGGTTGATTGCTTTGGGTCCGCTCACACACAAACATGGACATAATGTCATTTCACAAGTGTGAATACATGCATGAAATAACAGCAGAGCGATGGAGACGAGCAATCACACTCTGTGTCTCGCAAGTCATTAACCTGGCCCTCCATTCTTGTCTTCCAGATTAATTGTCCACCTAATTGTGTACAGGGTTGACCAGCTCTTACGAGGCACTTCAATAAAAGTGTGTCCTCTCAGATGGTAAAGTCTTACCATCTAACAGAGCAGTAAAAAGAACAAGCGGTGGGGGTAAAATTAAATGCAATGAAAAGGAAAGTAGCATGATCAGTGTATAGAGTGGAAAAAAAGAGAAAGGAAAGGAAATAAACAGGATGAATTGAACAAAAATACAATATGAAGAGACAAGCATGAGATATGAGATGGTGAAAAGGGGAGAAGGAAAAACTGATTTGAGTGTAGAATGGAATGTAATGGATATTTAGCATGAGACAACAGAAGGTGAAGGTGAGGTTCCCAAGAACAATGAACGGGCAAAGAGCAGAGCAGAGTAATTCAACTGATTAGGCAGTTCATCACAAGAGGAAGAGAAACGACAATGGTATTCAGAAACAAGTGGCGCGCCTCACGCTAAAAGTAAAAAAACAAGATTACCAAGGAGAAGAGGAGGCAGCAGTGGGAGGGGAGAGAGGAGGGGGCCTACACCTGTGTCCCTTGCGGGAGCGAGCAGGAACCATTTGTTAATAACAAACAGATGGTTTCAAAGCTCGCTCCCGCAAGGGAATCGCAAACGTGTACGCATTGCCATTCAAAGCAATGCAATGCGTGCACGTTTTTGCCTGAAAAACGGAATCGATTTCTAAAGGTCTCCTCCTATGCAGTGCGCATGCCCATGCACGCTGCATAGGCAAGACCTAAAAAAACCTCATAATGGTTTCAAATCATTTATAAGGGATGGTAGTGTAACACAAACATTACTGTATGGCACTGCACAAACACATGTCCAAATCCTCACTGCTAAACATCAGTATAAGAAATTGGGTTACTAGTTGTGGTTACTACTCAAGAAGTTACCTCAATCCTTGTCAGGGTGAAGTCACAAGCAAATCCCAAATTCACCTGTGCTCAACTCTCTGGTAGCTTGGCACAGAGCAGTCAGGCTTAACTTAGAGCCAATGTGTAAAATAGGTATGCAGCGCTTAAAACAGTAATAACATGAAAACACATCACAAAAGGGATCCCACACCAGCTTAGAAAAATATCGTATTTTATACAACAAAAATACAATCAGAAGGACTGGATATATCTACTTGTTTAAATATTTAAGTTCAAACAGCACCAAAAAGCACAAAGCGCCAACTGTGGACATCTGGTCGTGCTGGACCAGAACAAAGTCACAAGTTCAGGTCAACTGCGATGTTATGTTATGTTATTAGAGGTTTTAAAGCACGCTTTTACCCAAAGGTGTCCTGGCGCTGAGCACTGTCTAACTGGTTTCTATGGATGCGGCGTCTTATTCAGAGAGCAGCCATGTCTTCAACCCCTTCCTAAAGGAAAGGAGCTCAGTAGAATTCCTGAGATGGACTGCTGTGCAGTTCTGATGATGCTGCGGGCTCAGAGGTTGATGCGGAGTCTTTGCGCTGGAAGAATCTTTGCAGCAGAGGTAATGCATCAGTTCTGCTTGGAGGGAAGAAACTTCTAGAGAATTCCCTTTGAAGTGCTCAGATTTCCTGCTCCCCCTTGCCCTGGCTCAAGACTAACCACAGGGGATATGTAATCTTTTATATGTAGGCAGGACATCCTATTCTATCTTCCCATCCTGGCAGTGGTGCCCCATCCAGGCAAACCTGAGCTCTTTAGCGTGTGTGACTATCTAGGGGGAATACACAAAGTCCAACTGCCAACTACATCCAGCCATGTGACCTAGAGACAGGCTAAAGCACTAAAAGGCTAGGGCAGGAAAATGCCAACTTTCTAAAAGTTGAAAACCTAGGACAAGGGGGACCCTTCTCACTCAGAACCAGGGTAGTTAAATGATTAACGAAAACAATGGCTCCTGTGGAATAATATCAAAGTGATATTGATATACTTATGCACAATGGCAATGAAGAGGGTTAGAGTGATGTCAAAAGGAGAAAAGACCTCATACACCTTACTTTTTGTATTTTCCAATCAAGTTTAATAGTTCTTGATAGAAATCAAGATATGTACAAGGAAATAATATCACAATAGTGCGTAGTTTCCCTTGTTGAACTGTAATTAAAATGACTCACGAGACTTCATTTTGTGTTCCCATGATCTCGGCAACCTGATGAAGAATTACTTTTCACGTCCCTGCTGAAGCTTGCTCAACCCCCCCTCTCCTTGCGGTCGAGCCGATTCCGAGAAGCTGACTGTGTGCCTCACACCCCAGTTGTGTCAGAGACTTAGCCACATCCTGTCCATTGTTGGTAACTCAGCCTGTCACGACTAACTCCTGTGCCCTGTGACCACACCATCTGGTCAAGGAAGCACAAGGCTGTGCCCCTTGACCACACCATCTGATCAAGGAAGCACAAGGCTGCACCCTGTGACCACACAATTGAGCAAAGTAGCACGAGGTTTTGTACATTGTGCAATCAGAGACAGATGTCCCCTGGCCACAATTGCACCACAAGACTGACGAAGAACTTGTCAGATTAGGAACTTATCAAAATGTGGAACTATGTATTGTGCAAATGGGCGTTGCTAGTACTATAAGTATGTGTGCGCTGCGGATTGAAGCAGCAGTCTCCGTAGAATTGTCTTTGTACCATTCTGGGACCCTGTCCTTAGCTCGAGCTAATAAATAACGTACTTCCCTCCATGGCTGGTTGTCCTGGTCTCTTTGGTAATGTATGATTTAAGCAAGAAGAACCCGTAGATTCTAGGTGTCCCCTGCACCACTGGCTTTGACTCTCCTAGTGGGGGAGGGGTTTCCAAAAAAGCTGGTTCTTCAATTTGGCACCCAACGTGGGGCATCTTCGGTGGTTGTCATCGAGCCTGGTGGTCGTGAGGGGTCCGTGATCGAATTCCAAGGGAGGCGCGCCACTACATCGGCTGAAAATTGTCTTTGTGGGCCCGAGGTCTCCGATTGCGTGATTCCTCCCTCCAGTGGGCTACCCGACTGCGGCCCCGGCTGACGCCCCAGTTCTGGTTCCTAGTTTTTGGAGATCGAGACCTTTGTGACACTTGCTGTGTGATGAAAGATTAACGGTCAAGTAAGAGTGGGAGTGGCACACTTCTTTGGTGAATTGTACTTTGGTTTTGGGTATTATTCGACTTTTGCAAAAGCCGAAGCCAGAGGCTAAGTACAGTTGTATGCTGTAAATATTAGATTTTACCCTTTGATGTTTGGAACCAGGATACAAGTCTAGAGATGCCTGGATTTAGTATTTTGGAAATGGTGTTGTTGTTATTGTACACAGGACTCCGCATTGGAGGAATCTTGTCCGATTCCTCCTTTGGGGACCCCTAATCATGAAGTCTATAGTAAACATGGTGTTGACCCAATTATGTTTTCCTCACTTTGGCACAAATATACAAAGGGTAGTGCTGAATTACAATGGCCAATGTACGGTAGTTTTTAACCTCCTGTATTAGATAATTTAGAGGAAAAGTTGTTTCAAAGAAAAGCTAGACCTGCGATGTTTGATTCCTTTCGGGTTTGGCGCAAGGATTCCAAACAGAAAGAAATCAAACTCAAAAAGAACTAAGCTAATAAAATGCGTATGAGTGTGATTCAGAAAGCCCAGAAATATTGATAATCAGAGAATAGAAGAGGGTATAGTAATACAGGATAGATTAAATCGAATGCAGGTAGATGGATGTTACATTACAAAAAAGGTCCCCGAAAAGGCCCGGGACAAGGAGGATGGTCCTCTCATGACCTCCATGTTGAACACCCCTCCACCCTATACTCCTGCCATGTATCCGGCCCTTGATACCGCCCAAGTGACCCCCGCTACTGCTCCAGTTGTTGCCCCTGCCCATGCCCTGGTTTGTTCGATTCCTCAGCCACTTGTCCCCAACGCCCCGGCTGTTCATGCCACTGTACCAATGCAAGTCCACCCTTCTTTTCCTCTTGTTGCACCTTCCACTGGTCCTGTACCTGTCCAACCTAATATGCCGTCAACTTCCGTTGCAACCAACCCATTTCTTGTTGACAGTCATCCGACACCTTCCCCCAGTGCAGGGCTATTAGCGAATGCCTGGTCAGTGGTCCGTGATTATATCCCTTATGTAACTCCGCATAGACCACCCACTCCCAGACGACGCACCTTGCGCAGACTGATAGGTAGTACACAGGAACAACTCGCTATGAGTCAACAAGCTCGTATGTGGATGGAAAATAACACTATGTGGACACGCATTCAACAGATTGACATTTTTTGTGAAATGTGTGACATACTGATCCAAATGTTGGAGGATTTTGTAGAATCAGGTCCACCCGCAGGTCTGTCTGACCTTTGCCATAAGGTTGAAAAAGGGGACATTCAGGGTCCAGCACTATTATGCGATCTAATCATGTTGGTAGCCTACAGAGACTCCTTATCTCGTGTTACGTTAAATAAGGGTTTTCCAATGAGGGAAGTACAGCCTGTTTGGAGAGACCGCGTTGCTGGCATAGATGGCAACCCTTACACACCCGCAGGTTTTAGACAAATGTGGGTCCATGTCCCTTGGAAAATTTCTGACGTCCTCCAACTTAAAAGCCAATTGCCTGACCCGCGTAAAAATCCAGCAGGTTATTATAAGGAATTGACTCAGACACTCCAATCTTGCGTAATGACTTTAGCAGATATAGATATGTTAATGGGACAGGTAGTACCGGCTGATGTATGGTCTAAAATACGCCATAATGATCAGGCAGAATTTGGCCATATATGTGGAAAGAATTTGAGGAAGCTGACAGAGCTCGAACTGGTGGTGAGAAACCCGATCCCATGATCTTAGCCCTTCTGGCCCAGATACTTACTGTCATGAAAAAGATGTTGACTCCTCACCATATTAATTGGGACAGGTTAGCTGCTTGCAAGCAGAAGAAAGATGAAAGTGTCTCTGACTTTTTCACATGATTCGAAAGCACATTCACCGACTATAGTGGACAGGACATGACTTTAGAAGGGGGACAGCGACTGTTTGTGGATACATTTGTGTCCAAGCTGTTACCAGAGCTTGGGACTAAGCTAAAAATGTCAGAAAGTGAATGGCCCATCTCCACCCCGTCTGGTATTTTGACAATGACCCAGTACTATGAGAATAGGGAGAATGAAGAGCGAGATAGAACGGATAAAAAGACTAAAGACTTAAAGACAAAGGTATTACTCCAACAAGCATACCCGACCCAGACCCAAAACAGAGGTGCCCCTAAGTTTCAACGGATAGCTCAGAGACCTTCGCCTGTGTCTCCTCGCCCACCACTGGGACCCAACCAGAGCGCTTATTGTCACCAGGAGGGTCATTGGCGCGACAAGTGTCCCTTGTTGGCCCAGAATAACTCTGCCCCCGCTGACCGCTTCACAGGACAACGTCCCCAGAGAGGACGAGGGCGAGGTGGATCTAGAACACAGTTACAGGACAGGCGCCACCTTATGCAAGAGAATAGATTTGACACCGCTAATTATGAGGACCGCAATTGTTTTACTGAGGATTATGAGCCTGAAGAAGGGACAGGGTTTTTGTCCCAATAGGATTGCCAAGGACAAGAGAAGGGACCCGTGCCTATTCCTGTTGACCAAAAGGGACCGTATGTCCATGTTACAACACTGGGCTCTATGGAAAAATTCTTGGTCGACACTGGTGCAACCAAAAGTTCTATTGCTAGGTCTAAAGTCCCTGGGGGGGGCCCCTTGTCTGGCGCAAATAACATTTCTGTGGGGTTTTCTGGCACCCCAGTATTCAGCCCCGTTTCACAACCACTGGAACTAACAATAGGACCCTAAACAGTAGATTCCCCTTTGGTTTTGACTTCCACATGTGTCGAAAATGTGTTGGGTTTAGATCTATTAAAAAGATTATATGCAACCATATACTGTTCTCCTGATGGGGTTTATATCACTATGGGTCCCCCTGCCACACACCCAGTATATTTAGCCTCCTCAGATCCCTTTCTCCAGGAACTTCAGAATGTCCCTCCTGCTCTTTGGGCCCAAGGTGATACTGATGTTGGCCTTTTGTCCATACCCCCCTTTTCTGTTACCCTGAAGGAAAATGCTCGCCCTCCCCGACTTCCCCAATACAAAATACCCAAAGAAGGGGAAAGGGCATTACTCCAGATCATTTCTGAACTTGTTGACAAGAGCGTGGTTGAAGAGACAAGAGGAAATGTGTGCAATAGTTCAATTTTACCTGTCCTAAAATGCACCGATCCTTCTAAGCCCCCTGTTTATCGTTTTGACATTGATTTGGGCGAGATAAACAAAATAGTAGTATCCCAGTTTTCCCGTGGTCCCAGATGTCACCACTCTACTGGCTATGGTTCCCCTGTCTGGATGTTTCTTCTCTGTCATTGTCTTAAAAAACGCCTTCTTTAGTATACCCGTTGATGAACAGAGTAGGGACCTTTTTGGATTCTCATTGACAGGATGGAGTTTCCGGTTCTGCAGAGCTCCACAAGGATATACAGAGAGCCCTTCAATTTATAGTCAGGCCCTCAAGGGCCAACTTGATTCCCTGTCCCTACCTCAAGGGACAACCCTACTCCAGTACGTTGATGATTTACTTATAGCAGCAGACACCGAGGCGTTATGTAAAGAAGCTACAATTAAATTGCTCCTGCATCTGGCACAGTTCAATCACAAAGTTTCCCTCTCCAAACTCCAATATTGTCGACATGAGGTGACCTACTTAGGTCATCTCCTGTCGAAGGAGGGTTGTCCCCTCACCCCTGAACGAATACAAACAATCAGTAAGATGCCCCCACCAAAAACGCAGAAAGAGGTACGTGCTTTTATTGGTATCACCTCCTACTGCCGCCAGTGGATACCCAATTTTTCTTTACTCATTAAACCTTTATTGAGCCTCACACTTAAAGATGTTCCCCACCCACTCCCTTGGACAAATGAGTGCCAGCATGCATTTGGGGATGGAAGATAATGATTTTCATTGCAATCCTTGCAGCCGCATTGTTCTCTTGCTGCCTCTGTGTTCAATGCATGCCCGCGCTGTGTGGGCTCTGTGCCACCTCTTTGGCACACAAACAAGTGAATACACATCATCACAATGCCATGATGATGATCAAGAAAAAGGTCTGGGAGCTGATGGACATTGACCTAGATGATGACTGATTGTTGCCTCTGCATGGCAAATAGAGGGACTGTTGAACTGTAATTAAAATGACCCATGAGACTCCATTTTGTGTTGCCATGCTCTCGGCAACCCGATGAAGAATTACTTTTCACGTCCCTGCTGAAGCTTGCTTAACCGCCCCACTCCTTGTGGTCGAGCCGATTTCGAGAAGCTGCCTGTGTGCCTCACCCCCCAGTTGTGTCAGAGACTTAGCCACATCCTGTCCATTGTTGGTAACTCAGCCTGTCACAACCAACTCCTTTGCCCTGTGACCACGCCATCTGGTCAAGGAAGCACGAGGCTTCACTGTTTGACCACACAATTGAACAAGGAAGCACGAGGCTGTGTACATTGTGCAATCTGAGACAAATGTCCCCTGGCCACAATTGCACCTCAAGACTGACGAAGAACTTGTCAGATGAGGAACTTATCAAAATGTGGAACTATGTATTGTGCAAATGGGCGTGGCTAGTGTTATAAGTATGTGTGTGCTGCGGATTGAAGCAGCAGTCTCCGTAGAATTATCTTTGTACCATTCTGGGACCCTGTCCGTAGCTCGAGCTAATAAATAACTTACTTCCCTCCACGGCTGGTTGTCCTGGTCTCTTTGGTAATGTATGATTTAAGCAAGAAGAACCTGTAGATTCTAGGTGTCTCCTGCACCGCTGGCTTTGACTCTCCCTTAGGGGAGGGGTCTCCAAAAAGCTGGTTCTACACCCTAGTGAGAAAAAAGGAACCTAAAATATTGGTGACATATTTGTGACATATGTACAAGGTTTCCAATTAATCATAGAGTCGACCATTTGTAAGTATACAAAATGTACACCGCATTTCTTATACAATGATATGCGCTGGTTTAATGGTTCGATGCTGTTATCTGCGGAGGAAGTTTTGACCCTTTGTGCAATGTAGGGTCTCTTTAGGACCTAGAAATGTAGGGACATCTGAAGGGTGATTAGCGCAGCCGTGTAGTAGATGTGTGCCACAAGTGAGTATAGGAAAGAGACACAGAAGAAGATACTCACAAGGGTCCCAGCTGGGCGCTCATGTGAGGGTAGAGTAGGGCTGGCAGCCTGTGGTGTAGCACGATGTGAGGATTTCACGTGTTGAAACGGGATTCTAATAGCACAACAGTGCATGCGTTCCTGGTACGATCTCCAGTTGCTATGAAAGACTTAGGAGTCCACTCTATCCTGTGGGTTATGGATAACTTGCGACTTACAAGGCTGGATTAGCATTACTTGTTAAAAACGGGTGGATGAATGCCAGAGGTGCAGTTACTCCATGTTGGGGTAAGAAGGTGCCACCGACCGAGTCAATCAGTCATTTACGTGGTCGACCTCTAAAGTATGTTAAAAGGAGATCAGTCCAGCCTGCTGATGCAGCGTGTGGGAGCAGGACAGCGTGTTTCTGTCTGCTTGACAGACAGACAGACAAACTTGGTCGGTGGCACCTTCTAACCCCAACACAGAGTGATTGTACCTCCGGCATTCATCCACCTGTTTTTAACAAGTAATGCTAATCCAGCCTTATACGTAGGAAGTTTTTCATAACCCACAAGAAAGAGCGGACTCCCCTCCTGTGTACACGTCATTCAAAGCAACTGGAGATCGTACCAGGAACGCATGCACTGTCGTGCTGTTAGAATCAGGTTTCAACACGTGAAATCATCACGTCGTGCTGCACCACAGACTGCCAGCCCTACTCTACCCTCACATGTGCGCCCGGCTGGGACCCTTGTGAGTATCATATTTTTCTGTGTCTCTTTCCTATACTCACTTGTGGCACACATCTATTACACGGCTGCGCAAACCACCCTTCAGATGTCTCTACATTTCTAGGTCCTGAAGAGACCCTACATTGCACAAAGAGTCAACACGTCGTCGGCAGATAACAGAAGTGAACCATTAAATCAGCGCTTATCATTGTATAAGAAATGCGGTGTACATTTTGTATACTTACAAATGGTCGACTCTATGATTAATTGGAAACCTTGTACATATGTCACAAATATGTCACCAATATTTTAGGTTCCTTTTTTCTCACTAGGGTGTAGAACCAGCTTTTTGGAGACCCCTCCCCTAAGGGAGAGTCAAAGCCAGCGGTGCAGGAGACACCTAGAATCTACAGGTTCTTCTTGCTTAAATCATACATTACCAAAGAGACCAGGACAACCAGCCGTGGAGGGAAGTAAGTTATTTATTAGCTCGAGCTACGGACAGGGTCCCAGAATGGTACAAAGATAATTCTACGGAGACTGCTGCTTCAATCCGCAGCACACACATACTTATAACACTAGCCACGCCCATTTGCACAATACATAGTTCCACATTTTGATAAGTTCCTCATCTGACAAGTTCTTCGTCAGTCTTGAGGTGCAATTGTGGCCAGGGGACATTTGTCTCAGATTGCACAATGTACACAGCCTCGTCACCAATATTTTAGATTCCTTTTTTCTCACTGGGGACACTGCGCGCTACTGTGATATTATTTCCTTGTACATATCTTGATTTCTTTCAAGAACTATATAAACTTGGTTGTGAAATACAAAAAGAAGGTGTATGAGGTATTTTCTCCTTTTGACATCACTCTAACCCTCTTCATTGATATTGTGCATAAGTATATCAATATCACTTTGATATTATTCCACAGGAGCCATAACTTTCGAAAAGTGGCATTTTCAAAATTGCAATAAATAATCTGACTTCATGATAAAAGAGGATTTTTCATTAAAATTCTAAGACGCCAACATGAACTTTTCACCTGTTACCATGTAGAAGTTGCAGCGCATTAAATGTAATAAGGTAACATCAATGTTCTCCTATAAGTGAGGCAGGGCTTGCATAGTGAAAAATGAATTTAAGATTTTTCCTCTACCAGGAAATGTAAAACTTTAAGTGACAGGTCCTACATTTTAAATACATTGCACCCTGAGATGTGGACTGCTTATAACCGACCCTAGGGGTGAGATATGTATTAAAAATGCAGGTGTGAACCTGGTAAAAGGTTCATTTTGCCAGGTTGAAATAGCAGTTTAAACCTATACACACAGGCTGCAAATGCAGGCCTGGAACAGGTTTGCAAGGCTACTTAAGTGGGTGGCACAACAAGTGCAGCAGGCCCACTAATAGCATTTCATTTATTGGCCTTTCGGTACCTGTAACTTTACTAGGGACTTATAAGTAAATTAAACATACCAATTGGGGATAATTTAATGTTACCATATTTTAAGGAGTGAACACACAGACTTTAGCACTGGTTAGCAGTGGTAAATTGCACAGAGACCTTAGTCCAATAAACATTAGATCAGAAAAATATGGAGTTAGGTACGAGGTTAGGGGGAAGACCACCCTAAGGCTGACAGGTCTAACACCATGCAACAGATTACCCTTTGAAAAGTGTGTTGGGCTGCCTCGCGAAAAGCAGACATGCCAAGAAGACATACCAGGTGACCACTACCTGCTCCCCAATGTCATTTGTTCCAAGTGAACTTTAAAGGCTGCCAGAGTTTCTTTAAGGCATTGAGCTGTTTTAAAAAAAAAAAAGATCACTTGGAATAAATGCAAACACAGGAATAGAGATCTGCTGTTCCTCACATGCCTCGACACCAGCATCCACACAGGGTCATAGAAGCCCTCATGTCTAATTAATGATCATTAGGCAAGAGATTTTGTGACCTCCTGCTAAGCCACTTTTTGCAAAGCGACTGATCAGTGCATCATTTACCCCAGCTCACAATAGAGATAGAGTGCATATTGCACGTGCTGGTTCGTGACCAGGGCTTCATATTTAGGGCTCTAACTTTGGCAGATTTTGTGCCAGCTCTATTGATGGATTTGCTATCATTCTTGCTAGATGGCACCTAGACTGATGGTGTTTGCACAGTGAATCTTCTTCTGAGAGAGGGGCCTCTAGATTGGTAAACCATGCTAACAGAAAGGCTGGCGCGAAATTGGTAGAAATTTCCGTTTCTACCTTTCTCTAAATCAGGCTGTTTATGGAACGACCCAAAGGTGATGAAATGCAATGCCCCTGCTGGATATGGACCTATAGCCAGCACTTAATTTGAGCTGGTGGTTACAGATGGGGCCCATCTGCACTCAGTTTTGGGAACCAGCACTTAATTTAGAGCAGTGATGCTCAGAGCAGTGATAATCAAAGTACGGCCACGAGGCTGCTTGCGCCTCTCTTGACCTTTAAATTGTACCCCTCCGCTGAACAGAAGCACAGGCCGCTGTTTACTTACTAAGCACAAATATTCAGAAAACAATATTCAGTAAATGGGCAAGCATTTATTTGCATGTTAACTGAAGTTATACACTAACTAAGGTAATGTCCTGCACCACTTAACTTCAGGAACACCTTTATTTGTAGTCATCTTGCAACAAATGTCTAAACATCAGATTATATTTATTAAAAATACAAAAAAGTGCATGCCATAATCAAACACAGGGGAAGATTTTTAACAGTGCACATGCTGAACTTATGTATTACATTTCCATAATGAAATAAAAAGAGGCAAGTGTAAAAAAAATTGCTAAGGATCCCACAGTTTGGTCAAGGGGAAAGCCAGGGTTGATCCCAGGTTTTCTGGCATCATGTGCAAATTCAGCCGCTAAATGTACATGATTTGCTTCCCCTGCGACCACCTTACACAAATCCTTACCACCGGGAACCCCTCCAGCCACCCTGCTGGCATCAGTGCGGGCCTCGGCCACACCACAGACCATACTTTGTGGCCAGGGGGGGGGGGGGGGGGGGGGGTGAAGGTTTGCGAGTAGCCGTGATTAAAAGGAAGGGGAGAGAAAAACGCGAAATAGGGAAGGCAGTAGAAAGACAAAGATGGAAAACAATGAAAAAGAAGGAAAAAGAGATTAAAAAAAAGAACCCGCGAGCGGGTGTTAAGGAGGCAGGGAGCGCGAGCTCTGTCTGGTGATGTCTTACTCTTAAAGAGTCATGATGGGGTATCAAGACTGCGCAGCATTGATATTCGGACACCGCGACCTCCGATAGAGCTGGCCGCAAAACTCTGGGCCCCGCCATGTATCCTTTTACCAATTAAGCAATGCATATCACCTGCACCTTTGAGCTACTCGCCTAGCGTGATTCTTTCATGCAGTAATGGTGCACCTTATGCCTGAACACGAAACCGCTTGGGGCAAATACCTGTGAGGAGCGAGGATGCAAACAGTATTTTTATGGAGCCCACTGTTCGAGCGCGTCTTCCTTTACACTGCAGATATTTCCCTCTCCCGCCCCTCCCTCGCGCCATGCCACACAAGGATCCATTGAGATACTATGGAACAAAAGTCCCCTTATGCAGCTCCCAAAAGTCCCAGGCAGTTGCGCAGCCTCCCGGCGCGCCAGGGTTATCCATTAACCGGGTTCCCATGGTAAGCTCCGCGCACAAAAGAGGGGATTTTAAAACAGAAAACGACCTGTTTGATGCCAGACAACATCCACGGATTGGCAGGTGCCCTGGATTTTTTTTTCATAATGTAAAAAAAAAAGGCTGCGCTTGCAGTAATGGCAGACGGAACTGTGGAGAGGAGCATTTCGAGAGTTTACAACGAGTGGTATCTGAAAGGTTGCTGTGGTTGGGGCAGGGTCTGTCGTCGAGCGTTTTTCAGGTGTATATTCAAAAACCTGCAGATTCCCCTATCGGCCGTTCGCTGCAACACGCGACCTGTTCCAGTTGGAGAACAGCGGTGAACCATGCCGCTCTGCGAACAGAATGCACGTGGATAAACGCACCAATGGAAATGGACGAGCATTCCGGCACAATGTCGAGGAGAGTTTAAAGATAACATAAGTTATTTGTAATGTGCACGTTCACCCTTGTGTCTCTTGGTGCTGAAATAGTAGATGTTGATTGGCACCCAAATCAATGGTGCTCATGTCACTGACCTTGGAAGGATGAGAGGCTGAGTGAGCCCACTGGACACAACCAGTGAGCATGAGGTCAAACACAGATTCTTGGAGTGAATGTATTAGCAGCCCACTGTGCAACCACATCTGGCCCACAGGGTCAGATAACATCTGTAAAACATAGTACAAGTTATTCTTACTCCAGTGAGCAGGCACAGAGATGAACCACTCCAGCTGGAGTGGCCACGCGAAGGAAAGGGAAACATACCCCAGAGCTTCTAGGTTATAGAGGGAACCAGCAGATGTCTGCAACCTCTACCAAGACTGTACCCGAGGGGTGTGATGGTGAAATCCGTCATTGTGACCAGCCCCCCAGGGGGAAATAGCCCTGCAGGAACTACAAAGGTCGCAGTTCCACGAAGAAAAGGATTCCAGTCCAAATAAACACAACCAGGGTCACAGAGGCAGTCCCCAAGCAGAACCCTAATGGCTTTACTGCTCAGGCAGGACCTAGAGAGAAGGATGGAGCAGTGATGGAGGCGAGCAAGCACCCATTCCGCCAAGTAATGCAGAGACGCAAGACTATAGGGTCACTTTGGGCTGCCCTCTGGTGCATGGGATCATGTTCCTGGGGGTTTAGTGTTGTCCATCTGTTGGCTGCACCAACGTGGGCCATGTTTAGACAGGCGATTTGATTCTTCGGCATGTAGGCAGCGGGGGTTTATAGAAGCTGGCATTGAGGTTGTTCCCCGTTCGAAAAATTACCCTGCTAAGGGGAAGAAGGACAAATGTATCTGGACGGACAGTAGAATACGCCGATTATGGATCTGACCTGGTTTCAAGTTATATTTTCAGATTAAAAATGCATCAAAAGTAAGAGACTTCTCCATTTCTCTTCAAAACGTATAACTCAATAAATAATCAATGTAAATAAGCAGATATAGTCAAAACATATTATATTATTTAGCACATATCCATTTTTGTAGTGCAGTACTTTCGTTTTTACATATCTCGGACTCCCTTCTATCATGATCCATACTGAACTCCAAACTCATACATCAGGCCAGTCATACACAAGCATTCAAGAAACGAATCACCCAATCAAAATATTAATAACATTGTTCAGAATTCACAATGACATTATTATATTGGCCTATACATCCGTTGTTATATACCACAGAAGTAATCTTTAATAATATCATTCAGTATGCATCTAATACATAAATCAAAGTCATCAACATTACATTTTAGAAAATCATATAGAAAGAATAAAGATCAGAATTGTGCTGACTCGCGTTTTGGTGAAAAGAAGCTCAGAATGATTTAGCCGCCTTCATCAGGGCGCTGGGTATATTGTAGGGCCTGAAACATGAAAAATATGGCAATGATTGGTATATGCAAATTATAAAACATATAATCTGGGATCCTATATTGCCATATTTGTCATGTTTCAGAGCCTATTAAAATTGGAATTGGGCTCCCTGAATATTTTTGCCTTTCCTTGGATGGCCTTTGCTACCATTTAAATATTATACCCAGCGCTCTGATGAAGGTTGTTTCTCCTTGAATCAGTTTCCAGGGGCCCTCTTGTGTTTAGATATTTTCAGATTAAGCCAGACCCCAAGATTGTTTACCTTACTGCTGAGGTTGTTTGATTGGCCTCAGATGGCACATGAGTTGAGTAGTGTGCCAGGTGGTGAACAGTGTTCTGCATTTCCTCTGGAAAAACAAAGGTTTGCTGTACGTAAAGGTTTTGGAGTGACTAAAAAGATTAAGGTTGGATGAACATAGGTTACGAGGTGGAACATATCCACTTATGACTGAGGAGAGGTAGTTAAGAGAGGTATCTTTAGTGGCTTTGAAGACCAGGGTCAGTAACCTGTAAATATCTCTATTTTCAGCCAGCCAGCCAGCTTTGTTGTGCTAGTTATAGAGAAGGGTATGTTTGGGAATGTTATAGAGGCTCCTTTGTCTAATTAGGTCAAAAAAAGTACAGAGAGCGCTCATTGGGAAGACTCTTGCAATAGTCACATTTACTAAGGGTGAGTGAAGATATTAGTGACTTGGTTGTGTTAAAGGAAATGTATGTATGTATGGATTTCCCAAAAGTTCAGTCACTGAAATCATGCTGCTGTGGCTGTGTTGGTCATCAATGTTTCCATGTATGTCAAAGGGCTGAAATGCACTCGAAGGTTTCAGGCTAAGGATTGTGGGGAGTTAAATATCGAGTGGGAACTGATTAGGAGACGAGAGGGAGGCTGGTGTAGGGTTTGCAGGTAATTAATTAATTAATTAATTGTGGTTTTGTAATGCCCTAGAATCGACTCCCGAAGGAGTATCTCTGCGCAGTAGACCGCTGGGGAACCCGTCCTGGCTTTTCCTGTGAGATGGTCCCTACTGGGTATCTCCAAGGTGAAACCAGGCATCCCCGGCGTATGTTGGGGGCCGTTGTGGAGATGAGGCAAGCTAATGCCCAGAGTTGCCGAGTGTGATCCCTGGTTAGAGTAGGCACCGAGATGAGAATTATCGAGTCCGCTGACTCTGGTACACGACCCTGCCACGTCGGGAATTGAACCCTGGTCCCGGGTCTGCCGCCTCTAACCAGTGAGCCACACCACACCACTAAGTAAATTACTTCTGTTTGGGCTAAGATCAGCATAAATAAACGGATAGCCACCCTATGAGATGGCTGTGAGACAGGTAGACATCTGTATTTGTAGGTCATGTGATGGCAGACAGACAGGTTTGTGCTGTTTTGCATTGTTTCCTTTGCTTGCAATACTGTGAAACGTGTGAGCACTATTGTCATGTAAGTGGTAGAAGACACTAGCCACAAGTTGTCTTTAGGAGGGACGAAAGTATATGTTGAAGAGTGCGGGCAACAGTGGAGGACTCTGAAAGACTGATGCAAGACAAAACCCTCAAACACATTAAAATATGTTAGTTGGAAGAATACACACCTCAATTTGGCTTGCACTGGAGATCATGTGACAAAACCAAAACAAAAGAGCTATGCAGGTGCAGAAACGAAAATCGTGGGATAGTACACAACCGACCTTCAAACTGATACAAAATGTAAACATTTAGGGCTTAAAAATCTATTCAAGCATTTCTCGTCTCCAATGCCAGGCACGATGAGAGTGAGGCTCCACACATCAGCGACGAGTGCAAATCAGCATTGGTATAAAACTGAGCAAGAACAAAACTGCTGCTACTGCAGTTACGCTAGGGTAATATTTCTAATTCCACAGGAAAAAATCTGGGGCTTATTATGAGTTTGGCGGTGTGGGAGCGGTACCGCCCCGCTCCTGCACCTCCAAACCAATATACAAACCGCCCGCCAGATGATGAGTTTTCTCCTGTCTGGGGCGGGCGGTTCTTTGGCATTCCCAAGGCACTTCACTGCAATGGGAACATCAAAGGCAGTACCTGCCGTGCAGGTACTGGTGTGCATGATGCACACACCCCCGTGTGCATCCACAAGGTTTGAGGCACCAGTGGGCTCTATAGGGCCCCCTTTGTTTCCTCACCGCCACACTTTTCATGGCGGTCGCACTGCCATGAAAAGTGTGGCGGTGAGGAAACTCGTATTGTACAGTAGATTGTGGCCTCAGGACCACAGAGCAACCACCAGGAAACGGCAGTAACCTGGAAGTTGCGGTGGTCCAAGGGCAGCCCACCGCCCTAATTATAATAGGGCGGCTGGGAGACATCCACCGTGAATCCTGCGATCTCTTTCCCTGCAGTCTTATAATAAGCCCCTCAGTCTTGCTGATCAGTGCTCATGCCAAGAAAGGAGTGATTTTTTGTCAGGGAGATTTCAAAAAGATGCACGTAAAGACATTGCGTGAATCAAATTTAAAGTAGCTCTCGGAGTTCAGACAGATGGTTCGCAAACATTATTTTGTGTTCTGGTGTTCTGAAGCTCATTTATGCCATGCTGCTTGTTCCAGTCTGGGTCCAGCATTTTTAATGTTTTTTCACTCCTATCGAGTCAAGAATCCTTTAATTGACTGTCTAGTTTCTGCTCCATTTTGCTTCCGACAACTGGATTCTCAATCAATCAATCAATCATGACACTTGTATAGCGCGCTACTCACCCGGAAGGGTCTCAAGGCGCTGGGGGGGGTTAGGGGAGTACGTTACTGCTCGAAGAGCCAGGTCTTGAATTGCTTCCTGAAGGAGAAATGGTCCTGAGTTAGCCGGAGGTGGATGGGGAGGGAGTTCCATGCCTTGGCTGCCAGGTAGGAGAAGGATCTTCCACCGGCGGTGGCTCTGCGGATGCGTGGAACGGCGGCGAGGGCGAGGCTGGTCGACCGTAGCTGGTGGGTGGGCGTGTAGAAGGTCAGGCGGTTGTTGAGGTACTTGGGGCCCAGGTCATGGAGGGCCTTGTGTGCGTGGGTGAGGAGTCTGAACGTGATTCTCTTGCTGATGGGGAGCCAGTGCAGGTCTCTCAGGTGGTCGGAGATGTGGCTGTGTCGGGGGATGTCCAGGACGCGTCGTGCAGAGGCGTTCTGGATGCGTTGGAGTCTTTGCTGAAGTTTGGCTGTGGTTCCGGCGTAGAGGGTGTTTCCGTATTCCAGTCGGCTGGTGACGAGCGCCTGGGTGACCGTCTTCCTGGTTTCGGTGGGGATCCATCGGAAGATCTTTCGGAGCATGCGCAGGGTGTTGAAGCACGATGATGAGACGGCGTTGACTTGTCTAGTCATCGAGAGGGAGGAATCCAGGATGAAGCCCAAGTTACGTGCATGGTCCGTTGGCTTGGGAGTGGTGCCCAGGGCAGGGGGCCACCAGGAGTCGTCCCAGGCGGAGGGAGATGATCCTAGGATGAGAACTTCCGTCTTGTCTGAGTTCAGTTTCAGGAGGCTGTTCTTCATCCACTCGGCGACGTCCTTCATCCCTTTGTGTAGGCTGGCTCTGGCGGTGGCTGAGTCGTTGGTGAGGGAGAGGATCATTAACAGAATATTCTGATGGACAGTATCAAACACAATCTAGTAATAAGGTTTTTGTTTTTAATACAGAACTAAGTGCATCACTCCCGCTATTTATTAGCACTGCATATAAATATTACTATTGTGTAATGCAGGGGTAGGTACTTAATTTACTGACTTTGGAAGGATTCAGTAATGAGTCAGATGGTCTTGGCGAGAGTTTATTTATTGAGCCACCTTACTGAATGCTTGATAGTAATAGTAGGTCTTCAAACCTTTAAAGACCTTTCTGAAATTTTTAGTAGAAACGTCAAGGACTGACTAAATATGGAATCTTAACTACACTCATCATTTCTCTTCAGCTAGGTTTTAATTATAAAGACACCCACATGCACATGAATACACATGTTATTTTTTTATGCATTTGTAGTTTTATTAAATACACATGTTGTATGGTCTTTTCTTGTCTTACTCCTTTCCGCCCTGTCTTCCCTCTTTGTTCAGCCTGAGGATATTTAGAATGTTGTATGATGTCACAGAATGTGGGGTGACTCATGTTAGTCAGTTGACTCCAGGCTGAGCAGAAGGAAGCTGCTCCTGGTGGGGCCTTCTTACCAACTTACTTACTGGACTACCTACCACCTGGCTACTTACCTCTTCACCTCTGAAACCTATCCTGAATAAAAAAAACTTTCTGGAACTACTACCTGGCCTCAAGTGAACTTCATACTACCCCATTTTGGCGACAATCTGGTCTTCTAACCCTGCGTGGATTCAAATTTAATAGGCCTTCACTTCAAGTAACCTACACTGCATGGACCTACACTTCAAGCAACTTTTCTACAGCAACTAAGGATTCTATAAATACTGCGACTACTTCATGAAATCCAAGCTTCAACCATCCTTGCGTTACCATCTGGCAGCCCCGGCCCCACCAGTGATCAAACTACACCGGTTAGCCTTACCTAGTCGTGCCAACTTCCAACTCAAGCTTGATGAGTCCTGTACTGTTTGCGCTGTTTGCAATCTTAACACCCTGCTTGGAGTGTTTTCCTTCAGCATGTACTTACATCCTTTTAGCCTTAACCAGTGCTCTTTGAATTCTGTCAACCTTATGAATGGACATTATGTGGCATCAAACCCAGCTGCGTCCCTTGAGCATTTTGTGGCATCACATTTTGCCAATCTTGTGCCCTTTGAGCACTCGGCTGCTGTGCCTTGTCCTGTGCGGCACTGGTGTTTTTTTTTTATTTATTATGACCTGGGCGTTTCACGTACCTTCTGCTATGAAACCTGGCAAACCTTCAAACACCTCTCTATCATGGTGTCAACTTAGTGCCAATAACTACAACAAAGACTGGCATACTTTCAGTATTCTGTCTACCATGATGTGTCTTCAACGCTACTTTCCCGTTTTACTTTGTGCACCGCCGAAGTTTCTGCGTGAAACCATCAAAAGGGAGGTACTCTTGTGTACTTATCTATTTCCCTTTGTGACTCTTGTACGATCACTGCACCATTATTATTATTATTTTTTTTAATAAACAGCCTTCCTACCTTAAGGGGGATTTGGGGGGCAGCCGAGCCACGAGGTCTGCCCCCCGGGCAGGTTTGGGAGGGGGAAGGGGTCTCAAGGGCTACTTAAGGGGGCTTCACTTCCGCCCAGCCACCATTTTAGGTATTGTAACCTGGTGGCTGGGTGTGAAGTATTGTAGCTTGTCCCACCCTCCCACCCTTAAGAGAGGGCTACGGGGTGGGGGGGGGGGAATTTGGCGGCCAATATCTGGTCAGGTGGCGGAGTTTGGGACAGGTGCACAGGGGAGGTTTTTGCTGTATGGATTTGTCGCTTGGAGCAGGTGCAGGCGGAGTTTGGGTTGATGTTGGCCAAATTTGGCTGGAGTTCGGGTCTTTATCATGATGTTTGGGCATTTGGGGAGCGGGAGTGGGGAAAGGGAAAACAGTTTTGGAGTTACATTAGAGGGGCTTAGTTACAGTTGCAATAAGGCAGATAGGTCTGCAGTTATTGACAGGTTTTGTAGTTAAGATGTAGGGGAGAAAATGGATACATGAGGATGTTATGGAATTGTATATCTGTATATGCAGGGTGGGGGGATTGTATCATGTGGGGATCGTAGGGGTGGAGGGAGACACAAACCTAAGGGGTCAGGTAACTCGATGTTTAGAGAGGTGTTAGTTTTGTGAGGCGGTTGCCAGTTTTAGTACATGTGATGTGCACCTGTTTCAAATAAAGCGGCCTTTTACACACAAAATGGTAGTCGGTCTTGATTGCCCCCTTCATCCCTCCCAATGTCCGTTAGAGTCAGCGCGAGCCTTTCATCACCTCGTGCGCATCTCCTTGACTCGTGACATCTCTTGTGACGCTCACTGTTTCTTTATTGCCAAAGCATGTTTTTGAGCTTTGGCGTGCTGCGAGCCATCAGGCGCAGCATCACCATGCCTGCCGCCATCTTGTGGCTGGCGGGTGCACTATAATACATTGGAAGCGCCCATTTTCCTGTCTTCCTGCCAATCACGTCCTCCACGATGTCCTTTTACTACTGTACATATTATTCAACTCCTGCTCCTGCTTTCACTGTGATGCCCTGCGGGCTGGATGAAAAAGACTTTCCCCACAAGGTACTGTTTGATTTTTCTATTATATGTTCCCATGGAGATTTCTACTGAGCCGTTTGTGTCTCCCATCATCCGAATGACTGCAGTGACTACTTCTATTGTTTTAGTCTATTGTTTTCAGATACCCTCCTGCATCCAAATGTCTACCGTGACTACTTTATTTATTTTAAATTTGTTTTTTTTATTCTTTACAGCGTGTAGCCTACAGTGCATTATTTTGTGCTTGCGATATACTATATTACTTGTACTTTTCTTGCCATTCAATTCTTGCGCAATTATTTTCGTATTATATTGTTATTTTAGCATGAAATTTACGTTATTTGTGGGTGCATACGTTACAATTAGTGGGGCTTTCACCCTTTTCAGTTACAGGCTTACTTCCTGGTATTCTGACAGTTTATGGTATTCTGACAGTTTATGGAGTTTCTGGTATTCTTTGCGTTTTTTTAGACTTGTTGCGCAGTTTTCATATGTGTGAGGCTTTCACCCTTTTCTTTTACAGGTTTTCTCCTGTCATTTTAGAGTGTTTGGAGTTGTGTTACTCTTTACGTCTTTTTAGACTTACAGCAAAGTTGTTACTTTTTACTTTATTACCCTTATTTTTGGGTTGAGTGTAGGCGTACATTTTCTGTTCTGTTTGACTTGTCTAGGTACTACATACTTAGTTTTCTACGGCTGCGTTTACAGACGTATTCTTTTTACAGTATTGGTTCACTGTGTGCTCCCAGCCTTCTTTTCTTTGTTTGCCGGTTATTGGTTCTTATGCAATGTCTGTTGTTTTACCTGAGACGTCAGGTGTACATTCATGGTATGTTTGATTTTATTTCTTCTTTACATTCTACTTGATATTCTTCTGCGATGTGTAGGCGTACATTTTAGTTTTTACGTGGTACTTTTCAGATTGCCTACATTCTACATTACACATACATACATTTTTCATCAACGTTTTTGTGCTATGGTCCCTTTGTTTGCAGCGCTGGTTTGCTGTTTTCTCCATTTCACATTACGTGGGGTTTGCCTTGACGTCAGGCGTACAAGTTCGGTATGTGTTGTTTATTTGCATGAGACTGTTTTTTCACTTCAGGTTTTCGGCCCATGTTCTCTTGGTTTTCTTTTCTCCTTGTGAAAAAGGGGGCTGGTGTTCGTGCCTTTGTTTTGCTACAATTTTCCTTGATTGTAGAAGTGCATTTTTCCTTTTACAGCGTTTCTTTCTTTTCTGTTTTATTACTGCTTATTGTTTTGTATTTTAATATATTGTCGCATATTTCTTTTGAAATGTTATTTCACCTTTGCATTTCTGCATGCTACGTAATATTTATTATTATGTTTAACATTGTTCTTGTTTTACCTTGTACTCTGATCTTACTTCTTCTTCTTTTCTTTTTCCTTGTAAAGAAAGAGGATATGTTGTATGGTCTTTTCTTGTCTTCCTCCTTTCCACCCCGTCTTCCCTCTTTGTTCAGCCTGAGGATATTTAGAATGTTGTATGATGTCACAGAATGTGGGGTGACTCATGTTAGTAAGTTGACTCTAGGCTGAGTAGAAGGAAGCTGCTCCTGGTGGGGCCTTCTTACCAACTTACTTACTGGACTACATACCACCTTGGCTACTTACTTCTTCATCTCTGTAACCTATCCTGAATAAAGATACTTTCTGGAACTACTACCTGGCCTCCTGTGAACTTCATACTACCACAACACACTACATCCAAGATGCAGACCTGCCAACTCACATGCTAAGTCACATGGTCGAGGATCCGATATCGCATGGTGCGGACATAGTTAACTGAATATTAGTGCCGGGAGCAGGTTTCCAGCAAATTGTTTGGAAGGTGTACCAGCTGATACCCATTATGGGGTGTGGAACCCAGGGCTGGACTGGAACCGCAAACAAGCCCTGGCAATTATGTCGGACTGGCCTCCGAGGGAGGGAGGAGGTATGCTGGGGGAAACACTGCTGCTGCACTTTTATCAATGGAGCAAAAACGGCCCCAACCGGTTCAAAGCTGGCCCACCAGGGAAATGCCAGGTGCCCCCTATGGCCAGTCTGGCCCTGGTGAAACCTCCCCAGGACATCAGTGGCAGCCTCAGAAGCTTTGACTTTTTTTGGGTGATGTGGGGGGTGAGGCGGTGAGTGCCTCATGCTGTGTTCGGCATGAAACCCTGCACCCTCAAGGCCTCGCACCCTCTATCGCTGGCTTCCCAGGTTGGCAGGCCTGCAGCTGGGTAGCAGACAGTGCAACACAGAAAAAGGAGTGAACAGTGACTTCAGGAGCAAAACATGTACAAAGTTTTCAGTTACCTTGATGGTACTTCGAAGACAATATACATAGGGCATGGCAGCACACATTTGGTGGGTGGGTTATAATGCTGATTTAGATCAGCACACATTCATAGAGTGGTAGGGGACTTGCAGTTGAATAGAGGGCCTTGTATTTCATTTTTTAACATTTCATATGAGGGATAAGTTCCAACTGCAGCGGGGATGGAATTCCACACCTTATATCTGCTCCACAAGCATTGCATGAGTGGCACTTTGTCCACATACACAACAATCAGGCACTTCATGTGTAGCCACAATAGAATATTTAATCACCATGAATATGTATATAGTATGGTAGGTGCATGTTAGAAAAGCAAATGGGTCCCAACCCCTTCGCGGGGTAGTGGGGCAGTCGTAATAGTGAAGCAGTAGACCCCTCACACACCTATGTTACTGAGATACTGCACAGACAGCATGCAATAGAAGCATTCTTCACTCATACAGAAGCAGCACACTCAGAACAGCAGCAGTGCTGGTTGGCCTCAAGCTAACTAGTACCAGACAGGCAGACCAGTAAGGAATGTCAATTACAACAGGAACAGCAGAGGCAAAGGTGCTGCAAGTTTACCCCCCATACAGCGACCTAACTCCGATTTTAAGAGCTTAGGGTTTGGAGAGACAAGTCGTGCTTAATTTGAGCCAGTGGTTTCCAGTGCTCGCCATCGGCACTCATTTGTCAACACCAACACTTGTGACGGCTGCCAGCTGTTTGTGTAATTTTGAGATGAGTAGGACAACAGCTGTTTAATAATTGAAAAGAACGAATGCATGCCGCCCATACCATTCGCTGAACTTTGGGTGCCTCTAAGAGCCAGAATGGGCTCAGTTGTAGCTGTGTGGTGGTTAGTAGTTGTGTAGGTACCGCCATTGGCAGCGTTGGAAGGTGCTATGGGTGGTGAGAGCTGCAGCAGCCTCCTGGCAAGGGCCCTGCCACTTATTTTATTTTTTAATTAATTAAGCACTGGACATGACAAAAGGATGTATTGTTGCAAGGTGTAAATAAAAGAGTATCCTGTGAGAACAACTTGTTTCAGTTCAGGAGACTGAAGGAAAGGACAGTTTCAGCCCTAACCAGGGAATGAGTATCCCAAAGAGGTTTCAGTTCTGTGGCCACCTCGAATGGCTGGTGCGTACTGAGTTGGGTTTTGGGAAATCGCATTTGCCATCTTTTTTTCTACATTGTCAATGTTGTGCTACTTAGCTAAGTGCTGTTTTGATGCGTAACAAGTTTATGGCCCACCATCCAATCAACACTGGGATTTGGATAAGTATTTAATTTATAAAAAGCAGTGAGCTGAAAAAGAATGGTACTGTTTGCCTGTGCCAGGTAAAGCTGGCAGCACTCCTCCCAACCTCCACCCTGGGTTCCCAGCTACGAATGGGCATTGCGTCTTACTTTCGCCCACGCACTAAGTCAACCGTGCTCTGCCAACCAGTCCAGTCGTGCCTGCCTGGGCACAGAACTTGACAGCGTGAGTCAGTCCCATTGTCACGTGAATGCATCATCGTTGCCCACGGGAGAATTGGGAGACTTCCAGGCAGAGGGTTGCCTATGGAGGGGAAGCCGCTGTTGCCCGACATGTTCCCGACTCTGCTATAGGTCTCAAACTACCACATTGGCAGCATCAGCTCTACTGGGCACAGTTGTTCAATTCAAGATTACGCTTCAGTTGCCAAAGGTGGAGAGTGTTGGTTAGTTTTGCAATCAGCCATCAGGCTGTTCACTCACAAACAAATGGGAGTAATTAACTGTTTGGTTAATTGAGGCGAGATTCTAACTGGGGCAGGAATGGAAACCCTGCGGCAAGTTTGGATGCTTCAACTTCACTGATGTAAATGAAGTAGCATCTGAGGACAAACCGTTCACAAAACCCTAGTACTAGTTGGTGGAGAGAAACAAAGAACTTTGAAATGATATGAAACAGGTATGGACCCAATACACTCACAGTACCCCCAGTAAATGAGGTCTGTGGAGAGAGGTTTGCACAGCAACTCCACCGCTGCTCAGCTCTGGGACCCTCTAGCGTGAGACCGATTCACATGTCCGTTGCCTACTTTTTCCATGGTCCTTCCCAATTGTCGGAGGCTGGAAAGCAGGCAGAATGGACAGGGGTCGTCTCCACTTAGGGCATCAATGAAAGGCACGGTGGTGACTATTATGCTTCTATCCCTTCCATTGCTCACATCATCAGCAGCAGCAACCCTCAAAAGAAAACAAGATACTGCACCCAGAACCCTAACGTGCACTGTGTTCACTCAAAGTGTAACATTATCTCTCCCAGGATAGCAAAACCACATTTTAAAGATATTAAAAAAGGACCTCGATCCATCCCTGCTACAATATCCAAGAATTCTGAACTCGCTCTATCCAATCATGTGAAGAGATGCATTCCTTGAGGGGTGTTCAACACTGTTACCCCGACAGGCTTAGAATAAACAAAGTCAAAATAGAGTAGCAATCCACAGGCAGCTACGTGTGCAAAACACGGTTTCAATGACTATTAAAGAAACAAATCAATATAGCGCAGCTTGGCACTGATGTCTGCAGGTGAGTTAGGTACCGAAAGGCAATAAGAAATGTCTCAGTAACCTGTCATGAAAGCCCTTCATGCATCTCAATAACGAATGGCTGCACAAATCTGCGACTTTGAGTAGCCACATCTCTGTGTTCTGATGCAAACTTTGGTATTCCTGAAACTTAAAACATGTAAGAGATGAGTACCTTAGAAATACATTCATCACACTTATCCCGATTAGTTAGCTGTGTAGAACATATACTCTCTGAGGAAGATGAGTCTGGTTTATTCTAAACTCGTGTGCCACTGCAAAAGGTCATTACCGGCATTAATATTCTGTGCACCCTCTATTAGCATAATTTAAACTCCTTACTGGAAGTCCGAATGACTTACTCATATCTTTTATACATATCATGTGTAATATTGACTTGTTCTTAGAATTCGTCCTGTTACTTCACATATTCAGTCCCAAATGCAATGCAGCAATTTTTGCAGTCCATGAAATGTTGAAAATTAGGTGTTCGAGATAGTTCAAGTTCGTTCTTACAGCGCAACTCAACTTTCGGAATATTTCTCTATATTCCCAAATGCCCTCCAAGAAACTCCAAATGATTCAATGATTCTTTGCAAAAGGAAATCCTAACTCTGTGTATCAATGTACTGGTTCAGTAACATTATATCACAATTGCCTCTCAGGGATGACCTAAAATGCAAAGGAAGGTGTACCGAATATAATTCCAAGATGGCTGTTTGGGGCATCCAAATAACATGCAAGTGTGTGGACTGCAGGAAAATGTAGGTCATCATTTGAGTACCATTGTTTAATGCATTCTCCACCGAAAGCCTAATACCAAACAGTGCCAAACTCTGCCAGGACCACTCGTGTTTCCTTCTCTGGTATGGCCTCAATGTAGACGAGTTTGAACTATTGCTCTCCCGTGCCAACCTAGTCTTAAGCAGTAAGCCATACATCTGGAGATGCCTCCTGGCACCTGATAAAATATTGTCTCTTAGGAGGTGAATATCCTCATTTTTGCCATGGTGGTAATCCAGTCAACTGTTGATAAAATCATGATAGTCTGCAATCCAGGCTTCACATCTTTTATTCACAAGAAGATGTTGTTTATGAAGCCACCTAGCCCTCTGTCGCATTGAACAATCACCACTCCCACTGCAAATAAGTATATTTTTTTGCTGAGTGGATGGATCTTGTAGGTGCAACCTAAATGGGGCTGTCCGGCCATTCCAGCCTCAAGGTCTGCACAGTCTGCACTATCCACACATCTCCATTATTTCTTCTCATTTGTAGAACAATGACACCAGACTGCTCAAAAGATATCGAGGATGAACAAGAATGAGGCTCACCTCAAGAATGGGGCTGTTCTTTGCACTCTCCTCTCCATCGCTTGAAACACTGTTTTTCAGTCTAGACAGAAAGAAGTTGTTGTCCGTGTGATTGTCCTACTCTGGCTGACGCAGCTACAATATCCCTAAAACCTCTGATTGTAATAGATTAAGGGCCTGATTACGAGCTTGGCGGCCGACTGCCATACCGCCACGGCGGCAGTCTAAATAAGACTGCAACGGCAGCGGTCTCCCACCTGCCGAATTACGATGTTCCCGATAGGCCGGCATCAGTTTTTCTGATGGCGGTGAATGTTTTTTCACATTTGTCAATGAATGTGTGTATATTTTGATTGCACAAGTGTCAAAAGTACACATATACATGACATGTAAAAAAATACCTACTACCTATTGCTGGAGTCTGGACCATGTCCAGTCTAGTTGATGGTTAAATAATACAAAACAGACTTACCTGGATTTCGGCGCCAAAAATGTAGTTTTTTTCAGGGTCAAGAAGCTGCTGTGAAGGGGGTCCTGGAGGAAGGGATACATGTCGGAGACTGAAAGGGAGAAAAGGAAATGGGTGAGTATGCATCTGAAAACCTTTAATTCTGGCCACTCGAAGCAGGCAGTCCCACCACCACAGTTGGCTCGTCCGAAAACCAACTCGTAATTCTGAGAGAGGTGAACCGCCTCTGTACCACCCTATGAAAGCGGCTTTCCCCCAACTAATGCCGTGTCGGTGGGCGAATTGCTGTTGTGTGTCGCGGTGCTCCGGTAGTCTTTAGAACAGCAATCCGACAACATCGTAATGTGGATGGTGGACCGCCTAGTCAGCAGAGGTGAATCCGACGTCGATGTTACGGCAGTGGTGGGACCAACAAACTCATAACCAGCCCCTAAGTACCAGACAGGCGGTTACTGCCTTGTCAAGCCATCACAAAAACCCTGGAAGGAAACAATCTCCTGTTAGTCACTTAACAATTGTCGCATGTCTGGATGTAACTGGTGTTAGGCACTGATGCATACTAAAAAATAATTTAAGAGTTTTGCAGAGTTGGTCCGACTGTGTGGAGGTAAAGTGGAGGGAGTCATCGTGATTTGGTGAGTGCATGCTAGCATCTTGCTTGTTTTGTTTGTACATACTTTCGGAAAAGTAGTGGCCCACATATAGGGTTAAACATCACTGAAATTTTAAATGTGAAATTCTATTAACACTTTCAGTTCACAAGAACTCTCCTTACTGGTCACTTGGAACAATCCACATTGGCAATACTACATTTTAAGAAGTGAGCTGCAACTATCAGTGTCAAAACGTGCTATGTTATTTAAGAAGCTTGCTGGTTTTCTCGTCTTCTTCCATGCCAGACACTAGTCCGATGTCTACAAACAGAAACATTAAAGTGTTCCCGGTGTCATCAATACCAGTTGACACACAGGTCTTAATATGTCTTCTTTTTCTGTCAACTTTACGAGCTGGGCACAGGAGTAAACAAACATTGGCAAAGTCATGTCTGGCTTGAATTTTGAATCTTGACTGAACATTTTAAAACGCCTCCTGCAGTGAAACACAAAAAGGCAATTATAATCAATGGATCTACGAGAAAAATAATTATGAGTAATGATTCAAAGTGCTTTTGAGATGTAAAATATTACCTCATTCATTACAATGAAAGCATTTCTCGGAAGTTGGAATAATAGATCATACAGCTAACAGCATGAATTGATGCTATTTATTTTTCTTCAGGAAATGTCAATTCTCCTTTAGGAATCTCAAACATTGTGAAACGAATATGTTAGCATCTGTCGCTCCAACTTCATCTCCAGGATCACTGTGTCACCCGCCTCAGGCCTTGGGCATTACACCAGGAGTCTTTTTCTCATTTCTTTATCCATCCACCTGCAGCGTTGCATCTTGCAAAAGTAATCAGCCACTCGACATCAAAACCCAATCTGTAGACCTAGGGTGTATCATCTTGTCGGTCTGCCACATGAGCACAGAAAATATACTGAGCTGATGATGTCTTAGCCTCATCTCCCTTGTATCAAAGAAACCCAACCCGAAGCCTGTGTTGGTATCTGCTCCAAGGCCAATTTTGATGTAGCCATTGCATCTGTGTCATTTTTGTTTTTTTGTTTAAAAAAAATATATATATATTATTTTGTCAGCAAACAGTCAAAAAACAAAAGGCACAGCACAGTACAGAAAATGCCGAAGGGAAGGAAGAAAAAAAATAAAGATAAAAAAAAAACAGCTCAAGTACCCATAGCAAAGCTTACAATCAAACCTTGGTCTCTAATTACAAGTTTTTTTTACCTCTATAAAACAAAATAAATAATTGGTGCGTAATTTCATATCCATTTTGATACAGAGGACCACAATTTCTGGCCGAATATCTTTCTTCTCCTACCCTTTTACTTATACATTGCCATCTCTAAGTAATATATCGATAAAAGTCTGGATTGCCAATTGCTAAAGATAGGTGGATCTGCGTCGAGCCATTGAGTTGTTACACACAGTCGATACATTGACATACATATAAAAACAAACCCTTCCTCAGATTCAGACCTGGCCCCCCCTACATTTTCTTGCAAACCAAATATAACCAATTCCGCCGACAGTTGTATACAAATGCCTAAACTATTATTCAAAAAATATTCTATGTCCTTAATAAACTTGCTTAATTTAGGGCACAGAAAGAACATATGTATAGCATCTGCGGTGATTTCACCACATCGATTGCATTTGCTTCCTCCATCAGCATTCCATTTAGCTATTTTTCCGGGGGTATAATATAAGTCAAATATTGACATGAAATGCTGGCTCTTCAAGAACCCATTAAATAGAACTTTAATAGACACTTCAATTATTCTTTCCATATCAATTTTTTCCATCCCTAATCTACCTTGCTATTTTTCCTCCCAGACAGACATATCATCCTCTAAATTATTAATCATTAGTTGATAGATAAGACCAATTCTTGATCTTAGGCGAACAGCTTCCAAGATTTTGGCTTTATTTATTATAACCTGGTTTTGAGATATTTTCTGTTCGACAAAACTGCGGACCTGTAGATATTTAAAAAACTCTGTTCGTGCTATATTATATTTTTGTTGTAAAAATGAAAAAGAAACTACCTGACCCCCTTGAATTAAATCCCCCAAATGACGTATACCTCCCTGATTCCATCTAGTCATTACTTGGTCTCTAAAGATGTCTGGTAATAAAGGACAATTACTTAAGGGAGTATAATACCTCAAATTCAATTGTAAGCCAATTCTCTTTTTTATCTTACGCCAAACGTCAAAGGCTGTCATAATAATTTTAAATTTGTTTTTTTGTAGTAGCTAGGTTCGATTATGCGTACTAGACATTGTCGGGCCTCCCTACCCAATACCATCTCGTATATTGAAGGGCTAAATGCCTCCTCCCTGTCAACATCTGGTAGCAACAGGACCCCCATATGTTGCAGTAGAGCAGCCCAATAATATAAACGAAAGCTAGGAATCCCCCAACCTCCTCTGCCTCTAGGTAATATGCACAAATGTCATGGCCCTCCTGGTCCTACGAAAGTTCCACAAAAATCTTCCACACATTCCATTGCATCTGTGTCGATAGAAATATCATCAATACCATCTGCATTATTTCTGTGCCCCATTTCCCTTCCTATAGGTAGGAGACACTACCATTGACATAAATTATTATTAAAAATGCTCTATCGACTTTATCATATGGGCACACCTAATGTTGGGCCCTTGGCCACAAATTCCAATGGTACCATTGCGGCAAAGGTCCTCAAACATTTTTTTACTCTGAGCCCCGCTAAGCTAAATGTTTTGATGATGATGTGAGGAGGCAAGATGGCCGCTGACAGGTTGTGATGAGGAGTCGCTCCGGGCTACCTCCTGGCTATACACCCTGTAGGTGGATGCTTAGGATGAATCCCTGTTCCCCAGATGGCGTTTGAGATCTGGCTTCGTATAAGCCTGTTGGGGTCCTCGTTTGTCAGGAAGGTGGTCAACAGAAGATTTGGTTTTTGTTGGCTGCGACTGAAAGCAGCAAGCCGTTTCAGTGGAAAGTGTGCTGACAACCAGGTGCACAAGATGCCGCTACCACCGCGACCTTTGAGGCCAGAAAAGGAAAAAGAAAAGAATAAACCGCAGCCGGATCTCACTGCAGGCAAGCAGAAGCAGAATGCGGACCCTGGGAAAAGCGAGGTAGTATCCGGATTACAGAGGGCACCGGGGGCCATGTGGAAATCAACTGCCCCAGTCTCTACGCCTAAAGGAAAAAAAGCGGAGCTACGCGGCAAGGCGCTGATGCCGGTACAAGAACGGTCCAAAAGCGGCCCCGCTGTAACAACTAAAGAAAGTGCAATCAACGCGGACATTCAGGCAGCGGGTCCCCCGGCCAAGAATAAAGATATGGGTATGAGGCAGCCTACCGTGATTGAGGCGTTTACCCCAAAAAACTCTCTGCAGCCCGATGGCGGATTAGCAGGCACCGGAGGGGTCCTCGAGGACGCTGCAGAGGACGTTCCCGCAGATGCTGCTTTGGTTGCTAGGCAACAGCTACTCACTGAGTCAGACAGCGAGGACGGCGGCGATGGCGGGTACGGCAGGAGTAGAAGCAAAGCTAGAATTGACAGAGCGAGTAGGGGAAATGACAGTGAGATTGTTGTGGATCTAGAGGTGGACATGAACGCGGGTAAGGATCACAGCGATGAGCAGGCTGGAATGTTGATAAGCCAACCTCATGATAAAGTAGGATACACGGCAATAAAAGCTAAAGCTGCAGGGAATGCCGATATGCTTGAAGCCCTTATGCAGGTCGAGGCTGAAATGAACGCTGGAAAGTCATGGGGCAGCACGGTTAGTCTGGCAAAAAAGGGCAAATCATCAAAGATAGTTGAGGTTTCTGAAGGGGCGGAAGGCTCAGTTGAAGGAGACTGTTTCTTTTCAGTTAATGAAGATACGGATGAGTCGCTAATGAGTGAGTCTGACACTGAGGAGGACGGAGAGACTACTTCAGGCTTGAGCTCATCAGGGAAGGAAAGTACTCAGAAAAAGAGAAGGGTAAAGGGAAGAAAGTATGGACAAGGACAGGGATCCCCGGTGGGGGGAGGAAAGAAGCTTCTCTGGGATTACTCAGCGACGTCGCAGACGTATGTGGATGAAAGGGACGCAGGTGGAGTCGCTTCTGATGCAATCCCACTCCCAGCACAGCTGCAAGCCCCATTTGACATGATCACTAGTACTTTAAAGCAAATTCAGGGGGAGGCTAGAGCTGAAAGTCGAAGGGCAAGACACGCAACGAAAAAAATCCATAATACACTAAATAAAGTCAACAAACTCTATGATGGTATTGTAAGTAGAGTTACGGAGGTGGAGGAGAGGACAGGGAGACTGGAGGATGAGGTTGAAGCCTGGCAGGACTTTAAAGGAAACCAAGAAAAGATAGCGGAAGACTTGCTCTGGAAGATGGAGGAATGTGAAAACCGCCAGCGGAGGAACAACGTTTGCCTTTTGGGAGTGGAAGAAGGGACAGAGGGGCAGAATGTTTTAAAGTTTGTGGTAAATTTCTTAAAGGGAGCGTTTCCGGAATCCGACTGGCAGTGGGAAAAGGAAGTTCAACGGGCCCACAGATTCCCATTCACAGTTAAGAAAGCCAGGGGTGGGGGGGGCCAACCACCTCTCCCCAGAGCTATCCTAATTTATGTAGGTAACTACCTCCTCAGAGAAGAACTTTTGGAAAAGGCAAGGCCAGATAATAGACGAACATTTGAGGGGACCACCTTCTTCACTAGACCGGATTTCTGCCACGTGACGGTAGAGAGGAGATGGAGGCTGAGGCAGCTTATCAAACCATTTCAGGCAGTGGGCTCTGAGGCGTACCTGTTATTTCCAGCAAGACTGAAGGTGGTCGTAAGAGGGAAGGTGCTAATGTTTTGGTCAGAGGTTAAGGCTCAGCAGTTTTTGGAAGAGCTTAAACAGCAGAAGAATGGTTGAAGCTCTTAAATTGTATCCTACTGGCTTATTCATTAAAAGGAGCACGGAGCACTGTAACTAAGAAGTAAAATGGGAAAGGGGAGGATAGGCACATGGGGGATACAGGGGAACATAGGGGTTTGTGGGGGGGTCGGGGGGTGGCTAGCGACAGCCACGGTCTACAGCGACCACACATAGGTCCAATGGACCTATTTGCCTGTAAAGGGGGGGAGGGGGGTGGGTCAGGAAGGGAGGGGAAGGTGGGACAGGGAGGGTTAAGGGGGTCAAGGGGGAATAAAAAATGTAGAGGAAAAGGTGTACAAGGTTTAGTACGACACAGGGATGGACAGTTCAACATACACATTATTCGGTTAATTCAGCACATTAGTAAGAATTTAGAATAGAGAATAGAATAGAAGGTGATTTATAGAGCGCATGGCTGCCCGAGAGCGTCCCAGCGGTTTATGTTTGGTCTCATAGACCAGGGGAAATGTATGATATCCCTTAAATGAGCTGTAGAATTGCCACTATAAATGTCTGTGGTTTGAACGCCTCTGCTAAAAGGCTTAGGGTGGCTGCACTTTTGAGATTGCTGAGATTAGATTTAGTATGCTTGCAAGAAACACACGTGGAGGCATCTAAGAATTACCTTTTGGGGCATTTAGGGTTTGCGGTGCTGGCCATTTCTAAACAAGGGTCTAGAAACAGGGGGGTAGCAATTCTAGGTAGAAGTAGGGATGTGGTGGTAATAAGGAAGAAGGAAGATCAGTGGGGTCGATGGGTGATTGTGGAACTAAGTTTAAAGGTGATAAATTCACCCTCGCTACAGTCTATGGGTCAACGGAAGACGATCCTGAGGTTTTTCATTACTTGGATGCGGAGTTAGCACACTGGTCAGAACCAATTGTACTTTGTGGGGATTTTAATATACATGATCCCTCGAGTTCATTCTTACAGGCAGGTGGTCATTACGCAGGTAGGAAAAAGAAAACCTATAGGGCTATAGTAGGGCTAGTTGCCCATAACTCGTTGACTGATCCATGGGTTAAGATTCTTCCAAATAAAGATGCCAGTACATTCTATTCAGCTCCCCATAGAGTCCTTGTTAGGCTGGATTATTTTCTGATCTCGGGATCCCTGATGGGGGGGCACAGATTGAAAAACAACTGCGAGTGGTGTTGGATCATAGCCCGGTTATCTTAACTATCAAGATAGGCCAAGGGGTGAGGAAGGAAGCACAATGGACATTTGAAAGAGCATTTTTGAGGGATGAGGGGTGTAGGAGGTATATGGAGGGTTGGATCAAGGGGTTTTGGGATATTAACAGAGGTACGGCACCACCAGGGGTGGTTTGGGATGCCTTTAAGGCAGGGGTTAGGGGAGAGACCCTGAGTTTTGTTCTCTCATCTCAGAAAAAGGAAAAAGACAGAATTAAGAAGATAAATAGAGAATTGCTGAAAACAGAAGAGGAATTGGGAATAGCTATAGAAGATCAGCTCTCATTGGAACAATATCTACTTAAAATTGTTTCATTAAAAGCCACAGCAACAGAACATATAGCTAAAAAAGCAGCAGACAACTATTTGATTAGGAAAGAAGGAGCTTATGAGTTCAGTAAGAAAGTGGGACACTTGCTAGCTGTCCGCACTAGGCAGAGATTGGCAGCAGCGGATATAATGGAAATCAGGGATGAGCAGGGAGTTAATATCCAAGATACAGAAGGAGTGAGGGAGGTGTTCTGGTGGTTCTATGCGCAGTTATACCAGGAGGGCAGCTTAAGAGAGGTAGAGAAGATTGAAAGTTATCTAAGTGGCATTATCCCGCCATGTTTGGTGGAGGAAGACAAGGAGGAGCTGGAACTACCCTTTCAGATGGAGGAGTTATTAATGGCATTGAGCACTCTTTCTCCTGGAAAGGCTGCAGGCCCGGACCAGATTCCGGTTGAATTTTATAAAACTTTCTTTAGTGCCCTGGGGCCTGATATGTTTGGGGTTATGAAGCTAGCTCAAACTGGGGAGGCAGTACCTGACTCATGGGGCAGAGCTGATATTATTGTAATTTAAAAAAAAGGGAAAGCCCCAATTCAACCAGGCTCCTACAGACCGATTACGCTGATGAATGCGGATGCTAAAGTCTATTCGAAAATGCTGGCTAAGAGATTAGCAGGGGTTGTTGAGAATTTGGTAGTTTGTTCACAGCATGGGTTTATACCAGGCAAAGGTACTACAGTGCATACAAGGCAGGTGATTACAATGTTCGACGCTGCTGGTATCCTGGGAGACCCTATGGCGGCACTGTTTTTGGATGCTGAGAAAGCATTTGATAGGGTCTCCTGGGAATATCTATGGCAAACCTTAAGATGGGGTGGCATAGGGGAGCGGTTTATTAAAGCACTGCAATCATTATATAAGAACCCTAGCGCCAGAATTAGGGTCAACAGAGGACACTCAGCGGCAGTGAAGATAGAAAGAGGAACCAGACAAGGTTGCCCTTCATCTCCTCTTCTTTTCGCATTATATTTAGATCCTTTTTTGCGTAGGTTGGAAGGTAATCAGGCGATCCCCCCAATGAGATTGAAGGGCTGCGTGGCTAAAACCTTGGCTTACGCAGACGATGTGGCTGTTTTGACATCTAACCCAGAAAGAGCTATTAGAGAGGTTGAAGCTGAGGCTCTTAATTTTGGACAGGTTTCGGGCTATAGTCTAATTAGGGCTAAAACCCAAATAGTTTGTAATCAACATGTTGTGGGGTGTACGGATAAAAGGGTTACGGGCTCCGCGGTATATTTGGGGGTAATAATTTCAGCGGATGTGGGTACTGTGGTACAGAGGAATATGACTCCCTTGATGAGTAGGGTAAAATTGGATTTGGAACGACTGAATAATTTGCATCTCTCTTTAGTGGGGTGTACGAATGTTATTAAAATGTTAATACTGGCCACATTCTTATATTTGTTTAGGGCAATACCCCTTTATTTCGAGGTACAATGGTTCAATACACTGGAAGCTGTCCTTAACAGATTCATATGGGCGCAGGGTAAAACCTGTAGAGCATATAGGTTCATGACCCTTCCTAGAGAGAGAGGAGGGTGGGGAGCACCTGACTTCAGGTTATGTTATTTGGCAGCCGCGATTCAATACCTCCAAGGGCTAATTGGAGGGGCAGGCCTTGATCAGAGAACGATGGACAGCTCTGATAGGGTTTATGCAGCAGTTTTGGGGGAGGAGGTGGAAAATTGCTTTTTAAACTGTACAGAGTTTGGATATTATAAAAGAACTAGATTCAAGACATTGGAAGCTGGAATTAAGATCTGGACTGCTCTTATGAAGAAAGTGGGTATTGGGAGATTTAACTGGTATACAAGGTTGCTGAAAAATAGGTCTTTTCCACCTGAAATTTTTGGGGACAGGACGATGGAGGGTTGGGCAGCAAAGGGGATTGTTCAGGTAGGGGATGTGATGAATTCAGCGGGCTTTGTGCAGTTTACAGAGTTGATGGAGAGGTTTGGATTAGATAGACGGGATTTTTTTAAATTCCTGCAGATAAGGAGTTTTCTGGGGACGAAGCTAGGTGGGCGGACTAGGTTTAATAGAGTGGACCTTATGGAGAAGATTAGGCTAGGGGGAGATCACTCAATACGTAGCTTTTATGCAAGCCTCGCAGAATTAAAGCAGGACGATAGGGACAAGTATGGTCGTAAGTGGGCAGAGAAATTGGATGGAGAAGTTGGATGGTTTCAGGAGTCATTGGACTTAGGAAGAACGATACTTTGCTCTGCGCCATTGCAGTCACAACACTACAAAACTCTGTACCTACTCTATTACACTCCAGCCAGAATAGCGAAGTGGGGCGGCACTATGGGGATTTCGTGCCCACGCTGTAACTCACCAGACGCTGACATAGTACACATGTTTGCCCTATGTCCTCAGCTTCATTCTTTAATCAATGATATAGAGAGATTTTTGGACTCATCCCTAGATATGAAAATTACCCTTGAACCTGCCCAGATACTATTGGGAATAGTTGCTGAGGATACCTTTCTGGAGAGAGACTTTATATTTGTCGCCATGGCTGTATATAGGCTCTGCATAGCAAGGGCATGGTTGGATAAGAACCCACCAGGTATGCAAGTATGGCTCGCTAATCTATTGGCAGCGTATAATTTGGAAAAAGCTATATATGCAAGGGAAGGCAGGAGAGGAAGACAATTGGGGTTAAGAATATGGGAACCCATTAGTAGGTGGCGGGCTGGATTTGGGATATCATGAGAAGATACTGTTCTGGGTAACATCTTTAGGAATGCTCATGTATTGGGATAATTGCTTTGTTTGGCTGGATCAAGTTTTGAAGCACTGTAATGCGTATTAATTATAGTAGTAATTTTATGTTTGTTTATGTATGTATTGGGTGATTTATTATGTTGTATCGGCTCAAGATGAAGTGCTGTAATGTCTTTTTCCAATGTTATGTGTAATGCTCAGTTATTTTTAATGTTTACTAATTATATAGGAAATTGTGTTGCACTGTCTATACATTGTGTTTAATTGGAAAATAAAAAAATATATTAAATAAAAGAAATTTTTTTTTGGATGTATGCCTTCCTCGAAAACTTTATGGGAAGTATTGGAGGATCAGGAGGGGCAGGGCTGAGCACAGGGGCCTGGGATTGAGAGATCGTTTAAGGGGTACTTTTTCTGGAGCTCATAATCCAGACTAAATGGGAGACTCATAAAAGAGTAAATGTATCAAACCAAACCAGAAATGTTAAAAAAACAGTGATCCAAATAATTGGGGGATTTGTGAGCCCCTCTCGCTCCTGGGAACCAATGCAACAGCACTTTCTGCACTAAGAAGGCCCTGTGGCCCTGAGTATCAAGCTGTCTCCTCTGCCTCTTTCACTCCTTCCCCACCATGCCTGACCATCACCCCAATCTTGAAACAGGCTCTCTGTCCTTTTCAGAAAATACATTAGAACCCATATGCTTCCCACCTATGCAGCAAGGGTGCTCTTTGGTGTAATGCTATTAAGGAATATGAGCCTGGTGCCTTTTTTTGTAAAGGAAGACAGTCATAATTGTGATGTTGTGGACCTTCCACACTGCTAGCCACAGTGCCACCGCATCTCCTTCATCAATTATAGCTACTAGCGGCTTCCTTGTAAGTGGGCTGTCTCCTCTGCCCTTTGTTAAAACAAGGGCCCCACCCCCTCCGTGCTGTTTCTCTGAGGTCCAAGCTAAGGTTTCTTCTTCTTCTTTGAATCACTACTACCCTCACTTGGGCCATTGCCCTGAGGATCAAGACAACAGTGGCACAACATGGGTGCACCGGGCACTAACGCAATCAGGGAACAACAGTAAAAAAAGGCATAATGGGGTTTCGTTGGCCCTTCACATTCCTGGGCCCAGATGCCACTGCACCTGCAGCACCAATGATGCATAAAGGATGTCTCCGCTGCCTATTATACTGCACCATTACAGCTAGGCCTAAGACCCAAAGCAGGCTGCCTGCCCTATTGTGTAAGAAGAAAGAAAGAAAGAAAGGAACAAACAAACAAACAAACAAACAAACAAAGAAAACGGGAAAGCCCCACACCTTTTCCCTCTTCTGCTTTTGTCCTCTGCAGCAAGGGTGACATAAGCCTTAATGCTAGCAAGAAAAGTCTGCATTACAGAGGTGGAAGCAAGCAGAATTTATGGGGACCCACATGACCATGTTTTTTTTACCGTTACAAGAACAGTTGCCATTCTTTTTGTTAAAAAAACAAGCATTCCGTCCCTGAACAGTTAATGCAAATCTTGAGGTGCCACTTGCTGAAAGAGAAGGGGGTAGGTCTCATGTACTGTGATGCCTGCGAATGGACAGAGGGCTATGGAACAAACAGGCCTTCCCGCCAGGGTGTCTGCTAACAGAAAGAAATGTACATGTGTGCAATTGTTTAATCACCAAAAGTAAAGCGTTAAGGCTTTCCCATCTTTTTATGTGTTTTGTAAAATGCAATACACATGCAAGGAGGGGAAAAACAAGGAGAAATGAAAACATTTCTCCTCATTACGCCTGCCACAATGCGGCTCAGAATAGTAGCTCAAATCCCAGTCCACAATTTTTTGTAGATAGGCAATTTCATCAAAACCCATGGAATTCCCATGCACTACCTATGGAACGCCCCATTGATGCAAGTTAAAGCAGACTTGCGTAATCTTTGGTTACAATACAACACAAATTGAAATTTGCAAAGAACTGTAAATACCAGCACAATCCTTTGTATCAGGTTTGTGTTAAAAAAGTAACGCAAACCCACAGAGATGGGAGAGTCAACAAATTAACAGGGAAGCAGAGCCAGTGCCGAGCCAAATGTCTGATTGGGCTCTGCAAGGCCATTCATGAGCCAAGCCCTAACAATATTTTGTTAATCATACATCAAACATCATGTAAAAATATGATACATTTTATTTAAAATTCAAAAAAGTCTATTTCTTTGACATATGGAACAGTTTTTTCCTTAGTCAATATGAATATATCACTGTATTGAGAAACATATATTAAAAGTTATAGTTTTGAATCACTCCTGCCATCTTTCTCCACCCTGACAACAATGTCATTGGTGAACTAAGGGACAAGCCTTGTCATGCGCATGGAGCAACATTATAATCTCATAAATCAAACTCGAGAAATTTTCATACAGCTCACACACTAAACTCACATATTTGAAGGTGTTTTCATATGTGATAATTAAAAAAAGAGGAGGCTCGTTAAAATATAATTTTTGTCAAGGAGTGCACAATTTTTGGAAGCAACAAAGCTGGGTTTGATCCCAGCTTTTCTTGTTCCACGGTGTACATGTTAGCCACTAAAGGGCTTATTCATGTTAACGTTTGCATTGCTCTTGCACCACACAACATCATGCAAGAGTGATGCAAACCTTAAGACAGATCTTTGAAGCCATGCAAAGCCACTTTGCATGGCTCTGAGTGGCCCCAAACATCTGGAGTAATGCAACACAGGGCAAATCGCAGTGTTGTATTAGCCTGCCCTGGGAAGGCGCTCCATGGGCATTGTGTGGGTGTTCCCACGTGATCCCATGGTTTATGACGCATTCATTACAAGATCTTGCAAACCTGAGAATGCACAAAAACTCTTACACCTTCCCAGGAGAGGCGCAACGAGGAGAAAAAGCTCTATTTCTCCTTGTTTCTTATTCGTTCTATGTGTGCTGCAATCTCTTTACACATGCAAATATTTTGTTTTGTTAAGAATTAGGACCCTTGGTGGGAGGTATAGAATTGGTGATCATGGCTGACTAGGGGTCATCCTATACCTTAAAAGGAGAACGTGTTCTCTGTAAATTTCTATGCAATATTGCAGAAGGCATACATACTAAGAACATATACAGAAAAAATGTTTGTATGACATACTATCACAGTTGAAATATCAATCTTCAAAAATACTACACGCATAGTTTTGACTACCACTCGACTACCACTAGATCGTCAGGGTAAGAGGTGGTCTAGAATTACTATTTTTGCTCCACATCTGTTTACCCTTACGATCTGGAGTTAGTCAATATTGTGGATGTAATACTTTTGTAGACTGAAATCTCGACTGAAATGAAGGGATCCCTTCACCAGAAAAATAAGTAATCAAGCAGTACATATTGACACAGAGTTTACATTTGAAGTATGTAAAATATCTATAAGTGAACGTGCAGCCAAGGTGGTCTCATGTTTGTTAGGGTGATAAGCACAGCATGAGTTAAAATCAAGTTCAACCCATTCAGTTTGAGCATGTAGGAGAGAGAAGGTTTTAGGAATAAGGAAACTTGGTTGGGCTTGCAGAGAGTATTGTGATGAAAGGCAATGTATGTCCCACGATGCACAAAGTATGGAAGGTAATGGTAACAGTGTAAGATGAATGGATTTGATTTCAATGAGGAAGCTGAATGAATTGCTTCACATGCATATGCCTTTCAGGACCTCAATGCCAGTATCTAGGTAGTACTGCACCCTATACATAACAAAAGTAAGATGATAGCTTTGCTTAAAAAGGCAAATGCCAAGTCCTTGCTGTCTCTGTTTTCTACATGTATTCAAAATTAGTTACATTAGAAATCAAGCCAGATAACTTCTTTTAGAACTCCTGAAAGTGTTTTTAAATTTGAGTGCGTATTCTTTGAATTTGTGTATGTATCTGCAGTCTTTCAAATAGCAATGCATAAATGCTTAAAGACATTTCTGGTGAGATCTTTTTCCAGGACAATATTCTGCTGTAAGGGAATAATGAACTGGAGCACGGCCATGTGTTATGTGTACTGTTAGATTCCTTAACATATTGTTAACCATCTATGCTGCAACCCGTTTCATCAAATTCTTTGAAAGTGGTTATACATGATTGTAAGCCTGTTTTACAAGTCTGAGCACACAATTTTGCAATACTCCAACTGGTCTAACAAATGCCTTTGCATTATGGAGACCATGGTCAGACGATTGTGTTTCTGTATCGGAATGCACTAATATTTTGTTCCTCGTCCTAAGGCAGTGATGCAGTCTTCCATCTCTCACCACCTCCACTAATGACCACATTCAGAGGCATATGAGGACCAGTGATATAAACAGGGAAAGAGGAATAGGATAAGAGAGAAACCAGAGACACTGGACTCCAGCACTCTCACTAGTCGTTTCTGTTAGCTACTGCTCTCTACAGCACCTGGATAACCTCACTGGTGAAAAGCAAAACTCTACAAATCCAGCTCACATTACATTCAAGATGCTGTGGATGACTGAAGGCAAAGAGATACTTTTTGCAACTTGCCATTAAAGTTCTGCCTCTAAGTTTATCAATGAGCAGGTACACAGATGTACACAACCAATATATCAGTGTAACCAACTGTTACAAATTGGGTTTCTGGTTAGCTAGAGTATGCACCTAAGCCAGGCAGAACCTACCAATCAAGTCAGGGCAAGGGAGTTACACACCCACGATAACCCCTTGGTAGCTTAGCCAAGCAGTCAAGCTGATCCCAGAGGCAATGTGTAAAGCGTTTGCGCAACACACACACATACCAGTGACACACTAGGCATAAAAAGTGACACCACACAAGGTTTTATCAAAATATCCTTTGTATTTATACATAAAACACATTAGACCACAAATTACATAATCACTTCGCCAACCAGGCGATTGTCATGACATCACTTAGATCATAAATCACTATGCCATAAGGCAATGGTCATAACATCACATTTAGTGCACAGAGGTAAATATTCATAACTTGCACATGTCATAATATCACAATTAGGGCAATAACGTAACCACCTATATAATGGCTAGGTCATTCAAACACATTATGCCCAACCTCACAGTTGAGGCAACAACCTGAAGACCTCTTAGTTGCACATGCAAGGAACATCATCATAAAAATATTAGACCTAACATCACCGTTAGGGCAAGAAAGCAAATACCTATAACGTGTCCTTATCCTGAAAACACTAGGGCACGAAACCAAAATGCAGTAGTTAGTTATATGTTCACATCAATCAGCAGTTTGTAGTTTCACTAGGTAGCTGCAGTGCTCATGTGTGGCTTTCACTGAGTATACTGCAGTTTTTAAGCAGGACCGGCACCTCCGTCAAGGGTTTCCATCCCGATCTGCAGCAGATGTCCAATCTCTTGAGGCCCCATGTTGTGTAGCTACAATGGAGTAGTGCGGGAGGGCCCATTTCTGCTCTCCACCCAAGAGACATTCATCAGTCTCCACCATTGGCTGAACTAAGCCCTGCAGCTCCCGCAAGCCTGGGCCTCAGCTTCCGACAATCTCGGGCCACCCGGACCATGGTGCAGGGGGCATTCACTGACCCTAAGGCCTCACCGAGTTCTGGTTTGGTACTCCTACCGACAGCCCAACGCATGGTGGTCTGCCCTGGATAAGTACCTCTTTTGGCCGTGGCAGACTGCTTACCTGGGGCTCCCTTTCCGAGGGCAGGCGGCCACGCTGCAGAGGGAATACCTGGTGCGGCTTGTTCTCCAGGCACGGTCTGGCTCAGGCCCTGCTGCTAATAAGCAGTGCTCCTCCTTCCAGTCGCTTTGCTGGCTCCACCTTTCGCCTTCAGTTCTGGGGCTGGGCTCCCTCCTCAGCCGGTGCAGCAGACACAACTGGGAATCCGGCCTCAGCCAGTTTACTGGACCACTGCAGGTCACGGTCCTGTACCTCTCTTCTGAGGGGTGGGGTCATCCTTTCTCTCCTTCGGCCTGCAGCAACACCAGTGTTGTGACAAGTCGGCACCGGGACTTTTCAAGCAGCGCTCTACACACTCTTAAGGTAAAGTGCTCCTTCTGGCAGAGGTGGGAGCACTCTCCATGCAGCGGCTACACCCGAATCACTCAACACGCGCTTACTCCTTTTTTCAGGATAATTAATGTAAGGAGCCGTCCACCGAGACCTGAACACCACTCACCCCTCAACTTGGAATGCAAGTTAAAGAGTTCAACATACACTTTAATAATAGGAAGGGTGAAGAACAGTCCAGTCCTTTTACTCTACAGGCAGGTTCTTGTAGAATATAGCAAATATCTTCCTTGAAGTCTTTTATCTCCCTGAGAATTCCAACAGGAGGCAAGCACACACAAGCCCTTGGAGATTCTTTCCAAGCAGGATACCACAGCAGGGCAAAAAGAGTCAGTCCGTTTCCTCCACCACACACCGAAGCAGCAATTGCAGGCCAACCCAGCCCCTCACTCAGAAAAAGCAGCACTCCTCACACAGTTCTTCACCTCTTCCTCTTGGCAGGGTCCTCTTGTTTCTTGAAGTAATCTAAAGTCCTAGGGCACGGCATTACACACGTCGGATATTTTGTTGAGTACGACTAAGAACTATACCTTCGGGAAGCGTGACGCCTAATCTGTAGGTCTTGTTTCTTACTCCCTTGGTGATTTTTTTCCCTGCATATATTTCGGATTGGGGACTGCTACATACTGAGCGTCTAGCACCCTCTTCCGCTTAACAGACGCTTCATGGTCCTTTATATCCCGTGGTGAGAGTGGGTTATCGTTTCCCCACCCTGGGACCATCTCTCACTGCTATAGACGTGCTTCAACACATGATGACTGTTAATCTTCAGTAAATGGATATCAGCTGATATCATAAATAGGAAGACTGATTCAGGCCCTAATTCTCAAAAAATGTTAAATTTATTTTTTTGTATGCCCTTACACCACATATCCGGTGGTTGTTCTACTGTTCACAGATGGCCCTACAATATTGAAAGCATGTTTTCGCCCTGAAGAAGGAAGCTTGTATTTGTTTTAGTGTTCTGAAACGCGCGTTTGCATTTTTGTTTTGTTTTGCCATTTTTGTGTCGTTTTTTGTATTGTCACTTTATTGTACCATTGCACTATATTGTTTGTGTGCTTAATGTTTGATGCTTTGTGAGTATCGGTCTTATGTATTATATGTAGTGTTCCTTATTTGTTTAACTAGGGGCCTATGTTTGTTGTTATTTGAAAAATTGTCTGAGAAATGCAAACAATCATTTTAAATGATATCTGTGATTTTTCTACTATTTTGATATTAATAAAATATGAATAAATAATATGTTCTGATGTTTTAAGTCTGTGGGACAACTATATTTATATTTTGGATGTACCACCAATAACGTTATAGGTAGTGGAGGAAGAATTTGTATTTTGCTTGTATTTATTTCCTGCTCTCTTTTTCCCCATTGAGACTTCAGGGACCATCTGCTGTGTCCTTGCTGGCTCCGCCTTTCTCCTTCAGTTCTGGGGCTGGGCTCCCTTCTCAGCCGGCACAGCGGACACAACTGGGAATCTGGCCTCAGCCAGTTCCTGTACCACTGCACATCACAGTCCTGTACCTCTGTTCTGAGGGGTGGGGTCATCCTTTCTCTCCTTCGGCCTACAGCAACACCGGTGTTGTGACAAGTCTGCACCGGGACTTTTTAAGCAGTGCTCTACGCACTCTTACGGTAAACTGCTCCTTCTGGCAGAGGTGGGAGCACTCTCCATGCGGCGGCCACACCTGAAGCACTCAACACGCACTTACTCCTTTTTTCAGGATAATTAATGTAGGGGGCCGTCCACCCAGACCTGAACACCACTCAACTTGGAATGCAAGTTAAAGAGCTCAACATACACTTTAATAATAGGAAGGGTGAAGAACAGTCCAGTCCTTTTACTCTCCAGACAGGTTCTTTTGGAATATAGTAAATATCTTCCTTGAAGTCTTTTATCTCCCTGAGACTTCTAACAGGAGACAAGCACACACAAGCCCTTGGAGATTCTTCCCAAGCAGGATACCACAGCAGGGCAAAAAGAGTCAGTCCTTTTTCTCCACCACGCACAGAAGCAGCAACTGCAGTCCAACCCAGTCCCTCACTCTGAAAAGGCAGCGCTCCGCACACAGTTATTCAACTCTTCCTCTTGGCAGGGTCCTCTTGTTTCTTGAAGTAATCTAAAGTCCTAGAGATTTTAGATGCAATACTTATACCCCATTTTGTCATTGTTTTTTTTTGCTGTAAGGATCTCTGAACCCAGCCCAAACCAGTCCTGTCCTCCCTGGTTCAGCATGACCACAGGGGGCAGAGGAAGCATTGTGAAAAAGGAGACACAGTCTATTCAGATGCAAGCGAAACTCCTCCCACCTCTCTAAATGCAGACCAGGTCTATTCAGGCCTGCGATGAGCCACCCAGGCAAGGCAGGGCATAACTCAACCCCCCTAGTGACTGTCTAGAGTGAATGCACATCCCAGCTCCTGTCACTCAAACACCAGATGTTGAATACACGAACAGCCAGATGCACACAGGATGGTAAAGTGTGAAACTGCCCACTTTCCGAAAGGGACATTTTCAAACACAGAATTTAAAAACCACCTTTACTCCATTTTTTAATCTTGTCCCTATGGAATTCTACATATTGTAAAAATGTCACAGTGCAGCCTCAAAGATAAGCCAGTGGGAGAGAGAGTCTTTCAATAGTGAAGAACGAAATATACAGTATTTCACTATCAGGACTAGTCCCACACACCAGTACATGTCCTACCTTTCACATACACTGCACCCTGCTCCTGGGGGTGCCTTACATGTATGGAAAGGGAAGATTTGGGGCCTGGAAAGTGGGTGCACATGCCAAGACAACATGGCAGTTAACAACTGTGTGCGCAGGCACTACAGTGGTAGGTCTTAGACACATTTACAGGGCTACTCATGTGAGTGGCACAGCCAGTGCTGCAAGCCCACTAGTATTATTTGATTTACAGGCCCTGGCACACACTGTGCACTTTACTATGGACTTACCAGTAAATCAAGTATGCCAATCATGGATTACAAATTATTGTCACAATTTATACAGAGAGCATATGCACTTAAGCACTGATCAGCAGCGGTAAAGTGCCCAGAATCCTATAGCCATCAAAAACAGGGTCAGAGAAATAAGGGGCAAAAGTCAGAAGGTTTGGGGTTAAACCTATCAAAAGGGCCAGGTCTAACACCAACTCTCTGTACTTTGATGTGAATCTTATAATTCCTTAAACTATACATATAAAAAAATAGTATATTAAATATAGGTTTACCAGCATTTTTCTCTATGAGTAGAACAACTACCTGAAGTTTTCTCACTATTAGTATATTGAATATAGGTGTACCAGCACTTTTCTCTATGAGTACACCAACAACCTGAAGCTTTCTCAATATGCACTCTTTGTGGAAGAAGAGTTAAAGTTACTTCTAGGCACTTGTGGCACAGAAGGTAATTAGCAAACCGTAATATTTTGTAAATTCTATCTTAGAGACTCTTATAAACATTATTTGAACTGGAATACCTTAACTGCTTGCATAGCATGAGCAATACAGTGTTGAATTACAAGTGCCTCCAGTCTGTCACAGGATAACCTCAAGTATAATAAGACAATCCTAGAGTTTTTATAAAGTTCTTATAAAATGTTCAAAATGGTTCTAAGTTTGTTGGGGGGCGTGGCTAACAGCCAAGCATGGAAGACGTGAGCTGAGCTTGCTCCGTCCGAACGCCCTGAAAATAGGCTAATTATCCTGAATTAATGGTTTCTGTGAACCCTGTTCCCATTCCTACATGCACAGGAATGAAAAGGGGCAGTGTGTGGCGGACAGTGGAGATTGCCGAGGCTGAGGATCGGTGAGGCCAGAACATCGTGGCACTGGGGCCTAACAACGAGGAAGAAGCCTGCGGCCCACAGTGAAAGGGGAAGCCGTACGGAGCTTGTTTCCGAGAGGTGACCTCTGGGATTCACCTGTCGGCGGAAGGCCTCTTCAAGACAGCGGTTACCAGAGGACAGAGCGCAGATGCGACTGGGCCCCGCACACCCTGGAACACACGGAGGAAAGGTCGGGAGAGAGGCGTGCCGGAGGAGCTGTGGGGTGCACCGCATGCAGAGAAGAGCCGCGGCCCGACAAGGTGATGGGAGTAAGAGCGGAAATCAGCGCGTTCCACGCTGAACCGACAAACTGTCCGTTGCATCAAGATCACAGAGGGTGCATCCCGCCACGCCACAGAAAGACATAGTGAGCGCCAGCTAAGCAGCGGGGACCCCTATAGAAGACCGGCTGGAGAACCTCCGTGAGTACCAACAGCGGCCATTTTATTGAGCAAGTGCGAGTGCCATCTAAAGCCACGGGGCTTGGAGGGACAGATCGGGTACACAATTGGCTACGGCCCGGCTTGCAATACCCCTATATACATGCCCACTGTGACACACGCTGCTCATAGCGGAGATTTAAAACCCCCTGGCTGGCCGACTGAGTAATTGCCGCTGTGAACGCGGGCGAAGGGATCCTAAGTGGAGCACGAACGGGCAGGGGACACACACCCGAGTCCGAAATGCAGGAAGGGACGCTATTATGAACCAAGTGCAATTCCGCTGGCGGCCGCTCCCTCCTGGAGAGATAGAAGGGTCCCCCGGCAATATTGGATAACTCACTGGAGCTGAGGCATTGCGCGAACACTTAAAAGGCACAAAGAAGAACATCACTACAACTCCCCACGGCAGTGGAATAAACGGCAAATGGCCGGCGGTGGAGAGCTGAGGAACGCTCCGGGGGAACCAAAGGTGTTTACATTGTTCACGCACAATAACGGACCGCTTGGGGAACTCGCATTGGAAGTGAGCCCAAGACGCCGAACATAGGAGAGCACAAGGAGGTGGGACCAGCTAGGGACTAGAGAAGAGTCTGCACTTAGGATAGAGGTATACTTGGGGCACGAGAACGAGGTGGACAATGGGGCGAAACAGACTCCGACAACCTGACACAGTAGTACCCACTGCAGTGCAATCCTCTGGATCAGATGACCCTCTGGCCTCCTCTCACAACGACATGATCCCCCGACAGCCATGAACACACAAGAGGCCAAGCTGGACCTGATACTGACCGAAATAAGAGCCTCTAGAGAAGCACTTGAAACAAGAATGGACACAATGTCGACAGGCCTCTCCCTTCTGAAAGCCGACCACAAAAAACTAGCAGAAAAGGTGTCTGAACACAAACTCGCCCTTAACGATCTGATTCCCCAGCAGACGGCACACTCCACGAGACTGGAGGAATTGGAGCGACAGATCAGAGGTTTACGAGATAGAGTGGACGATGCAGAAGGACGCTCCCGTCGCAACAATATGCACATTTTAGGCATACCGGAACGCAGTGAGGGGACTAACCCAACTCAGTTTGTGGAGGACTGGCTGAAGACAATAATGGATCCTGCAGAACTCACCCAGATGTACAGGGTAGAAAGAGCACAGAGGGTACCCCCAAGACCACCTAGACAGGGGGCCCCCCACGTCCCCTGATAGCACGCCTCCTACACTTTAAACTCAGAGACGCGATACTAAAGACTGCGAGGGAGAATGCCCCAATAAAATATGACAACAGAACGGTGTCAATATACCCGGATTTCACCCAAGCAGTGCAGAAATCCAGGGCATCCTTCTGGGGCGTGAAAAGCACGCTGCGGGATCGCAATGTGAAATATGCACTCTTTTTCCCAGCACGCCTTAAAATCATGCATGACCGCAAGACGTATTTCTTTGATACCCCTGAGGAGGCCTCCGAGTGGATAGAGGTGACACTCACACCGAACCCGTCGCAAGAAAATAGATCGGAAGCACTGAACGGACACCCATCGGACAGCCTGGAAACACATCAAGACCAACGAGGACCCACAGAGTCCGAGGCCCAACAGAAAGGAAGTCACACATCGTCGGATGCGGGGAACTCACTGGAAGTGGCACTGTTGACGACAAACGCACTGGCAGTACATGATGCCAGCATTGAGATGGACATGAACAGTCAAGCCAGCTCACATACGACAGCATCAGACTCGGACACTAGTTTACAATTGTTCCCACGCATCAGAGCACAGGTGGCGCATGATTTCTGATCAACGGCGCAGAAGATGCAGATTGGTAATGTAACCACGCGCCGCATTGACTGATTGGAGAGAGGGAAAAGGAACCAGGACACATGCTGATAACAGGGTGTGAAGTAAGATTTTTAGTGGATCCCTGTTAAGAGAGAATGACCATGCTCACCCCCCCAGGCGAAGGCACAATTGCATTCCGTTCATACCCACGTTGGGTATTATTGTTTGGTCCTCAACAGTTTTGGGGTGGGGACCTTAAGGTTGGGAAGTTGCACACAAATGTAGCACTTACAATGTACAGCACAAAGACACACATTATGAGGATAAGGGCAATGTCTCACGAGAGGGTCACTCACCGCCATGTCGACTCCTAACATATATAAGATCTGCACCTGGAATGTGAGAGGGTTGGGCTCGGTGCATAAAAGGCATAGACTACTGGCACAACTGAATAGACGGCAAGTAACTATAGCGTACCTCCAAGAGACGCACTTGAATAGAGCAGAGGGAGTTAAATTGCTACGGAAATGGAAGGGCCCCCTATATGCCACAGAATACTCAGCGTTCTCCCATGGGGAGGCTATCTGGATTAAAAACACTGTCCCCTTTAAATTATTAGAGCAGAGGGTGGACAAAGACGGACGATTTGTGTTCGTACGAGGGATACTTGATGGCTCGTTTATAGTGTTGGGCTGTCTATATGCACCCAACTCGGAACAAGCGAAGTTTTTTGCTGACATTAGTGGAGTGTTATCGGAATGGGCAGAATACGACTGGGTAATAGGTGGAGACTGCAACGCGGTCCTGGATCTGGCCCTCGACAGATCACACCCCCACTACATGCAACAGACAGTAGGAGGCAGGCAGAGGCGCTTGCGCACTGGGCGACCAGATGGGAATTGGATGACACATGGAGGGTTAAACACACAAATAACAAGGAATATACGTTCTACTCCCCACCACACAAGTTACACACCAGAATAGACCGCATATTCTGCTCTAAGGCGCTGACAGGGTCCATTATATCAGTGATGCATATGGGTAAGACACTGTCGGACCACAATCCAGTGGAACTAATGATACAATGGGGGAGGCTTCAAACTCCAATACCGACGTGGCCTTTAACACCAGGGCTGTTGGAGGCCTTAGTTTTCAGATCCACTTTACAGGAGGCAAGTAAGCAGTACTTTGATGAAAATGGAAACACAGCCAGTTCCAGGCAAATTGAATGGGACGCGTTCAAGGCAACCATGCGCGGGGTGGCGATGAGTACAAAAGTGGGCGTTAAACACACATTAGTGGAGAAGCTCAGGAAGTGGAGGGTAAACTGGCGATGCTTGAAAGTGAGGCTGCGGGCATGAACGACAACCTCACACAACTCCAAGAATCTCATATTCAACACGCGGAATTATTGGAAGAGCTAAGGGTGATAGATTACAGGGAATACACTTGCAGGCAACACACACAGGGCGACAGGGCGGGTCCGCTATTAGCACGGTTAATACGCAACGCCCCGGTGAGCGTTCCTATAATAGAGGTGAAAGATCAGCATGGGATAATAATACGGACTCAATTAGATATAAATAATACATTAAAAAATGACTACACTGAACTGTATGGCCCACACGCTCCACTTTCGGACCAGGACTTTGAGTCCTTCCTATCGGACATACACATCCCGCAGCTTTCGCCTACACAACGAAACGACCTATCGCAGCCCATAACACTAGCGGAAATCAGGCAGGCCATCAGGACATTACCACGTAACAAAGCACCCGGGATGGACAGACTACCAGCCGAGTTCTACATGACGTATATTGACATCCTAGCTCCACGATTACATACACTGTATAAGGAAGCGATGGAGGGCAACGCCTTGCCAGATACAACACTACAGGCACTAATAGTCTCCCTCCTAAAGCCAGGCAGGGACGCTTTACAACTAGAGAACTACAGGCCCCATGTCCCTGTTAAATACGGATTACAAGATCCTTAGTAAGATATTAGCGACCCGACTGTCCCAACATATCGCAGACCTGATTCACCCGGACCAATGTGGCTTTGTGCCGGGTAGGAGTACCGCATTGAACCTAAGGAGATTGAGCCAGCTGATGACACAAGACGATATGGGGGATAGCACTGAGGGGTGTATATCTCTGGTCCTTAGACAGGCTTTTGACCCCCTGAGATGGGATTATATGTTTGCGGTAATGGGTAAATTCGGTATACCACTAGAATACATAGCGTGGGTGAACCTATGATACCTCAGACCTACGGCGCGTGTCCGAACCAATAAATGTATCTCCGAACAATTTGCAATAGCTAAGGGTACACGACAAGGCTTCCCACTATCGCCCTTGCTATTTATACTCGCCCTGGAACCCCTATTAATTAAAGTATGAACCCTGGTTATGACAAAAGGGATAACCAAACTTGCTGCCCATCACATAATATCAGCTTATGCAGATGACATATTATTATTTATCAAAGACATGACAAGCCATATAGATCCATTACCGGAGATCTTCAGCGATTTCCGAGGAATATCGGGTCTTACAATCAATGAGTCCAAATCATATGGGTATTGTTTTCATAGGACTTTAGAAGTCACACACATGCAGTTCACGCCGCACACATTCCAAATGGCACCTACGACATTCAAGTATTTAGGGATACAGGTATACCGGAACGCACAGGACCTACTAGAGGGTAATTTAGGTAAGGCACTCAGCACCTTGAGGACACAAGTGCACTTCTGGAACACCTTACCACTGTCGGTGGCGGGAAAGGTAGCGATCTCGAAGATGGTGATACTACCCAGACTGATATACTATTTCACAAATCTGCCGATCCTGGTCCCGATGCCCTTTTTTAAAAACCTGAACACGCTAATGACGGAATTGGTATGGGGTACGGGTAGACGGCGCATAAGCTTGGCCTAGTTACAACTACCGACAGACAGGGGCGGTATGGGAGTACCAGACTTGATTGCCTATGGGTATGCATGCCAGCTCCAGTGGCTGGCCTACTGGCTAGCAGGTCGTAACCTTCACAAACTGAATATGACAGAGGCCGACAGGAATAGGGGTAATATACACCGACTATTACTTCCGAACGCTAAGATACCCGGATCCGCGCCACCTCTGCTCAGGCTTGCGATCAAACACTGGAGGAAAGCGGTCAAATACACTAACGCAAATTCGTCATGCGCACCCACAATACCGCTACTGGGGCACCCCCTAGGGACAGGCACGCTAACGGAATTAAAGCTGTGACCGTGGTACGATGCAGGAGTTCTGCACATAGGGGACTTCTTTTCGGAAGGCAACATTGTGACACACGCAGACTTTACACACTTACATCAGACCCCGTGTACATCGTTTTTGCTACACGCACAGATAACACGTTGCATAACCGCGACCTGGGCACGAGACGGCGTAGAACCAGACACGAATACACTACTCACTATGCAATATCTGATGGGGACGGGCAGTCACTTGACGAAGTGGCTGACCAACGGCATTAGAACTAACAAGGCGGTCTCACTACAACCTATCCGAGAACTCTGGGAAGGGGACATAGGCCGAAGACTAAGAGACAAAGAGTGAGAAAAGATCCTGAAGTTCCCAAAAAAGGTCTTGCGCAATCCTAAATTCAAATTTATTCAACTAATGATAGTTCATAGGGCATATTTAACTCCCCACCGTCTACACGCCATGTTCCCAGAGGCGGAGGACACGTGCCCCAGATGTAGCTTGGGAGATGCAGGACTTCTATATATGTTCTGGGACTGTCCCAAAATAGGACACTATTGGGTAACAATACATGAGATTTTGGCTGTGATTGCCCCGGGCAGACCCTATACGTCACCGTTGTACGGCATGCATGGACTAGGTCACACAGAAAAGAAGAGGAGCGCGGCTATTCATTTTGTGGACCTGGCACTGTTGTTAGAGAAACGATTGATAGCGATGAAGTGGAAGTCAGCCAGACCACCAGACATTGAGGCCTGGTCTAGAGAGGTGGTGCGATGGGGAAAGGCGGAAGAAGTGGAATTACAAAGGGAGGAGCGTAGAGGCCTCAGGAAAATGCATATTTCACTGGAATGGAACTCTGTAATGGTGGAGTTTGAAACAAGCGCTAAGCAGCATTTAGAGTAGACTTATGCCGTAGAAGGCAATATAGGGGAGGAACACCCGAGATAGGATTAGACCACTGCATCTGTGTAGAGCACGTTATGACACCCCATGAGCACTCACAGGAGGGGTGGCGGAATATGACCCTATGATACAACACACACACACCGCATTGAGGGAGGAACAACGAAAGGGAAGGAAAATATCATGGAACAGGAAAATGAGACATTGCCGGAATGAGAATAACTTGTAAGTTCTGTAAGTGCTAGGGGTTGGGGGAGGGGAGAGTTTTGAATGTTATAGAATTTCAGACAAAGAAAAACTGCAATGTAAAATATATACTAAAAGGACAAACGAACAAATGTGAATTGACAATGATGACAATTCATGTACGATTATGTGATGATGACATTAATGCAACAATAAAAAAAACTTTTTTTTAAAAATGGTTCTAAGTTTGTTTCCAACAAAAAAAATTGACTATCGAAAATACTTCCCCTTAGTTCCAATGCCCTTTAAATGACTCCAACGGAAGCAAATGTTCTTTGTAAAGGAATGCTAGATCCACATAGTAATGTCCTGGCTGCAGTAATAGAGATCACTGCCTACCAAATACACTGTGGGACACAAGGATATCCAAATAGCTGTAATCGTTACTAATCTATGTGAGAGTTCATGGCCCGCTGGGAAAAGTAGTTCTTCATTTGGATCCTGTTGTGTAGTGGGTTATATACTCAAGCGAAGCCTCTCTACAAACTGCGTCAATAGAGTTCATGTACCGCCAATCTTTCCTTCCATGAGATAGTCTCAGGGAAGTGATTTTGTGGTATCGTTCCCAGCAGTCGCAGAGTCTTTAGTAGTAAACAATACCTCCAGCCATGCTTCCTGACACTTAATACCACCTGCAATCAAGACTGACTCTTGAGCAACTAGACAGGGTGGAAAAAAGGCGGTGATGTGATTATGATTTTCCATGAAAGCATCCCTTCAGTTTTGTGTATAAATTCACAGTTTGTTGGTATGGTTGTTCTTACACTGTGCTCCTACCATAGATACTAAAGAGGAGCTAAACGTACTATAGCTCCAGACAAATGTATTGAATGCCTTCTTAAATTGTGTACACAATCTACTTAGTCACTGTCTAAAATAGTTTGATGAGACAGTAATTCTCTGACTTCAATATCTGGGACGAGCAACCGCAGGTCACCGATAAACCCTAAGTTTAGTGGCTATGGCTCCACTCAACCTTATTCCAAAAATCTAAAGACCATCTCACAGTGCCAGACACATTATCAATCTCATCTTTAGCCCAGTCCAACAGGTAAGGGTAGGTAAGATAATTAGTACCTGTTATTTGGTAGGATCGTTTTAATACCCTTTACAATTCTTATATATAGCTGTAAGAAGTCAGGGAAGACATGTCCCACTATTTGGATTTAAACTCAATCCAGGAGGAAAACGAAATCCCATCTATTTACAAAATAGATCATCTAGCAATCATCATGTTCATCTGATAGGCCTTCTGAGCCCACAAGGCATTTTAAGCTCATTCATAAATCAGCTACTGCACTACATTGAACCAATGAAGTCTATTATTGTCAAAGATAAGTTTTAAAACTATTAATAGTTCTTCCCAGTATAAAAGTGAGAAGGATCATTTCTTCATTCATAAGAAATTAAATGGGGGAAGCGGTATGAAGTCACAGCGCTTTAGAGAATAATCTTCTAATTAGGTAGACAAAGAAGATATTTTCTGCTTGCATCTCAATGTCTGTGCCTGAATGAGCCAGCAACGTGGACATTAAAATGGTAGGTGAAGATGGGTCTGATGGTGGATTGAATTCGACCTGTCATAGAAATATGAAATCAGGGTGAAAGGTGCCTTGCTGTTGTAGAGTGACGTGCTACCGATCACTAATTAGGTTAACATTTTGTAAAATATCGGGTCACCTTTTTCGGTCAGATTCAAAAAGGCATTTATGAGTATATGAAGTTGTACTACTGTAGTACTATTACTTGTACTCTTAACTCTTGGCACCAAAACACATAAAATAGGAATAAAGTGGCAACATTCAAGGAATATTTATATACTATATAGAGAGGACTGTGCTTTCTTTGCAATTTCTTTGCAATTTCACTAATAGGCAGTTGGCCATTTTTCGGCAGATTCACAAAGGCATGCATGAGTATGTGAGGCCGTCCCACATTCTTGTTGCTGCTCCACCACACTTCTGCTTGAGAGACTGCTTGTGGGGCGGCGTTCTGATCACTCTTTCTGTGGTGTGGGGAAAGCAGAAACACCATGGGGTTGCCCCTCAGGATGTAGAACAAAAACAAACCTATCTGACTACTATCCCATCTGAGAGTGTGCTTGTTTCCCGCAGAGCACAGTTTATTTTCTTTACCTTTAAATGCATCATTCTCAGCTTTAGCTTGATACCCTGTCTGTTGTGCAAAAACACTATACATTCCCTGCAAGCTGCGGGTCAGAATTGTACATATTGCACAGGGAAAAGGGAGAAGTACCAGGGAGATATTCACAGGGAGAAGTACCATGGAGATATTCACAGCCTACTAAACCCCTCATTGGCTACACTCTGCAACCTCTGCGCAGTCTCCAGCTCTGCCCTGTGACGCTGCCCCTGCGTGCAGAGGGAGGCCGTCTGTTTCCAGATGTGCCCGGCTTGGCATCGCGTGAGCTTTCATGTGCGCGGCCGAGTGTAAAGCCACCTGCAGACAAACAGGTCTTTATGGGGAGACGGTGAATGACTGCAGACGCGGTCCCTCATACCTCCATCCTTCCAGGGTCAGCCTAGGGCTAACACAACAAATGGCATTGCAGGCCTCTCCTGTTACTCCCAGGTCAGGTCCCTCTATGCAGGTACCCCTGGCCGTCAGATGTTTCCCCGAACATCTGGAGCCGCACTCCGACGCACAAGGAAGCCTTTGTGCGCTGATTAAATTGTTGGCAATCGAAAGCCACTTGTGTCTCGGGGTGGGGATTTGGACACAGCGCAGCGGTTTCAGAAAAAAAGACACGGAGAAACCATTCTATTTCTGAACACTCGCAACGCTCGTGTGCAGGGTAATGTAGCAAATGTTCTCGGCAAGATTAAAGAGATTTTTTTGTTTCAAATGAGGACGGGATTCTAACAAAAACTACTCATCATTTTTCTGAAGTCTATGGAGCTTCCATTCGTTAATGGCTGAAGAGGTTCATTTTGCAAATATGATAGGTCTGGGATTTGGAGGAAAAAACTAAAACCGACAGAGGCAGACCTGCATATCAGACACATTGGATACATTTCGGCAAGCTGGTGTGGTCGGAGCTCCCCTATTCACGTGCCAGGCTTCTCTGGCATGGGGTCTTAGCAGGGTTTCAGAGGCTACATCACTCGGCCAGTCCACCTATACAGTCAGGCGGGGATCTCCAAAATAAGTGCTTTGAGGCTTAAAAAGTCATTGTTAAATTATATATACAACTTTGAGGCACGTCATTGGCACTTTCCAATGCAGGCTAAAACAGTCAATTTACAGGACATTTTACAGCAGGACAGCCTATGTCCTCGAGCAAATAACTCCTTACAGACTTATATCATAAAAACAATACCGTTAAGGGTTAATGACTACATCTTTATTATTCAGTTCAATGCTGTTCATTTGCTGGAGCGCAAAAAAACGAAAGGTTTTGTTCCATCACTGGGATGCGGCCCATGAGTTTTCAAATTACATGTCCCCTCAACCCACCGAGCTAACTTCTCCAGATATTGCACGGATCAGGGGAAAAGTTCATTTCTGCTGGCATGCATATTACATTTGCAAGGATGACGACTGAACACCGTCACAATAGACAAAGATCATGAATGCTGCAGCTATTATTCGTAAGGTGGCAGGCAAACTATGGGCCTAGTTATGAGTGGCTAAATTCTGTGCCATGCATAAACCCATGTTTACTCATGGGACGGAATTACGAGTTTGGTTTTATTTAATGCATCCATTCCATGAACTCGGATGCATTAAATACCCCAACATTCGTTAAAATTCGACAGCTCCAACCTGCAGAAATTTAACAGGGGAAAAACATACAAAATATATTGTATCATGCGGGTTTTGGTGTGTTAAACACCAACATCTGCCCGTTATTCCCCATGCACTCATAACATGCTGTTATTTATTGCACCCGATAAATAACGTACCCTGTGGAATTGGTATTTATCAGGAGCGACAAATAACGCCTCAAATCGTAATCCGGCCCTATGCTGCTCGGTCGTTCCAGGAATAACAGACGTGGCCGCGGGCACGTGGCATGGTCACATTTGACATTGTTATTTTTCAAGGGCACGCAACCAGCATGTTGGGCTGTCCACTGCTGCATACCGCACTAAGGAACAGCATGAGTTATGCGAGCCATATAACAGCAGAGGCCAGAGGGTTGCTCTTAAAGGTGGTGAAAGAAGTCATGCTCAATGCTGAACTGGGAATGTATTTCAATTCGACATATAGTATTTCGTGTTTTGTTTGAACTTCCCTGGTTTGTTGGATTGGTAGTTCACTCTTCTCACCATGATCACTGTAACGTTTCATATAGTGGCTCTTGTTGCATTCTTGCAGTTTTGTAGCACTGTAAAATCAGATTTCCTTTTGGCAAAAATTGGTCCACTTTAGTGAGTCCCACCAGTATTCAAACCCTGGAGCTGCAATTTTTATATAGATGTTTGCAGCTGGCGATTCAACTCACTGATCTACCTTACCAACTTCTAGGACATGGCTATTCAGGGTCTGCTGATACCCCAGACAGATGAGCACTTGGTGTCTCATGGCCAATTATCTCCTGAAGGAAGGGAACTGTAACCAGTTCAATGCTACGGGTTTGATTGGGACGCTGATGATTGCAGGTAGCTGGTTTGACTGACTTTATGTGGTGCTGCAGTATAGTATATTACGAGCATGAAAGATGTTGGTCTCGCAGAGAAAACCTTGGTTAAGACTAACTGGAGAAATCCATGGGGAACCACAAGCCTCTTCACTTGTGGAACATCGAATATTGGCAAACTGTCTGCATAGGCTTTAGGGAGACCATTAGTTTTGACGGCCCATGAGTCATTTTAATTTGAGTGGTGTGATGAGTGCTGGGACCCTGTGCCCACTGCCCTCTTAACCTTACGGGTTGCGATTTGATGACCATTTAAGTCTGCGCTTACGGACAAATGCGATTTGTGCAACATTATGTATACATTATAAACATTAATGCTACAAATTTCATTCAAGTTCTTGAAAATGGTAAGCCCAGAACACCAACATGAAATTACATTGCTGGCTTGGTTATTGTGGCTATTGTTCTATGGGAAACATCCTTTACAACGCAAGTTTTACAACGCACTACCATTACGACGCAACTTTTACAACGCAAGTCATTACAACGAATTGCGCTGGAGGGAGCTCTAGGATAGGGAATAGTTTAATTACTATCCAACACCTTCCCTACTATCCACGGGGACTGGAGTTGGAATAGTAAATTAAACTATTCACTATCCAGCGCCCCCCAACCCAAGTCGTTGTAACGACTTGCGTTGTAAAAGTTGCGTCGTAATAGCATGCGTTGTAAAAGCATGCGTTGAAACGTCATACAACCTTGTTTTATTGGTAGTATTCCTTTCCTTTGTAGCAGTCAGTTGTTGGCTTCTCATTAGTAAATAAAACAACGAGGAGCACTCTGATGGCTGTGACCTACTATTTACCAGACAAATGGAATAGGTTATCAGAATCCAAGAACAGGTCGATGCAAGCAATATTCTACTCTACAACATACACAGCCAGCACTCAACTGAGTGGACCCACATCTCATTCTTCTATTTGATCACTAAACCTGACACCTGTAAACCCGCTGATCAGCATTTAAAACATTCTTTCAACATGAAACGTACTCAAGACAAGCTAAATTTGTTCCAATCTGTCATCATTTGACACCCAGTTTTCGTGATAGTATCTCTAAAGGCCACCTGGGCAGTCACACAAAGACCCTTTCTGATGTTTTCAGCCTGTACAAGAAACCACTCGGGCCTTTTAGTTAACTATGGAAATACAACTCATCAGTATGCAGGTAGCACCCTCCTTAGAATCAAGACCGACTATTTTTTAACGCTGCTTTGGAATGGAATGTTATTATTTCCTGAAAGACTTGTTTTATTGTATTGAGGATTGTTATCAATTGCTGCTATTCTCCGTATTTTTTTACCTGGAGTGTGTTATACTCCATTTAGCTTTGCACTTTGCTGGGGACTGAAGACCCGAGAGGCTATCTTGTCTGTGCCACGCGTTTCCCCCGGTCAGTGCTCTAGTCGCTGCATGCCAGCCCGATATCACCCTAATTCATGGTCATATTTCGGATGTGCAGAGGACGCGCACAGCGAGCGCGCCAAAGGCACGCATAAGACAGGCCCGTCTGCACCCGTCCGTGCCCGAGAGCTCCCAGGGCCAGCCATGCAGCCCGCTCAAAGTCAATGCTTGGGGACAGGCTCCAGTTCTCTGGTGAGTCCTTAAAAGCTCTTCAGAACCCCCTCTGCCGTTCGCATGGCAGCTGTGATAAGACTATCTACCCAGACTTTGTTTGTGCTGGCTGCGGTTTTAGGCCTATGTTAGACCATCCAGTAAGTGCCCGGCCTAATATATCTTTAGGGGTTCCTTGTATTCGGGCAGCCCTTATTAATACAAGATCACTTAAGAAGCATTATGCCGATGTGTTCGACCTGGTCTTAGACAATTCGCTAGACCTACTGTTCATTACGGAAACTAGGCTGGCTGGGACTTCTAACCCCATCGTTGCGTTGGCTATCCCGGCAGGCTTTAAGCTCTCTCGAGTCGATCGTCCTGTTGGCAGGGGGGGTGGGGGTGGGGGGGAAGAGTAGCCATCATGTACAAGGACAAGTGGGTGCTCCATAAGGAAGACACCAGCTTATGGAGTGACTGAAGTTTTGGACTTCAGTAGCCACCTTTCTGCCCACACTACTTTAGGGGGTAATCTTCTTTATCGTCCCCACCGGCCAGTGCATTTCTTAAATCTTGTGGTGACACCATGGTTGAACGGGCACTCCGCTTCTCCCACTACATGGTCTTAGGTGATGTGAATCTTCACCTTGATCAGGTAGAGGCCAGTGACTCCCTTGATTTTTTGGAGTCTCTTCAACTGGCTCAACTTCTTCAATGGGTATGTCGCCCCCCACATCAAGAGGGCCACATTTTAGACCCGATTTGTTCTAACTTTCCTATTCAGGTGGCCGAGCCTCTCCCTGTGTCCTGGTCGGACCATTTTCTTACCTTGTTTTTATGGGAGGTCCCCCAGCCCACTCGGCCGGCCTATAGCCAGCGCCCAGAAGCTTTTGGCAAAATCAATCCTCTTCAGTTTAATAGTAGTTTGGCAACCTCTCGACCCTCCCTTCAGCAGGATCTTGAAGGGAGCTTGACAGGGTTCATGGAGTGGATTTCTGACTCTGTGGCAGTACTATCCTCACAACGCCCACCCAGGCTTGCCAGGGAGTCTCCCTCTAAACCCTGGTTTTTGCCTGAGCTCAAACTTGTGAAACATGATTCCAAGGTACTGGAATGGGTGTGATGTGCCAACGAATACTGCCCCCTGGCGAAACATACACTCAGAATTAAGCAAAATGAGTAATATGCTGCTATAGCTTTGGCCAAAAGCCGATACTTCGCCTTGCGTATTGATCAGGCCAATAACAACTCTAAATATTTTTTTCTATAGTGCAGAGTTTTCTGTCTCCCAGTGCTCAGACTTACTCGTTTCCAGCTTCCGAGACCTTGTGCAATGTTTTATCCAAGTTTTTCTTGGACAATATTTGTTCCATTCAGGCAATTTTCTCCTCCGGTGTAATTTGCCCTGTGGCCTCTCCGCCTCCTGCCCGGCCTTCAGCTGGCTCTACCTTTACTTTGCTTGCCTTTTTGCCAGTGGACCTGCCTAGCACCCTTAAAATTCTTAAAGGCTCGAAATGGGGCTCGCCTTCGGACCCTTGTGCTGATAGACTATTGGCATCAGCTGCTGACATTATCAATCCTGAAGTTAATCAGATTATTAATATCTCTTTGGGTGACACCCTTGTGCCGGAAGCCTGGAAGCAGGCGGAAATCCTTCCCCTTTTAAAGAAGCCTTCACTGGACCCCTTGACTCCTGGAAACTACCTCCTATCTCCCTTTTGCCTAGTTTGGCAAAGGTATGTGAGAAGGTGGTTACTAGACAGGTTACCGAGTATGTTGAGGTTGCTGGTCTACTGCACCCTGCTCAGTTGGGATTTCGTGCTTCGTATAGTACGGAGTCTGCTTTGGTGGAGGTCTCTGAGGCGATCAGGGAGTTTTTGGATGCCGGCGGGAGGGCAGCTTTGGTTATGCTGGATCTCTCGTGGCATTTGATATGGTACCCTACTCCTTGCTTCTTGCTTGTCTCTCGGAGATTAGTATATCTGGATCCGCATGGGGCTGGCTCAGGTCCTTCCTGGATAGCCTGGCGCAGCAGGTCTGGCTACCACCGTGCGCTTCCTCACCTCAGCCAGTGGCCACTGGTGTCCCACTGGGGTCGTCCTTTAGTCCCCTTTTGTTTAATATCTATGTCACCCCTCTGATATATTTAGTGGAGGGACAAGGGGCTAAGGTGATAGCCTACGCTGATGAAACCCAGCTCCTGTTTTCTTGGGGAATGGATGATGCTTCGGTCTCCTCTGCCCAACAGCGTCTAGCCGCTGTCTTCCACTGGCTGGCTCATGCACAGCTTAAGTGTAATGAGGAGAAATCCGAGATCCTGTTGTATGGAAAATTCCCCGCCAACTTCAGAGGGACATTGTGGCCTCCAGGGTTACCCTTGCCATATTTAAAGGGGAATTCGGCTAAGAATCTGAGGGTGTGGTTCAAGGAGACTCTAACTTTCTCAACCCAAGTCAAGAAGCTGGCGGGGACTTGCTTCGGCATCTTAAAAACTTTGAGGAAGTTTCTCCCCTTTCTCCTAAAATCTGCGAAGGAAACTGTAATCCGTGCTTTCATCCTCTCTTGCCTAGACTGCGCAAATGCACTGAAGTACAGAATTCGGTTGCCAGGCTCTTGTTGGACCTCTCCAGCAAAAGCAGTGTGCGTCTTCATCTCCGATCTTTGCACTGGCTTCCTGTTGAGGTTCGGGTAAAATTCAAGATTTTGACTATTGCCTACAGTGCCCTCCATGGCCTTGGGCCCATCTATTTACAGAAGAGGTTTTCGTTCTATGCCCCTGCAAGACTTCACAACTGTTGGCTCAGATTCCCCGGTTCACCCGCCAAAGGCTGGGGGGTGTTCTCTTGCCCGGAAAGCTGCTCTGGCGTGGAATGCCCTGCCGCTGGCTTACGCAGCATTCATGATTGTTTGACTTTTAAGAAAAAGTTAAAAACCTTCCTTTTTTAGCTTGGTCCATTGACCTTTCAATGCTCGCACCAGGACACTCTTTGGAGTAGCTGTGCACGCTATAAATGTGGATAACATAACATAACTATTATTCACTCTTATTTTATGTATCTCTGCAAAGTGCCTACAACTCTTTCCATACACCAGAACATCTCCATTCCTAAAACCCATTAATGTCTAATCTCTTCTAAATCTTGCTAATTGAATTTACCACAAATGAAACTGAAGCAAATGCCTAGAATGTTTTCGCCAAGAACACAACAGTAAACCTAATAACCAATTAACAACTCAATTTAACCACTGTCCAGTATGGCCTCCACTTTAGCCTCAGCGAAATCTGTTCTGAATGATCCATGTGATTAGAAGATGGAAAGTGCCCAAGCGTGCCTACTCTGCTTTGGATTTTGTTAGAAAAAACAAGCTCTTATGTGGAATATGTGGCGCAAACTTTCTTTAAGGTATCATGTCTTTTAGGATAGTCCCATCGATGTATTCCCCCACATTTAACATACTTTGTCCCATCCACACGATAATAACTATTCTAAACAAGTGACCTTTTACCTAGTAGCTTGCTCCTGTCTCCTCGACATCAGGCTCTAAGTATTTTATCATTATCCCTGTACCTGACCTACATAAACATGTCCCCAGGCACGGCAGATTTATTCTGTATAAGGGTCCCCACTTTTTTCATCCTTGGCCAACAGCCAGCTGTGCATGATCACACTTGTTTAGAAAAGCATCAATGATTGTTTTGAAAACATTTATGATTGTTTTCAAAACATCCTGGGTTGTTTTAAAAACATATTGATCCCAGAAAAAACCCTGGAGTGACCACTTTAGTATAAAAGACCCTCACTCCTCCATACAAATTTGAGGAGAATGCCTTCTGGGCTGAGACGGGGGTCCTGCATGCCTAAATATTCGACACGCAGCGATCTGAAATCCCTTGCGGGTTGCCATCCTCGACACAGAGACGGGGTCAGGTGAGGGAGCTGGTTCATCCCTAGGGGTTTCTTGACTACAGATCCACAAAGCTATTCGCATATACCCCTACACATCCAGGTTAGGCTAGGTACATTTAAGCGAAATACTTATGGCACACATTTTAGGAATATGCAAGTGCTTCTGTTTTGATCTGGGCTGCTTCTGTTTTGATCTGCGCTGCTTCTGTTCATCTTATTAGACTATAGTAGAAATGTATCTACTATTTTCGATATTGGTACTAGCAATCTCTTTCGTATGCTTCTGTCTCCTGATTGTCGCAGCACATATGTTTTACACAAGGCTGTCACTGGACCAATAAATTCTTATTGAAAAGTCCTGATCGCCATCCTGTGTATTTTTTTTAGAGAAAGCAAGCATGAGTGTCTGAGTGAAACGATCACTCAGGGATCAGGGTTGTCATGTTCAGTGGTTGCCAGAGACTACCTACGCCACTGTAAGATACAGGGGGGCGGTAGTGGCTCTGTAGAGCCAGCTGGTCTAACAGCTGACAAATCCTGTGGGGGTGTCCGGAAGAGGTTGGGACACCAAGCCCCCAGTTTAGGTCATCCAAAACATGAAGGTCCTGGGGGACTCCTAGGAACTACACGACAAAGGAGTTTTAGCCTTTCTTTAACTGCCTGCAGGAAGCGGATGGATCTGACAGTAATTCTTGGAAATATGGTATTATTACAACCAACATTTTTTATCAGACATGACGTTCAATTTCCTATGGTTCTCGTCAATTGCAGCAACTGCTTCTACTGCAGCCAGGAGGTTGTTGTGGCTGAAACTATAGAAGCTGGGTACCTACCAGCGTTCCATGATCTGAAGTCTTTCCTTTTCAGGCCAGAAGTCTTTTGGACCAAAACCTAATGATTTGATTTAGAAGACGGCTGAGGAAAAGAACATTTTTCAGCCACTCTAGTTGTATCTTGCAAAGAAGTATTTTTTTCAAAAGAAATTGTTGTCTGCTCAGCAGGCCCGCTGTCCCTTTCCGGTCCAAGCCTGTGGGTGGAGGCTGCACTTGCAGAAAAGTCCCAGACCCAGCAACCTCAGTCTCAACCTCCTGTGAAATGACCATCACAGGGAGGTGATATATGTAAGACTCTCCAAGTTCCAAATTTTATGACACATGGAAACAGCTCGTAAAAGAGATGTGGGCTGTATAATTGGTAAAAGTGATTATTCAATACAGCGGAATATTATTATATTTTCCCTCATTACTGTAATAAACAATGGAGCACAATTACCAGGAACGGGACCTTCGCTGGCAGCTGTGGTAAGTAGAAAAGCTGCTTTTAAATTGATATTGTGTGTGTGCTTTCTGGTGAGTGTGTGTTTATGAACAACACAGGATGTATATCTGTGAGCGGGTGTGATTGTATGTGTAGACATTTGTGTTAGAGTGAAAGTGAGTGAGAGTCTGTGACATGTGAGAATGAGTGAGATTGCATGTCAGTTGGTATGAATTAGTGAGATTTATTAAGAGTGAGTGGGTGAGAATGAATGAGTAAAAATAAGTGAGTGAGAGAGTTAGAGACACAAGGCACATTTACAGGGCATTGTGTCGCCGAAGCGTCACTTTTTACAATGCTCTGGTGGTGCTTTGCCCTGCTCCATATTTACAAGGCACTTGTAAAAATGGTCCACCTCAACACCGTTTTCTGCGGCAAAGGGACATGTAATGGGTGTTGCTGTGGGTGTCCCCATGCAACACCCATTGCTTTTTGACACTGTTCCAGATTTACAAGGATCTGTAAATCTGCGGCAGTGCCAAAAAAAATAGGCCTCCCAGGCGTAATAGTGGCACAATGTGTAGAAATACTTTTATTTCTCCTCGATTTTCTCTCTTTGTATGGGTGCTACATTCTGCAGCACATATAGAAGGAGCAAAACACCATTGGTGGTTGTTTTTGTGCAGGGAGATGTTCCTTCCTGCACAATAACAATCATCCCTGCAATGCAGGCACCCTTGCACCATGGTGCAAGGGTGCCTGCTTGGTGCAAGGGTGCCTGCGCTGGTTCTATGTTGCTTTTTTTGTGCAGGGTGAGTACAGGTACGAGCCATATTGTTGCAAATACGGTGCACTCCTGTACTTAGAAAATGATTCAGCACAGCAAAATTGCTTGCAGCACCAAGCTGCGCCATTTTCTTGTAAATATGCCCCATATCTCTTCTAATGTAAATAATCAAATAACTTAATTCACTATTCTGTATTCTTCTTCTGCACTATTTCATACTTTTACCTTCTATTTCCTCCTCCCCCCTATTACTACGACTTTGTTTTGTTTTGTTTTGTTCTGCCTCTTCTTCCTTCTTTTCTTTTCTTTCCTCTTCACTTTTCATATCATATTTTCGCATTCATTTAATTTTGTATAACCTAATTTTATCAATCTTGTTATCTCTATTAAATCATTATTTTTACTTAAATATAAGATATATTCATACATTTTATAGATTGTTATTTATTATGACAGGTTATGGAAGTATGCACTGTCAACTTCTTTCCTTGTTTTTATTACTATGTATACATTTACTAATTTATCTATTTATTTATTCATATCTCACTATTTATACATACTGATTTCTTATTTATCTTATTTATTATATTAACCCGCTTCTCTTTCTCATTACAATATTTATTCTCTATTTGTCAGTGATCTACTGTTTTATGAAATTGATATTTACTATGTATTTTTATTGTATAATTCAATAGAAAAAATCTACACAAAAGAAATAAAGAGAAACTATAAGTCCCATGAGACTGGACAGTCTATAACCAATCGGCACGTACATGTACAAATAAACATCCTTGACCACAAAAAAACACATAGATATGGAACACGAGCTACTAGGGGTGACATTCTACATTTAGAAAACTCCAATCACAAAAATCCGTACTTGTCGGCTGCGGCTGATTGAAAAAGTTGTGATGTTCTCCATAGCTTTTTAGATGCAAGGAACCTGTCACTGTCACCAGCCTCCAGGTTCACCCTGGCACTCGGCACCATGGCAAGCGAACAGGGCAGGGAGCTGGTAAACGCCCTGAAAAGAAGCTTGTCTGCAGTATAAGCATTTGGCAGTCATGGACTAGGCGGTGATGGCCACTCTCACCCTCCCCGATGGGCACTGATATCTTTGTAGGGGAGTGAAGGTCACCTTGGGAGGTTGCGAGTGAAAATGTGATCTATGCAGCAGGCGAGCTCAAGGTAACGCTGAAGGCTATTTTTGGTCACCAGGTGCTATCAGAGGTAAGAAATGGGGCAGACTCGTTGGCCCTGCTTGTGCCAATCATACATGTATGCCTGAACATTACTGGTGTTCATTGGAAAGGTACCAAGGAATTCATTATTCGGGCTTCTCCCTCTTATAAAATTAATATGTGGCATAAATTGCAACGTAGTAATTACGACAAGCTGCTCTTCGGCCAGATTGTCCGTTTCGACGGCAGCCTCTCTGTGCTTTCTTTCATCGTCGTTACCGGGAAAGGCCCGGTATCTGGCGGAAGTTCCCGTTAGTGCTCGCGCTGACTGCGAGCAGTGCCATTGCGTGACTGGAGCGTGATGCACCTGTCTCGCGCTGCAGGTAAGCCATGGGCTGAGCAGGCAGGAGCCTGTTCGTGTGAACAATGAGGCCTATTGTCCCCGCGGCGCTCACAGGCCCTTCCTTCAGACTGGGGAGCCCGCAGCTCCGTCAGCACCTGTCAGTGCCCTTAGCACACACAACATTACTCCTTCTATACACAACACACCGACCGCAGGGACCCTGGCCGGCTGCCTTTAACACGCAAGGTGTCAATCAGCGAGGTAAACACTAGGAGAGACGACTGGCAGCTGTGGCAGCCAACCACAGATGTGTAGGTAGGACCGTGTACAGTACTCGATACGTTCCGTTTAGGGCCTCCCTTACAGGGACTTCATATCCTACGGAAATAAAAAGGAATACCTATGTTACTTGCCACTGAAATCCAATGTTATTTTCAAATAAAGGGCGTTATCAGGAGGTGCTTATAGGGGGGGTTCAGAGGCCGAGAAGGCCTCGGAGAAACAGACACGTGAATTCAACCATACGCACATTTCTTTAGTAGGTGGTAACACACTCGTTTATTTCTCCCAGAAAACTCAGAATCCGATTGTTTTACCAAATACACAGGATCTGCACAAAATTGATTTTTGCTGTGAAAAGTAGGCCTTAATTTTCTAGCAGGGATCTGCGGTATTTTAAGTGGAACCTGATCTGCAATATTCTTTTGTACGTGCACAAAATGTTTTCTTATAAACATAGACCTTCGAATAGTTCTCTTGCATACGACAATTGCTTACGACCATTGTTAACTGTAGTTTGCAAAACATCTCTGCGAATTTTAATATTACAATAAGACCTTGATTCCCTTTTTTTTTATCATATTAGTTTCAAAGCCAGGAGTAAAACAGTTTTTATTAGTGTTACACGTGAGAAATGGGTGCATCCGTTTTCAGTGCCAACTAGCACGCACATGTAAATCTTGCCAGCTTCCAGGATAAAACGAGTAAATGGCATAAATCTATGAAAAGCATAAAACTCCTCGAACTCCATGTGGGTCATTCATCGCAATATAGGCTAGAGGAGGCTTGCATAATGAAATCTTTGCACACTCCTAGTGCTATCCAACGCTTACTTCTAAGCTATCGAAGTTGAGCTATAACAGCCTCAGCCTGTCGTATATAGGAAAGTAATAGAGTTAGAAAATGGCACTAGCCTGGCCCAGACCATCCATCTTGCAGGAAACGTCAGTAATACAAATACAGTGTTGTTTCTTTGGAAACCATAGAATAAGGGCCAGAAATGTTTCTATGACCATAAACAGAGGTGCCACAGGATTAATTGGTTGAGTTATGGAACCCATCCACCTTCCTCACACAGACACATGAAAAGCTGTGCGGGCTGGACTGTTCCTATTGGGCGCAGGGTCAAGACTGATTTGCATATGGGTGGGTCCAAATTGGAATAGCATGTTGAGCAAAAAAAATTGATTTAGGCCCAGATTTCTACTGGGGTGAATGTATGACATTGTTATGCGTTCTGTCCATCAATTGTTCTTTTTGCATTTGTCACCCCGAGTGGGACTCGTATGCCCAGACGTGGGTCCCGTGCTCTCCATGCCACTGGAGTCAAGCTATCCTGACTGATGAGGGCTAGAAGCCCGAAACCGGTCCTAGGATGCTTGTTTCCTGTCCAGGGAGGACCTGGCCTGGCAGTTCGGACTGGACTGGTCCCATTGGACACAGGGTCAAGACTGATTTGCATTTGCATATGGCTGGGTCCAAACTGGAATGGCGTGGTGAGAAAAAAAACAATGGATTTAGGCCCAGATCTCTGTACTGGGGTGAATGTATGACATTTTTCTGCATTCTGTCCAACAATTGTTCTTTTTGCACAGATAGGGTAGCAGTTAGTTCTAGATTGAGGGCTACAGTGATAATTATTTTACACACCTTGAATGGCCCCACGAACTCTAGCTGAAATGTATTTAGTTCTTTAAGACATATATATTTTGTGGATAACCACACCTAATCCCCAACTGAATATATTTTCTCTGGAGTTCTGTGTCTATCAGCATCCTTCTTGAATCATTCCTTCATTGTCGTAAATTCTCCAGTGCAGTGTGTTGTATCTTAACTATATGTTCCTGTAAATCATGGACAGCAGGTACAGTTTGGGGCATTTATGTTTCACAGCTCATCATTTTTTGGTGGAAACCATAGGTGCAGAAAAAGGGAGAGAGAGACGCAAAGATTCATTTACAGAATTATTATATACAAATTCTGAAGTCCACAAAGATTTCCCCAATTGGAACTGTCTTGTAAGGTTTTGCACCTAATATACTGATCTAAACACTGATTCGCTCTCTTGATCTGGCGATCAGTTTGTCAGTGATGACTAGATGAAGGTCTTACTTTAATGCCCATAAGCTCACACACAGTTCTCCAAAAATGAGAGATAAACAGTGAACCACGATTAGAGATGAGCCTAGAAGGTACACCAAGTAAACAAATTATAGCCTGTGCAAAAACCTCTGCTAATTTCTTACCTGAAGGCAAGTCTTTTAAGGGTGGGTGTGAAATGTGCTATCATAGTCAAGTGATCTACAGTTACCAACACTGTATTACATCTTTCTAGTGTGCTTGGCAATTCATTCACTATGATGTTGCTCAAGAACTTCTTTACCTTCCTTTCTGTTTTCTACTTGTTGAACTAGAGTCAAAAAATCTGGAGTTGTTGTAATCCCTAATACTATATCAGCAGGAATTATAAATGGAGGAACATGTGTTTGTTTACATGGTTTGCAACTATAACGAGAGAGGGCATCGGGATCTGCTTTACCATTCTTTATACCAGGCTGGAAACCAATTAAATCATAAAGGGAAAAAACTGAGTCCATCTTAATTGACGTGAAGACAAGACCCTACCAGATCTTAAAACCGGCAACTTGCAATGATCAGTAAGTATGGTTACAATGTACTGAGCCCCCAACAGATAGTGGCACCATTTTCCAAGGCTTCGTCCAAATATTTTTTCAAATGTGGATTTTCCCGCTTTGCTAGAGTGTAAATCTGACTGCAGTTCTTGTTACCCAGAGGTACCCAGAGTAGATTGTATTTGTTCATGCACTAAAGGAGTCTTTTGAAAACAATTTTCTTGACAGTGGAGAGAAGGGGCAGTTATTGTCCAAGAAAGACCATCAATAACTGGGTTATGTTGATATAACCAAATTACCCCTAAAATAACTTGAAATTGAAGGACAGCAATAATATCAAAGCAAATTCACTCCTTAACCCCTTCGCTTCTTCTGACGGCCATCGGCCGTCGCATGCACAACCTCCATAGTGCAGTGAACGTCCCCTTGAGCGTCGTGGCCCCGCCCACTCCACTAAACCGCCACACCAGAATTGCGGCCGCGGTTAAGCGGCTAATGTCCATCAAACATTTCCGTTGTCAACGAAATAGTTTGAGAGTCTACAGGCCCAGACAACATTTCTCTCCTGTCAATAGTATGAATATTCTCGACTTTGTCCCTAGGTACAATAAGAATACCCAGTTTCTTGGCAAAGGATACATCCATAAAGTTGCCAGTAGCACCAGAATCAACCAATAGGTCTATTGAAATGTTATGGTTCCCTTCCCAGCTTAAACATACGGATATGTGAAAATGTTTGATGGAGAGTTTACAACTAGTATTACGTAAATCTGAAACCTTTATATCCAAATTACCTGGTAATTTGTTCTCTGCAGTTATAAAGATTATGCATTTCCTGCCTCCTTAGGGTGTTTAGTAGCTATTCTAGACCTTTCCGTGGGTTTATTATGGCAATATCTAAGAACATATCCAGCCTTTCCACAATATAGACAAAGTCTCTTGTCACTACATCTTTGTCTTTCTCCTTTAGAAATTGGACCATAGATTCCCCCTATTTGCATTGGTTCCGGTCCTTCTACCAGCTTATTCTCAATCTTTTTCCCTCAATCTATAAATATTCTAGATTTGATTCTCCCGCAGTCAGATTTTCTTTCAACCAGGCTAGGATCTAGTCTAACAGCCAGGTCAATAAAATCATCTGGCGGATCTACTAATTGAGCCAATAAATATTTCAAATCATCTCGCAGCCCTCTATAAAACAGAGAAACTCTCTTTTCTTTAGGAAAACCAGTGGCTGGTGGTCATTTTAGGAGGGAGGGGGCAGGTGGCACACACACGCACACATACACTCACAGCCATGCATTTACACACATACACACACACACATCCATTCGCAACACTCATTACCCTATATTTCTACATATGTGCAAGTATGCATCAAACATTAACTTAAAAAAAATCACACTTACCTGCAGCTCTGCCTCAGAGGTCCCAGGAGGCTTGGGACTCCTGCCTTCCCTTATTGGCTACCTAAGGTCAGCCAATCAGGGATGGTAGTAGTCCCAACGTCATTACAGAGTGGGATGAGTCAGTAAGACTTCTGACCCCACTCCACTCGGTATCTCACTGATTGACACTAAACCCTGGGCACTTCAGGGCTTAAATCTGAAGTGCCCAGATGTGAGGCAATGAGTGACGCTTCCCCTACTCACGACGGGGAGGGCCTTGAGTTTCTTTAATGAGCTGAGGAGGTCACGCCCACAGGAGCTGTGACTTCCTCACCCCAGCAAAAGTTCAGTTCAAGAAGCCAAGAGCCTGCGCATTTAGCACATGTCTAGCTCCTGGCTGCCTGACCTGAAAATTAACAGTGTCCGTCAGGCAGACCTTTGTTCAACCTGACAGACACTGTTTGTTAGAAATTAGGGTTTCTGGTTGGCAGAGGTAGGTATATTTGTCCGAGTAGGGACCCTTCTTCCTAGTCAGGGTAAGGGAGTTACACTCCTGAAATCCCCCCTGCTCACTCCCTTGGTAGCTTGGCATGAGCAGTCAGGCTTATCTTAGAGGCAGTGTGTAAAGCATTTGGCATAACCAACAGTAATACAGTGAAAACACCACAAAAGGAAACCACACCAGTTTAGAAAAGATCCAATATTTTTATCTATCCAAAACAAGACCAAAACAATAGGACTCCAACATTCAGTACTTGAAGATGTACACATTGCCAAATATCCTTAAAAATGCAGAAATATCTCAAAAACACAGTTCTTACGAGTCGGTAGCTCTGTCTGGGGCTACAGTGATGCTGAAAACAACAGAGTCTAGCAGTTACAGCTGACCGCGTCGGTACGCGCCAGCTAAAGTGTGAACAGACTCATGAACAGTATCTTTCTTGTAGCGACTGGCACGTTGTTTCGAGCCAGTCATGGCAACCATTGCGGTTGGGTTACAAAATGGAAGTGGTGCAGGGTGCGGTGCCTTCACCATATGGTGCAGGCAGTGGCTTGATGACGATCGTTCAGACGGTGTCAGTGAGACCAAGGCTTACGGTGCTGGGCGAGGCAGTGCTTTATGCAGTGCTGGCAGGTTGTGGTACAAGCGATAGAGCCGGTTAGCAACAGCTGGCGTTGTTCAGCCCAGACTGCTGTGGGGGACGAAGCAGTGGGTTGTCAAACGTCCGAGTGGGGCCCCCAGCCACGATGCAGTCATGGGTGTCGAAGTCAGGAGCAGCCACGGCATCGGTGAGACCAGGATGGTGAAATGAAGTGAGGCGGTGGGGAGTGCGGTGCCCACAAGTCACAGTGCAATCAGTGGCTCGGTGGCAGTGGGGTCAGTTGTCGTCGTCAGTGAGATCAGGCTTGCGGTGCGGAATGCGGACATTGCCCTCTGCTGTGCTGTCAGTACACAGAGCCAGCGACAGAGTCGGTGATGGAGTTGGTTGCGATTCCTTTACTGTGGCAATTGAAACAGCGGTTCCAGAAGCGGTACCCAGAGGTTAGTGTAGTCTTGTGAGTCCCTGAGACTTCAGAACAGAAAGCAAGCTCTATATCAAGCCCATGGAGATACTCAGCACAAGTAAAGAAAGTTCAGTCCAGTCCCCAGTCCTTTCACTGCCCAAGGCAGAAGCAGCAACTGCAGATGAACCCAACAAAGCAGCAACACACCAAAGGAGCAGTACTTCTGCTGGCAGCTCTTCCAGCTCTTCTTCTTGGTAGGTTCCTTGATTCCAGTGAGTTCTAAAGTTCTGGGGTCTGGGCCCCAATATTTATACTCAAAATTCCTTTATTCTCTCAGGCAGAAAGTGTCTGTTCTTCGTCCAAACCAGTTCTGTCCTCTCTGGGCCAGCTTCCTAGCAGGAAGTGGAGACATCATTGTTCAAGACAGACCAAGCCCATTCAGGTGCAATGAAATCTCCTCCCACTACTCTAAATGTAGCCCAGGTCTATTCAGCCCAGCCCTGATATCCAGGAAAGGCAGGACACACCTCACCCCCCCCCCCAGTGGCTCTCTCAAGAGAATGCACATCCCCAGCCCCTGTCACTTCAAAGCCAGCCAGTCAATCCACAAACCCAGTAGAGGTACACAGGATGGTTACGCAAGAAAATACCTAATTTCTAAAAGTAGTATTTTCAAACACATAACATAAAAATCATCTTTACTAAAAGATGTATTTTTACACTCTGAGTCCAGGCATACTTAACTCCATTTCCATATCTGGTCCCAATGGGAAGTTATGCTTATAAGATGTTATAAATAAAACTCCCATTCTTTCCTATAGGACAGATATCCTATAAGTGGTGAAAAATGAAATACACTGTAATTCACCACTAGGACATGTCACACACACCAGTACATGTCCTACCTTTAACATACACAGCACCCTGCCCACAGGGGTACCTTTGGCCCACCTTAGGGATGACTTATGTGTAAGAAAAGGGAAGATTAGGACCTGGCAAGTGGGTGCACTTGTCAAAAGAAATGGGACGTCATCCCGTCCCCAGTAAATGCACAGCGCGTTATGCCACTTTGGCAGTACGTTTTCCTCTCAAAACCAACATTTTGAACCTTATATCCTCATAATCCAAATTCATTATTCCATATTTTTTTCTCCTTATAAAACGAGACCACACGTTCCGTGTAACGCTATTTTCAAGTTTCTACTGTTCAATGGTGTCTGTCTGACTTTTTCCAAGAACATGATAGAGGCATAAATTCATTCCAGGCAGTATTTATTCAATAAAAACCCAATGCATTTCGGGCTGTTATGCCCTTCTTCGGGGGTCACTGTGAATGAATAAAATGCAAAATTACCACCTGTCTTACAAAATCGTCACGTTTAACAGCGTTTCACCTCATGTGACAACACTAAGTAATATGCTGTATAAAAGGCTGATCAACATATCAGTGAGTTGTTTCATACCATAAATGAACCACTAAACATACTTCTAAGTTGCTTATGTGTTAAACCAAACATATGACTCCTATCTCTCTATACTTCAACTTCCTGCAGTTAAATGCGACCTAATTCTAGCTCATATTCTTTACGCGTTACATACTCCTGCAACCCTCATGTTTTATCAGTAGCGGTGTGCCCATTACATCCTAATCAAAGTGTAACCCATATTTCCCTCCCTTATCGGTCCTCCCACAGTCATTACCGGAAAACAGATCTATATTTACCCTCATTAACTCATTTAACTTGTTTACAATTTAGGAACCTTTCCTGTTCTCAATATGCTAATGTCTATCCAGTTTGTAGGGAAATGTACAACTCGCCCTTCTTGTTCGTCCTCCCTCATAAATCTAATCCCCTCTAACACATACCTGCCACTCGTTGTTAAAATCACGTATCATCGCTGCTTTTAAGCATGGGTGAATTTTGCAAATCTGGCGTTCGCGAATTTTGCGAATTTGCGAACTCGCAATCTGCAAAATCAGCGAATTCTCGCGGATTTTCTTTTTTTTTTGTGTTTGCAAGGGTTTCTGCCAGTTCGCGAGGGTTTGGTACTAGTTCGCAATTGCGAACTTACTTGTCGGCTCGCAACGGTCGCGACTATGTTGTTTCTACGTCTGGTTCATCATCACAGCCTCCCAGCACCCTCTGTTTCACCACTGCCACCCTCTCTTTCACCCATGCCACCCTCTGTTACATCAATGCCACCCTCTGGTTCATCATCACTGTAGATTATGGGGGGGGGGGAAAGCAAGCACACCTGCCCTGCTTCAACTGACATTAATTAATTTGGGGTTAGTTTATTAATGTGTCACTGTTTTAAAATTCCAGGTCTGGCACCTGCTTCCTTATCAGTAATTTGCTTTCTGTTGCAGTGCAATTTTTTTTCCAGGACCTTTGTGGCCTACTTCTAGCTATTCTATGAGCCTGCTGTGAGGGTCAGAGCAGGGTCATACAATTGTTGCAACTAGCAACTGAACTCTGGAGGGGCCCCAGTCAGGAAGCACTACAGTGAATTGTTACTAATGATGAGTTTGAACTCTTGCACCTGCCGAGTGCTTTCAGTTCTGCAAAACTCGTTTTTCTGCAATTTCGCAGGGCGCGAACACGCGCGAGATTGGATTCGGAAGCCGCGAATTCGTGTGAATATGCGATTTCTTTTTTTGCGGCGTGTTAGTTCGCAAGGTTTTGTGCGTTTTCGCGAGCCGCTTGTACCGCAAGGCGCGAAGTTACCCTCGCGGTCGTTCAAGGGCGCGGCCATCTTGTTTGCATGACGTATTTCCATTTCCGGGCACGAAGTGTAATCTCGCAAAGTGTGCGGTTCGCAAGTACAATTTCGCGAGTGTTCGCGAGGAACATCTCGCGCGAACTTACCCGCGCGGTCGTGAACGGGCGCGGCCATCTTGTTTCTCATTCATTGCTATGGTTCTGGGCATGCTTCTTGTATCCTCTCTAAATCTGTGCCATCCTTTGCTTGTTTGAAGTTTTTTTTGATCTATTTTACTTATTATCTATCCCTCTATTTTTCTAGCCCTATATTTTTGTGTTTACTGCTACATTTTGTTAATTTTAAACTACTTTTTTAAACTCTTTTCTTTTCTTCTCTTCCCTATTCTATTTTCTTTATTCCTTTCCGCCCAGACCATGGTGAAGGGAGCCGGGAAGCATCCCGAGAAGGGGAAGGGTCCCGCACCCCGTGCCCGGCTCCCGTGCGGGCGTTTGAGGGGGGAGACAGTCGCACCCCGGGAGATTTTCAGCCCGGAGGAGGTGGGCGCACTAGTGTTCTATGTACAGCGCCACCTCCCCAGGACCATAATGGCAGGTGGCAAGATCGGAGGCGGGTACGGGATGCGGGATCGCCGGAAGCGGTGGGATAAGGTGTGCCGGGCCATGTACCACCACTCTCGGGTCCGGCGCACCTACAACCAGGCCACCTACCGCTGCAGGGATGTCCTGACCCGTGAACGAGATCTGCTCGACCTGCTTGGCCTCGAGATCCCTGTGCTTGGTGAGTAGTAGTAGTAGCTATTTCTTTACTACTCTGTTTTCACCTGCTGTGTTATTATATTGCAATTTTTTTTACCAAGAGCAATAATGCTGCTCATTACATTGTAGGTATATTATATTTCAAAATCTTCTGTGCATTTCAGGTGCACTGCTCTCCTTCTCAGTAGTTTTGCTACTATGCTTATTTGTTTCCGATTTTGTGTTCATTTCATTGGCCTGTGAAATTATGTATGAGTGTAGTTTAAAGAACTGCGTAATGCTACACACTAAGGTTCAGATGTTTAATTACCGGCGCATCCCTGCAAAGTAGCAGGGATGCGCCAGTAATTGTGCGCCACGCCACTATCACCCATGGTGCGCCGTATTTACAATGCGGCGCACCATGGGCCCAAAACGTCACCAAAGCGTTACGCATCTGTGCCGTAAGGGCGGCGCATTGCTGGAGTTGCGTCGCAACGATGCCGCAGCTCCATCAATGCTCTGGGGTGCCCTATCTCCCCCAAGCTGCGTCAAGCCGTACGTCTGCTTCAAGCAGGCGCAAGGTTTGAGTCACGCATCATTGTCGTTAAAGTGAGTGATTGAAATCTTGTAGATTTCCCTCAGCCACTTTTAGGATGCGTTCCTGCGCAGGAACGCCCTCCCTTGCGCCGGAAAGCCCCCTGATGGCGCAGGGCTTTACAACGTGATGCATCTCCCATATGCGTCACGTTGTTAATATACGCCGCACCATTGCGCCTCTATTGTGCTGCCACTGCGTCACAAAAGTCACGCAACAATGGAGCAAAAGAGCCGCAAGGGGATTCTAAATCAGCCCCTACAGACTCAAGTCCAGTCCTTCCTTTGTACACATGGCAATAAGAAGAAATAGTGGTGGTGGATTAATAGTTTGAGTATTTTAATGACTGGTTAATGTAGTAGGAAACTTTAGTGTTGTTGCTGATCTGCAATCACAGTGGACTTTGGCTGTCACTTCGCGTGCTGCAGACTGCTGCCTGCCAATCCTAGGCAAACCTTTTTAGTACTTTGTGTAGTGAGTTACATAAGAAGTTTACAATTCGACGGTCCGCAAATCAAGCAATACTAATAACGTAGTAGACCACATGAGATTGGTCAATAATATATCCCGTTGAATAGTTATCTATTTGCTATTTCGCCAAAATATTTTGTTAGTTCTTTTGAAATGTTTGATTTGGTTGACAAATATCATCCATGTTTTCTGTTTTTCTTTCTTTCATGTTGTGCATCAGCTTCCCCAGGGGCAAGAGGAGGACACAGGAGGAGGAGGAGGAGGAGGGTGCTGTTGAGGATGCGGCCAGGATCGGGCAGGCAAGGGCTCCTTTGCTGGCCCCAGTAAGTTTTAATTTTAATATAGAGTACTTATTTTTTCCCAGCGTTCCTCATTCGATTTTTTCTAAATCGTCTTTGATATTCTTGTAGACTGGATCTAAATTCTTATCCTGCCTCGACTATGACTCCGTGTGGTATTACTAGATTCTTCTTATTAGTCTGTCTGTGTAGCTAACTAAGATTGCACATTTGGCAATTCCATTGGACTCCCATTCTAGTCAGCAATAGCTCTATGCACAGAGTGCAGTCCTCTGGGATTGTCCATAATGTCTTTTCAAGTCTTCTAAATGTTTATGCTTTGACAATTGCCAACAATAAAAAGGTGAATGACCACCAAGAAAGAATAGGATACTACTTTACTTTTGGTTTGGATAGGAGGACAATCCATTCTACTACTGTTGCAGGGACAAATCTGCACAAACAGAACTATGGACACTAAATAATGCATTGCTTAGCTTATCAATTATAATAGGTGCTGTTAGACTTTCCACATACCTCAGTGATAACAGACTTTGTAGTTGAACCACCAATCTCCTTACTGACTTGATAGTGTGGCAGAGTCATTTAACTCCCAAAGTCACCGATGATTATGATTATTCCCCAATGATGTCAGAGGCACGGACTCATGCTTGCAAAAATTGCAAAACCTTTAGCTCATCCACTCTAGTCTGGAGGACCAAAAACCACAGAGTCTATTTAAGTTTAAAAGCTTTATTATAAGTAAACACATTTTTTAAAATCAAGTTTGTCATAAATGTAAACGTTTAACTGAAAATGGAAAAGTGCTTAGTGCTGACGATTAATTGGACACATTTCTTGTGGTCGAGCCGAGCTCTCACCTGGTTTGAACTTGATCCTGCTTGTGTTCTTAGAAGTCAAGCTTCTGTCTGTTAGGAGGAAAAGTGATGCGTGTTAAAAATAAAAAGCAAGCATTCATCAGTTGTGCCAAAAAGTGCAACAACAGCCTTCCCTGGAAAAAGGGACATTTTTACTTTAGAGTAGACAGTCACAAATTATTACATTGTATACTGTTTTTTTCACATTTCTTTCTTCCCCCTAGACCAAATATTATATAGTAGTGAGTGGTGTATTCTAACATTATTAAATGTACTTTGTAGGTGGAACATCTGGAGGCGGGCCAGCGCGGAGGTGGTGGTGGCATTGGACGAGGACAACTCTGGGGAGGAGGCGGTGGAAGTGCCGGACAATTCTGTGGGGGATGACACGGTGGTGGCGGGCAGAGGTAAGCTATATATTCCTTACTTATTGAGATTGAAGACTGCAGAGTGTGCTTTTTGCACGGGTGTATTATAAATAAATCAGGTAGTAGCCTCCTCTAAATGTACTTCGACTTAGCTGTGAAGTTTTTGGTGAGAAGAATCCCAATCAGATCTGAGATGAACTTGATGGATGGGATGAACGAAAAGCGAAAGAAGGGTGTAAGTAAGTGTGGAAGGACGAGAAATGTAATGATGACTGGCAAAGAAGAATGATATGTGTTTGCTTGGTCCCCGAGGTGGCTGGGAAGGAAAGAATATGGTATGGTGCATGGCTGGGTGAATGATGAAGCAAGGATGGGTGGAAGGAGAACAGCCTGGGTGGGTGAAACAGAAACTGTATGTGTGCATATACTTTGAATGGATGGATGCCTGGATCATTCATGGTACTATCTGACTCTTAGATAGCATATGTGTATCTAGAGAGAGTAGACGGTCACAGGATGAACTAAGTGTTACTTTGAAGAGCATGTAACACCGCACCCGCACGTCCATTCCAGTGTAGGAAAGGCAAGGAAAAGAAGTTGTAATTTTGTCCAAATACTACCATGAATAGTAGCAGTAGTTTGTATTGTAACTGCAAGCACAGAATATATCTGGTTATTACGGTGGACACTCCCTACCTCTCTTAATAACTTTAGTTTAGTAGTAGTACGTCATTCATGTGTGGGTGTATCACTGTTCACTCAATAATAAGCAAAGCACCTAAAGTCATCCCATATGTCATCAAATACATCCCATGTGAAGTGATAGATAATCAGATTATTTAGCTTCTTCATTTTCCTTTTCTAATACTCATTTGCACTGTAGGGTGAAAGCTAAATTAATTAAGCAGTAGCCCTTTTAACAGAGTATTCTCAGTGCCACCCGTAATAGAAAAGTAAGAGCTTCACCACCTGCATGTACTAGACCGGTACAGTAACGCAAGTCTGTCTCACTCACCATGGTGTGCGTCTGTTTTTCTCGGGTGCAAGTTCACTGCGCTGGCATTATGCCGGCTTGCATAAGATAACGTACCAGTTTTCCTAAATTAGAGAGAAGAAGAAGAATAAGACTGTTGTACTGTCATAGTCGACTGTAATGGAAGTCCATAGTCCTCGTAGAATTTGTTCCTTAAACTCCCACTAATGTTAGAGCAAGGATGAAGAAGTCGGAGGTTACATAGATACTGTCCTCAATAGGTATGTACTGTGCTTTCAATTTGCTACTTGTACTGTGACAACTTTCTGCTCAATCATTTTGTGTTAATCTTAAGGAGCATTGGTTACAGACTATGTCTTTCTTTCTTCATGTAGTTGCTCCTTCCAAATCTAAGAGACCATCAAGGAGGAAGGAGCTGGCTCGAATGGCCCGGCAACGGAGGCTGGATGCCACTGTCGCTGAATATCGGCGGCTGGTGGCCCTGGAGGAGGAGGAGACGCAGTCTGGTAATACAACAACGTCCACTGGGACAGCTGCATCCTCCTCCGTGCAGGCTGCCAGCCAGCGCAGTGCTCCAGCGCTACGGAGCCGGGCTACCAAAGCCAAACCCCACCGCCGAGCAGCAAAGACAGCAGCTGCCCCCCACAGGATTTGCAAGGCACGCCGGCGCCGCTTATCCCTCAGACTGTCCTACCTGGAGCAGGAGGTCCTGAACTATAAGAACTTGGTGGAGGGCCTCCGCTTCGAACATGCCACCCTCCGCAAGGAGCATGATGCCCTGGCTGCTAAAGTCAACAGCACCCTGCCATAGTGTCCCTTGCCCCTTTTTTAGAGACTTTTGGGGGGTGGGAATTGGGAGTTGGGTTTTTTGGGGACTTTTGAAGGACAATCGTTGGGGTTAGGGAGGGTCTTGCAGGAGATTATTTTGTTAGGGCTATAAAAATATACTTTTTGAAACTTTATCTGACCATACCTGTTTTTTACTGCTTTTGAGTCTATTGGGTGGGGGTTTAACAGTAAGTTTGTTTTCCTAAATAGTCCTAGGACTTTAGTAGTACTACAGTCAATCTCTCGTCTCTCCTAATACTCCATTATACCACCTCCAACCAAACGCTTATCTTACCTGTAATTTCTGTTTGAAAGTAGGGCTAGGCCCAGGGCTGGCTCCACGGGAAATGGCGATTAAGGTTGCAATCCAGGGCGGCTGAAATTTCCTCCTCCTTGTGGTGGTACTAGTGGTGTGACACAGTGGCAGTTGCATGGCTATGGAAAAAAAGAAAATGAAACCTGGTTTGTCCTTTCTGTAGCATTACAACGGTACGATAGAGAATATAGCAGGTGACAGTACACTAGACTACAACAGTGCCACAATGTAGCCTAACAAATGGTAAAGTATTTATAGTAAGTCTAGAATATATCCTCGGATTCCTTCACCAGCCTGTTGCTATGACCTTATCCTCCCCAGCAAGTGTGTGGAATTATTGATGTCATTTAGTCACACATCAAGCAAAACCACACAACCCGGGGGAAGAGGGTTAGGGTTTGTAAAATGGATAGGAATGGGGGTTTCTTTTTGGGTAGGTTTTGTTGAGAGAAAAAAAAAGCACAGTATGGACAAACAATAATTGAACATAAAGAAATTTTTGGGTAAAAAGCTAACCATAAATCTTTTACGTGACATAAAGGAAATGCATGCACTACTGAATCCATTGTTACAGAAAAGTAAGTAGTACTTTCGACAACCATGAATGACAGAATGCGACAGTACAGGGCTACATTAAATTAGGTTTAAAAAATAGCCGAAGTAAAACCTATAGAATTGCTGTAGGGATCAATTTAGAAGCAGAGAGAGATCCAAGAAATGCAGTCACACACACTCATTGAATAAAAGAATGGATACTGTATCTGTATTGTTGTAGTTGTCCTGTTGAATTTGGTAAGTAAGTTGCATGCAGCAAACAATTCCTCTTATTAGCGGCACTCCTCCACTCAAGCTGACGCTTCGTCCATCAATGTTGGTGACCAGAAGGCACCCTGTCCACTGCCTGCCTGGCGGATGCTGAATTGCGGCTCGCTAATGTGAAGCCTGACTCCATCCTTTTTTCCCCATTGCAGACTGAAACCTGGCCTGTAATTATTGGACGAAAAATAGCACTGATAAATAAATATAAGGTATGTACGCTGTGTAGTGCAAAAAGTCACACTTTGATTTTCCTAATAGACAGTACAACATTTTTGAAAGTGCGTACTCTGTCTGAGTCACCTTTTCAAGGATAAATAAGTATGGGCAAATTAATTTAGTGGATCTTTCCCCTCAAGTAAGGTGTACTGTAAACTGTGTTTTAGAAAAAAATTAGACCTTCCCAGCAGTGCCTACACCCAGACCCTTACTAAAGGCAGTTGCAAAAATGTAGAAGACCCCCAATCAAATCTCAAAAAACGAGGCCTAGCAGAAAACTGGTGACAAAACGTACTTCGAAAGTAAAAGTAGGCCCAAATACCCTCTTACCCACCGTGGATTGTATTCAAACCACTTGCAAGCAAGCAAAAGTATCAATAGCCAGCATCGCTCCAAGACTCGAAAACCCCCCCACCCAAACACATGCAATAGAAATACTGCTAACCATAACGAGCCATAAGTTAAGAATAGTGGCAGAGGCTTTCTTTAACTATGCCAAATCCCCCCTTTCCCACCATGGATTTTCTTCAAATGACTTGCAACCAAAATTACACATTCTCACGGGTGCTCTAAGACTGCAGAACTCAGTTGCAAAAATCTAGAACACCCCAAAACACATGCAATCCTGACCCTAACGAACTCTAAGTTACAAAACTTGCCAAAAGGCTTTTCCTTATGGATTTTGTCCCAACCACTTCTATCCGGTATTAGACCTTCCCAGGAATGCCCCAAGACCCGCCAAAAAGCACAACACCCCCAAACAGCCCAAAAGCAAAATCTCATACTTACAATATTTCTCGGCCTTCGGTCCAAATGCGCTGTGTAGCTAGGCCATAACTCCGGTTTACCACCATGGATTTCCTGAAAAGCAAATGCAATCAAGATTAGACTGTCCCAGCAGTGCTCCCAGACCCCGAAACTTACCCACAAACAGCCGGAACCCCCCCAAAGAGCTCCTCAAAGGCAAGCAAGTCAGCAAAAACACAAAGAAATTTCCGCCTCCGATTTGGTCCAAACCACTTTTATCCGGTATTAGAGCTTCCCAGCAATGGCCCCAGAGCCGTCAACCCAGGAGAAAACGAGTAGAAGACCCCCAAACAGCCAAAGAGCAAAAGTACAAAAATGGGGACTTAGTCATTTTTTTGCCAATTTCCTAAATCACTCCGCGCGCGCTCTGCAGCTAGGCCCTAACTCCCCTCTGCCACCATGGATTTGCTTCAAACCTCTTGCAAAGTAAAGTATCCATAGCCAGCAGTGCTCCCAGACCCCGAAACCTACCCACAAACACCAGGAATCCCCTCAAACAGGCCCCAGAAAACAGTACATTGAGCAAAATGTCGGAAATAGCAAAAAAAAATCAGCGTGGATTTTGTCCCAACCACTTCTATCCGGTATTAGACCTTCCCAGGAATGCCCCAAGACCCGCCAACCCACCCGCCAAAAAGCACAACACCCCCAAACAGCCCAAAAGCAAAATCTCATACTTACAATATTTCTCGGCCTTCGGTCCAATCGCGCTGTGTAGCTAGGCCATAAATCCGGTTTACCACCACGGATTTCCTGAAAAGCAAATGCAATCAAGATTAGACTGTCCCAGCAGTGCTCCCAGACCCCGAAACTCACCCACAAACAGCCGGAACCCCCCCCCAAAGAGCTCCTCAAAGGCAAGCAAGTCAGCAAAAACACAAAGAAATTTCCGCCTCCGATTTGGTCCAAACCACTTTTATCCGGTATTAGAGCTTCCCAGCAATGGCCCCAGAGCCGTCAACCCAGGAGAAAACGAGTAGAAGACCCCCAAACAGCCAAAGAGCAAAAGTACAAAAATGGGGACTTAGTCATTTTTTTGCCAATTTCCCAAATCACTCCGCGCGCGCTCTGCAGCTAGGCCCTAACTCCCCTCTGCCACCATGGATTTGCTTCAAACCTCTTGCAAAGTAAAGTATCCATAGCCAGCAGTGCTCCCAGACCCCGAAACCTACCCACAAACACCAGGAAGCCCCCCAAACAGGCCCCCGAAAACGCTACATTGAGCAAAATGTCAGAAATAGCAACAAAAAAATCAGCGTGGATTTTGTCCCAACCACTTCTATCCGGTATTAGACCTTCCCAGGAATGCCCCAAGACCCGCCAATCCACCCGCCAAAAAGCACAACACCCCCAACCAGCCCAAAAGCAAAATCTCATACTTACAATATTTCTCGGCCTTCGGTCCAAACGCGCTGTGTAGCTAGGCCATAACTCCAGTTTACCACCACGGATTTCCTGAAAAGCAAATGCAATCAAGATTAGACTGTCCCAGCAGTGCTCCCAGACCCCGAAACTCACCCACAAACAGCCGGAACCCCCCCAAAGAGCTCCTCAAAGGCAAGCAAGTCAGCAAAAACACAAAGAAATTTCCGCCTCCGATTTGGTTTAAACCACTTTTATCCGGTATTGGAGCTTCCCATCAATGGCCCCAGAGCCGTCAACTCACCGGCAAAGAAGTAGAACACCCCCACAAGTGCTGAGTCTTTCTTCATTGGGCGTAATCCAGCCCTCTGCTTTGATGGAAATAGGAGTCTGGAGGAGGAGGATAGAGGAGCATGTTCTTCTGAACTTGTGAACCTGAGGAATGCAGACTGCGGCACCTTCAAATCAATAAGCAAACAAGTGAAGACAGTTCTGCTGATGGGCTGGTTTTTGTGATTAGGTGATTAAAGTTTGAATTATATTAACTGTGCACAACAAAGAAAGACAGACACACAGGAATGAAAGTGAATGAGGACGAAAAAGAAAGTTATTGATTCATTGTCTCATTTTCAGGCCTCGGTGTTAAGATCCAGGAATAAGAATAAGGCTTCGTCATCATACTCTGCGAATTCAGGCAGGGTGAGCTCAGTGTCATCTGACAGAGTAGAAATTCCCTCATCTACGTTGCTGTCCACCTCGTCTTCATCCGGCGCGCTTTCACGTACTCTGTAATCTGGTGGTATGAGGTGCTGATTCATCTTGATCATTGTTAACCTCTCCACATTTTTGGGCGAGAGGCGGCTCCGTTTGGGAGTTACAATGGCACCAGCAGCACTGAAAACACGTTCAGAAGACACACTTGCGAGTGGGCAAGACAAGTAGTTTAAAGCCAGGTTGGAGAGCTGTGGCCACAATTCTTTTTTCCCATGCCAATACGCCAATGGGTCAGCATTAACATAGACCTCTGTTGAGTCATTCAGATAGTCCTTCACCATCGACTCAAGGTCCTCCTCCGAGGTTCCTCCACTTTGCTTAGCTGTTGCTGTGACCTTTTGAGAACCAAACCCAAGCCGAGCTAGCCAATCCTCTTCAGCCTCCAATGTTTCTGTTGTGTCTGGTGCAGATGATCCGGTTTCCGGTGTCTTTAACGGCTGAGAGGTCACTTGTGCCACAGCCACAGGTGCAGAAGTGGATTGTTTTAACTGGGGATGGCCCGCTGATGCTGATGTACTGCCTTTTCCTTCAATTTTCTGCCGTTCTCTTTCAAACCTCTTGGCTGTCAAGGCTAGCCAACGTTTGTACTTTGGAACATGTTCATCATCAAAAGGAAAGAATGCTCGGCCTGCCAGCGCCTTTTTGTAGCGTGGATCCAGAATAGTAGCACAAATGTAATGCTGGTTTGAGTGGATCATTTTAAGACGTTCATCACCTTGTAGGCGCTCTAATAATTTCTCCACCAAAACAAAAGGGTCTTTGTTTTTTTCATCTTTTTGAAACACAGAACACACCTCCTTCAGTTGGTGCTCCAGCATGTACAACAAGTGGATAGCTTTTCCCAAATTACAGCCCTCCTTGCTGACTGCACGCGTGAAGACCTCAAAAGGACGAAGCATGCGTGTCAGGCTTTTAACTATGTCCCATTGCGCCGCACCCATCCTCAGGTCCTTCTGAGCTGCACCCTGTGTTAAGAAATAGTGATCGAGTACCGTATACTGCTCATACAGACGCTCAAGCATGTAGAAGGTTGAGTTCCAACGTGTTGCCACCTCCTGGATGAGTGCTTTCACTGGCATTCGACGTTGATGTAGCAGGCTCCTCAGATGCTTCCGGGCCTTAAAAGAATGGCTGAAATGGTTGCACATTTTTCGGCAGGTCTCTACTACCTCGTACGCTGGACTTTCTATATCACTCAAGAATTTTTTGACAACCAGGTTTATACAGTGCGCCAAACACGGCACTCTGAAATACTGACCCAGCTCCATGGCCTTAACTACATTGGCGCCATTATCCGTGGAAACATAACCAATCTGGCGTTTTTTTGGGGACAGCCAGTCAAGGACCTTTGTGCTAAACTCATCCAAAATGTTTTGTGCTGTGTGACGTTTCTCCAAACCAAACATGGCTAGTGTTGCATGTTTCCGAGCAGCTTTAAAAACTTGGTCCGGGTCAACACCTGCGTTTAGCTTTGCTTTAACCCCTGAAAAAGAGACCCAGTGTGCAGTGATGCACATGTAATCAGCGCCTGCGCCACTGGTCCACATGTCTGTTGTCAGATGTATAGTGTGAACAGCACTCTTCTGCAAAGCTGCCCCAATCACCTCCAGCACATCTTCATGTAGTGCTGGAACCGCAACTCGGGCAAAATAGAACCGGCTAGGAACCTTCCATTTAGGGCAGAGCGCTGCCACTAATTCTAGAAAAACAACCCCTTCTACAAAAGAAAAAGGGAGAAGGTCCAGAGCTAGCATTTTAGCCAGCTTAGTGTTATACAGACGCGTCAGTGGGTGGTTGCGTTCATATTGCGCTTCTGTAAACAACATCTTTTTAATGTTGCCCTGGACCAAGCATTTACGGGATAATGATGATGATGATATCTTCGACCCAGTTACGCTCGCTGATGAACTTTTTCGCCTTGGTGTCTCACTCTCTCCCACACTCTTAGTGTGGCTCACATGGGGTGTGCTGCTGACAGGGGTACTGGGTGTAAGTGAAGTGTTTGACACGTCTTCTTCCTCCTCGTCATCATCAGATGAAACATCAACGTTTTCTTGACTTGCAATTCGGGCTTCCTTGATCTCCTTTAGGTGCGCAAACCATTGGACAGCATGCTGTCTCTCAAGATGACCTCTCTGGCCTCCGGTACCATAGTTGGTACCAAACTTACCACGACTAACTGCAACCTTACAAATGCTACAAATGCGAAGTTTTCCCTTTTTGGGCAAACACGAAAGAAGTCCCAAGCTGGGGACTTGAATTGTCTGTGGGGGCCGGAGGAGGCGGCGATACTGGTGGTGGTGGTCTTGCTGCTAATGCCAGATGAAGTGTAGGATGTGGATTGCCGAACTTTAGTACGTTGTGCACTTTCACCACCACTAATTGAGGTCGAGGTGGATGGAGGTCCCTTCTTGCGAGGAAGAAATATGGAAGCGGTAGGTGTTGGTGTACTAGTTAACTCCAATGATTGTTGTGTTTCCATTGCCTCCTCGTCGACATCATCATCACGCTCAGCAGCTTCTCGGGCTAGGGTCAAAATGTCTCTTTGCTGCATGCCCACTGGGGCTGCAGTGACCTTTATGATGACTGGCTCGTCGTCGTGAGAGGCTTCATCAGCAGCAGTATCCGCCACTTCTTGTTGAGCCTCATCACACTCCATAACTATGAGTTTTTCGACGACCTTCCTTTTACGCTTAAGTACCTTTGTCAGATCATGGTGTGCCTCACTCTCAGACGGCCGTGATGGTTCCCAATCTTCATCCAGATCATCAGAAGGAGGTGGGCCTGAAGAAGATGTAGACACCCCCCTTGATCTTTTCCTTGCTAGGGATGTGGAAGACAATGAATGATTATCAGGAGGAGTGGCTTCCTCAAATGATACCTCGGCTTGATTGTCGATTTCCTGATGTGCCCCTACTTCGGGAGGAACAACTATTGTGGGCACTTGTGACCCTCCATGCACCTCTGCTTGCGCATCTCCTTGCGCTGCCTCTCCTTCCACATGTACTTGGGCTTGTACTTGCACTTGTGGTTGTTGTTGCGGCTGTGGTTGTTCAACACTTGTCAGATGAGTTACAACAACCTGTGTTGATTCAGGGACATTGCTGCTACTTTCTTGCGATGAGCCAACATCACTGGTCAATGGTGATTGAAGAAGTACACTGACTGCCTCTGCAGCACTCAAGGGCTTGGACTTACGTTGGCGTGGTGGTGTTGGAGGCACTGAGCCCAATGGAGCGGGGGTGCTGCTCCTAGCTTGGTCCCCAGCAGATCCCGCTGCTGCTGCAGGCGTGCTTTTTTTTTACTCCCAAAAAACGCGGCGGCCGGCACACCAGCCTCCTTGGTAACTTGCTTCTTCTGCTCATTCCTGGCAACTTTCTTGCTAGAGGAGCTACGGAGAACTTTTTTTGGGGCCATCTTCTTCAGAGCAGGTCAGAACAGCAGGCCGCAGTTGCACGAGTTGCAGAGTTGTCTGTGGCCAGACGTGACGTCGCGTGACGTTATGCTGCACACACACACCGCTGCAGGACTTCTTCCTGGCACTGGTGGTTCTCTTGAGTCTTGTGCACCTAAAAGCAATGGAAGACAGAGGAACATCAGTTCAGTTATACACCCCAAAAAATTCGAAAAAAACCCCAGAAAAATCAGCACAATCCCATGCCCTCCGTGATGTTCAAATTCAAGACACCCCACAGAAAGACTAGGCCCATGCACCACTCACTACCCCTGGTGCAAAGGCCACAACAGGCCAAAAAAACGAAAATCACAGAAAAATCAGCACAATCCCAAGCCATCCAGCCCCTCCATGATGTTCAAATTCAAAACAACCCACAGAAAGACTAGGCCCATGCACCACTCACTACCCCTGGTGAAAAGGCCACAACAGGCCAAAAAAACAAAAAATCACAGAAAAATCAGCACAATCCCAAGCCATCCAGCCCCTCCATGATGTTTAAATTCAAGACAACCCACAGAAAGACTAGGCCCATGCACCACTCACTACCCCTGGGCATAATGGATGAAAGCTAGGCAAAATGGGTGCAGGCCTGAGAACACTGCCTGCATTCAAAATGGCCCCCTCTCTCCCAGCACATGGCCAGGGCCTGTAGCAGCACTCAAAATGGCCCCCACCCACATGGCCTGTCCCCATGAACACCCCAAAAAATCGAAAAACACAGAAAAATCAGCACAATCCCAAGCCATCCAGCCCCTCCATGATGTTTAAATTCAAGACAACCCACAGAAAGACTAGGCCCATGCACCACTCACTACCCCTGGTGAAAAGGCCTCAACAGGCCAAAAAAATGAAAATCACAGAAAAATCAGCACAATCCCAAGCCATCCAGCCCCTCCATTATGTTTAAATTCAAGACAACCCACAGAAAGACTAGGCCCATGCACCACTCACTACCCCTGCCCTCACCTTGGCACTGCTGGCGTTAGTCATCTCTCGGATCGACTACGCCAATGCCCTGTATGTTGGCATCCCACAATACCTAATCAGCAGATTGCAGCTGATTCAGAATCAGGCAGCTCGCCTTATCTACCACCAACCAAAACATCAACACGTCCGTCCCCTTCTCAAGGCCCTCCACTGGCTCCCTGTTTCGGAGCGCTGCAAGTTCAAACTTGGCTGCCTGACTCATAAATCTCTAGCCGGCACTGGTCCCTCCTTTATTTCTTCCCTCTTGCACCCTTATACCCCCTCCAGGAACCTCCGTTCCTCTCATCTTGCGCTCCTTCAAACTCCCCGCTTCAAGCGCAAAAAACACGGAGGTCTCAGATTCTCCTTTCTGGCACCCTCATTCTGGAACTCACTGCCACTGGAACTGAGACTCTCCTCCTCTCACCTTCATTTCAGATCTCTCCTAAAAACCCACCTCTTCCATGGCACTTATTCATAATTTCCTCTCCCCCCGCTCCCTGCCTCTTGTTGAATAAAGTGAATAGCGCCAAGAAACCGTCCGGTGAATGCCGCGCTTTATAAGTAATTTTTACATTACATTACATAATGGATGAAAGCTAGGCAAAATGGGTGCAGGCCTGAGAACACTGCCTGCATTCAAAATGGCCCCCTCCCTCCCAGCACATGGCCAGGGCCTGTAGCAGGACTCAAAATGGCCCCCACCCACATGGCCTGTCCCCATGAACACCCCAAAAAATCGAAAAACATAGAAAAATCAGCACAATCCCAAGCCATCCAGCCCCTCCATGATGTTTAAATTCAAGACAACCCACAGAAAGACTAGGCCCATGCACCACTCACTACCCCTGGTGAAAAGGCCACAACAGGCCAAAAAAACTAAAATCACTGAAAAATCAGCACAATCCCAAGCCATCCAGCCCCTCCATGATGTTTAAATTCAAAACACCCCACAGAAAGACTCAGTGCACCCACCACTGAGTACCCCTGGGCAAAAGACCCCAAAACAGCCCAAAAATCGAAAATTCCAAAATTGTAGTTGCAGCAACTGTAATGCCCCAAACAAACTTACTTGTGAAATTTCTAATCCAAAAGTGATCCAAAGAAAGTCAAAAAGGCCTCAAATCCAAATATCCAGCAGCATCCACAAAAAGTAATCCTTCCAGCTCCAGATCCAAATGAAAAGTGACCAGGAGATGGACAACGCACTGGGAGGAGCCTGCTGGACAGGAACAGGAAGTTGAAGACTGTGGGGCACTTCCTTCCTCCCACCCCCCCTCCCCAAAATGGACTCCTCGCAAAAAAAGTGCAGGCAAATGTCAACCTGTGGAGTTATTCAGATAAAAATCATCATTTCCAGAAGGTTTATGCTGCTTGCTGGTGGATTTCTTGTGCAGAATTGCAAATTTTGTATTTTCGCAAGTGCGAGATTGTTGCTGCTCGCCGCATCTACAAGCTCGCAATTGCGAAGTACCGCGATACATGATCACGGCGTACTCGCGTTGACAAACTCTCGCTGTGCAAGTTGGCAAGCCGCGATTACGTAATCGCGCTCGCCAAATTCCCGCGGGATCCCGCAGCAAGATCCAAAATGGCGCAGCACTCGCAAAATATCAAGAAAAACAACTCGGCAAACGCTGAATGACGGAAAGTAAACGCCGCGCGCCACAAAATTGTATCACCAAGAAAAAAAAATCCGCTGCGTGCGAATTTGCGGATTTTCGGTAAATTCGCGAGCGTCTGCGGATTGCGAATTTACCGAAAATCCGCAAAATCCGCGAGCGTAACGGATTTTCCGCCCATGCTTAGCTGCTTTCTCTGTACCCTACTAAATACGTCCCACCTTTCCTTTCCCTTTAACCTCATCACTCTTGTCCCTGATTGGTTCACCCATTTCAAAAAAGTTCCGGCTTTCCTCTTAATTGCACCTGATGCTTTTTGTTGAGGAACCGCATCTCCCATAGTTCACTTCACCGAATTAAAATAACCCATCACTCGCCCATTGTCTCGAGCCGGGATGATTCCCACAATACTATTTAAAGTATAGTCGGGATGAAGAGCACCCACAAAAGAAGAAAAAAACAGTGAAGAAAACACGAGCCCACACGTGGAGAAGAACATCGTGGTTCCTGACTGAAGCAGTTTTACGAAAAATGAATTACCACGAACTGCCTTAAAGAGAGATTACATATGCACGTTTAACAACATGTTTTATTTACTTATTTAAATAGTATTGTGGGAATCATCCCGGCTCGAGACAATGGGCGAGTGATGGGTATTTTTAATTCGGTGAAGTGAACTATGGGAGATGCGGATGTTGAATCTCCTAGCCCTGAAATATTCCTAGAAACATGGGTGACATTATGAATACCTTAAGAATAACTCTCACAATGGTTCGTAATAGATCAAGCACACAGATCCCTGTTCCAGTGCCCTCCTCTGGGTGATCCACCATGCCCAATGATCACTTGTATACTGAACTACTGGGACAAAGACTCTATGCTTTGATAGGCTGGCAGGGCTGAGAATGTAATGTTTCAATCCTCTTAATTTATGGTCTTCCTTACCTATTCTTGCGCAGTTCAAAGGAGGTGAAAATCCTTTGATGAAATGAAACAAACTCTGCACCCTCAACCATCAATACATGGCTCATTTTCCCGGCAAAGCTTAAAGTGATCCATAATGACCACTCACAGTTTTTCGTAACTCTGGAAGACGCCTGGGAATGGGCAACTGAAAAGAAAGCCATGAGACAAGGATGCCACAAAACTGCACATTCCCAGACCATGGAGCCAGACCCCATTCCCTTGCCATGAAACCTAAGCTGAAAAGGAGAATACGATCTCAGAGACAACTTAGATGATCCCAAAAGTCAACTAACTCATCCGACTCTGAGACCCATTGACAGACCATGTCAGCGACCCATGGAAAACTGTGACAAATCGTCAAATAGAAGATTTGGTGGCTTAGGGGGCCGCTGTGTAGAGGAGCAAAGATTTGCAGGGCGCCCTGAGCTAGCACTTGCTTGGCAGTTGAAATAAGGCAGGATTGACACACTGGGCGACACCGTCGTTCACCTCTTGCACCCAAAATAACATAACAGACTGTAGTGTTCACAGGTTATCCTTCCAATAGGTGAAGGTCTACCTCTAATATACTATAAGAATTCTAGTGTTTTGTTTATCTGGGAGTTGTAGGGAAACAGATGTTTCATGGGATGGGGTGGTTGTTGGGTGTAGGGGAAGTTCATTACCTGTTAGCTGCTGTTTGTTCCACCAACACATTCTACACTCCAGAGCCATGCACGCGACAAACAGAGATAAAGATTCTACTTCCTAGGTCTGCCCGACTCTTGGTGACAATGTCCTGGCCAATCACATTCTGTGGGTAAAGAGTTGTATACATCTCACAAAAACCCCTCTGATGGCTCACTCAGCTATGTCTTGGAACATTACCAGTCAGCTAGATAGCATTAAGAGGAAGGTGGTCCTCCGATATACCAGCCATTCCCAATCATACATTTTTATGTTGCAAATATCCCCACCATCTTGGCTTCCAATATCCCTTCTTACAGATATTCTGCTATGACAGAGTCTTTCATGTTGTATTTGCACAGGGCTTCAGAGCTGTCATCAGATTCTTACACAGATCCTACACCTTGGCAGTAACGTCCACAATCTGTGAACCATTGGGCAAATTTGAGAGATTAGAGGGTCTCCTCAAAGGACAACAGTAGAACATCTTAAATGCTTGTGCCTCCACCACACACACACACCGGTTCTTAATGCTATCACATCTGCTATATTAAATTTCCCGCAAGGGACGACTATAGTGGGAGGAGATTTTAATGCCACAACCAACTCTGAGTGGACACTTTGAAACCCGCTTACGGCTGGCGGTCTAACAAGAGCTAAGCAACTTATGGGCTTGCTGGAAGCCCTAGGCCTACGTGACATCTGGAGGATGTGGCACTCATCAACAGGGGGAATACACCCACACATCTGCAGAATACAAAACACTCTCCAGTTTAGACATCCAGCTGTTACCTGCAACAGACGCACTATCAGTTAACATAGTAGTGATCCTTCTCAGGGGTATCTCAGATCACTCCCCAATCATGGTCACAGCGTGTGATTACGGGTGACTCTGAGACCCATTTGGAACTTTAATACATGGTATGTCACAGACAAAAAAATGTACGTAGTTCGTAGCTCCTGAAATTCAAGCATTTTTCAATACTAACCAGGGCACAGTGGGCTCAGCGGGGACGCTGACAAAGCCACTATTAGAAGCATAGCCAAAAGCTGTTAGACATAAAGGGAAAGACAAAATGTATGAGGTGACAGCACTTGAAACTCACACCCTACAGTTATGTTATGTTAAAATGATTTGTTATGCACACATACACTAAACAGTTTCTTGCCGCTGAGCCGAAGCAGTTAAAGGCACTAGACAATGAATTCAGAAATAAGGCTGGAAGAATAGCCATGTCTTAAGTAATTTCCTGAACTGAGTGTAGGAGGTGGCCAATCATAGTTCAGGAGAGAGAGAGAATTCCAGAATTGAGGTGCCCTGAGGCCCCCATGTTTTTTATGTTTAAAAGAGCTGGAGATCAGTAGGTTTTTATTTGAATAGCGTAAATCGAGGGAGGGAGCATACCGCTGTATCTTTCAGGCGATAAAGGCCGGACCACAACCCGAGAGGCTTTTGTAGATGGTGCAGCCCAACTTAAAGAGGCAGCGTTGGGCCACCGGTAGCCAATGGAGGCTCTTCAATAAAGGTCTCACGTGATGGTGCTTAGGTTGACCATAAATAAGTCTGGCCGCTTGATTCTGAGCCAATTGAAGTCGACATAGTTGCTATGCAGGAATATCAACATACAAAGAGTTTGCAAAATCAATACGTGGCATTACCAGTGCGAGGAAGACTTGAATCAGAGCCTTAGTGGTCAAGAATAAGCTGATTTTCCGGATTCTCCGCAGATGAAAGAAATAAACGGAGACCACTAAGCTGATCTGGACCTTCATAGTGAGATCATCACTAATCATGATTTTTAAGCTTATGATCGACCTCACAGGGGAAGGGGGACACCCTAGTAATGGAGGAAAAAAGTTAGAATTCCACAGATTGGATGACCCACCAGTAAGAATAAGCTCAGTTTTACCGGGATTTAATTTGAGCTGGTTGGCATTCATCCAATTAATAATAAAATTCATTGTGGATAGGAAACTAGCCATCGATGATGGGGAGGCATCAATCTTGAACACTAGCTGAAGATCGTCAGCATAGTTGAATGTTACGACCTCTCTCTTTCGGAGGGACAGAATCGAGGGAAAAATGTACAAATTAAACGTGAGAGGGAAGACCCCTGAGGGACCCCGCAGGTCACTCTGGCAAGACGAACTGCTTGGAAGCTATTGCTGAGAAGAGAGGAGACCCACTTCAATGCCAGACCCTGGATTCTGGCACAGCCGACAAGGCCGATCAGCAAGTGATGGTCGGCTATGTCAACGGCGGCTGACAGATCCAGGAGCACCAGGGCTTGAGTGGAGCCTTGGCCGCCCCCCCCCCCTCTTAATTCATCTAAGGCTGCCAAGATGACTGACTCAGTAGAGTAGGCTGGTCTAAATCCCTCTTGATGTGAATCCAAGTAGTGTGAATGCTCTATAAAAGTGCTAAAGCAATTAGCAAGGTGGGCTTCCAAAATTTTGCTCAGGTAAGGCAACAGAGATATGGGGCGGTAGTTGCCAGGTATCGAAGGATCAGCACTCGGTTTTTTCAGGATAGGAACAACTTCCGCGCTTTTGAAGAAGTTGGGAACCACCCCTTGGGTAAGGGAATTGTTAAGAAGTAACAAAGGGGGATCTGGGCAGTGTAGAACAATGTCTTGAAGAATATGGGGAGGACAACTATCCGTAGGGGAACCGGACCTGACTTTTTTAAGTAAAGCAATAAAGGCATCTTGGGTGATGTGACGGATTTGGTCTAAGTAAGTTGGGTTGGTTTGTGCGCATGGGGAATCCACAGGTATAGTGACCTTGGGAATGCTTGTTTTGATAGTGGCAATTTTATCAATAAAAAATGTGTTAAGAGAATCACATAAGAGTTGTGATGGGGTGGGTTTAGTAGTGACCCGATCAGTTAGACCAGCAATGTATCAGACAGGCCTCTGAGGTTCATGGCCGTGTTCTGGCATTTGCTAAAAGGTCACTCCACCATATTACTATGGAGGAGGTCCACCCATAGTAGAGGGCTTCAACACAGTGGGTATACAATGATGGAAACAAGTCTGTGAAGCTATAAAGTAGAAACACAACCTCCAAAATAATCCCCGAGATTCTACACTTGCCGGGCTCCATAAACTGCAGGTCCACCAAGATTACAGCAGTATTGGCCGCATATTACCAAGCATTGCATGCACACCACCTACGGTAAGTATGAGAACAATAGCACTCTATACTTGCAGACTTTACACTCCCATTGAGCTCTCCGCTGGACAGGGCTGACCTTGACACATAAATTACGATAGAAGAGATAAACGAGGTGATGCAGAGGATGAACTCTGGTGATAAAGTCCAGCACAGGTTTGTTAGTGGATCCCTGGACCCTCTCAGGTTTTGTTCAACTTGTCTTCTGGCTTTTGGTATGCACAGAAGTTCTCTTTTCCATTACCGGTCGTCCTGAATTGCTATGTACTCTTAACCCTTTAATTTTACCCCTCTACTATCCTTGCTCCTTGGACCCGTTTCTATTTTATTCTCATGCTCTAGTAACGGATGTATTTTTGTAATGTCTTTCTCCATGCTATGTTTTTATTCTACGAAATTATGTAACAATATTCAGTTGTAACCACTTCTGATACCTCCGGGTCTCGTGAGCGCTATGAAACTCTTCAAATAAAAATGCCCAAACCAGACGGATATCTCCTCGAATATTATAGTAAAATCTGGGACCTCCTATCCTTCACCTACGTAATCTATATGCGGCAGCAAACAAGCAGGCCGCTTCCCACTGGAACTAGATGTGTCCCCCATTGTGGCCATATCCAAGCCCGGCCAACCCACAAATCAATGTGCCTGATACAGGCAAAAATTCCTACTTAACACAGAATTGAACATATGTGCAAAAATCCTAGCCAATAGACTTCAACGAGTCCTGACCACCTTGGTCCATCTGGACCAATACGGATTTATGGGCAACCATGGCACTCGACGTTGTATGTGACAAGTACATGTAGCCATGGCCCGCCTCTAGGAGGTGAATGGCCCTTGTGCCCTCCTGCTCTGTAGACTGAACCTTCCTAAAAAGGAAACTGGAAAAGTTGGGCCTGGGACCATGAATATGTAGGTACACTGATTTGCCATACAAGCACGGACACGGATTCATGGCGCACTGTGTGACTCCTTCCCATTCGCAGAGAACTAGGCAGGAACAGGAAGGAAGAATAGCGCTGTATGCAGACTATGTACTCCTATCCCTATCAATTACCCACATCACTTGCCAGTGCTGCCTACAACTGTTGGACCTATACGAAGAAGCTTCTGGTCGCTACGTGAGCCAGAGTAAATCCCTTCTGATTTCACTGCATGGAGATGGAGCACCCATGGCGTGACAGGCGTCAATACTCGCAAAACGTTTAAACTTTAAATACTTGGGAATATAGATCTCTTCTGAACCTAATCTAATGTGGATTCCCAATCTATCCCCCTTGTGTATTCCTTGAAAACAGACCTCCAAAGCTGGAAATACTGCCACTTCATGTCCTGGGCAAAGTGGTCCTATTCAAAATGATGAGTTTGTTGCAATACTTATACCCAGGCGCGGTTCGTCCATTGGGGCGTGGGGGCGGAGCCCCCCCTGCCCGACGCCGCCCGCAGCTCCCTCATGACAATCATGTCAATGAATCAACATGACGTCAGACCGCCGGGCGGGTGTCATGTTGATTCATTGACATGATTAATGTACAGACGGCAAAACAAGTACGCATGCGTGGGGACGGAGGGTGAATTTTTACCCGTGCCCACGCATGCGTACTTGTGTTTTGGCGGCGTTGCGCATGCCCATCAGGAGCCCTAATGGGGGTGCTGCGGGCGAGAGGGTACCTGTGCCCCTGGCGCCAGGATTGGCCAGGGGCGCTGTGAGCCTGTGACATGTGCGGACCGGCAGCAAGGTAAGAGTGTGTGTTTTTCGGTGTTCCAGTAAACTAGCTTGCACAAATGACTTGAGATAGTTCAGTGTGTTAAAGCATCTGCTGCAGAAATGTGTGCGTCTATTCCAGGTCACCCGTTTATTTCACGGCATGGGGTTTTGGAAATGTAAACATTCTCAGAATTTCTTTTTTGATAGTTGCAACAACAGCCTTCAACAGATTTCATTTTATAAACATTTTCCAGAAAATGAGTTAACAACTGTCACCACAAATGTAATGTACTATTTGAACTAAGGTTATAAAATTTCAAAATGTTAACAAACGGTAGAGGCGGAATAGCATGATATATGCATTTATTATTGCATGCATGTTGGTGTATGTTTGTATGTGAATTTGTATAGTACATACCTAGGGCTTACAGGATGGCAAATACATGGGCGGTAGAAGGTTTCCAGCATAAAAAGGTAGGGGTGCTGTAATATGTAAACTGGCACATCCTTCAACATCGATCCTAAAGGCTTGTTAGAGTCCATCATTTATTTTTATATGGTCATAAAAATACATGAATGATGGATGGATGCAGGGTGGGTGCATTAATGATTGTTCGGTGGATAGGTGGGTGGATGGGTGCATGGATGGATGCATGCATGATGGGTGGATGGATGCATGAATGATGGATGCAGGATGGATGGGTGGGTGGATGGGTGGATGCATGAATGAATGATGTATGGATGCAGGATGGGTGGATGGATGGGTGGATGCATGCATGATGGGTGGATGCATGATGGATGGATGGGTGGATGGGTGGGTGCATGAATGAATGATGTATGGATGCAGGATGGGTGGGTGGATGTATGAATGGTGTATGGATGCATGCATGCATGATGGGTGGATGCATGATGGATGGATGGGTGGATGCATGAATGAATGATGTATGGATGCAGGGTGGGTGGGTGGATAGATGGGTGGATGCATTAATGATGTATGGATGGATGCAAGGTGGTTCGGGCTCGCTCGCTGCGATCGATCGCTGCGGTGCAATATGCAAATTAGTTTACGCCCACCACTTTCAAATGTCACCAGCCGCCCCTGCTTATACCTCCTCCAAAACTTCCCCCAATTATCCTGAACTGCTGGTTTTGAGTTCTCTCATCTGCACCAGGGGACGGGGTATCAAACAAGCCCCACTGTGGCAAGGGAGGTCACTTCGCCACACTGCATAGCTAACATGCTTCCCCAAATGGGACAGAATAGGCATTACGAATTTGGGAGACTTCTGGCAGGGGGATTATATTCACAATTGATTGCCACAAATTGACTGTAAACTATCATATCTGTACATTGTGCTTGGTATGGGCAAACTCTGGAAAGGAAGTTTATCTCATATATACCCCACCCTGGCCAATTACGGATTCACATTTGATTTAGGCGCCTTGACGCCCACCGGGCTAAGTTTGCGCAATATAAAAACAGTTTCATTCATTCATTCATTCACATCGCTAAAGCAGAAATGGGAAAAATGGGTGGGTCTTTTGGGATGATGACCCTGAGAGAGCGCCATATCCTTACTCTTCAGGCAGAGCGATCTGAATTATCTCTACATTACTTACTTTACTCTTTGTTGTCGATGGCACACTGGCAAAATCCGACACCCTACATGCTTCCACTTGTGCATGTTCAGATGGAGACTTTTTTCATGTGACCTGGTAGTGTCCACTAATTGCTGCCTACTGGCACAAGATTGTGGAGGACTTGATACAGATTTTGGAAAGACCGATGGAGTTGTCATCTAAGCAGACCCTCCTAAGAGGTGCCACTCGCCTGGAACGGTATCTAGTGGGAATGCAACGGTGACTGCCTAACATGCGGACTCCGATACGAGAAGATCCCGCAAACCACCCACACTATATGAGTGGCGGGTGGGAGTGGATTGGTGTGCAAATGTGGAGGAGCCCATTTACATCACATTGGGTTGCCCCTCAAAACATGCCAAGATCTGGGGCAGGTGGTGGGAATATTATTAACTTGGTCTTATGTAATTGCTTGTGTAATTGAAACAAAGTATCTGAATTGGTATCAAAGAAAGAGTGTGTAAGCATGGAGTTATATATTTTGTTAAGGATATAACACATATAAAAAGTGATTTTCAGAAAAAAAATAACGTTCTGTTCTGGGGAGTTTGCAAAACCCCCATCAGTAGTGCCCATCCTCCAAACATGATCTAGGAACCCACACTTCACAAGGGATTGCAGCTGATGTTATTTTCCATGGTGACCCACGGTGTGACATCGGCTTTTCACTGGGAGACACTCTGAGCAGAGTCCATATCGTGGGACACGTAGCGGGTGTTGGCAGGTCTGCTACAGCGTTTCAGAAAAAACACAGGAAGGCCTAAAGAAGCATATTGAAATTGGAGCCCAGCTACTCCTTTAATTTCCAGAATACTCCTTTCTGAAAAGTAAATACCGGAAGCTTAGACAAAATTCAAATCAAGATGATAAAGGAAACTCATAAAAGGTTTACGCAAAACGAGTTCCCAGGCACCCACTTCTAAGGAAGGTCGCAGGGAGATAGATCAAAATTAATTGTGCAGGAAGTACGTGGCGAGAAACACTCAGACTTCCTTCTACCGGCTGAATATTTCTCTTCCTCTCTATGCAGTTTTCTATCTCTGGGTCAATGGTCAAAGTCTTGTGATAAATAATACCCTTCCACAAAAGTCAGTGCTAGTGCCCACCACCTGCACAAATTAAATTATGTTATGGTCTGACTATAATCTTGTTCTCCATTTTTGATCCTCAAAGTCTAAAAAAAGGTGTGAAACTCAGGTCAGTTTTGACACCTGTAAGTCATTGCCTTCCCATCAATGGATGGATGCACAGATCAAAGGCTGAAGCGCTCCCTTGGCGTCACCTGCTCCGTCAGCGCACGAGCACCGAGAACAAGTACCCCTGTCGCCTGGGGACAGACGTCATCTCTGCCGTGCTGCGGCGTGGGGCTTGCGCGCCACCACTTAAAGATAAAGAAAGAAACACAACGGCCCGAGGTGCACTGTGGAGAGGAATTTGAAGCATGTGCCGGAACCTCGTCTGGCCCGGGGACGCGCGCAGTCTGCTCTTGCATGAAGCATAGCTTCGTTACTCAGCAAAGGTGCGGTTTGGCTGATACCCTGAGCTCCTGCACGCTATCTAACCAAGGTCATAGGGTTCACAATGGAAGATTGCATTTATTGATGTATTTTTCCATAGTGCCACGGGGCGCCGAAAGCAGCTTCGTCGCGCTTTTAATTGTTTTTTTATTAGCGAAACTACAGCTTTAGAGAGTAGCTCGTCGGTCCCTTTTGATATTAATGTATTTGTTAAGGGGTACTAATGGTGGGCAAGCCACTGAGGGCTCCAGAAAGATGCTGAGCCAGAGCCAGGCGTTAGAGGTCCTTCCTTTTAGACCCTTGAGTCCCGAACGAGCCGAGTTTTCAAAAGGCTGTTGCCTGCCACCCAAGTGGAACCTCTGGCACCAATAATTAAAGGCATAGCATTACCAGTAAAGTAAAACAGCAGCGTGAAAGAGATACCCATTTTCTGATTAAACTGATTAATGTGAAACCAGAAAATTTAGAATGAATCCTAGCTACTCCAGTTGACCAAGCTGTGTGATCCTAAGAAAATATGTTATTTCATGTGCCCACTTTTTCTTCATTATTGCATATGTCAGCATCTTGAACTGTGTGAACTTGGAATGTGTGCTATACCCAACGTCCCTCATTTCTGATGTAATAGACTACAATCTTGTTCAATGTTTAAGAATCTAAGCCAAATATCAGATGCAAATAACTACTGACTTGCCTCTTAGATCACTTACCATATTGTCATCATGGTGGGGGAGGGCATAAATGTTTCTAAGTTCAAGTTTGAAAACTATCACTTTAAATAGATACCTCTAAATGCAGTGGTGTAACCTGAATTACAAAATGGACGTACTTCTACATTTTAAAGATATACACTTTTTTGCCTTTTAAACAGACTTTATCAGGTTTTAAGGTCTTGCGTATCAGACAGCTCAAGTTGTCTGTTGGCGAAAAGATCTTTTGTCAGCTTACAGCCGGCTTAGAGCCACCCGTTGCCTCTCATTGGTTGGTTTTACTATGACTCTTAATATGCTTGCTTTTTATTTGTTAGCTGTGTGGGCTTTCCTGCTTCTTCTTGTATTTGTCCCTCCCCTGGAACATGGATGCATTCCTTGTATCCTTCCACTCCTTGCTTTTCAAGCACTATTTCTTTCTTTTGGGTTAAGCACTCCATGAGAGAGCATGTGCTTTCCAGCAGACCCTCTCATTTACTTCTCTCCTCCGTACTCTGTGTTACTCTGTCACCTGTGTGCGTCTCTCCCACCCCACAGTGAGCTAATTCTCGAATACTTATCCCCTGTATTGCTTTCTTGAATGTGTGTGTCCCCCCACTCGCTACAAGGTACTCTCTTGCTTGTAGCTTCACCCCCCACCACTGCCTTCCTTGTTGCGTCCTCTCCAGCCCTCAGTGTTGCTTCCCCCAACCCACACCCTCCGTGTTGCTTCCTTCCATCCGGGCCCTCAATTTTGCTATCCTTCACCCACACCCTGGTTGTTTTTTCCCTCATACACATCCCATGTGATGCTTCCCCTTAACTGTGCCCTCTGTGTTGCTCCCCTCATCAGCGCTTAAAAAAATGCTTTTGCGCTACTTAGAAAAAAAATAATCGATACAACTCGGTAAATAAAAAAAGGGGGCTTGTATTTTGCAGGTGTGTGCATGCATAGTGCATATGCCTACAAAAATAATGTGGGTGGTGTGTCATAGTGTCTTTAAAAAAAATATTTGAGCCTTCCTGCACAGCATTGGGGATGCTGTATAGTATGAGTCTATATGAGTGCTGGGATGTGAGGTATTGAGCTCCCATCCTTCTTTCTTTTGAAAAGGCACCTTTGAGCGAATAAAATGATGAGCTCTGGTTGATGTACCTGTTCCAGTGGCTTAGCAAGGGAGGGGAAAAGGCAGTGTCCCCCGGGTGGCACGAGTTTTGGGGGCAGCAGCCTCCACCTACTCTTTGATGTGGCTGCTGCCATGGGCGGCACACGGTGTAGCCACACCACTGACTGATGCTCAGGAAGTGGTACAGAGAACTAAGAAAACTTTGAGCAGGATTTCAAGCACCACCAAAATGATACCTTGCTCTCTACTGATGAAGGATAACTATCCTGAAAATATGTTTAGAGATACACAGCAAAATAGGTGAAAAACTAAAGACTGTTACAGAAGTGTTATAATGTACTGCATTTACCATAATTAATTGGGGTGAACTGAGTGCTGATATGCGAGGCAGTGTGCTCCCACCCTCCTTTTGTTATGGTGTATAGTATGGCTAAAAACCACAGGCAAAGCCATAGGTTCAAAGGTGAGACATAGTGACTGTGCCAATGTGTGGTACATGATGTTAGTTGCACCATGTACATACCAAACATGTTCATAGCTTGGCTCGTGCATGGACTCCTAGATCCAAGCCAGCCTCTTGGCTCGGCTCACCTCGTTAATTTGCAGGTTCACCCACTTCAATGGGGTGTATATAATTTGATATACGTACATACTGTACATACTGGTACAATGAACCTAGCTGGCGAACAACAGAGCATTAAATAGAAGCAAGGGCCCATGGCACGTTTTTAAGAACATTAACAGAGAGGTAGAGAGCATGGGTGTTCAGCAGGTGTGATGGTATTGTACATGTTGCATATTACTGTAGCACTGAATGGCATAAAGCTGTAACTCTGCAAGCAGGATCCCCTCACAAGTTTGCTGTAATTTCATCACTGCTATTCAGAAGGCAAAACCCATCTCACTGGAAACAGAGGGATAAATGGACAGAAATTAAACTATAGGACTGTTTATCAAGTTATGCCTTATCACAATGCTGTGAGTTGGCACACATATTTAAAATGTGTATGTGTGATCAAATTTGGCCTAAAAAACTCCAGAGTTGACTTTTGCTTTATTTAAACACAATCATTCTTTATCATATGAGTACCGATCTCTTTATTCAAACTATTTGCCTTTTGCCATCCCTTGAAGTGGCTTTCACAGCTGGGCACAGTGGTGCAGGTGTGGGATTGTAGTAAACATGTACACCTTCCAACATGACCACCTGCTGTCATTACGCCTTCCTCTATGTTCCTACCCACTAAGCCTCACAGAATGCTTGTGTACATTCTATGTTGTACTTGAATGTTCCACACAGGTCAGTTGATGGTCTGGTCAGCTGGCGAGGTATGTTGCTCTGCTGTATCTAAATAAACCTATCTTATAACTACCAAGAAGTATCCTGCTGCCTACTTGACCATCTTCACAACATTTTGGCGACGAGGATAGCTTGTCCAATAGGGGACAAAGGTCATTCCAGAACAAGGAGTGGATAAAACTCGTCCAAGAGGGGACAAAGGTTGTCCCAGAACAAGGTCTGGACAAAACTCGTCCAAGAGGGGACAAAGGTCGTCCCAGAACAAGAAGTCGACAAAACTCGTCCAAGAGGGTCAATGGTCGTCCTAGAACAAGGTCTGGACAAAGGTTGTCCAGGGGAGCATAAAGCCCATGACTGTTATGGGGACCAGAAGCGGCTCAGAGGACCCAGAACATGGTCTAACGCTCCACATCTGGAAGCTGGTCAGGAATCTCTTAACCTTGACCGAGAACCAGGAGGGGACAAATGTCCCATGGTTTGGACAGTGGGTCCAGAGCCGAGAAGCAGCTCCTGTAACGGGGTCTCAGTGCCCCAGTACCAGTATCAGTTCAGTATCAGAAAATGATAGAAAATCTATAAAACAAATATTTTCTTGAACTAAGAGTCCAAAAATAAAACAAATCTAAATTTGAAGCCCTCAACCAGAGCAAAAGACACAATACCCAAGAAAGAGGTAAAGAAGCAGTTAGAGGGATCCAGAACCAGACCGGGACATCTAGTTCAAATTTTGCAGATGCATTGTATCATCAGTTAAACCTTTATCTTCAACTTGGAGCGTAAAACAGGTTGAAGAAAGTGAACTGTCTTTATATTTTTTGCTGGTCAAGGACAGATAGGAGAAAGTGGACTCCTTTTTTCTGTTTTATTAGTTTAAGGGGAGTAGGTGGTGGTGATACCTATTAGTTTTTTTTGGGTGATGTGCCTCACCTCACATTTCACTCTTGACACTCTTTGCCTCTTAACGCTCGTTTACTTTCTCTATCTTAAAAATAGCTATAGACGTTGTCCTTTACGTTCTGTTTCTGTTATTGAGGAGGAGGATGTGTAATACATTTCTAGATAAAGGAGGAGGATGTGTAGTAAACATGTACTCCTTCCAACATGGCACCTGCTGTCATTACACCTTCCTCTATGTTCCCACCCACTAAGCCTCCCAGAATGCCTGTGTACATTCTATGTTGCACTTGAATGTTCCACACAGGTCAGTTGATGGTCTGGTCAGCTGGCGAGGTGTGTTGCTCTGTTGTATCTAAATAAACCTATCTTATAACTACCAAGAAGTATCCTGCTGCCTACTTGAACATCTTCACAGCAGCGATCCCTACTGATTCTTGTGCTAGAGGTGGGTGATGCTCTCAGGCACAGTATTCTTGATTTTGATCCTTTATCTCATGGTGTGGGTTTCTCATTGCTCTCCCTTTCTGATTCTTCTAATTATTTCTCCCTCCTCCAATCTCAACTAAAAAAACACGTAGCCTTTGAAAGTAGATGAGCAGCCTCAGACCTATCTGGCACTTCAATTTTACTAGTATAAACAACAGAAGAGTGTACATTTGTTAAATGCAAAAGGAAGAGCATGGAACAGGGGGTTATCTCTAAGTCAGAGCAACCCATTGGATTTGTTATGTGAGCGATCCACGCCCCATGGGTCTCGGGAGGGGGGTGGAGGCGAAAATGGCACACCGCCCCCAACGCAAGGCACCCGTTCGAAACCTGTCTTCTCCCTCTGACTGGACCACCTGTTGGTTTGTTTACACATATGTTTCACTTCTTTTTTACCTTCATGTCCTCAGAATAGGGTGGGCCTTAGCGTGCCCATACCGACGAGGTACACTTTCCCATGGTCCTGACGAATGCCCAGTAAATTATACATTAAGGGCAGAAACATGTTGACCCCACTCCAAGTTGAAATAGCCAAACAATTTATTTGGTAATTTCCCTACACATAGTTTTTAATATGTCTGATTGGCTACCTAATAAAGTTTTTTCGTAAGGCACAATCTGGTCATTTTTAATTCACCACACTCACAAAAATCTTCACAAAAAATCCAGCTCTGCAGTAAATCTGGTGTCGTAGCACACCGGGGAGGCATTCGACTTCTCCCGGTGGGGCCCAGTGATGAAGCATGTCACCAATCAGGTTGGTGAGTGAGGGCCTTTCTACACAAATCCAATTGATTTGTACACCCTGTTCCATGCTCTTCCTTTTGCATTTAACAAATTTACACTCTTCTGTTGTTTATACTATTTTACAGGGGGACTGAGAGTGTACTCGATTTTCCCTCTCTCTCTCATTGATTAATAACTTCCATTTTACTACCTTGTCTTGACAGAAACAACCCACATGGTCTCCAGCTTCACGATTGACTGCATGTTCTTTTAGCTCACCCTGTGCATTTCATGCCTTTTTAGATTAATGTCCTCCACCAGTTCCATGTCTGGTAGTGTTGCACATCCTCGAGTCTAGGGCCCAGGACTACAAGGTTTGGATTCCTAACACATGGGTGTAAGGCCTTAATTCAGCATGTCATCATTGAGGAAGGTCCAGGTTACTGTAGCCCCACACAACCCACTGAGTATTCCTGCAGGTGTGGTACTTGTGCTTTCTCGGTTACTAACAGTCTCTTAAAGGGTTCACGGATGCAGTGGTAATTTAAACCCATTTCATTCTTAAAATAGTACATGCAAGCATTGCACTAAGAAAAGAAAATATATCTCTTACAGTGTTAATTTCAACAGTTTCATTCTAATGCTTAGTACATAAATAATAACCACACAAAGTATAATTAAAACAGCACTTATGCCTGTTTCTAGCAGGGCAAATTAAATTAACAGTTCTAATGTGTTTAGAATGTTCCTAGCCGGTTAGCACCCTAAAGCTAATTCTGTGTGCTATACTATGAGAGCCTGGAATAGCTAACTTGCCCCTCTAGAGTTGCCTGAGGTCTGGTGCACTGCATACCTGTTCACAGTGGACATGATTCAGCCGGGAAAGAGTGTTCCTTCAGAAGGAAAACACACAACGAGCTGGGCCCAGCTCCTCTCATCGCAGGAGCGACTCTTGGCATAACGGTGAATGCTCCAGGAGCCTGGCAGGACCGTGCGTATTAACCTGGTGCAAAGGCCTCTCACATTCAGTGATCAATTCAAGAGGTTTTTATAGGATATTGACCAGAGACTTTTAGCCTCCATTGCACAAAAGTAAGAGGGGACTTTCCAAAATCCGAGATCTAAACCAAGATAAAAATAGATCAACTCAGACTATATATTTGTCTTGTCTGTGAGTGTTACACCTTGATACGTAGATATCACGTAGTTTGTGGCAGTTTTGTGTCACATGGTGTTAAAACAAATCTTTGTTTAGACGAATGACACTTTTCCAGGTTTTGTGAATGATAGAGGCATTGTGAATGTGGACCAAAGGCAGACAGGCTACCTTAACGCTTTAAAAATGGAATCTGACCTTGGGAGTTCACTAAAGTGGTGCTCAGGTTAGAGTTAAGAAGGAACTTAATGTTTGGGTCTGTAACTGTATCCCAACATAGACTGGAAAAGAACCATGACTCCTCCACTTCAAGAAGGAACTGAGGACCACCCTCATATGAATATAAAAACATTCACTGCCCCATATGGGCACCATCTGTTACAACTATACAGATTATACACAAATCATTTCAGAAACGGTTGGCCCAGAAGACTTGAACAAGTCATGACTTGATGACTGCCTTAGTGCCTTAAATGCATGGATAATAATTAGCGCAACACCAGAAAGGCAGAGTTCCCTGCGGGCAATGACACAGGTACTAGCTTCACACCACGTAGCCCAAGGAACTCGATGTCCTTCCAACTACATCAAGAAAGGTAAAAAAAAACTAGGGCTAGCAATGGATTCAGACCTATCCTTCATAACACGTCAACAAGATCACAAATAGTACTTTTCACATAATGAAAGGACAGCCATGCCATCTTCCCATACCTTGGATACCAACAAAAAGTAGAATCTATACTCACACTTGTATTGTAATCACCAAGGTTTTCTATGTCAACAGCCTATACCTCACTACCCCCAGTTTCATCATATGCAAATGACAACTAATCCAAAACACTCCCACAAGACTCCATCTCAACCACCACCCCAGAGAATGCATGCCACCCATCACTCAACTCACTACTAGAAGCCAAACAAGCAATGTTCAAGTCACTTTGCAGTATTCACAGAGCTTCCCAAAGAAAAGGACCATAGCTCCTTCAAGTTAAATTCAACCAATGCAAACAAAATAGGACACTGAGCTCCAGGCTTGCACCATGGCTCCTCCCACCACTTTACTGTATGAAATGTATAGGATGCACCGATTTCTCAGTACACACTGCCAATCGCTGGAATTCATTATCGCCAAGATCCAGTGCATTCAGGAGCCATTACAGCTGGGAAGAGAGGAGTAAACATCAATCAATCAACATTTGTAAAGCATGCTACTCGGCCGTGAGGGTCTCAAGGCGCGGGGGTGGGGAGGAGGAGGAGGCAGCTACTGATTACACAGGTCTTGAGGAGTCTCCTGATGGTCAGCATGTCCTGGGTCTGTCGTAGGTGGATGAGTGAGGAGGGTGTTCCATGTCTTAGAGGCGAGGTGGGAGAAGGATCTGCTGCCGGTGGGTGTTCGGTGGATGCATGGAACAGTGGCGAGGGCGAGGCCAGGGGAGCGGGGCTGTCGGTTGAGGGTGTGGAAGGTGAGTTGCTTGTTGAGGTATGCTGGCCCCAGCGTTGTGGAGTGCTTTGTGGGAGTGGGTGAGGAGCTTGAAGGTGATCCTCTTGTTGATGGGAAGCCAGTGCAGGTCCTTCAGGTGGGCGGTGATGTGGCGGGGGATGTTGAGGATGAGGCGTGCCGAAGTGTTTTGTATGCGTTGGAGTCTGTTCTGCAGTTTGGCCGTGGTTCACGTGTAGAGGGGGTTGCTGTAGTCCAGCCTGCTGGTGATGAGGGCCAGTGTGACTGTCCTTCTGGTTTCAGTGGGGATCCATTTGTAGATTTTACAAAGCATACGAAGGGTGTTGAAGCAGCAGGAGGAGACGGCGTTGACTTGTTGGGTCATTGAGAGTGTTGAGTCTAGGATGAACCCTAGGTTGCATGCGATGTCTGTGGGTGTTGGCGCGGTTCCCAGCGAGGCTGGCCACCATCAGTCGTCTCAGGCAGAAGGGGTAAGACCGAGGATGAGGACCTCTGTTTTGTCAGAGTTCAGTTTCAGGTGGATGCTCTTCATCCATTTGGCGACAACCTTCATCCCTGCGTGGAAGCTGGTTCTGGCGGTGGCGGGTCTTTGGTGAGGGAGAGGATCAGCTGGGTGTCGTCAACGTATGAGACTATGTTGAGGTTGTGTGATTGGACGATGTTGGCGAGCAGTGTCATGTATACTTTGAAGAGGGTCGGGCTGAGGGATGATCCTTGGGGTACGCCGCAGGTGATCTTGGTGGCTTCGGATCGGAATGGAGGGAGGCGGACTCTTTGGGTTCTGTTGGTGAGGAAGGAGGTGATCCCGTCCAGGGCTTTGTCGTGGATCCCCTCGTTGTAGAGTCATGTGCGCAGGGTGTGGTGGCAGACGGTGTCGAAGGTGGCCGAGAGGTCCAGGGGGATGGGGGCGCGGTTTCGCTGTTGTGCAGCAGGGCCTTGATGTCGTAGGTGGTAGCGATGAGGGCGGTTTTGTTGCTATGGTTGCTGCGGAATCCGGATTGGTAGGAGTCCAGGGTGTTGTTCTCTTCGAGGAATTGTGTTAGTTGTCTGTTCACGATCTTCTCAATGACCTTCGCCGGGAACAGGAGCAGGGAGATGGGCCGGAAGTTCTTGAGGTCCTTTGGCTGTGCTGGTGTCGGTATGGTCGGACAGTGGGTTTTGGGCGAGGGTGGTGGTGAGCTGGTCTTCGGTGACCTTGTTTCAGCTGAGGTGGGGGATTCTTTGCTGGTGGCTGTGTGCAGTGGTTTTCTTGAAGGAGAAGAGGATGCAGCGGTGGTCGGTCCAGTGGAGTTCGGTGGTGTGGCTGATGGTGACGTGGCTGCTGGTGGAGAAAATGGGGTCGAGCGTGTGTCCGGCGGAGTGAGTGGGTGTCATGACGAGCTGTTTGAGGCTGAGGTTGGCGAGGTTGTCCAGTAGTGTGGTGGAGTTGCCATTGTTGGTGTTCTCAAGGTGGAAGTTTAGGTCTCCGGGGACGATGTAGTCGGTGGAGACCAGGGCATGCGTGCTGACGGCGTCTGTGATGGAGTCGATGAACTGCAGCCGGGTTCCGGGGGGCCTGTACACTGTACTCTGATCGATGTGGATCTGGAAGTGCAGGTGTTCGGCGGTGCGGATGGTGTCCTCTGTGTTCGTCAAGATCCTGGGGGTGTTTCTGTGGACGATGGCGATTCCTCCTCCCGGTCTGTTGGTGCGGTCCTTGCAGGTGATCTTGTAGCCACCCGGGATGGCTATGGCAACGTCGGGTGCCGAGGAGTCGTTCATCCAGGTTTCCGTCAGGAACGTGACGTCTGGGGAGGATGAGTTGATTAGGTCCCAGAGTTCGACGGCGTGCCTGTGGATAGAGCGGGTGTTGCGCAGTATGTATCTGAGGTGGTTTTGGTCCACTTTGGTGGGGCGGGCAGGACGTGCAGGTGTGGGAAGGCAGGTGTAGCTGCATTTTCGGCAGGTAAAGGGTCCATGGGTGAGCTAAGGGTGGCCTGGAAGCAGGTAGAGGATCGGCCGGTGTTGAGTGCGTGGTGGGTGTCGGCATCGTAGCAGCGCCTGGTATCATGGTGCTCGCAGGGGGTCTGGCACAGGGCATGGCCCAGGCACAAACTGGCGCAGAGGGGCTTGCCTTAGTAGTGAACCCACAGCGTCGCCATGATGTAGGGAAGGGGGGAGGGACGAGGAGCTGGGAGGCGGTAGGGGCGGGGTCAGTGGCAGCTGGAATAGGGGAGACCAGGTGAAGCAACAATCCCTGATTCACAGAAGTAGTACAGTAAATAAGAGAGAATAACAGGGGTTTTAAAATAAGATATCTGACAAGAACACACACAATGTAGCATGTACTACACCAGGAGAAAAAAGAGACAGACGGCATGATCACTGTGTGTCAGGAGGACTCAGGACCAGGGTGGAATCGAACCCTGCCAAGAGAGGGGCGGGCTTGCTTCTAGGCGAAGCAAAGCACCGCAGAGCTGCCGAGGAGAGTGTGTGGCTTGGACCAAAGTCTGAGGACTGTTTCCAAGGCAACTACACCATCCCAAAAACCTGGGATGGAACCTGGAATAATAGCTGTTGTTTCAAGTGCAAGCTACAGCTTACAGCCATGCAACAGTCTGACCAACACACTCTTGTCATGTTCGCAAACACTTTAACAACTTTCTATGTCCAGCTAAGTTACAAAGGGCTAACCTCTGTCTAGCCTGGGTATTATAAAGTAATATAATTTCACACATAACCCCCTGACCCTTACTGATACTATTACACTCAGCACTCAAGCAATTGATTGTAGTTCAAACAGGCTGTACAATAATTCTCTTACTCTGCTTGCTCCTCTTACAATTACATATTGTAGTACCGCTGCAGGTCATGTCAATCACCCAATAATTTACCAGTTCACAGTAACAAACTACCCATCGTCAACTGAATATGCATGAACAACTTCAGAGATCTGTCATATAATGCTGGCCACGAGGACTCTGATTTAGTCTAACTACGTACTATAACCACTTTTTTACATACATCTCACTAAGACAATCATACAAGGAATACCTCGAACAAAGTTGATTCCTCATGAACATTGTACCCTCCAACCTATGCATGCTGAGGACCATAAACATAAAGCATCTCGGGATGGAGAACCCTGTAAGGCAACTACCCTAGTGATCTGTGATCATATGAAATCCCAAAAAGGGACCTACAGAGCTGATCAAGCTGCCAACTTACTGAAAACCGTAAGCAGCCTGCCTATCTCAAGTCAAGTCAAGTCAAAACCACTTTATTCGATTAGTTAAAATCATAAAAGTATACTATACAGTAATACAAACAGTAAAAAACATGTTAAAAGAATTTAAAATTATGCTAATATATTCAAAATTCATATCCATTAAAAAGCCTTAATTGATGGACCTATTACAGATATTTTTCAACGTCATTTTTTCCCTGCTACAAGAACTCATCTAAAGGAAATTAGCTTACAGCATTAAACATCCAGTCTAGACCTCTTTAATCTGACAGATGCTGCCAGAAAGCTGGCCACACAGTACATAGTTTCAGGCGTTTCCATCATTTGGAGAAATAATAAGGCAGGTTTATATTGTTTAAAATTCATCTTTTTCAGTAATGGTGAGATAAACCGTTTCCGAGGCATAGAAAACAATCTGCAGAACAACAAAAAATGTACAGTATCTTGGGGAGAAAGATCATCACATTTACAAGGGGGAATAGTTTTTAATATGTCAGATTGGCTACCTAATAAAGTTTTTTCGTAAGACACAATCTGGTCATTTTTAATTGCCCACACTCACACCAATCTTCACAAAAAATCCAGCTCTGCTGTAAACCTGATGTCGTAGCACACCAGGGAAGCATTTGGCTTCTCCCGGTGGGGCCCAGTGATGAAGCATGTCACCAATCAGGTTGGTGGGTGAGGGCCTTTCTACACAAATCTACTTCTGTTGTTTATACTAGTCTACCAGGGGGACCGAGAGTGTACTCGATTTTCCCTCTCTGTCTCATTGATTAATAACTTCCATTTTACTACCTTGTCTTGACAGAAACAACCCACATAGTCTCCAGCTTCACCATTGATTGCATGTTCTTTTAGCTCCCCCTGTGCATTTCATGCCATTTTAGATTAATCTTGTCCACCAGTTTCATGTCTGGTAGTGTTGCACATCCTCGAGTCTAGGGCCCAGGCCTACAAGGTTTGGATTCCTAACACATGGGTGTAAGGCCTTAATTCAGCATGTCATCATTGAGGAAGGTCCAGGTTACTGTAGCCCCACACAACCCACTGAGTATTCCTGCAGGTGTGGTACTTGTGCTTTCTCGGTTACTAACAGTCTCTTAAAGGGATCAGGGATGCAGTGGTAATTTAAACCCATTTCATTCTTAAAATAGTACATGCAAGCATTGCACTAAGAAAAGAAAATATATCTCTTACAGTGTTAATTTCAACAGTTTCATTCTAATGCTTAGTACAAGAAGCCAAGATCCAGTGCATTCAGGAGCCATTACAGCTGGGAAGAGAGGAGTAAACATCAATCAATCAACATTTGTAAAGCATGCTACTCGGCCGTGAGGGTCTCAAGGCGCGGGGTGGGGAGGAGGAGGAGGCAGCTACTGATTACACAGGTCTTGAGGAGTCTCCTGATGGTCAGCATGTCCTGGGTCTGTCGTAGGTGGATGAGTGAGGAGGGTGTTCCATGTCTTAGAGGCGAGGTGGGAGAAGGATCTGCTGCCGGTGGGTGTTCGGTGGATGCATGGAACAGTGGCGAGGGCGAGGCCAGGGGAGCGGGGCTGTCGGTTGAGGGTGTGGAAGGTGAGTTGCTTGTTGAGGTATGCTGGCCCCAGCGTTGTGGAGTGCTTTGTGGGAGTGGGTGAGGAGCTTGAAGGTGATCCTCTTGTTGATGGGAAGCCAGTGCAGGTCCTTCAGGTGGGCGATGATGTGGCGGGGGATGTTGAGGATGAGGCGTGCCGAAGTGTTTTGTATGCGTTGGAGTCTGTTCTGCAGTTTGGCCGTGGTTCACGTGTAGAGGGGGTTGCTGTAGTCCAGCCTGCTGGTGATGAGGGCCAGTGTGACTGTCCTTCTGGTTTCAGTGGGGATCCATTTATAGATTTTACAAAGCATACGAAGGGTGTTGAAGCAGGAGGAGGAGACGGCGTTGACTTGTTGGGTCATTGAGAGTGTTGAGTCTAGGATGAACCCTAAGTTGCATGCGATGTCTGTGGGTGTTGGCGCGGTTCCCAGCGAGGCTGGCCACCATCAGTCGTCTCAGGCAGAAGGGGTAAGACCGAGGATGAGGACCTCTGTTTTGTCAGAGTTCAGTTTCAGGTGGATGCTCTTCATCCATTTGGCGACAACCTTCATCCCTGCGTGGAAGCTGGTTCTGGCGGTGGCGGGTCTTTGGTGAGGGAGAGGATCAGCTGGGTGTCGTCAACGTATGAGACTATGTTGAGGTTGTGTGATTGGACGATGTTGGCGAGCAGTGTCATGTATACTTTGAAGAGGGTCGGGCTAAGGGATGATCCTTGGGGTACGCCGCAGGTGATCTTGGTGGCTTTGGATCGGAATGGAGGGAGGCGGACTCTTTGGGTTCTGTTGGTGAGGAAGGAGGTGATCCCGTCCAGGGCTTTGTCGTGGATCCCCTCGTTGTAGAGTCATGTGCGCAGGGTGTGGTGGCAGACGGTGTCGAAGGTGGCCGAGAGGTCCAGGGGATGGGGGCGCGGTTTTGCTGTTGTGCAGCAGGGCCTTGATGTCGTAGGTGGTAGCGATGAGGGCGGTTTTGTTGCTATGGTTGCTGCGGAATCCGGATTGGTAGGAGTCCAGGGTGTTGTTCTCTTCGAGGAATTGTGTTAGTTGTCTGTTCACGATCTTCTCAATGACCTTCGCCGGGAACAGGAGCAGGGAGATGGGCCGGAAGTTCTTGAGGTCCTTTTGCTGTGCTGGTGTCGGTATGGTCGGACAGTGGGTTTTGGGCGAGGGTGGTGGTGAGCTGGTCTTCGGTGACCTTGTTTCAGCTGAGGTGGGGGATTCTTTGCTGGTGGCTGTGTGCAGTGGTTTTCTTGAAGGAGAAGAGGATGCAGCGGTGATCGGTCCAGTGGAGTTCGGTGGTGTGGCTGATGGTGACGTGGCTGCTGGTGGAGAAAATGGGGTCGAGCGTGTGTCCGGCGGAGTGAGTGGGTGTCATGACGAGCTGTTTGAGGCTGAGGTTGGCGAGGTTGTCCAGTAGTGTGGTGGAGTTGCCATTGTTGGTGTTCTCAAGGTGGAAGTTTAGGTCTCCGGGGACGATGTAGTCGGTGGAGACCAGGGCATGCGTGCTGACGGCGTCTGTGATGGAGTCGATGAACTGCAGCCGGGTTCCGGGGGGCCTGTACACTGTACTCTGATCGATGTGGATCTGGAAGTGCAGGTGTTCGGCGGTGCGGATGGTGTCCTCTGTGTTCATCAAGATCCTGGGGGTGTTTCTGTGGACGATGGCGATTCCTCCTCCCGGTCTGTTGGTGCGGTCCTTGCAGGTGATCTTGTAGCCATCCGGGATGGCTATGGCAACGTCGGGTGCCGAGGAGTCGTTCATCCAGGTTTCCGTCAGGAACGTGACGTCTGGGGAGGATGAGTTGATTAGGTCCCAGAGTTCGACGGCGTGCCTGTGGATAGAGCGGGTGTTGCGCAGTATGTATCTGAGGTGGTTTTGGTCCACTTTGGTGGGGCGGGCAGGACGTGCAGGTGTGGGCAGGCAGGTGTAGCTGCATTTTCGGCAGGTAAAGGGTCCATGGGTGAGCTAAGGGTGGCCTGGAAGCAGGTAGAGGATCGGCCGGTGTTGAGTGCGTGGTGGGTGTCGGCATCGTAGCGGCGCCTGGTATCATGGTGCTCGCAGGGGGTCTGGCACAGGGCATGGCCCAGGCACAAACTGGCGCAGAGGGGCTTGCCTTAGTAGTGAACCCACAGCGTCGCCATGATGTAGGGAAGGGGGGAGGTAGGAGGAGCTAGGAGGCGGTAGGGCCGGGGTCAGTGGCAGCTGGAATAGGGGAGACCAGGTGAAGCAACAATCCCTGATTCACAGAAGTAGTACAGTAAATAAGAGAGAATAACAGGGGTTTTAAAATAAGATATCTGACAAGAACACACACAATGTAGCACGTACTACACCAGGAGAAAAAAGAGACAGAGGGCATGATCACTGTGTGTCAGGAGGACTCAGGACCAGGGTGGAATCGAACCCTGCCAAGAGAGGGGCGGGCTTGCTTCTAGGCGAAGCAAAGCACCGCAGAGCTGCCGAGGAGAGTGTGTGGCTTGGACCAAAGTCTGAGGACTGTTTCCAAGGCAACTACACCATCCCAAAAACCTGGGATGGAACCTGGAATAATAGCTGTTGTTTCAAGTGCAAGCTACAGCTCACAGCCATGCAACAGTCTGACCAACACACTCTTGTCATGTTCGCAAACACTTTAACAACTTTCTATGTCCAGCTAAGTTACAAAGGGCTAACCTCTGTCTAGCCTGGGTATTATAAAGTAATATAATTTCACACATAACCCCCTGACCCTTACTGATACTATTACACTCAGCACTCAAGCAATTGATTGTAGTTCAAACAGGCTGTACAATAATTCTCTTACTCTGCTTGCTCCTCTTACAATTACATATTGTAGTACCGCTGCAGGTCATGTCAATCACTCAATAATTTACCAGTTCACAGTAACAAACTACCCATCGTCAACTGAATATGCATGAACAACTTCAGAGATCTGTCATATAATGCTGGCCACGAGGACTCTGATTTAGTCTAACTACGTACTATAACCACTTTTTTACATACATCTCACTAAGACAATCATACAAGGAATACCTCGAACAAAGTTGATTCCTCATGAACATTGTACCCTCCAACCTATGCATGCTGAGGACCATAAACATAAAGCATCTCGGGATGGAGAACCCTGTAAGGCAACTACCCTAGTGATCTGTGATCATATGAAATCCCAAAAAGGGACCTACAGAGCTGATCAAGCTGCCAACTTACTGAAAACCGTAAGCAGCCTGCCTATCTCAAGTCAAGTCAAGTCAAAACCACTTTATTCGATTAGTTAAAATCATAAAAGTATACTATACAGTAATACAAACAGTAAAAAACATGTTAAAAGAATTTAAAATTATGCTAATATATTCAAAATTCATATCCATTAAAAAGCCTCAATTGATGGACCTATTACAGATATTTTTCAACGTCATTTTTTCCCTGCTACAAGAACTCATCTAAAGGAAATTAGCTTACAGCATTAAACATCCAGTCTAGACCTCTTTAATCTGACAGATGCTGCCAGAAAGCTGGCCACACAGTACATAGTTTCAGGCGTTTCCATCATTTGGAGAAATAATAAGGCAGGTTTATATTGTTTAAAATTCATCTTTTTCAGTAATGGTGAGATAAACCGTTTCCGAGGCATAGAAAACAATCTGCAGAACAACAAAAAATGTACAGTATCTTGGGGAGAAAGATCATCACATTTACAAGGGGGAATATCCTCCGGCCTGCCTATCTCTCACAATTCACATTGCTAAGTGCTGTGCCTCATAACACAATAACTGCACCTCGGTCATCATCATGCAATACATGGAAACACTTCCATCGCAGAATCAAAATAAAGACTACACCCTTTCAACCATACACCCTACATGGTGTAGTGTGCTACCCCATGCAGGCAAGAGCTTCAGCGGCCAACATAAAGATGCCACATAAATGTTGCAATAAAATGCAATCTGAAGTCTGAGCATTTACCGATATGCAAGTTCTACCTGTACCTAACTTGAACTGTACTCCTCCCCCAACCTCCTCTCTTGTAACATGCTTCTACTCTCAGGGGTGCAAAGCCGCACCTGTGGCGCAATGGGGTGGGGGACTCCACACTTTACGGGCAGGACCTTTTTAGCTGATCACTAGGAGTATCTGTGAGATATAGGAGCCACACGAGTATCTCCACATTCTGCAGGAAGGTCTTGTTACACCACTGAGCCACCCTAGGAAAACAACACAGCATGGTGTTGCCAAGACATAAAAATGCAAAGGCGTTAGTGGGAATTGTGGAGAAGTGTGGCTCAATGGTTAGAGTGACAGACCCTGATGCAGAGGTCTAGCCCGGGACCAGGGTTCAATTCCCCGCCTCGGTGGGTCTTGGGCTCAAAAATTCCACGGACCTGATAATTCTCGCCTCGGTGCCTGTTCCAATCATGGAGTCCCATTCTGCAACTCTGGGCAATAGCTTGCTTAATCTCCACAACAGCCCCCACAACGCTAAGGATGCCTGGCCTCCACCCTGGGGGTGCCAGGAGTGGATGCCTCACAGGGAAAGCCAGGATGGGTTCCACAGCGGTATTCGTACAAGCGCCTTGAGACCCTTGCGGGTGAGTAGTGCGCTATACAAGTATCAATTTACAATCTGGCACCCCAGTACAATACTTGTAAATTTCAGGCAACCTACAACAAAAGCAGCAGATGGGCCCCATCTTTAAAAAAAAAAAGGCGTTTTTCTGGTAGGTCCGACGGTGCCACAGAAAGGCTGGCACGACTGGGTTAAAGTTGCCCTAATACGCTTCTCATCCTGTCCCAGCACTCCCAAAATGTCAGTGGCATCAGCCAACAACGACTGATCCACAGGCACTTAGATACACAACTGACATCGAAAATCTGACCTGCTGTCAATGACCTTGTGGAGGTTGTTTAACTGCCACCACACAGCAGGGAACCCTACCTACTATTCCTGCTAGGAGTTTATCCCTAGCGGCTTCTACGTTGGATCAAACCCCTGCGTCCTGTTCTCCCACTGAGGTGAGTGGCAGCTCGGTGTGTTTCCCAACCTCAGAGGACGCGCTGCTGCCAAGCGCAACAAAGGCAGCGCTGAAGACTTTTATAAACTTGCCAAAACCTCTCTTATCAAAAGTCTTCCCCCCGACACCCTCCTCCAGGAACTCTCCAGAGATATGACTCAAGCGGTCTCTCGTGCCAGGGGCCGCGCGCGGAGAAGCCGCTGACGTGCCGGGGCCCTATGGTGGGTCTCCGTGTTATTATGACAAGGCAGCTCACAATAAGGACACTATTGTTCGCTTGCGTGCGAAGCCTTGGCTAGGGATCTGCTTCCCCGCCCACACTTCGAAACCACAATTGTGCACCTTCCCCGTCTTGCTTCGGGTTTTTTTTTATCTCCTCCTCCTCCTCAGCTGCAGGTAAACATTCGTCGCAGGCACGCAACGGTGGAATGAAGGCCTTCTCCGCCCCGGCTTCAGCCAGCCCTCCTGGGCTCAAACACACAAGCGCCGAAGCAGGCATTCCAGAGGCCTGACTCAGCGGCCCGCAGGTAGCAGCTTCCTCTAATGAATCGCCTTCCGTACAAGGTTAGGTTAAGGCCAAGGACCCTTGCATACGAGGAGGCTGACCTGGCTGAAGTGGATTACAACTTCTCGTAACAAGACATGTTTCTCTGGTTCAGGTACACCACCACCTCTTGAGATGGCCACCTGGCGCAGGTGGGTTTAGAGCTTTTTACAAGCCAGGTCCATTGCCCGGGCTCAGGTAATGCAATGCCTCTTACACCAAAGCAGGTTCATCTTGTCCAGGTATATTACTTATGAAGGTAAGTTACAGACTCTCCTAGCGGATTGTGTTGGCCTGGTTCAGATGGACTGAGATCTCTTGGTTCAACCTCTCACGGGCCTGGTTAGCCTGGTTCAGGTAAGGTACAACCATTGACACAAGGAAGGTTTCATCTACTATAGGTAGAAAACAACATCTCACGCACCTAGTTTATGATGTAATTTAGTGAGCGGATGGCCTATTCTAACAAGGCAGCTTCATCTGATGAAGGTATCTGCAACCTCTGACGCCACATGTTCAAAAGGTTTAGACAGTCAATACCATCATGTAACGGGGGCCTCTCGATTTGATTTAGGTAAGGGATAGCGCTATACTGTCCTGCAGGACACGTTCTAGTGTTCCAAAAAATGTGACATGGATCGAGCCACTCCCTGAGGGCCGCTCCGACACCCATCCATCACAGGTGTCACCGGTCAGGTGACCCTGCAAATAAAAGGGGCCAGGAGCCTGTGCCATGGATCAGTTCCAGATAATGCAACTATGCCTCTGTGTCATTATTCTCCACACACGAGGGCCTAGGGTCCAAACCACTACAATGGCAATGAGTGGGTCTGACCACGTGTGTCAGCCGTCAGCAGCGCTTCAGATTGTTGTAGGGGGAAGAGTAGGCAGAGTACACCTATTGCCAGCTGGATGTTGATTGTTGCAGGGCTAGAAAAAGGCTGCCCAGTGCACACACCAGCATCCCCTGGTGAGATCCCTGCAGCCGTAATGCTGACCGGCCCTGCAGCATGAAGTCGTGGAACTATATGAAGGGGGAAAGCATCGCAGCTAGCGCCGTGTTCAAGGCGCCTCCACGCTTCCCACCTGCCTGTAAGACGCAAGAGGCATCCCCCATTCTAATAGTGCACGTGTGGGCAGAAAGTAGAAATGTGCCAGCGGGGAAGCGGATGAAGGGCCCGCAAGGAAAAGAGTGGAAGCAGCGGCAGCCCCTGTGTGTAGTAGCTATGCAGAGCGTCTTACGTGCAGGCAACGACTGGTGCCAGCATTGTGAATGGAGATTGAACTTGCCTCAGCAGTTAGAAAAGCCCCGCACTGGCACATACAGTTACTATCAAAGCCCACAGTCGGAGGAAAGACTGCAGCGGTCTGTCAAGAGAGACGTTGGCAGTGCTGATGGGTGCCACTTGCTGCACCGTGCTCAAGGCCGTACAAGTGACTGCCAGTAAAGCCCCCCCCTCCTAAAAGTAGATATCGGCCCTGCAGCACCAATTCTGTGGCCCCATCACCACCTGAAGTGGCCACTGGCTGCTGGAGCGCCTATCATTGGCCCCACCAGAGGTACAGTGCCTGTGGTGTCATGAGGTCTGGCATTAGAGGAGCCACAGGATTCAAGCTAGCCTGGCTGATGAGGGGTGAAACCCCAGGATGCTAGTTTCTGGTCCAAGGAAGACCTGGATTAGCAGCTGAGGCTGGACTGTTCCCATGAGGAACGGAGTCAAGACTGATTTGCATAAGGCTGGGTCTGAACTGGGGCGGCAAAGTGAGCTAAAGAACGATGATGGATTTAACCCAGATCTGTGAATGGGAGTGAGAGCCTGCAAAGATTCTGCGGTCCGTCCATCATTACCTAGTGTTTACTTTGTTTGCCCTAAATTGGCAGGGTATGCAGGGACGTGGGTCCCTTGTTCACTTTGCCACTAGATTCAAGCTAGCCTGGCTGATGAAGGGTGAAGCCCTATACCCGGTCCCAGGATACTTGTTTCTGGTCCAGGGAAGACCTGGCTTGGCAGTTCAGGCTGGACTTTTCCCATGAGGAACAGGGTCAAGAATAATTTGCATATGGCTGGGTTTGACTGGGGTCGCGAAGTGAGCTAAAAAACGATGCTGACTAAACCCAGATCTGTGACGGGGTGAGTGTCTGGAAAGTTTCAGCACTTCGTCCATCATCTCTGTGTTTTTGCTTTGATCAGAGGATCCCCTGTCTGCAGCTCCAGCCCCCATGCAGCTTGTAGTGTGAGAGAGGCTGCAGCGATGGGAAAGGAGCAGTCGCAGGGCCATGGAGTGGCCGTTTTTGCTGCACAGGAGCCATGCAAGTGTTCACATAAAGTACAAAAAATATAAGAGGCAACACAAAAACTTAACAGAAAACACATTCATCAATAGATATTTGACATTGAATCAATGCACGTAGATCTTCATTGTAGAAATAGTTTTTATACTTTGTGAGTTTTCAAAGGAGCGCAGCTAACTAGTTTCACCTAAAAAGGCTTCATCAGGACCAGAGAACTGTACGCCAGGGACACAGCAAACATGTTATTCTTCAAGTTATGTAGTAGGCAGTGTAGCCATCAATCATAGCTAAGTCCTGTTTGCCAAATATGGGTAATCGGAAAGTACATGTAGATAATACAATACCATGTATAAATCACATATATAGTATACCTTCTGGGAGAAGACCTAGTCACAAAGGATAAGGGACCCCAATCGTACGGGCCAGACTGGATGCTCACAAGCATACAGATGGTCAGTTGTCGGTGCTTGTGTTGGGCTGCCGACCTAACCTTGGTTCTGCCGGTACAAATGAGGTCCCTTATCCTCTGTGATTGAGTCTTCTCCAGAATGTATACTATATATTATTTGATTTTTGCAGGGTAGGTTATTATCTACATGCAAAAAATGCCATGATCCTTTGGACAGTAAAAGGCATGAAACATGTTGACCCTTGATTTTTCTACATACACTAATTTTATGTGGATCATTATATCCAGCTCTCACCCAACTCACATTTTTAACCATAACAAAGGAACCCAGTGATTAAATAACTGTTGGACTCCTTTATTTATTTTTATGGCACATTCTTCCATTCTACTCACATTAAGCCACCCACAAAACCTCACTCTTCACATAGGCAAAAATAAATAAAAGAACCACACCCACACCTCAGTCATTCACATAGGCAAAAAAAAGAACTCCAGCAAAGAGACCCCCATGGAGCCCACTGGGCACTGCAGCACCGGACCAATGAGGAGCTGCCCCATGATGAAGTGTGACACCCTTTGGGGTCTGTGAGGGCCCTTGCTCCTAAAAGAAGCACTCCTCAAACCTGACCTCCTGGTATACCGTGACTCTCATATAGGAACTGCATACTTCTTGTCTTATAAGTGTATTGGAGGGGCACGTATTCTGGATCTTATATAGACCCAGACCCTCAGTATTTGTTTGATCCTTGCTAGCAACTGCACATGCCAAAGAAGAAGAAGAATTGAAAGTGGCTACAAAGTCCCTCCAGTCATCCTCACTCCAAGCAAGACATCGCCACCAGTAGCACAAGTTGTCAGAAGGTAAAATCGTCATCATTATCATGTGCATCACGAGAATCACCCAAAAAGCAACAAACCAACAGAGTGGAGCCGAACACCTGCGAAACATCATGAGACTGACAAGGCACTTCTGGAGCCATGGGAGGCTGGCCACCCAGAAACCATCAGTTAGACCCCAGTGAACGCGAGTCCTGCTGAAGAGAGCGCACTCGACCATTGTACCATGCACCCTTGAGGTTGCACGAGTGACTTGGACGTGGCCCTGTTTGAGTTCTGCAGGGACCACTTTGTGTGGCCTAAGCAAGGTCCCTCACAGCCTACTCAGTCCTGTGGCAATCCAGGGGCAAGAGCCCCTTGGGAATTCCAGTGTGAGGGAATCCCGGCACGAGAGATGCACTTGTAGCTGCTCCACGACAGGCAAGGTAGGTAATGAGAACCTTGCAGCGAGCCTGGTCATCCAAAGACTATCCTGAATATACCTGTGTACCTGAATAATGATGTAAGGAGCACACAGACCATAAGACAACCACCCTTTGTGGCTACACCAGCAACTTGGATGTGGGCCTGTTGGCAGTTCCTCAGTGACTCCTTCACGCGGCCTATGCGAGGCCCCACACAGTCCTGTGGCCACCCAGCGAAAAGGGCTTCAAGGAAATTCCCATGTGAGAGAGTCCTGGCATGAGAGAGAAGTCTAAAGCTGCTATTGCAATGGTGCAATGGTTACCTGGAAGCATCAAGGCCTTTGAGGAAGATCGCCCTTCATCTCATTGTCGTCCTCCATGTTTGAGGGTTTGCCATCCATGGATCCAGGGCGCCTTCAAAGAATTCTCTGCAATGGGCTCCTCCACCACTCATGATGCATTCTCCAGTTTGAACTGCTTTGAATTCCTTCAACACCATGAGCATAGGTGGAATCAAACAACACTGCAAAGAGAGGCTGTGACTCCACGGACAGGGAATTGAGAGAAGTCCAGACTTTGTCCCTGTCGTATTCGTGCCCATAGTCATCTAGTGAAACCAAGGGTGTGTGCCGTGATGCCAGGTGTGCCCAGCTGCACCTATATGCTGAACCTGTATTGTTCTGTGGACTGCCTGATGAAAGTCAGTGGTGTTTTGTCTTGTTGTTTATTCTCTCTCACAGGCTGGACTTGATTCTTTCTAGTCACTTAAGTTTGGGAGGGATGTAGTGTCCTGTGGCACATGTGCTAGTGTTCCAATAAATGTGACATATATCCAGCCACTCCCTGAGGTCTGGCTCCCACACTCACCCCACACCCATTCATCGCAGGTGTCACCGGGCAGGTGATCCTGCAAATAAAAGAGGCCAGGCGCACGTTCCCTGGGCTAGTTCCGGTTACTGCAACTCTGCCTCTGTGTCGCTTTTCTCTGCACATGAAGGCCTAGGGCACAAGCCACCACAAGCACCTGTCACCAGGGCTGTGACCTATTTTAAACAGATCACACACTTTCCTTGCCAGGGCTGTTTCACTTGTTTACAGGCAGTTGTACACTGACACACAAAGCCTGCTTCACCTGGTCCACGCAGTTACAGGAATCCTGGATCAAGGCAGACTCGGGTACATCCCAGCTTTTTTTCCACCAGGGTAGAATTATATTGGCAATTTAAAGAATAAAACCTTTCAATCTTGCGCTACTTGTAAGTTAAAACTAATTTCACAAGTTTATGTTCACTTGTTTCACACCACGTGAATTTACTTGGGGCAGGTTCATTTGTTAGGAGTGGGTTATGGCTCTTATCAAAAGGCAGATTGGGCACATCAGAGTTAGCTCAGCAGATTAAGCTAGGCAAAGGCCTTTTTGCATCTGGGTAAACTGACCTGGGTTATGTAAACTTTAGTCTCCCACACCTTGGTAAACTGGCCTAGTTCTGGCGGGAGGGCGCAGATGCAGGTAGGTTGAGGCTTCTTACTCCCAGACATGTTTAACAGGTCATGGAAGCTCCAGACCAATTGCAACAAAGCAGACCCCCTTATTAGGTTAGGTTATAGCTTTTTGAACTGAAGTAAAATAACTATCTCCGAGATATGTTTTACACTGAGAAGAAACTGGAATTTGTATCAATAACAGCTACTGTAGCACCAGGAATTCTCTCATGTTTAGTAATCATAGGCAATGGAAATATGGATGGGGGGGGGGCTACAGCACCTCAAAAATAACCCTACCAGAGTTAAGAAACTGAATGAGCAATAAAGATGCCTTTAAATTCTCTTTTTATCTTGTCCATTTGCTTTTTTTTTTTGTTTAGGAAATTAAAAAAAAAATTATGTGCAGTGTCCATAGGAGTTCCATTTCATATTTTTTTAGCATCCTTTTTTATTATTATTTATTTATTATTTTAAGATTTTAAAACAGACATGACTTATGGCACAGCAAAAAACAAGAATTTAAATTGCAAAGCAACACTACTAAAACAATCCAAAAAGGGGGAGGCGCTACGCTGTCAAACAAGATGGCTGCTTAGGCTCCCGGCTCCGCCGACCTCCGTATCCTGCCACAAGATCCTGTACATTATCCTGTTTCTACGCCCTGCCTCTGTGTGGATGAACTGCTCCGCACTCCAAAAGTGAAATCCTGAAACTTTTATCGGCTTGTTTGACGGAGTTGCATCGAGTTGAAGTTTGTAGCCTAGTCCAGCAGGGAAGCCGGGGCCTCGAGTATCTGCATGGCTGGGTTGCAGTTCAACAACATCGGCCGAGTGATCCAGGCAGGGCCTGGTCAATCGAAGTGGAGGCCACTTTTATGCCCGAATTTGGCGGCGATCGTTTCCATCGCTCAACATCGAGGGAGGAGTGACTTGGCTTGATATTGACTGTGAGTGTGGGTCCCCATCCCGTGGACACGGTATTGGCCCCCGCCGGGGTTCGGTGAGTCGGGGTCCCGGCCTGCCGCGTCGACGAGCAGTCCTTGGCCGCAGACAAAGATTAGTCACCCTCCGCAGCTGCCCGTTCGTGATCCTGTTTGTTCCCCCGGAGATACCAGATTCACCGGGGGAGGTGATCATGATTGGTACCGGGCGAGAGATTATGCATCGAACGGAGCATGAGCCATCGCTGAGGACAATATTGGCAGAGATCAGGGCGTTTCATTCGCACATGGATGCCTTGGTGCACAAACTGGATATAAGCCTATCTGAGATGTGGTTTGTGGAACTGGACCCTGTCCCAGTGTTGCAGCTGCAATCTGCAGCGATTCAAGCCACGGCCATTTTGACTCTGGGCGAGGACCCCGTGAGAGAATAAGTTTTGAAACCCCCGGATGGTGCTCTGGAGGACTTTATTGCAGAGGTCGTGAGCGTATCGCTAAGCCTTCCATCACTATTGACTTTGGATGTATTGAAGGACGTTCCCCTCCCGGAGACTTTTGTTGTTGACTTGTCTTCCATTTTGTGGCCGTCTTCTCCCTCCTTGGTGATCATACTATCCCGGGAAAAGATACAGTGGGACTATCCATCTAGGAGGAAGCGTTTTTGTGCGGCTGAAGATCTCGCAGACTCACTGACTATGAGTAGTAACAGACTGATTTTTGACGAATTACTTCTCCTCTATGAGTCCTTTGTGGGCATATTGGTCTTGCTGGGAGGGGTTCTCGTAATGGCTCGGAGGGGTCAAGGTTGAGATTAATTTGACCGAGGCGGTTGGAGTGGCTTACATGGGTGTTCGACCTGCAACTGTTGGGCTTACGTGAGGCAGGGCGGTGTATTACGGTGCCCACTAATTTTCTTCTATTATGGTTTTTGACACGCATGTATCTTTACGATAGGGGGTGCCTGTTTCTGGCGGGGGGAGTAAGGGGGCTGGGAGCCCATACGGACATGCCCTCCTCCATTCTTTCTCTTTTTCCATCTTTGGGGCGACAGGCACGCTGCTAGTTGGGGTTAGGCGACAGCCATATGCAGGAGGGCAGGATGGGGGGATGGGCTTATTATTTTCTTTGTTTGTTTCCCTCTCTGGGTTTCTCTTTTCTTAATCTGTCTTGGTCTTTTCTTCTCGTTATTGTTGGTAACATTTCCTGTTATCTTCTAATTTCCAATGTCCGGTGGTCACGCTTCTCCTATTATCCTGATTAGGTATGTGGGCGTGATTGGATGGATTGTGCTTCAACTGTTTTCCGATTGTTTCGTTGCAATGGCTAATTTGTATCTGCCAACGCAGGCGCATCAGGGATTCTTTGACTGCGGCAAGTCTATCCTGTTAAAGTATCGGTCCAATCTGTTAGTTGTTTATGAATGTATGACGCCGGATGTGTCTATTTCCTTTCTTGTTTGAAATAAATAAAAAGATATATAAAAAAAAATCCAATTAAAGAATAGGGGCCAAAGAATAAGAAAAAGGATCAGAAAAGAGAAAACTATACAGGATATAGGACAGAAAAAAAAGAAACCCAAAGAATAAGCTTTATCCAATCCATTCCGTAATTGGACCCCAAATTTTCTGGCCCATATCGCACCTTCTGCAACCTTTTACATTATATACAGCTGATTCCATGTTGTAAATAGCCAATAAACGGGCCCTCCAATTAATAAATGTAGGGGGGTCAGGGCTGATCCATTGAGAATTTATAACCATTCTTAGAATGGTCATGACAATAAACCAAAAGCTTTCTTCGGCTTTGTTCCACCCTGCTGACGGTTGTGTTTGATCGACCCCCAGAATAACTAAAATGGGGATTAGTGACACTTCTTTGCCAGTAATCTCGGGTAAAAAAAAATGCAATAGCTTGAATATATTTGGACAGTTTGGGGCAGGAAAAAAACATATGAACCGTGTCGGCTGCCAACATGCAGCATCTGCTGCATGAATTCCCCCGATTACTCGACCATCTCGAGATCTTCCTAGGAGTCTAATATAAGTCAAAAGCTGACATCTAGTGTTGGGCCCTCAGACTGCCAGTAATTAAAATCTGGTTGGCCAGTTCTAAAGAAACCTCTAGGTCAGTACCCTCTTGTTCAAATTTCCTGTCCCACCTCTCATTTTGTGTGTTTAAATCATCGGGTAACCCAGAAATAAATGTTTGATAAATTACCCCAATCCGAGATCTCTTTTCTATTATCCCCACCAGTGGAATTTTGGCAAACTTGTCCACTCCTGAGGTTTCTTGCTTAGCATGGAAGCTCCAGACCAATTGCAACAAAGCAGACCCCCTTATTAGGTTAGGTTATAGCTTTTTGAACTGAAGTAAAATAACTATCTCCGAGATATGTTTTACACTGAGAAGAAACTGGAATTTGTATCAATAACAGCTACTGTAGCACCAGGAATTCTCTCATGTTTAGTAATCATAGGCAATGGAAATATGGATGGGGGGGGCTACAGCACCTCAAAAATAACCCTACCAGAGTTAAGAAACTGAATGAGCAATAAAGATGCCTTTAAATTCTCTTTTTATCTTGTCCATTTGCTTTTTTTTTTTTGTTTAGGAAATTAAAAAAAAAATTATGTGCAGTGTCCATAGGAGTTCCATTTCATATTTTTTTAGCATCCTTTTTTATTATTATTTATTTATTATTTTAAGATTTTAAAACAGACATGACTTATGGCACAGCAAAAAAAAAAGAATTCAAATTGCAAAGCAACACTACTAAAACAATCCAAAAAGGGGGAGGCGCTACGCTGTCAAACAAGATGGCTGCTTAGGCTCCCGGCTCCGCCGACCTCCGTATCCTGCCACAAGATCCTGTACATTATCCTGTTTCTACGCCCTGCCTCTGTGTGGATGAACTGCTCCGCACTCCAAAAGTGAAATCCTGAAACTTTTATCGGCTTGTTTGACGGAGTTGCATCGAGTTGAAGTTTGTAGCCTAGTCCAGCAGGGAAGCCGGGGCCTCGAGTATCTGCATGGCCGGGTTGCAGTTCAACAACATCGGCCGAGTGATCCAGGCAGGGCCTGGTCAATCGAAGTGGAGGCCACTTTTATGCCCGAATTTGGCGGCGATCGTTTCCATCGCTCAACATCGAGGGAGGAGTGACTTGGCTTGATATTGACTGTGAGTGTGGGTCCCCATCCCGTGGACACGGTATTGGCCCCCGCCGGGGTTCGGTGAGTCGGGGTCCCGGCCTGCCGCGTCGATGAGCAGTCCTTGGCCGCAGACAAAGATTAGTCACCCTCCGCAGCTGCCCGTTCGTGATCCTGTTTGTTCCCCCGGAGATACCAGATTCACCGGGGGAGATGATCATGATTGGCACCGGGCGAGAGATTATGGATCGAACGGAGCATGAGCCATCGCTGAGGACAATATTGGCAGAGATCAGGGCGTTTCATTCGCACATGGATGCCTTGGTGCACAAACTGGATATAAGCCTATCTGAGATGTGGTTTGTGGAACTGGACCCTGTCCCAGTGTTGCAGCTGCAATCTGCAGCGATTCAAGCCACGGCCATTTTGACTCTGGGCGAGGACCCCGTGAGAGAATAAGTTTTGAAACCCCCGGATGGTGCTCTGGAGGACTTTATTGCAGAGGTCGTGAGCGTATCGCTAAGCCTTCCATCACTATTGACTTTGGATGTATTGAAGGACGTTCCCCTCCCGGAGACTTTTGTTGTTGACTTGTCTTCCATCTTGTGGCCGTCTTTTCCCTCCTTGGTGATCATACTATCCCGGGAAAAGATACAGTGGGACTATCCATCTAGGAGGAAGCGTTTTTGTGCGGCTGAAGATCTCGCAGACTCACTGACTATGAGTAGTAACAGACTGATTTTTGACGAATTACTTCTCCTCTATGAGTCCTTTGTGGGCATATTGGTCTTGCTGGGAGGGGTTCTCGTAATGGCTCGGAGGGGTCAAGGTTGAGATTAATTTGACCGAGGCGGTTGGAGTGGCTTACATGGGTGTTCGACCTGCAACTGTTGGGCTTACGTGAGGCAGGGCGGTGTATTACGGTGCCCACTAATTTTCTTCTATTATGGTTTTTGACACGCATGTATCTTTACGATAGGGGGTGCCTGTTTCTGGCGGGGGGAGTAAGGGGGCTGGGAGCCCATACGGACATGCCCTCCTCCATTCTTTCTCTTTTTCCATCTTTGGGGCGACAGGCACGCTGCTAGTTGGGGTTAGGCGACAGCCATATGCAGGAGGGCAGGATGGGGGGATGGGCTTATTATTTTCTTTGTTTGTTTCCCTCTCTTGGTTTCTCTTTTCTTAATCTGTCTTGGTCTTTTCTTCTCGTTATTGTTGGTAACATTTCCTGTTATCTTCTAATTTCCAATGTCCGGTGGTCACGCTTCTCCTATTATCCTGATTAGGTATGTGGGCGTGATTGGATGGATTGTGCTTCAACTGTTTTCCGATTGTTTCGTTGCAATGGCTAATTTGTATCTGCCAACGCAGGCGCATCAGGGATTCTTTGACTGCGGCAAGTCTATCCTGTTAAAGTATCTGTCCAATCTGTTAGTTGTTTATGAATGTATGACGCCGGATGTGTCTATTTCCTTTCTTGTTTGAAATAAATAAAAAGATATATAAAAAAAAATCCAATTAAAGAATAGGGGCCAAAGAATAAGAAAAAGGATCAGAAAAGAGAAGACTACAGGATATAGGACAGAAAAAAAAGAAACCCAAAGAATAAGCTTTATCCAATCCATTCCGTAATTGGACCCCAAATTTTCTGGCCCATATCGCACCTTCTGCAACCTTTTACATTATATACAGCTGATTCCATGTTGTAAATAGCCAATAAACGGGCCCTCCAATTAATAAATGTAGGGGGGTCAGGGCTGATCCATTGAGAATTTATAACCATTCTTAGAATGGTCATGGCAATAAACCAAAAGCTTTCTTCGGCTTTGTTCCACCCTGCTGACGGTTGTGTTTGATCGACCCCCAGAATAACTAAAATGGGGATTAGTGACACTTCTTTGCCAGTAATCTCGGGTAAAAAAAAATGCAATAGCTTGAATATATTTGGACAGTTTGGGGCAGGAAAAAAACATATGAACCGTGTCGGCTGCCAACATGCAGCATCTGCTGCATGAATACCCCCGATTACTCGACCATCTCGAGATCTTCCTAGGAGTCTAATATAAGTCAAAAGCTGACATCTAGTGTTGGGCCCTCAGACTGCCAGTAATTAAAATCTGGTTGGCCAGTTCTAAAGAAACCTCTAGGTCAGTACCCTCTTGTTCAAATTTCCTGTCCCACCTCTCATTTTGTGTGTTTAAATCATCGGGTAACCCAGAAATAAATGTTTGATAAATTACCCCAATCCGAGATCTCTTTTCTATTATCCCCACCAGTGGAATTTTGGCAAACTTGTCCACTCCTGAGGTTTCTTGCTTAAGCAGATAACTTCTTATTTGTAAGAAATTTAAGAAATGCCAGGTAGGGAGCGCAAATTTAGCTTGAAGGTCAGAAAAAGAAGCAACTTGGCCATCAACAAAAAAATCCCGCAGTACATTTATTCCTAGAGTGCACCATCTGATTGTAATCAGGTCCTGAAAAATTGGAGGGAGCAACCCATAAGACACCAAAGGAGTATGAGCATCAATATTAGATATGCCGAAGCCTCAACTGATTTTTTTCCAAACAGAGTAGGCAGATTGAATGACTTTAAATGTGACTTTTTTTATAATAGCTTGGTTCCAATTTTTTAACTAAGCAACCCGAGCATCTTCCCCCAATAAAACTTCAAAGATTGTAGGTCTAGAGAATTCCGGCACCACTGCCTTATCCCCCACCAATAGTATTCCTATTTGCTGCAATAATGCAGCCCAATGACAAAACAAAAGTGAAGGTAGGCCCCAATCACCCCTTGCCCTTGGAAGTATCAGTCATTTGGTGGCTCGTCTGGCTTTATGATACCCCCACAAAAATCTAGTAAAAGCCCTTTCTGCACTAGAGATACAGTGCGTTGGAAATTCTATAGGAATAGTCCTAAATAGGTAAAGAAATTTAGGAAATATGGACATTTTAATAATATTAGAATGGCCATGAAGTGAAAGGTGCAGGTGGTCTAACCTTTCCAAAGTCTGATTCACATCTTTGATAACCGGAGACATGTTAATCTCAGGTATCTGCTCTACAGATGGAGTGATCTTCACCCCCTAGTAAGTCGCAACTGGGGTTGTTGGGAGCCCTTCCGGCTTTGAAAAATCTGAATGTAAGACTTAGGTTTTGTCTACATCAAGCCTATAGCCAGAAACTGCCCCAAATTGTTTAGACAGGTCATAAACTTCTGGGAGGGAAACACTAATATCCTTCGTAAAAATGGCCACATTGTCGGCATAGGCTAGAGTTGTATAAGCCACACCGTTGACGATCGCAGCCTTTAAACGTGGACTGTTATCCAGCTTATACAGAAAGGGATAAATATAAATTGAAAATAAAAGCGGGGAGCAGGGGCATCCCTGCCGGGTTCCTCTGCTGATGGAAAAGGCACGAGATTCTTGTCCAGCAATTCTGACAGAAGCTACTGGGGAAAGATAAAGCGCCTGAATGGCTGTAATGAACTCCTGTGGGAATCCCTTACTTCTTAGCAATAGCCATAAGAAACCCCAGGAGACCCTGTTGAATGGCCTCTCGGCGTCCAACAGGATCATAGCCAGAGGCTGTTTGCAAACCTGGGCCCAATCAAATAGTGCTATTTCCCGCCTGATGTTTCCCGACCTGGGATAAACCCATGCTGATGGGCGGACACCAGGTGGGCAATAACCTTACCTAATCGGAGTGCAATGATTTTAGCGTAGATTTTGCTGTCTGCGCAAATTAAAGAAATCGGGCATTAAGATGAGAGGTTAGGTGGCTAAGCGGGCGATCATGGCGGACGTGGCTGCCTAAGAGCTCCCGCCGGCCCGCCGATTATCCTAGAATTATCCTGGCCCTGAACCCCGAAAAGTGCACCGCATCCAAGTTGGTGTTGGCGGAGGACACCGGGAACCGTCCGGTGCTGGAGACAACGCGCCGAGACCGTCTGCGGCTGTGGGGCGAGTGAGTGCAGCGAGCGGCCTGGTGCCCGCCGGACGAGCCGGGGCCTCAATTTTGGCGTCCCCGACGGGGGGACCTGACCCGGAGCCAGCGCTGCCGCTCCCTGACCGCGTTCCGGGGCTGCCTGCTGTCGGCGGCTCACAGCGGAGTGCCCTGCCTATCCTCACATTGCCGGCGGTGGGGGCCTGGGCCGGTGGGGGGCCTCGGAGGGGCTGCGGCCTACCTGGCCTTGCCGGAGCCGGGGCCTCGAGTTTGGCGACCCCCGCCCGAGGACATTCACACTGGTACTCGGACACTCTGCTACTGCTGTCTGCGGCACCCTCCGCCTTCCGGGGGCGCGGCGCCCCCCACCGTTGGCAGACGCATTACCCTCCACTGGGACTGGCGGCGGCTCCGTTGCCGGTGAGAGCTGCATCCTCCATTCTTGTTGACCAGCGCTGTGGGGGCTGTTGCGAGGAGTTGTACCAGAGGGGGTCGCTGCAGACATTGGACCTTTGACCAGTGATTATCCTCCCTGGGCTTGGCTGGACCTGCAGGTGGTGTGGACGTGGCGAAGGGACCGGAGCGGCAGGGGCGGCCTGGTGGCCCGGGCGCAGCCGGGACCTTGATCTTCGCAGCCTGGGCTGGCCACGATCCGGGGCTGCCTGCTCCTGACGACCTACAGTGGGATCCCCTGCCTTTCCTCACCGTGTTTGCGGTGGGGCCTGCGACTGGAAGGGGTGTCGGAAGATCTGCGGCCTGCCTGGCCTTGGTGCAGCCGGGACCTCTAGTTTGGTGGTCCCCGCCCGGAGTCACCAGCCCGGATCCATTGCCCTGGTGAGTGGACACGGCGGGGGCCCCCCGGGAACTGAGGGGTCAAACAGGCGCCTGGCCCGGACAATTGCCCTATCCTGCTCCTGTGGTACCTGGGGCGGCGGTTGGAGAACTTGTGGTTTGCACTAGAGGGGCCCATATCTGCGCCGTGCCAGGAGTGCCGGTGGGCGCGAAGACGATTTCATACACCTTGGCGGGGCGGCATTGCCTGGGGTGCACCCGATCTGTGGGCCGGTGGCGAGGGACTCTCGAGCGGCCTGGTGTGTTCGGGACGCCTCGGCCGGGGCCTAGCTGGTGGACTATTGCGAGAAGCGGCCCTGATACAGGTGCGTGTCACTGCTCTACCGTCTGAGCGGCCGCCATGACGAGGGGCTCGGCCGCCACTAAGACAGGACCCATTGACAAGTTCCCTGGCCATGGTGGAGGAGCCGGGGCGGCTGGTGGGAGTCATCCTGCTGGACCAGACAACGCGGCGTTGATGGCGGCCATTACACAGTCCCGCGACATGCTGGATGCGAAAATTGGTGCGGTGGGGGCCGATGTGATGCTGCTGCGTCAAGATCTTCGCAATGCAGTCGCCCGCATTACTGAAACTGAGACCAGGGTCACGGCAGTGGAGGGAGATGTTGGTACCCTTAAGAAGAAGATTGCCGACATGGAACAGATCCAACGGGGCCTGGCGCTTCGTGTGGAGGATGCCGAGGGGCGGGCGAGGCGGAACAACCTGCGCTTCGTTGGCTTTCCGGAGGACTGCGAGAATGGGCCTATGGACGCTTTTCTGTCCCGGTGGCTGGAGAGCTGGCTACCACCGGACTCCCTGTCGCGATGCTTCATAGTGGAGCGTGCCCACCGCGCCCTGACACAGAAGCCGCCAGCCGGGGAGCGGCCTCGCCCGATCATCGCCAGGCTCCTCAACTTCCACGACAGGGACGTCATTCTCCGGGAAGCGCGGATGAAGGACACCCTGCAGTATGACAATCATAAAATAATGATCTTCCCGGACTATACCAAACTGGTCCACCAACAGAGGCACTCCTTCCTGGCTGCCAAGGCCAAGCTGCGTGGCCTGAAAATTCAATACTCGCTGCTCTACCCGGCCCGCCTCCGGGTGATCTTCAACTCCAAGACCCTCTTCTTTGATACACATTGGAGGCCGTCTTCAACTGGACCGATGAAACAGTCAGAATCCAACCTCACGTCCAACCGGGGCTGCACTCTGGATCATCGCGTGGCTCGTCTCAGGACAGGAGCAACCCGTCTGGCAAAGGGAAACGTCATCGCAAGTCCCGCTCCCGGCGGAGGTCCCTGTCCCGGGACCCCCTCTTGGGGGACACACAGCCTGATGCGGATCAATCTGATGGAGGCTCCTGATCGCCCTTCATGGGGACTGTCTGCTGGTTGCCTTCGATATGTGACTATATCTGGCAGAGGCTGAGCTGTGGTCGGTGGGACATACATTGGCTGGTGCAGTATTGACTTCTTCTTGGCGAATGCCGGGGCCTTCATGGGCTGTAACTTTCTTGTGGTGCTTTGCTTATGACTCTACTGTAGGTTTGTTGGGGTTCAGGGCACGTACTTTGGGCTGCCTCCTCCTGTTGGGACTGGGGGGTGGTTCTGGGAGTGTGTCTGATTAGTTCGGGGGGGGGACTAGTTGGGATCCATTGGTATGGCTGGCTTTGGGCGCTGTGTTTTGGGCCTGAAGTACCGTATACCGCGACAGATACTTCATTGTTCCTTGAGGTATGGGGGTGGGGGTGGGGGGAACCGGGGTGTTTGGTTGCTTGTGGGTTGGGTCGGGGTCGGAGGGGTAGTAGGGTTTGGGGCTTCGGGATTTTGTGGGGTCTGGGGTTCTGGTTCTGGGGGTGCACGTGGTCTCTGTGTATTTTGCAACTGTGGGGTCTGGGGCATGGGCCGGGGGTCGGGGAGTGTGGGGCTGGGAGCATTGTGATCATGGTTGATGTTCCTCACTTAGCGCCCAATGGCGCTTCCATGCGTGTTCTTAGCTGGAATGTACGAGGACTATTGGACAAGATTAAACGGGGAGCGGTGCTTCGCTGGGCTAAGAGGGACTTGGCAGATGTGCTCCTTCTTCAAGAAACGCACATGCTAGGTACGAAAGCCCTGAGTTTGCAGCGCTTTGGCTTCCATCAAGTGTTCCATGCCGGATTTACCAGGGGCTCCAGGGGTGTGGCCATTCTTATTCATAGACGGCTGGCATATGTACATGAGCGTCAGTGGCTTGACCCCCCAGGGACGTTTTATCTTTGTACAGGGGAAGGTCGGGGTGGAGCCGGTTGTGTTTGGCTGTGTGTATGCCCCCCCACCCCCCTTGCAGTGGGCCTTAGCTGAACGTTTGTTTGCCTTATGGGCTGAGTTCCCCCGCTCCATGGCTGTGATTGGCGGAGACTGGAATGATGTGATGGATGTGGCTTTGGACCGGCAGAGGAGGCCAGGAGTGGCACTTGTATCCTCCCCTACACGGTTGGGGGCTATGGTTGATGGTCTGGGCTGGGTGGATGTGTGGAGACATCTGGATGCGGAACGGCGAGAGTACACCTTTGTCTCGGCTGTCCATGGCTCCCTTTCGCGTTTGGACTGTGTGTTTGTCCCGAGGGCTTTCCTTGACAGGGTGAAGGGGGCAGCGATTCGGCCTCGCGGGCTCTCTGATCATTCCCCAGTGGCGGTACAAATTGACTTGTGCAAAGCACGCTCCCCCTTCCGATGGCGAATGTCCGCGTGGCATCTGCAGCGCCCTGATTATTCCCAGCATCTGCGTAGCGCGATCGCCCATTATTGGCAGGACAACCTTACCGGAGGGATGGATGCGGTGACAGTCTGGGAGGCTATGAAACCCACCCTGCGGGGCATAGATATTGCTTGGTGTGCGTCTGCTCGCCGGACTCGGCTGGGAGGCATTGCTGCGGCCGCAGAGTGGGTGGAGGAGCTCGAGGCTCGGCACAGCGAGGCACCCGATGATATGGCACTGCGGCTACTCCTGCAGGCGCAACAGTCTTATTCCTCGGTCCTGTTGGATGAGGCTCGTCAGGCGTGGTTAGCCACCCGTAGTCGGGTCTACCAGTGGGGCGACAAGTCTTGCACCATGCTCCATAGGCTGTGCCAAAAGAACCTACAGCCTCTTACACTGCCGGGCCTTGTTGATGGTGCAGGAGTGGCGATCACAGATCCGGCAACTCTTGCAACGAGTTTTGCGCGCTATTATGGGCACCAGTATGCCTCTCGGGAGACTCTCTCCCCTGCCATTATCGCAGATTATATTGCATCGGTTCCCCCATCTGCTGTATCTGATGAGGTGCGCGAGGCCCTGGACCTTCCCCTGTCGGCTGAGGAGCTGGGTGATGCACTGGGTCAGTTAAATGTAGGCAAGGCGCCGGGCCGAGCGGTTTCCCCAGCGAATTTTATAAGAAGTTCCATCTGCAGCTCGGGCCGCACTACTTGCGGGCCCTGGAACAGGCACGAGAGCGTGGCCGCCTCCCACCGGACTGGCGTCATGCCGAAATAGTGGTGTTTTTGAAGCCAGGTAGGCCCCCCGATCGCCATGACTCTTATCGCCCCATATCCCTCATCAACTTCGAGGCAAAGCTCCTGGCAAAGGCGCTGGCGAACCGCTTACTTCCACACATTTCGGCCCTTGTCCACCCAGATCAGGCGGGTTTCATGCCGCGCAGGGCAACGAGACACAATATACGACGGGCGCAGGCCGCGATACAAGCGATTGAGTCTTCGGAGGACCCGGCGGCGCTCCTGCTGGCTGATATTGATAGTGCCTTCGATTCGGTCAGCTGGACCTTTCTTTTTGCTCTGTTGCCGCTGCTGAATCTCGGCCCGATATTCCTCTCCTATATCAGGCTGCTCTACACTGAGATCACGGCCTCGGTGCGTATCTCGGGAACGGCGTCTGCTCGTTTTCCGGTGTCCAGGGGCACGCGTCAGGGGTGTCCGCTCTCCCCTTACCTTTTTGCGCTGGCCATGGAGCCGCTGGCCGCCAGGGTGCGCCGCGATGAGCTCTACCGTGGCTTCGTCTGGGGTGCGGATCACTCAGACCGCATAGCTTTATATGCGGATGATGTGCTATTTTTCATGACTGACCTGCAGCGTACGGGTCCTCGTGTCCTGGAGTTGATGCAGGAGTTTGGTCGGGCATCGGGGCTCTTCCTTAACCCGCGCAAATCGACCATGTGGGTGCTGGGGGGTGCCGCAGTGGACTGCCCTTGGGCTGCATCCCTTCAGATGGCTGTGGAAGGTGTGAAGTACCTGGGTGTCTTCCTCTCTGCCTCGCCTGCAGTGGCATGGGACCGGAACATCCTGCCGGTATGGGATCGGGTCCAGCTGGACGTCAAGACATGGACGCGCATGCCACTTAATATCTACGGCCGGTCGGCCATTTTCAAGATGGTGGCTTTGCCCCGTCTGCTATATCAACTGCAGAATCATCCCTTCCAGGTTGACCCGCAGTGGTTCCGTACTGTTGATTCTGTGCTGGGCCGGTTTCTGTGGGCTGGCGGTGCCGCCAGGGTGGCGCTGCGCACATGCTTCCTCTCTACCTACTGCGGCGGCTTGGCGGCCGCGGATATTTTATCTTACTATCAGGCCTCCCATCTCCTTGTGCTCAACGAGTGGTGGTATGGAGACCGTAGTGATCCGGCTTATGCCCTTGAGCATTCACTGATGGGTGGCACCTCCCTTCACACCCTGCTGTACTCGGCTAGGCGGAGGCGACTGCTTCCGCAAGTCACCCAAGTGGTCTTCGCTGTCTGGCGGCGGGCCCTGCACCGGGTGGGCTGGTGGGGTCGGCTTACAGCTGAAACCCCGTTGTGGCGCAATGGCCTGTTACCGGCGCTGGCGTCTCTCTCCGGATTTGACGGCTGGGATGCGATTGGGATCTCGTCCCTAGGTCATGTCCTCTCTGGTACTACCCTAAAGTCCTTTCGGGAACTTAGCTCCGAATTTAGCATGCCCAAGACCCAGTTTTTCCGCTACCTTCAATTTCGCCACGCACTTACTCCTAGTCTGGTGGGCCTGGGACAGCTCCCTGATTTTAGTCCTATCGAGGCTAAACTGTTTATGGGAGACCTAGGTGACAAGAAGGTCTCGCAGATATATCGCTCTCTGGTCACTCACTGTTCCCCTTCACTCGCAGCGCTGAGGGCCTCTTGGGAGGGTGATGTTGGTCCATTGGATGATGACGACTGGCGTGAGGCCTTGGAATCTCCCCGAGGTGCTGCTATAGCCATCGGCCTTCGCTTCATCCAGTTCAAATACCTCCACCGGGCGTACTATACTAGACACCGCCTATGGCGGGCAGGCCTTATCGCGTCTCCGGAATGCCTGAGGTGTGGTTTTGAAGAGGGCACCCTGTTTCATACAGTATGGTCCTGTGAGAGACTGACTCGTTTCTGGGCTGGGGTTTGGGACTGCCTGTCAGAGGTGTTGGGTTGGGACCTGCCCCGTACCCCCAGGCTGGGCCTTCTTCATGTTCTAGAGAACGTTGGGGGCAATATTTACAAACGCCATTTGCTGTTGCTGGGGCTGGTGGTGGCGAAGAGGGACCTGGCGCAGGCCTGGAAGAGCGAGCGCGCCCCCCCACTCGGGGCTTGGAGGGCGGGCCTGGATTTCCTCATGGGTCTAGAGCAGCCTGTTTTTGAAGCCCGGGGATGTCCCCGCAAACATTACAAAATCTGGAAACGGTGGGCGGATTACCGGGGCCTGCTCCTTGACCCCCCCGTGGACATTGATGATGCATTACAGCTGGATGTGGATCCCGCACTCTAGGCCGCTGGCCGGCCCCACCTTTGTAGGTTATCTCATGGTGCTGGACTGTGATCACGTGCACTGGGTTAGGGTGGGATAAGGGGTGGGTAGCTGCGGGCGGGGCTGGTTGGGGTTTTTGGGGTTGGGTGGGTGGGGTAGTTCGATGTCATTCACTATATAACGCTGGGTTCGATGCTGTACTAATGATGTGTCTCTTTCTATCTGTCGTTGACAGTCTCCTCCTGACTGTGGAGGGCTGTGTTGAGCTTTGCTTGAACTCATAATAAAATTGGTTATGAAAAAAAAAAAAGATGAGAGGTTAAGTTCTGGTTTATCTTTCTTCTTAAAAACTATGAAAGGTGTCTTATGCCATGAATCCGGTGTCTGGCCTTTCGGTGCAAGTAAGAACAAAGGCTCCAGCTCTGCAAAAAGAGTATGCCTGAATGTACAATAGAATTCAAGGGGCTGTAAGTCAGAACCTGCAGCCTTCCCTGTTGCCAGTGAGGTTAATGCAACTTCCAACTCCTCCCTAGTTATTGTAGCATAGAGTATAACCCTTTGTTCCAGTGTAACCTTAGATGTTAGTCTCCCAGAAATTCCTCACCAGATGTAGCAAACTCGTCCCCGTCTGGAGAATAAAGTGTTTTGTACAACTCTTGGAAAACCTCCAGCACCTTGCATGATTGGTCCTGAATCTGGCCTCTTTTGTCTTTAATTTTACAAATCCGATTTGCGACAGCCTTATTTTGTAGCCTTTTAGACAGTAGTCTACCGGTATTTTCACCAAACTCGAAGACATCCGTTTTATATTGAATAAATTTAGCTGCAAGTTCCTCCCCGTAATATTGAAATATCCTGTTTTTCGTAATAGCTATCTGGCGCTGGAATTCCTCTCTTTTGCCCTCATCAGCAATTACTCGAGTGAGCTTAAAGGTGTCCCAAACAGTTAATTCTGGGGCTGTACCCCTGTTTCTACTAAAGAAGTCAGTTATCCAGTTTGCTGTATAGCTGCAATATTCTTGATCTAACAGTAATTTGCTCTCAAATATACAGGTTGCCGTAGCTGCTTGACTAGAGGCATTAGATGGTACTTGGATTATTAACGGGTTATGGTCTGAGATTAGCCTGGGGTGAAGCTCACAGCTAGTACCCTCCTGAATTGGGTCTGAGATAAAAAAATCATCTAACCGAACAAATTTGCTGTGGGGAGCTGAAAAGAAAGTATAACCAGATTTCGTTGGGCAGAATTTTTGCCAGACATCTACCAAGCATGTTCACAAATAACCCTCGCAAAGCTTTAAATGTCTTCCTCTTCCTACCGGGATATGGGGCATTTCTATATAGGTCAAACTTGTACTTCAAATGTATATTAAAGTCCCCACAGACAGTTTTGTCGGAAGACCATGAAGCAAGTTCAATACTCATGAAGTTTAAAATAGAGGGGTCATCAAGATTGGAGCCATACAGAGAGCAAATAGTATATGATGACCCTTTGATTAGTAAACCAACAATCACCCAGTGGCCAAGATGATCAGCCTTCATTTTCTTAGTGACAGAGATCCTCACCTAGCCAATATAGCTACCCCCCTGGTTGTTGTAGCTTGTCGAGTGCATGCAATAAGATCGAGGCCCAACTCTTTCAACCAAACCCGGTTGTTCCAGGAGACATGGGTCTCCTGTAGACAAAGTATGTCTATATCCAGATGCCTAATAAGTTTGGAGAAAATGCCCCTCTTTTTTCTGTCATTCAACCGGTAGCAGTTTAGGGAACAAATTTGGATATAATTCTGCCTACCCATCAGCCCTAAATTCTGTCCGAACCGGCCCAGTACCCTCAAAACAAATCTGCACAACATTTCTAATCCAAGTCTCCCTACAAATAAGCTTGGCCAAATGCAAATTATAACGCATTTTGTACTGCTTGCCATAACTACTTTTGTGTGATTCTGTTACCGACCCCCACCCCAGCCCCCCATTGAGACCCCCCAACCCCTCTCCCTACCCTTTTCCCTCTGCCCTTACCCACCCAAGACTCCCCTCTCCCACTCAACATCATCAGAGGCGTGGGTCCAAGTGGTCCCTGGTGATGCTGAGCTGAATGGCCGCACCCTCTCACCACTGCCCAATATGTGTAATCATATATATAACAAAAAAAATGAGTTACAATGAGAAGCATCAGAATAGAAAAGCTAAGCCGGAAGGAAGAAGAACCTGAGCCGAAAGAGACCTAAACAACCAGACTGATAGAACAGAGCAATAAGCAATAAGCAAAAAAGTCCAATACACATTGTCAATTCAAATATTAAACACAGCACAGAAGTCCGACAAGTCCCAAAAGAGCAGGAGAAAAAGCTATCTTTCAGCAGTTTGTAAAGGATTGATCAATAATCTTGCCCTGTCTTCAAGGAAACCAGAAACTCTTTAGCCTGAAACTCTGACTGGAAGAAATGAGTTTGGCCCTTATAAATCACTTTTAATTTGGCTGGATTCCGGAGGAAAATCTGGGCTACCTTTGCCTGGAATTTGTGAATCAGTTGGCCAAGGTGCCATCGCAGTTCAACAGTCTTCTGACAGAAGTCCTGGCGCACAAAAAAATTGCAGTCTCTCCCCCCTCTTTTACGATAAGGCCTGGCCAAATCATAAAGGGACTCCCGAGCCAGAAAATTGTTGAGGGATATCAGGATGGCCTGTGGATGATTGACAGAGTGACCCCCTGAGGTACGTTGAATAAATGGGAAGTGATGCGCCCTTTGTATTTGGGTCTTCCAGTCCCATTGCGGAAGATCTGGGAAGGCTTCCTCGAAAAGCTCGATTACAAATTGGCGAATGTTAGAGCCTTCCTGCCCCTCCGGGATACCCAAAATTCTAAGATTGTTCCGCCTTGAGCGTTTTTCCAAGTCGGTCAGTTTGTATGAGGTATAATCCTTGGCAGATTGCATAAACTCAGTTTTAGACTCCTGAGAGGCAATTTCATCTTCCAGTTGAGAAATCCTGGATTCCGCTTCACCAATCCTCGCAGAAAAGTCAGAGCATGTCTAGGCTATATGGCGGATCGAATTTTACAGTTTCCTGCAGGCACCTTGTGTTCGAGAGCTTTTGACTCTTGCCTCCTCTCTTTGTGCCATCATCACCTGATATATTGCGGCAAGTGTAATTTCTTCATTACAGCGAGGGATTGTAGTGGTTCTTGAGGCTACTGCTCCATCCATTGTGCAATTTTTGTCTATCAGGTCTGATGAATAGGAATAGTCCAAAGCCATGGCTCCTGAAGTCTCCTCTGCCAGAGTAGAGCCAGTAGAAGTTGCACTAGCTTTTTCAACTGTGTCTGAGTTTAATTGAGAATGGTCTGTGTCACCCTCCCAGTGAAAACTGCTGGTGTCACTCCCATCATCAACCCAATCCTTATCCTAGATATCATCGTCATCAGAAGGATTAAAAGCATCGGACAGGGAAAAAAAATTATCAACAGTGTCATCCTCTCTGTTAAAATCAATGCTTTCATATGGACTGTTCCGGTCTGCTGCTATTGGAGGAGGATTTGAATGCACTAAATGCTCAGGGTCCGGAGCTGCTTCGGTAACTAAGGGGACTACATTTCCCAGAATGCCTTGTGTCTGCTGAGTAAAAGTTGGATCAGTCACATCAGACTCTAAATTTGCTGGCAAGACAATCTGGATACTGCCTGAGGCATCGCCTGAGCAGTTTCGAGCAGCTGTTAGTGTACCTGTGGCTTGAGAGGACAACCCTGTAGTAAGCAAAGGTAAAGAGGGGAGATCACCACTGACCTGAGCAGCAGGCACCTCTGGGCAGCCATCTGGAACAAGTGCTGGTGACTTTACTTGGATCGACGTTGGGTGATGTTTTAACTTTCTGAGGATGAGCCTTGACTAGCGCTGGCAGAGTCTGTTTCCCCCAACCCGAGACAGGCGTTTTGTTGGTAGACTCCGCCGTAGGTACAGGCAGAGTCAAGGAAATGCCGACCTCTCTTTTACCGGCAGTACCAGCATTGCCGTCATCAGGGGTCTTCGTCTGACTGCCGGGAGCAGATAAGCCGCATCTTGTCCATTTGCAATGCACTTAAAGAAGGGATCAATTGTCAGGCTATGTCTTCTGACAAATTGCTGCTTATTCTTTCAAAAAGGATACAGATGACTACCTTTCTTGACCTGATTGCAAAGTGAGAGGATATTGTAAAGTAACTTATATGACAATCCTGCTGAGGTACAAGGTGTGTGAAAGAAAGGGTGGTAGAATGTAATTTTTTTTTGACACACAATATCATTTGAATACCTGTAACAGAGCAACAAAGAAAGCACAAATGAGGCACATTTTTAATTCTGAAGTGTGTTGGAAACAAACATTTTAACAGGATCAAAAGAATTGAACACATTACTTGGTGAAGTGCAAATGATAAATATTCACTGAAACCTGTTTTTCCACACATTATCAAGTGTGCACTACTTGCTTTATCATGAAAACTGCATGCTAGTGCACTTTTTTGCCATTTCAATGGAAAATGCGCACTGTAAATGTCATTGCGCTATCATATAACATGCTTTAGTAATATATTTGCAACAGTGTGCTCCAAAATGCACTATCGGAAAAACAGTACAACCTAACCACTCTACTTCTGAATGGGCATGGCTCATTTGCTGCACGTCTTCTTTGTGTAAGGCTTGCATTTTTCACAATATTCAGCTTTCTAACATTGATGGCAGCACCCCCAATCTGAAAATTGCTGCGACACCACTGGTGGTGATATGCATAGATGCTAACTGGTATCAGGATTGGGGGTTGTTTAGAATTTTGTGGCCTCCACGGCTGCCAATTCGAGTTTGCCTGCCTTAATTAGAGGTGGACGAAGCACAGGAAAGCCATTGGTGGAGCATTAGCTGTCTCAACCAGTGCAAGCCTTTGGTTTGGCTGCCAGCTTTTAATGACGGTCACCCTTCCAAACTCAGGTCGGGGTGACCATCACTAAGTTTTCCGGCTCAGAATGGTGGTCTTGGGGGCAAGAAATATTTAAGTGGCCCTTACAAACGGGGCAAAAAACCCTCCTGAAAATAAGGAACAAGAATTTGGATGGAGGATGCTGAGCAAATTAGTTTGTGACTAAATTACGGATACGAGAAGATAAGGTCTTGCTTAGCTACACGTTATTGTGGTTGCACAAAATTCTATTTAATACGTCGGTCTTTTATATGGCCTTGATCTTAAGTGGAACGGTATTTAGTAATTTTACTCTTATGGTTTTTAAGGACGTAACTTGAATTTATGAAGAGTATCCTTGACAGATGATACTATATTGTATCTCTCAGTGATTTCACTGTTGGCGGTGAGTGAACGTTATGCTGTGCGTTTATTACATGAACATAACCAACTGAGTAGTTGCTTGCATGCATTTACTTACGCGGATAGAAGTTAAATGTGGTCTTTACTAATACACCGTTATAGGACACTATTTGACTTTTAAAACATTGACTAATGATCGTGGTAGAGGCCTACACTTAAATTACCTTCACAGATATCGTTGCTCGCGGTGAGTTGTTGTTACATTAGCACATTGGATATGCGTACTCGGCAGCTAGATCTAATCGCTCACTTTCTTCTTAAAAAAGAAACACATATGGTGTTGCACTAACTGTCCCCGCTTCTTATTTACTTCTACTCATTATTATATTTTTTTATTTTTTTATTAGTATTTTTACTAATAATTTCTGCAATCCTTACATGAATTTTCTCCTTTTCCTTATCTATCCCATCTCACCAGGAACACCTCAAGTCTTTTAAGTCAATATACACTCCATTTTTGGACTGAATATTGGTTTCTTACTAGGTGTTTTTTTCCTAAATTTTACTCTGGTGGAGGTTCTTTTTGATTCTAGTGGATTTTTACTTTATGGATTATAATGGAATTCATGTATTTGCTTTTAGCCCTGATGAAGTCTATGGTTAATTCCAAAAGACGAAACATGTGTTGGCTCAATCTGTGGCTATCTTTTGTTGTGATGAAGAACTGAAGTACAAACTATACAAGTTTTGGAATAAAGCATCAAGAAGAATATCTGAGAAGACTATTGCGTGGAGTGACTTTTGTTTAACTTTATGACTATGGCTCAGGAAATTGATTTTGTATTTGCTATATATGTGTGGACATTGTTTACACTCATCTAACAACACGGGGTTGTCATTGTTCAATTTCCTTAGAGCACACTCATAGAAGAAAAAAAAAGAATTGATGAGTTTGGAGTATACAGCTACATAATTCTGCGCAGCCTATACCCCACTACTTTTTTGTTCCTTCAAACAGGGACAGCTAATGGTCTTGGAAAGTGATAGGGCAAAAAAAGTTCCCCCGAATTCTAGCAACCAAGCGTAGCAAGCAAACTTGAAATGTATGTGGAATTTTCTCTTTCCGAAACTCCACATTTTCTCAAAACATATTTAAAAAAACAAATGTTCCCCAACTTGTCCACACTTTTGCCAGACAGTGCTGTAGGCTTGTAAATCACTCCCCACTTGGTGCAATAATTCTGTTGTTCCCCTTCCCTCAGTTCGGTTCACATCTGTTACTGTTCTCCTTTAAACCATAGTGGGACGTTAAGGCCAAGGGTACAGCATTGGCAGCCACTCCGTCTCTTTGCATCCTTCAGCCCAATTGCACTGCTCTTCATTGGTTTCTGAGACCACCCTTTCCAGTGGTTGTGTCGTTATCCAGGTTTGGTCTCCACTGAGCATCTCGCTGCTTCTCCAGTCGTTTTTTCACGGTCAGCTGCTCCTCGCCCGACCGATGTTCATCAGAGCCCACAGCAGTAAGGTGTTCTTATTGGACGGGTCCCTGAAGACCCTGCCCTCCCACCCAAGAAAATTTGGGGAACAATGGTTCAAAGAGTGTACTTTAAACTACAATATTCACAAGAACTTGTTAAAAAGCCACAGGCTCTGGAAAGGCCTTAATGAAATGTAGCTGGAATTACATGGTATGCCAATGAAGCCTAATCAAGAGTTGATAACTTTTTCAAAATTTGCTACGCTCCCCATTTAGTAAGAATTACTCCCAGTGCGCAATTGGCAGGATTTTGTGATAGGCACCCTCTTGCCAAGGATAAAATAGAATATGTCAGTACCAGAATTTTGCCATTTGTGCCACCCATATAATAACATACTATGGGTGTTCCAAATGTCATAAAATGCGGCTAGCATGTCAGGGGCAGCATTTTCTCATGTGGTATCCCACTCCCACCCGTATACCAATATATACCATGGTTGCTCTCCCTTAAGTCATCAATTACCTCTACTATCTCAGCACCTGCATTTTGCCATTGGTGCCCCCTTAGTCCAAGAATTACGCCCAGTATGCCACGGCCTGTATTTAGCCACAGTGACCCTACTTTACTAGAAGTACCTCCAATATGCCATTAGGTGGTCATAGGTACCCCATAAGCCAAGCAACTTTGAGTATTTCATGGCCAGAGGCCTACCTACAAGCACAACACATACACAGTTTTGCTCACCCTCTTAGTCCATCTTTCTCATTCTAACTTGTTCACAGTCAAACTTTCTCACCATCTCATTACAACAAATACTCATTCCTGCTCACTCGTACAAATATCCTGACACACCCACACTCACTGCTACTTTAATTTACTGATCCTTACTCACGCAAACACGCTCACTGTCACACCTCCTCTCTCACGCTTACTCACTTACTCTAACCTAATCGTGCCCACATTATCTTGCACACTTCCAATTCCTCTCTCACTTACTCATTCTCACTTAAACTCACATTCACTCACTTGCTCATTCAGTTGCACATGATCAGTCACTCACACACAAGCTTGTACATACGCATTCAGTTTCACTGATTCTCTTTCACTCTCACTGATTCTCACTCACTATTATTTGTGCAAACCATATTCACAAACACACATGCGCACATGCTCATTCTTACACACTTGCTTTCAAAGATTCACTGATTCTCACTCCACTCTCTCACACACTCACTTTTTCTCACTTTCTCTGACTCTCCCTCATTGATTCTCACACACACACTCTCTCACTCACTTCCCTCATGCACTCATTCTAATTCACTCAAACTACGTCACATACTCACCTTGTAACTCACCCCTTCTCACTTGGACTCACTTTCACTCTCTCTCAGTTACATACACTCTCACTCAGACACACTCCCACATATGCCCTTACTCTCAGACTCCCACCGAGTCTCTCTCATTCACACACACACACATGCAAACTCACTCAATAACACAGTCACTCAAAAATGTACGGATAACCAACTTTGTAATTCTTTTTTTTACTTACCTTCTGTGATCAGGGATACTTACCTGCAGGTGACACGATGCTCCTATGACATCAGAGTCACCAGACAAAATTGCAGGAGCCCAAAAAAAGTCAAAAGATAGATAAAGAAGAAAGACTTCCCGAAGGATGCGAAAGGGAAGAAACAATACAAAGGCAAACAGGGGAAAGAGAAGAGGTACTTAGGGAAAAGAGACAATAAGGGAACTGTAAAGAAGCCGCACAGGAAATCAATCTTGGTCTTCATGGTCACTGTAATATTGCATTAAACTGTAGGCACTAGGTGTCAGGCTCCGACACACTTCTCCTCGGGGCTGTGTTGAAAGTCCTATACCCGCTCTCACGCAACCAACCCGTGATCTGGCATAAATCACAGACCAGTAGGAGGGTTCCGCAATCGCGGGAAAGGAAGGGGACAGCGGGGAGGGAGATCTGAAATGACAAAGACAAGGGATTTAGCTTCACACCCCTCCCTATCTACCCTAGGATACAGAATCACCCAATTGGTGAATAGGACTCTTTTCACACTATTAGTCAAGCATACCTGAAAAGGAAAACTCAAATTCTTTAGATGCAGGAGAGGGAGGGAAGGTCCTATCAGTGGTAACAATCTGGTAAGGAAGGAACAAAGGGGTGCACATGAAATATACAATAGCTTCACCATTCACTATAGGCTTCTTATCACACCTCACCTACCAATTCCTGACAAAGTTCTGCCTTGTTCCACTCTTCCGTTATAACTAGGTACCCCCCTGGTTCCTCTCCTGCAGTGTGAAATAAAACACAAACAAGTTGTCGAAAGAAAACAGAGAACAAATGATAGGCTGAAGGTTAACTGCACCTTGGAAATGCTTCTTCCCGCAATCAAAATATAAAGCTGTATTATCGGTAGAGTAACTTGCACTTGTCCGTAATTAGCAGTCATGTAACACTCACTTCACTGTGAGTTTTGTTGATATTCCCCAATGTACAACATTCAATATCTATTCCGGAAATGTTCTCTCCGAATTTTATAATGTTTTTCCAAAAGATTTCCCCATGTGAGAAAACGCAGCCGCGATTCTCTTTCACTCGGGAAAACCAACTCAAGTACTTCAAGGGAGGCAAAAGGGGGAAACTGACGAACACGGCCGTGTCCGTCTCTCCCAGAAATACACCCAGCGTAAGATCCACTGGTTTCCGAATCCGTGTGTTTCCAGCCGGAAAACACACCGTAACTCCTACTCACGGTTTCCACCAAGAATGCACGACCTCTCTTCTCTCCGGTTCACCACAAATTATCGGCTCTGTTTTTGCTGTAGGTCTGGCTTATGTTTCCTGGGCTGCGCAGCTAACGTCTTGCGCAACTTCACACTTGGCCCTCTGGATTTGTAGTTCCAGGAATCGAGGCATCCAAAACCCCACGCATTGCGCGGACAGCGGCCCATAAAGACCGATTCTGACACTAGGACCTCCTTGGCTGAGGAGGCAGGATGAGGGAGGGACAGGGGAGGAGGAGGAGCTATGCCCGGGGGAGGGCAGTTGTAGAAAGGAATTTAAGAAAGCCAGACGTGATTAAAGGTTGGTAGCAAATCCTAAACCTGAGTCTGTGTCCTCTGTGGCCAGGACACTACAACTGGCGACGAGGATGGCTACGACCCATGCGTTGTGGGTGTATGCCCTATGAGCGCTGCTGCCTGGAAGGACTGGGCTAGCGCGTGGAGTGCCTGGCAAGGAACTACTTGGCGCGGTTCGGGAGCCTACCCGACCACGTTCATTGTGGCGCATCGCGATCCGGGTGCCTACCCCGGTCGCATCTGGTTGCCGAAGGAGTGAGAGTCCTGAGAGTCTTGAAAGTCCCCCCGACGTTGGAGCGGCGTAAGAAGAGTGAGAGGCACCTGTGAACCTCCCCCGAGGTCGGAGCATCGTGGAGGTCCCGCGTTTGCTGCTTGTGAAAGAGCGATCTGGGTGCCCACCCCAGTCGCGTGTTAATGAGCCCAATACCTGTGGGTGAGTGTCTTTTCTTTGTTCTCCGGTTGTTGGGGAGGCCCGGTTGCTGAAGGAGCTGCTGCCGGTGTGAGAAAGGCCAAATCTCGTGGGGCGCAAGAGTTCGTAGCAGCCATCTTTAAGTCAGGCGCCTGCACCAATCCCCTGCGAGGAAGTCCCGGCGGCCATTTTGAAGTCAGGCAGAGTGCCTAACAAAGCATCAAGCATTGGTAATTGTAACTAAAAAGTCTGTAATACATCAAGCATTGGCAAATTTAACTGAAAAAATCGGAAAATCATCAAGCATTGGCAAATTCAATTGAAAGACCTGAAAATCATCAAGCATTGGCAAATTCAACTGAAAAACCTAAAAATCATCAAGCATTGGTAAAGGCAGCTAGTAAAGCCTGAAACGCATCAAGCATTGGTTAATTCAATTGGTAAAACCTGAAACCTATCAAGCATTGGTATATTCAACCAAAAAGCTTGAAAATCATCAAGCACTGGTAAAAGTCAACTGAAGAGTTTCCAAATGCAGCTGGGGTGTGTTCTTTTGTGCATTAGTTGAATCAAACCCTCACAAGTTCAAGTCAGGTATGTCCCGTGGTGATTCGAAGTGTGCTTCATTCGGAGTAACAGAGGGAGCTGTAGTCTCAGTCGGTGGACAGACTTGATAGAAGGCCGCCTCATCACCATGTCTACTACACCACCTCCTCAAGCGGGTCCGGCGCAAGTCAATGCTGGACATATGGGGATGCTTGGAGTGTTGTTTCTGCGTCCACCTGGACCTTTGATCCTCGAAACAGGAGGAAGTATGGGTCTTCGCTGGAAGGAGTGGCCTGAAGATTTTGAAGACTTCATGAAGGGTTTGCACGTGGCGGAAGCCAGTCAACAGCTGATAGCACTACGGAATTTAATAGGAAAAGGTGTCGGCCAAATTATAAAGGAATTACCTGCAGCCGATGTAGCATCTTACGCTGATGTGTGTGAAGCATTCAACCGGAAATCTTTGCACAAAAGGAACATTGATTATGAGAGTTACACGTTTAACCTAGCTGCTCAAGAAAAAGAAGAGCCCATGTGCGTCTTCATCACACACCTTAGACGATTGGCACGCTATTGCGAGTTTGACTTTTTCTCGACTGAGGATGCCCTTCGTCTGAGAGTCATCAAAGGCTGTCAGTCCGAATCACTGCGGCGGAAGCTGTTGAAGAAACGCTACTCGCTGGACGAAATTGAGGAGATGACACGGGTGCATGATCAGGCTGAAGAAGATGCCAAAAAGATGGAAGCCGGGAGAAGTGAAAAGCGTGAACAAGCTTTTAGGCTTCAATCTCGCAACACACGCAGATATTCTCCGGCAAAGCCAAGGTCATCCCGGTCCGAAATGCAACAGCAACCTGTGAACCGATGACGTCGCAGCTCCAGTCGAAATAACAGACGGCGTGAGCGCCATGTCAAATATTACCGCTGTGGCTATGACTTTCCTCACACAGACGGATGCCCCGCTCTGGGTCAAAAATGCAGGAAGTGTGGTGGGGAGAACCACTTTGAGAACGTATGTGGAACTTACAGGAAAGACAAACCGAGAGATCAGGAAAGGTCTTCTCGACCATCGAGCATGCGTCACCATGCCAAAGCAGTACGTGATCACAGAGACTTGTCAACGGGATCATCCTGCTCCAGCTGCCAGTCTCGCCAAAGTTACTGATCCCGACGCACGTCTTCTCAAGAATAAAGGTCACTGTCTCCCATCTTGCAGGACAGTGATGAATACGTGTGTATGGTCGCTGACCCCGACCGACTGAAGAAATATCCTCGGCTCAGCATTCAAATCGGCACGCACTGGACCAAATTTGTGATGGACAGTGGAGCCTCTCTCAACTATATACCAGTGGCGGAATATCAGAGGATAAAGTCACCACCGCAACTAAGCCCTGCTTATGTGAGAGTTTACACCTGGATGTCCAAGAAACCACTCCCTTGCTTGGGAAAATTCTCAACGCACCTCACGTATCAAGATCACACCATTCCTGCCTACATTCATGTCATTAAAGGGCCAGAGGGTGACTGCCTTCTGAGTCTTCCGACTGCTGAGCGGCTGAGACTAGTGGATATTTTGTACAAGGTTGATGACGAACTTGATGTGGTTCAGAAATTTCCTAAGTTATTTGCTGGCCTGGGAAAGATGGCTCATTGTCAGATTCTATTACACATTAACGAACAAATAACTCCAGTAGCTCAACACCATCGACGGGTCCCTTTTCATCTCCAACAAGCAGTCGAACAGGAATTACAGGATCTGCTCCAAGCTGACATCATTGAAAGGACAGATGGACCTACACCCTGGGTCTCTCCTGTAATAGTCGTGCCGAAGAAGGGTGAACCTGACAAAGTCTGTCTGTGTGTTGAAATGAGGGCACCCAACACCGCCATTGAAAAAGAAAGACACCCCGGGCCACATATCAGTGACATGATTGCATCACTCAACGGGGCAAAGATATTCTCCAAATTGGATCTCAATAAAGGTTACCACCAACTGGAGTTACACGAGCAGTTGCGTTACATCACAACTTTCTCAACGCATATTTGTCTCTTCAGGTACAAGAGACTCAGCTTTGGCGTGCCTTCTGCTGCTGAAATGTTTCAAGAAGCCATTAGAAAAATGATTCATCACATCCCTAATGCCCTAAACTACAGTGATGACATCCTAGTTTATGGGTCCACGACAAAAGAACACAACACTGCCCTAGAACGAGTCTGTCATGCATTAATGGAAGCCAACCTCACGTTAAATAAAGGAAAGTGTGAGTTTCATAAGTCCACGTTTAAGTTCTTTGGCCATATCTTCTCCCAGCCGGGAATGAGACCAGATCCAGACAAAGTGGCTGCTTTGAATGATACTCCCAGCCCTCCAGATGCAGGAGATGTTTGCTCCTTTTTAGGGATGGCCAGCTACTGTGCCCGGTATATCCAGGACTATGCAACCATCAGCTATCCCCTGAGACAACTCACAAAACAAGGTCACCCTTTCCAGTGGTAGGCAGGATGTGAACAAGCATTCAACAAAATTAAAGCGGCTGTGGAGTCAGCCGACAACATGGCTTATTTTGATCCGAAGAAAAAGACAGAAATCAACGTTGACGCCAGCCCTGTGGGCCTGGGAGCCATTCTAGCTCAATTTGACTCAGAAAGTGACCAACAGTACATAATTGCCTATGCCAGCAGAAGCCTGACTGATACGGAGAAAGCATATTCACAGCCCGAGAAAGAAAGCTGGCTGTTGTATGGGCCTGTGAGCATTTCCACATCTTTATATACGGAAAACATTTCACACTAATCCCGATCATCAGGCCCTCATTACTATCTTTGGCAACCCTCGAGCTAAGATGCCAATGAGAATAGAACCCTGGGGTCTTCGCCTCCAAGAATACACTTATACAATTGTGCACAAGCCCGGAAAAGCAGAAAACCCTGCTGATTACATGTCAAGGCACCCCAAAGATACAACCAAGTGTAGACCGTCCGTGGCCGAGGAATATGTATGCTTTGTAGTAGATCAGGCACGGCCACCAGTAGTCCCGCTAGAAGCCATCCTGGATGCCACTCTTGAAGATGTCACTCTACAAGACGTAAAGCGTTGCATACACAACAATGACTGGAGGCACTTAGATGTCAACACTCCTAACAGTTCAATAGACAGACATGAACTTGCACGTGAAGGAGGAACTGTCGGTAGCCACCAATGGCCTGCTCTTACGAGACAATCGAATAGTTATCCCAAAACACCTACAGCAAGGCATTATTAATCTGGCACATGAAGGCCAGAGAGGCATTGTGGCCACCAAGAGAGCACTGAGGGACCGGGTCTGGTTTCCAGTGCTAGACCAAATGGTAGAGCTTACACTGTAGGACTGTCCCAAATGTCAACTGGTCAGTCGACCTGATCATCCCGCACCACTGCAAATGTCCCGATTGCCGGAGGGTGTGTGGCAGCATGTTGCTGTAGACTGTTTTGGGCCATTTAAATCTGGACAATATATCCTGGTTATCATGGATGAGTACTCACGCTTTCCTATTGCACAACTCATTGCATCAACAAAAGCGTCCAGCACAATACCTGTCTTGGATGAAGTATTCGCCGCCTGGGGCATTCCCAAAATACTAAAAACAGATAATGGACCTCCATTCAACAGTCAAGATTTTACGGACTTTGCCAAGCATCTCAACTTCACGCATCGCAAAATTACACCTTTGTGGCCACAGGCCAATGGAATGGTTGAAAGATTACATTAAAGAAAGCCATTCAACAGGCTGAACTGTCGTGGAAAGACACTCAAATGGTTTTAAATGAAGTCTTGCAAGCTTATAGAAACACGCCCCATTCCACCAGCGGTAAGTGCCCCGTGACGCTAATGCTGGGCCGGCCGGCCGGTGCGCACCAGAATACCCATGATTGACTGGAATGATGGAGCAGTGTCACAAGACTCTGAACTAGATGACATAGCTGTCACTGACAGACTCAAGAAGACAAAAATGAAGACATATATGGATCGCTGTCGAAGAGCTGCACCCTCCCTGATTCAAGAAGGTGACTGGGTACTAGTAAAACAAGAACAGCAAAAGAAAACAGATTGTAGTTATCATGAAACTCCACTAGTAGACACCAAACAAAAAGGAACCATGATCACTGCTGAATTGGATGAGAAGAGAATCCCCCGGAATGTGGCGCACTTTCAGAAGTGCAGTCCTTAAAGTTAAAGAACTGCTTACTGGTCCTGTCAATGGAGAAACAAGACCTAGTGAGACTGAAACCAGTGACCAGCCGTCGAGCGTGATCCCTGATGGAAGAGAATCTGACGGTCTGGGTGTCCATACCCGTCCCCGCCGAACCATTAAGAGACCGAGTCGTCTGATTGAAGAACTGTAACTATGTGACATTTTTTTAGTTATATGTTGAAAGAAAACTGGACTGATTCATTTTGTTAAGAAAGGAAGAGATGTAATATTGCATTAAACTGTAGGCACTAGGACCTCCTCGGCTGAGGAGGAGGGATGAGGGAGGGATGAGGGAGGGACAGGGGAGGAAGGGCAGTTGTAGAAAGAAATTTAAGAAAGCCAGACGTGATTAAAGGTTGGTAGTAAATCCTAAACCTGAGTCTGTGTCCTCTGTGGCCAGGACACTACAGTCACTTCCAATAAGGTAACCTTACCGCTATGGGCTCTGTTGAACATCTGGAAGCCGAGGGACAGCAGACCTTGAAGACACAGTTTTTTAGTGAGTTTTTTGTAGCTTAATAAATTCATGCTCATTGGGTGGGTTGCTAATATGCTAATATATACGTAAGAAACATGACTAACAGCGTGTCTCGTAAAACACATGAAAGTTTGAAACTGTATCGTAAAAGCATGCAGAAGGATTGGAGTCTCGTCAAACATGAAAGTTTAAAACTGCATCGTAAAAGCATGCAGGAGGGTCGCCAAAACTAGTTAAGAATAAGTTGTTCATGACAGAGAGAGCAAAACTACTAACGTGCTAAAACGAAAATGTGTAGTCCAATAATTAAAACTTTAAGTCTGTGTCAAAAATGTATGAAAATGTTCAAGTACAATGATTCCTGCTTCAAAATAAAAATGAAAGAAAATGCTTGTTTGTTTATTAATGAAATCATAAATAGTCAATGCTTATAAACGTAATAAATGATGTTTTATAATAATTCCTTATGCATTTCCATTTCTCTGTTTCAAAGTTAGTGTTTTTCCTTTAGAAAAGGATGATTAAGTGCTTTAAAAGTGGAAGCCTCAAAAATGTATTTTGTCCTTCATCGTTTCCTCTGAATAGACTAAAATTGCTGACCTGAATGCACTATAGCTATGAGTATTATTGTTGGAGTTTCTGTCCTACTTTTTTTAATAATGGACATTCTCTCTGTTGATATGAACTATAACAACCTTGTTGCACGCTCGGAAGAGAGCATGTGGAGAGGACAAGTTAAGTTACAAGTGTATTTTCTTATTTCCAAGGGGAAGTGATATTGCATATTCTTACAGAGAGTGAATAGTGAACAAAGAATATTACGTAATAGTTCTGGACGATTTTGGTATAGAGAACGACCACACTATGATTGAGCCATGGATCTTGACCAATATAAATCATGCAAACTACACAAAAGTTACTTTGTGGGCAGGAACCGTGAATGTTTGGAGGTATAATTGCCCCATGGGAAAAGTACCTGCACAGCAATTTTCCTTGCAAAATCTGAGCCTGACATGCTGTCAGTCTGAACTCTGATTTCCCTGAACTGAACTCTCCTCTTTTCCTCTACGTTTTACCGGCTGATAAAGTCCAGCAGACCCAAAAACCTTTGGCTTAAGGTTTGATGACTCTAGCTTCCGCAAGCAGTACTCTGGTGCTCTACTAGGTCCATCTCGTGTCCTGGTTCTGTTAAATCTACAACTAGTTGATTTTAAATTGCATACTGTGTTTCATATTTATTTTGTGTTTTATAGAGCGTGAACTAGACCCACAAGGGTATCAGAGCACTTTACAGGATTGACATGAGGAATACAAGAGACGTAGGAGGGGTGAATACAATAGGGAAAACATAGATGGATAGTTTTTACCAAACACAGGTAGTCTCAGATCCCAGGGGGTATACATTTGAGATAAAAACAGGTAGATACATCTTACAAGGAACAAGCGGTCTCAGATGCCAGAGTGGTATGCCCAGAGGTGTTGTCGAGATAATCCCAAAAACCCATGGTGAGGCCGTGATGGGAGGTAGAACAGAGTCGCTGAGGTGACTGTAATGTAAGAGTTAGGAGAGGAATTTGCCCATTAGGAATGTTTTGGCCTCCTTTTTGAAGCGAGCCAGAGAGGGAATTCTTCTAATGGCAGGCAGGAGTGAGGTCCAAATTCTTGGTGAGGCCCCAGAGAAAGCCCGATTGCACATTTGTTTTGTAAGCATGCTGGTTGGAGCAGGCGGTCTCTGCTGGACCAGGAGTTTCTGGCCCTTCCAGATATTACGAGTGTCTGGGCGAGAAAAGCAGGGGTATTGGAGTATATGGCCTTGTGAGTGACGCAAGCCAGCTTACGTTGAATTCTGGCCTTGAGTGGAAGACAGTTCAAGGCTTTAAGGTGTGGCGAGATATGGTCAAATTTCTATGAACCTGTTTGGAGTCTGGCAGCAGCGTTGAGGCAGGCTTTTAGTGGGGCCAGGGAGATCTTGGGTAGACCAGCGAGGGTAGAGCATTCATATTCCAGTCTGGAGATGACTCGTGCCTGAATTGCCATTTTAAGGTTGGGGTGTCCAGGAAAGGTTTCAGGTTTCTTAGGTAGCTAAGGTGAAATCTGGCTGTTTTGGCCATCGAGTTGATGTGGCCGTGCATATTCAAGCTTCGATCTTGGTTTATTACAAGGAATTTAGTGGAGTCCACTATGGTTGTGGGCAGTTTAGCACTGTAACCAACTTGATCCATTCTTGAATGTCAGGGTTGGTTTTGGGTGGGGAGATTAGAAGAAATTACGTTTTTTGGGCATTTAGTTTGAGATGGTTAGAGGTGAGTCAATGGGCAGTCAGCTTTAATGCCTCATTTAGGGGAAAGAATGTTTTCAGGAGAAGACATTTTTATGCAGATCTGGGTGTCGTCGGCGTACATGTGGTAGGAGATATTGGAGGTGTGAAGCAATTCAGTGAGCGGTCCGAGGTAAAGGATGAAGAGAGTAGGGGACAGGGTTGATCCTTGGGGGACTCACCGTGATTGAAGAGGGAGCGGACAAATTACAGTTAATTAGGAATCTCAGTGAGTGGTTCTGGAGGAGGACCTAAACCATTCAAGAACAGAGCCATCTAGTCCCATCCTGATTTTGAGACGTTCGAGGAGTTTTTGTGGTTGACCGTATCGAAAGCCAAGGATAGATCTAGGAGGATTAGGAGACAGGTTTTGCCTTGGTCGAGGGCTTGAAGGGCATCATCCACAATGTGGAGGAGGGTGGTTTCAGTGCTGTGTCCACGTCTGAACCCGGATTGGAAGTTGTCTAGTAGATGGGAGTTGGTGATGTGTTGGCTCAGCTGCTGTTGCACGCATTTCTCCAGAACTTTAGCTAGGAGTGGTATATTAGATATAGGTCTGTAGTTGTCCGGGATGCGGGATCCAGCTTCGGTTTTTTTAAGATTGGATGGCTTGTCCGGCTTTAAGAGAGTCAGGTATTGATCCCTGTAGGAGGATGCATTGATTATTGCAGTCCAACTCGGAATGATAGCCTGAGAGGCGGAGCCTGGGCAGTTAGAGGGTTAATGAAGTGGTTGTTCGGGTTTAAGGAGGATTGAAATTTGAGACGGCATGTTCGTCAAACACCTTGAAGTTGGACCAGTGTGCATGGTCTTTGGGTGAGGTCTGTGGAGTAAGCACAGAGAGAAGAGGCAGAGGCGGAGGAGACTGGGAGTAAGTGGCGGATCTAAGATTGTTTTAGATGGGCTCCTGATGGGTGTTGTTTCCAGTTTCGTTCTGTCTGCCGGAGGGATCTGCTCTTATTGTTGAGTGAACCGTTGAACCAGGGGTTCATGACTTTCATTTGGGTTCTTTTTAGTTTTAGCGGAGCAAGAATGTTGGATAAGGTCTTGGAGTAATGTTCAGTGAGGTCGTTGACCGTAGTGATATGAGGGGGGGAAGTGGGGGGTCAGTCTCACAGCGAGCCACCAGATTCCTGTGATCAAGGTCCTTGGTGTCACAAACCCAACGTTTGGGAATCACGGGTTGTGGTGCCCTAGTCCTGAGGGTGCCAGGTCCTGAAGGTGATAGCGTAGTTGTCAGACCAATCGCATGGTTCTATGGAGATAAGATTGATGCTGATTCCTTAGCAATGATCCATTCTAGAGTGGCGCCCTTTAAGTGGGTAGGGAGTGTGCAGACTTGGGTAAGGGTTAGGTCGGCCAGGAGGTCTCTAATGGCGTTGACCTGTGGGTCCTTGGGGTCGTTCCAGTGCAGGTTGAAGTCGCCTAGGAAAATGTCTTTAGAGTTGGGGGAAACATTGGCTGTGATGATTTCCATGAGGTGGCCAGTGAAGGTGCCATTGATGCCTGAGGCGTGGTAGAAGATGTGCAGTCTGCACAGTTGGGTGGAGTTGCTGCAAATGTAGAGTGCAAGGTATTCCCAGGAGTCTGTGAGATCTGCCATGAGTTCAGTGACAGAGAGGTTAGAGAGGTAGATGCAGGTAATGCCTCCCCCTTTTTTTAGGTCTCGTCCTATTCCATTCCGCAAGGAATGAATAGGATAAGACTATTGAGGTGAAACTAAGAGCTAAACTAAGCTCTCAAAAATGCGGATTTCCAGAGGTGCATGTTTTTTTATTTATTAGTATTTTGTAAAGCGCCTGGTTACACTAGCAAGTGTGTCCCCGCGCTGTAAATGCTAATAGAGTTGTTCGTTGCTGATGCTTCCTACGATTTTAGTTTTTGGGGAAGAATATTGTTTTCAGGTCTTTTCTGAATTTAGCTTCTGAGGGTTCAATACGCAGTTCCACTGGCAGTAGATTCCACTTCTTGGCCGTTTGGACTCTAAAGGATTTTCCGCCCATTTTGGCTGTCTGGACCCTCGGGACATGCACCTGTCCCGTCCCACATGATCTCAGATGTCGGGTGGGTTCATACCATTGCAGAAGACCGCAAAGGTATCTCGGACCTTTGCCATGGAGAATGCGATGACCTGTACATAAGGCCTTAAAAGTCACCCGTTCCCTAATCGGGAGCCAGTGGAGGGTTTTCAAAGCTCTTTTAGATGAAACTCTCATGGGTAGTTGTAGGATCAAACGGGCTGCTGCGTTCTGTATTCGTTGGAGTCTAGAAAGACTTTTTTCATTGGCTCCAAGATACAGAACATTCCCATAGTCTAGTCTAGATGTTATTAGGCTGTGGACTATGGTCTGGCGCACTGATACAGGCATAAGGTCCAGCGTTTTCCTAAGGACTCGTAGTATCCCGAAACAGGTTCCTGCTACCTGTTTGGTCTGGTGATCGAGCGTGAGGTTTTTATCTAGCCAGACCCCTAGGTTCTTTACTAAATGGCTAGGTGTTGGCAGATCACCCAGCTCTTCCGGCCACCACGCTGAAGTCCATACTGATGGAGCCTTACCTATAATCAGTACCTCCGTTTTGTTGCCATTCAAACGTAGGCAATTGTCTGCCATCCAGAGTGCCACTTTCTGCATGCAAGCTGCAAAGTTGGAGGCGCTTTGCTTCTCAGGTTGTGTTAGGGTTACAGTCAGTTGCGTGTCGTCCGCATACGACACTATCTCAACCACAAACGTCTCTGTAATTCCTCCTACGGGGGCTACATAGAGATTGAAAAGAGTGGGGCTGAGACTGGAGCCCTGTGGCACTCCCTGATTGAGTTCTATTTCCTTAGACTTGAACTGTCCCTGGGCGACCTGGAAGGTTCGGTCGGTTAGGAAGGATTTCATCCATTCCCAAGCTTTTCCTCTCACTCCTCCCTTTTTCAGGCACTGTAGCAGAGTGTGATGGGCTACAGTGTCGAAAGCGGCACTAAGGTCCAGGAGAATTAATGCCGCCGTCTGGCCCTTGTCAGCATATCCTCGTAGGGCTTCTGTTGAGGACAACAGGGCTGACTCGGTCGAGTGATGGGCTCGAAAACCCGACAGAGGGATGGAGGAGTCCACTAGCTTCAGCAAATGCTGATAGCTGTGTATTTACAGCTTTCTCCGCGATTTTAGCGAAGTAGGGAAGGAGAGAGATGGGTCTGAGGTTATCCAATTTGTCAATGCTAATATTGGGTTTTTTCCTCAGAGGTAGGACAATCGCTTTTTTCCATGTGGTGGGGACTTGTCCTGTACTGAAAGAGAGAGCCTGGAGGTGGCTAATATGGGGTTCCAGGCTGGTGATGCTGCCATAGAGTCTTTTAGGGGTTGCTGGGTCACTCGGTGATCCAGATTTGATGCTTTTAGCTATACTGCATAGGGTTTCTTTGGGCGGAACTATAAATGCTGAGAGGCATTTATCCTCCTGTATCTGTAAGTGGTTATCTGCCTGTTCCCTGCCGGCTCTGGCCTTGTCTGGGAAGCTAGCGTAAATTTTGTCCACTTTGTTAGCAAAGAACTCGGCTATTAGGTCGCACGATTTGACTGATCCCGTCATGGGGGTGGCTAGTGAAGTGAGATCAGAGAGTTCCCTGTACACTAAGAACATTTCCTTCATGGAATTGTCAGCGTCTTTGATTCTAGTACAGAGGTAAGACTTCTTAGTTTTCCGAATGAGTGCGTGGTATATTTTGAGCCTGTTCTTGTACTCAATTCTATCTGCCTCATGGTAGTGTAACCGCCATATCCTCTCGTAATTTTTGCATTTAGCTTTTTGGTCTCGGAGTTCACCATTGAACCAAGGGGAGGATTTGGTTCGTCTTGCCGGGGCCTTATGAGTCCATGGTGCTGTATGGTCCAGCGCCTTTACGATCAGTTTATTAAGATTTAAGCAGGCAGATTCTATATCTTTGTCTTCAGGGGGAGCTTCGGGTGTTATCATTTTATTGAAGGCCTCTGTGGAGAATTTATCCCATTTCCTGCGTTTATTGGAGTAGGCGGGTTCCTTGTGTAGTCCATCATCTGGTACCGACACCCTAAAAGTTACAAGGAGGTGGTCGGACCATATGACTGGCGTGGGAGGGTCTATGGTTAAGGCATCCCAGTTGGCAAAGATGGGGTCTAGGAGATGTCCCTGACAGTGAGTTGGTTGTTCTGATTTGAGTAGCATCTGGATGCCAGCTAATTCCTGTTTAATTTCCTGGGCCTCGTTGTTCTTGAGGTCATCAAAATGATAATTTAAATCCCCTAACAGGAGAAGTCTTTCATGTTCTAGAGCCAAGAGCGTAAGGGTTTCCAACAGTTGGGTGGGGAAAGTGGCTGCGGGGCCAGGGGGGCGATATATAAGATATCCCCTAATGCAGTATCCTTGGTGAACTGAGATGGAGAAGAGGCCAGTTTCGCTTTTGTCAAGATCCCTTCCCTCTAGCGTGCAGGTCAAGTCCTGTTTATGAATTATAGCGATTCCTCCCCCTTTTCCCTTAGGTCTATCTATTCTTTTGATGTCGTATCCTGGTGGGAGGGCCATCAGAATGTCAGGAGCCGAAGTGGCGTTTAGCCACGTTTCCGTGAGGAAGAGGGCATCAGTTCGACCATCAGTTAGGTAGTCGTGCACCTCCATCTTGTGTTTACCTAGGGAACGGCAATTTAGTAAGGCCAGATTCATATCTTCCCTTTATGTCTTGATCCCAGGTTTCTTATGACGGTGAAAGCACAATATGCACATTTTTTCTCTAAATTATTTACATTTATGCTATGTCGGCAGGGATGGTCTAGAGGGGGACATAGCTTCCGCAGTTCTGAGGCGCTATAGTTTTTGCGGAGGTTGGAACCAGCAGGGGATCCTGCCCCTGCACCCGGGCGGTCACGGACGGGCACAGATGGGCTTGCCTTCGGCACGCTTCCGGCGCGCCCGCTGCGCCCGTCCGCTGCGCCTCCTGTGAGAGTCAGACATTTATTGGAGGAGTGTCTCGGGGTGGGCGTGGCCAGGCAGCAGCAGCGCTCCCCTCCCACCTCCCCCACGATGTTCCCGTGCACGCGCTTCTATCCGCCTGCCTGCCTGCCTCGCATCACCACATCAAAGCCAGCCATCTGTTGCTTCCCCAGCGTAGTGCCGCCAGCAGCTTCACTTCAAAGGTATCTGCTCCGCCCCCTGCTTTATCAAAGGCTTTCATTTCGGTGCCGCGTTTATTTACTTTCATTTCGCGGCCGCGTTTTTTCTGCCTCTGTTTTTTGTGCCTTTCTGCCCCCATTAGACTCGTTTTTTTCCCGTTTTTATTTAGCTGACTTACATTTCTTTTGCAAGTTTATATTAATAGCATGAACTTGTGGCCCAATGGCACTAATGAGTCCAACTCCGTGCGCCCAAAGTATCCCCGCCAGGAGAAACTCTACACTTCCATCTCCAATTATGTGCTCCAGGCCTGGGAGTCACACTCCACCCCCAGGCTCACCTGTGTGCTCCACCACTAGGAGTCACACTGCAGCTCCATGCCGGCCGTGCGCCAGCCCAAGGAGACACGCTTTACCCCCAGATCTGATGTGCGCCACCATGATGCCCTCTAGCAGACGCAGTCCAGCTCCATGCCCGACTGCCTGCACCAACACCATGCACACTGAGCAAAGCTCGCATGAGAAATCCTTAATGTCAACGATGCATTTTACGGAAAGGGGGTATCACACTGGCAGACACTCCGAGGGACCTTGCCGCCAGTCCCAAAGATGTTCTACACTACGCTCAGGATCGCACCATTCTCAACGACCATCGCATCACTCGGCATCGCCCTGTGCGGCAGCCCCCCTGCACTAACCCACCACTCAGGCTCACTAACCCGCCAGTCACATTCACCTCAGCGCCGCATCACTCGGCATCCCCCTGTGCGGCGGCCCCCCCTGCACTAACCCACCACTCACGCTCACTAACCCGCCAGTCACATTCACCTCAGAGCCGCATCACTCGGCATCTCCCTGTGCGGCGGCCCCCCTGCACTAACCCACCAGTCATGCTCACTAACCCGCCAGTCACATTCACCTCAGAGCCGCATCACTCAGGATCCCCCTGTGCGGCGGCCCCCCCTGCACTAACCCACCACTCACGCTCACTAACCCGCCAGTCACATTCACCTCAGAGCCCATGCTCACTAACCCGCCAGTCACATGCACCTCAGAGCCCATGCTCACGCTCACCATCACACTCAAGGTCCCCACCTCCCATATGTCACTGACCTAACCCGCTTTATTGCGAAGCTGACTGGATCCCCAACCCGACCTTCAACTGGGACACCGATCAATTATTAATTAACTAAGATGGCTTTGTTACTCTTACGGGGCCGCAGTCATACAATTCCTCATACCACGACTCACGCTTACCAACCCGCCAGTCACAATCACCTCACACCCCACTAAGTGGCTTCCCTAGCGATTTTTCTGTAGCCAGTCCTGACTGGGTCCCTGGGATAATCTACCCCACCCCCCACCCCAAATGACTTTGTGACTCCTCCGGGGTGGATTTTATACAATTGCTCACGCACGCCCTCATGCCCGTACCCATACTCACCCGGGGGGGGGGGGGGAGGGGGGGGGGGAGTTATTCACACTCATCCGGGGGGAGTTTTTCACACAGTATTGACAGCGACGAGTTCAGCTTCCCGAGCATCCAGTCACACATGGAGGACAGTGTCTTCTTTGCTGCCGGGGAAGGGCCGTCATACTCAGCCCCCTACCGATGGGTTCCACATTACCAAACGAGGAAACTTCCAGGGCACGAGTCGGGGTACCACGCGGGTGGACGGCATCCCCCCACTTATTTCCGAGGGTTTTTCAGGGTGGACGCCGTCCACCCTGCTAAATCAAAACCGCGTCAGCCACCGGCTTGGTATGCTGAGACAGGGGCACACGAAAGCATTAAATCCGTTTCTAGCCAAAGATGCTACGTGCGATCTGCAAAGACTGGAATGCACAAAGCATTGCGCCTATGTTTAAAAGTAAGGCCGGGAGGAAACAGAGTCCAGTGCGCTGGAAACTTGAAAAGTTATAACGCAGAATGTGAGAAGCCTCTGCCCCCTGATGGGGCGCCTCGAACTCTTCCTCGAGGATAAGAGCAGCCCACCCCGCCCATTGTCATTCTGTCTGCAGCTGATTGCCCCATACAGAATGACAATGGGCCAGTTTAACTAAGCTGTTACACCCTGCTCTCTTTAGCTGTCCTTTTGCCCCCATTGGTCTGCCCTGGTCTTCTTCCTGTGAGTGTCGTGATTACGGTCATTAGGCACATGCTGTGAAGACTGCCCTGGAGCAATCTGTTAAATGCCCAGTGTTTCACACCAGTTGACTCAGGCTTGCCAGGGCGGCAGGAGCAGCGCTGATCAAATAATTTGACAAACCCTGCTCCCGCACAATTGGTGCCTGCTGCAGATTCCCCAGGTCACCCACGTCCAGATTTGCCTCCAACACGCTTTCTCGATCCCAAAACGGCAGTTCTTTCCTTTGAAGATTATGCGCTCATGTTTTTAGCTTTAATAACTTTATAATCAACGGAAACCACCTTAAGCCTGATGTGATCTGTGGTCTCATGGTTATTTTTTAGGAGATGTTAATTCATACTTCCCTGCCCCTCCAAACTGTTCCACACTTTCGATCTGTAAACAGTTAACCCCGTGCTCACCAGTTTCAATACACAGATGCTTAATAATTAATCTATCAATGGCTCGTAGTTAATAAACCCTGATGACGGATGCTCCCTAACTTTCTTGAAGTGTATTGTCTTAAAGGCAATTGGAAGCTTTGGGGTGAAGTTGGTGCTTCTGCGGGACGCTGTAGTTGGTAAACACCTTTGTTGGACTTGGCTGTCTCTTGCGCGTTAAATGATGCGTTAGTTTTAGGTTTGGCCCAACTCATGCTTTCTCAAAAGTTTATCATAAACATGAATTTATACATAGTGAGTGAAACCATAATGGAGCGAGAAAGGTAGGATATATGGACGGATGAGTTAAAGCATGGATGAATGATTGGCAGAATGGATGGGGGGAATGGGTGTCTGGATGAGTGAAAGGAAGAATGTAAAGATGTATGTGTGAAAGAATGCATACATGAGTGAAAGGGGGTGGAGAACTGGGAGAAAGGATGGATGGATGGATGAGTGTAAAGTTGAATGGGTATATGGATGAGTGACTGGTTGATGGATAAGTAAGTGAAAGGATGGCTGAAAGGGCAAATGGGTGGATGGATGGATGAGTGAGTGGATGGATGGAAGAGTGGAAGGATGAGTGAAAGGTTGGCTTGGATGAAAGGGTAAATGGCTGGATGGATGAGTGAAAGGATAGATTGGGTGAAAGGGTGGATGGAGGGATGGATGAGTGAAATAATGGATGGAAGGATAGATGATGGATAAGTTTGCAAATGTTTGGATATGGATGGGCACACAGATGGAAGGACAGAATGAATGGTGAAAGACTGAATTATGGATGAAAGAATTAATAGATGACAGACTATAAATTTGAAATGGTGGATATCAGGAGTTAGATGGAAGGATGAATGGCTAGATCCTTGGACAAGAGAGCTCTTCTGGGGAGGGCTGTGATGACTTATTTGCTTTCTTGGTGCCATAGGAGCTTTAGTTCAAAGTGGGAGGTATTTTAATTTTCTGGCTACTCCCTTGCTTATATGTTACTATTCAGTATTTGCTCTGTGCTTATGTGTGGGATCTATACATCATACATGTCACATTTTGAGTGACACCCAACTGCTACTTGAATGTTACACTAATAATTGTAAATGTTTGCATGTTTTGTTTTAGGGAAAGCCTCATAGTGCCATGAGCTGTGCTTGAGATGTATATTGTGCTTGTAGCAAAAGGCAAAGCGTCAAAAATAAACGAAGTAATAGTGTATCAACAGTGCCTTCTTTAAGAAAGCTGCAGGGAAAAGCACCTTTGTGACTTCGTCAGCTAATGCAACTCTCTGGAAGCCTACATAAGCAAAGTCAAATTCCATATTTTAATTTCAACTTGCTGAAACACCCATAATGCGTTCCCTATAGCTGGTTCATCACAGCAATCCTCCCTTTAGTTGGCCTATGCGTGCCGCATTACATCTCACACTGGCACTCAGATATGAGATGCTAGTAACAGAGACTATCCAGGCAGATCTTCCTGACCACTTCCCTCACCAAACATGCCTGCTGAGGACCATGAGTTGTAAACAAAATATCGGACTGGACAACCCAGTGCAGTAACCATATAAATAGATTACTATCATATGAAGTACAACCAAAAAACGGCACAGTTGCTCAAAGCTGCACGCATACCGAAAAACCATAAAGTGCACGATCTAATCTAAACTTATTTTGACTTGTACTTAAATGGTTGTCTATTTACTCACTTTTATACTATTGTGCAACTTCCTCTGATGTGTCTGTAAAACGTACCTTTTTTCCTGAAGTTTTGTCCTGAATTTTGACCTTGTGTCCTGAATTTTTGTCCTGAATTTTGACCCTTTGTCCTGAATTTTTACACTTACCGTCCTGAATTTGCACCCATGCCAGTTGGTCACCCTAGCTGTGCAGGGGCAGGGTGAGGTCGAAAGCAGAGCCCACGAACCTCTGATTCCTACACAGAGAGTAACCCGTCTCAAGGGAGGGCCACTGGAATTATGCGGTTGTGCGGCCACGATGTTTTTTGCATATGTATGGATCTGCCGCATTTGCCACATAATTCAGCAACTGCTGCATAATCTGTAGATTTTAACAAGAAAAAAATCTAGCTAACACAGTTCAAAAGTTACTAAAATGAAGGGACACGTGTTGCTGCGCGGTGAAAGGCCCTTTGCAAAGCTGGGCTGGTCGTCTTTCTGTTGCCTATTGCTATGTTTGGGTGTTAAACTGGGTACTAATGAGGTGCAGCCTATGCCCATACAGTGTAAACAAGTGTAAAAATGACAAAATAATGAAAAAATACTATCAGAAAATGTGCCGCGTTACACTGCATAATTTGCCGATTCTTGTCACATAATGTTGCCCTCCCTGCCGCCTAATTTTGCCCTCTCCTTCCGCATATTTCCAGTGGCCCTCTTTATAGCTGTTTAGAAGCATCCAAGCGGGTGCGTTTTTCCACAGGGCTGCTTTGTCTGAGGCCACTGAGGGCTTATTCATAACATAACATAGAACAGGAAAGTGATTTTTTTGAAGGCAGCACTTAAAATGGTCTGAAATCCCAGCCACCTTCAACTCACCAAATAATCGCATAATTCCGGTGGCCTTGACAGAGAGGCACTCGGGCACCAAACAGAGACCATGCTGTGCGATTCAGAGGATTTTAGTTTACATGGGCCACGCCTCTTCTATTGGCCAAACGCCTTGTAAAGACCCTCCACCTTTTTCATCCCACTTAATGCCCTGGTAACAGCACTTTGCATTGTGGATCTCTGAGTTAATACTAACCAAAAAACCAAACCATCTAAACTACAAGTCCCACATTGCAACCTGCTGTTCACTAAACAGCCAGGACTGGTAGGCAGCGGTAGAAGTGGGCGGGGACGGAAGGGCACGGCGTGCCCCTACTTCTAAAAATAATTTCAGCCCGTTCCCCTACTTCTTTCTTTGAAAAAAGCATCCCGGGACGGAGAGAACAGTCCTACTAAAAACGAGAACTTTTTTAGGTTTTGCCTGGCGAAAGATGTATCTTGTTGACCCAAGTTAATGCCCGGCAGCTCCATTGTCTTCAGCCAAGATTCCCAATGTTAGATTTATGTTCTGATTTGTTACCTTTGCTGCAAATTGTAAAGCGCTCTGATATCCTTCGGAATCAAGTTTGCGCTATATAAAACTTTATAAATAAAATAAATAAATCTAGCCACAGCTAGAGAGAGGCAGCTGGGACAAAACTATTTAATACAGAGTCGCTAGTTTACAATAGGTGGGGAGATAACATATAACACTCATCGATAGAATAACGTGAATATGGAGCCCTACTGTGTGTAATAGTAATTGTCGAGTGTGGGAAGCAGCCTCTCTGGGAACCTGTAATGTATAAAAAATCTTGCAGTCAAACTTTCCTGTAGCATTTTGAAAATGTGTTCATGTCACCTTCCAGTCAACACTGCCATCCGGGACCACAGCACATTTTGTTTAAGGCTTTCAGTCTTGTACACTAGCCATCTTACCATAGTAAGGGTTTGTTTCGGAAAAATAAAAATGTCTCCTACCCACAGGGAGATTTTCCCCTACAAATGGTGGGCAGTGTTATTTTTTCCTGCCGGGCATGGCAGACACTGAGTGGTCTGCCTCAGCAAATCCGCCCCAAGTAGGCAGACCTTTTTAAATGACAATGAATCTTATTTGTGTGTTAATTATCAAAACAGAGTGATGTCACGTGATGTCACTTCCTGTCGTGATGTCACTTCCTGTCGTGATGTCACTTCCTGTCGTGATGTCACTTCCCGTCGTGATGTCACTTCCTGCCGTGATGTCACTTCCTGTGACCACGCCTACCTTGGAGAGTCCCCCCACTTCTTTTTTTAGGACTTGTGCCCTGGAAACTTCCCCAACCTGGGGGGCGTTATTTATATACAGACAGTATTGCCGGGTCGGGCGAGGACTTCCCGGAATCAATGGGCGAAATTGACGGCGTCAGGCAGTTAAGATTCAGAGACTCCTGAATTGAATATGTAAAGGAAGGTGACAGGCGAGTGATGACACCTTGTGTGCCTAGGCATGGACTTCATGGTATGACATCACACAGCAACTCAACATCCCATTACCTGAAGGCGGCAGGCTTGACTTCCATGGCTGTACAAGTGGCTTGTGATTGCAACACATCGAAGAGGACTCAACACACTCAGTCCAAGCCGCGATCGTTTTGTTCCTTTGATGCTTTCGTTAAAATAGTGGCTTCTGTTAAAAAAAATGGTCTTGCGTTTCTTTTCGAAAAAGGACACGTTTATCATGAGGCTTGGAATAGCGAGAGTAATGCAAGTGTTGTATAAATCACAGCAGTGACTGGCTTTCCGAGTATGGTATTTGGAGCATTGACTACTGTGACATGTGGCGTGTTTTAGGCGCGCTGGGCCGGCCGTAGGTTGGGCTTTGGAATGACTTGACTCAATCATGTGCTAAATGCTTCTGGTTGTTAGGTATGGGGAGATTACGTGATTTGCCCAGAATCACAGGATGGTCAGCATCATTGTCGAGACTCGAACCCAGTTCCCCAGCAACATGAAGATGCAATTGGAAATGTGCGCACTATAAAATGGCTGTCACATTGATTGAAAAGACAATGGTTAATAGTGACTTTTGTTATTTGACGTCATACAGGACAGGAGACGCCTCCTACGGAATTTAGTTGAATTATCACACACAACCCATTTACCCAAGGCGGTGCACTTTAGAATGACTATTTTGAATCATAGGAAAACTAATGACTATTCGGATTTTGGGAAGGTACCTAGGGTCATTTCCTTAACTTCCTTCAAAGTACAGGTAACACAACATCTAAGAAATATGTGGTGTCTTTAGGGAGATGAAATGCCAAGGTATGAACCTGCATTTCTTTGCCAATTAAGGGCAGAGATCTCCACGCACACACACCACCAGACGTCAGTGCACGTTTTCACCAGACACAAACACCACCAGCCGTCAGTGCACGCTTTCACCAGACACAAACACCACCAGCTATCAGTGCAAACTTTCACCGGACACAAACACCACCAGCTGTCAGTGCACAATTTCACCCGACACAAACACCACCAGCCATCAGTGCATTCTTCCACCAGGCACACAGCACCAGCCGTCAGTGCACGCTTTCACCAGGCACACACACACCACCAGCCGTTACTGCATGCTTTCACCAGGCACACACACCATCAGCCATCAGTGCACGCTTTCACCAGGCACACACCCCACCAGCCGTCAGTGCACACTTTCACCAGGCATGCACACCACTAGCCGTCAATGCACACTTTCACCAGGCACAGACACCATCAGTCGTCAGTGCTCGCTTTCACCAGGCACAAACACCACCAGCCGTCTGTGCATGCTTTCACCAGGCGCACACCACCAGATGTCAGTGCACGCTTCCACCAGGCACACACCACCAGACATCAGTGCACGCTTTCACCAAGCAGACACACACCACCAGACGTCAGTGCACACTTTCACCAGGCACACACACACCACCGGCCATCAGTGCACGCTTTCACCATGCACACACCACCAGCCGTCAGTGCACGCTTTCACCAGGCACACACACCATCAGCCGTCAGTGCACGCTTCCACCAGGCACACAGCGCCAGCCGTCAGTGCACGCTTTCACCAGGCACACACACCACCAGCCATCAGTGCACGTTTTCACCAGGCACACACACGATCAGCCATCAGTGCACACTTTCACCAGGCACAGACACCATCAGTCGACAGTGCACGCTTTCACCGCTGAATGCTGCACGCTACCGCATGACTCACACTGCTGCACTCCACACTCTGCTGCAAGCCTCACACTGATGCATGCCACACACTGCTGCACACCTCACACTGGTGCATGGCTCACACTGCTGCACGGCTCACACTACTGCACGGCTCACACTGCTGCACGGCTCACACTACTGCATTACTCACACTGCTGCATTACTCACACTGCTGCATTACTCACACTGCTGCATGCCTCACACTGCTGCACGCCTCACACTGCTGCATTACTCACACTGCTGCATTACTCACACTTCTGCATGCTGCACACTGCTGTATGCTGCACACTGCTGCACACCTCACTCTGCTGCACGCTGCATACTGCTGCATGCCTCACAATGCTGCACGCATCACACTGCTGCACGCATCACACACCTGCATGCTGCACACTGCTGCATTACTCACTCTGCTGCACCACACACTGCTGCACACTACACACTGCTGCAAGCCACACCGCCTCACGCCTCACACTGCTGCACGCCTCACACTGCTGCAAGCCACACACTGCTGTATGCCTCACACTGCTGCATGCCTCACACTGCTGCACGCCTCACACTGCTGCACGCCTCACACTGCTGCACGCCTCACACTGCTGCATGCCTGACACTGCTGCACGCCTCACACTGCTGCACGCCACACACTGCTGCACGCCTCACACTGCTGCACGCCTCACACTGCTGCACGCCTCACACTGCTGCACGCCACACACTGCTACACGCCTCACACTGCTGCACGCCTTACACTGCTGAACGCCCACAACACCACCACATCACTCAGGGACACCACCATATCACTCTAGGACACCGCCACACCACTATAGGACACCATCATATCACTCTGGGACACCACCACATCACTCTGGGACACCACCACATCACTCTAATACACAACCACATCACACTGGAGCACCACCTAATCACTCTAATACACCAACGCACCACTCAGCCCAACCACATCATCACTCAGCACCACAACAGCATCACTCAGCACCACAACAGCACTGTCCTTGCTTTCTACCAACAAGCATTATCATAGCCAATAGGACTCACATTAGGAAAGTGTAAGCTATTGGCTTTATGAATAACAATGCTATTAATTTTTATATTTTCAAAGCCAACACATATTTAAAAAAATTGTCATTTACAATACCAATAGCTCACACTTTCCTAATGCGAGACCTATTGCATTGCAAATGCTTGTTTGACTGCCTGTCCAGTCTTGCGATGTTGTAGTTGGGGGGGGGGGGACTAGGCAGGGCGATGAGGATTAATTGAGCCAGGATTCGGTCAGAATCGCTAAGTCAGATTTTAGGCTCTGGATGAGATCGGCAACATGCTTTACTGCTGAGCGGCAGTTAATTAGGAGGCCGGATAGTGAGGGGTCGGAGTAGAGTGTCGTGAGGAGGGGTCCTGGCGGTAGATTGCTATCAACAACTCCTCTATTACAGAAGGTAGCTGACCTGTTGGGGTTGGTTGCAACCATGCGTCATTCAAGTCTAAAGGGCATGGGGTTGCCAGGACAGATTCATAGCTAATGAAAAGTTCTAGAACGTCTTCCTCCAGGAGGTCTAGAAGTTACAGGGGTGGATATGTAGGTAAGAAGGAGGGCCAGAATTTCCTCCTCCGAGAGGAGGCAAGGCTGCTTGCGAGGGCGCAGGTGTCTCAGGGATAGCGGTAGCGGGTGAAGGAGACGCATGGTGGAGGGGAGGGGAGCGGAGTTCTGCGGGCACTTGAGATTAGAGAAAGAGAGTTCAGTGAGGTGAAGGAGGTTCTTTAGATCCAGGATGGCGTTACGGATGCTCCGAGTTAGTTCGGCTGCTCTGTGGTGGAGAGTTTCAATATCCCTATAAGAGGGAAGCTTTTGCGGGCAGGAGGCCGATGGATTGGGAACGGTTCTGATAGCATGCGCTGGTAGCAAGGTAGTATGGCTAGTATTTGCAGTTTGTATTTCTCTCTCTCTCTCTCCTTCTCATCAGGTATTGAATTTGTGATGTATTTGCTCTGAAATGTGATGCTTTGTGATTATACCTGTATACAGATAAATAACCGTTATTAAATTATTCTAAATTATCTTTATGGTTTGACCAGTCCCTTTGAAGTTTAGAATAAAGTTTCTTGATAACTAATTCATGTGTTTGTACTTACTTTTTGATGATTTTATTGTCAAACTGTGAATATAGTTGTTAAACAGCCACTTCTTTATTACAGGTCCTCATGAAGGAGTGGTTTCCGTCTCTAGTTCCTGAGTCCCTATTAGCCTATACAAAGATCTATTGGAGGACTTTATGGGTTGTAAATGTTTGTAGAGTTTCTATGGGCTAAACTCTGGGATGTTGTGAATTGTGTACATGTGCATTGAGTTTACAGTGTGGTGGGTAATTGAGGTTTGTGCCCACACAATTTACACCACTTTCACTTGATCAAGACCGAAGCTGGATTACGACGCAACCACTGGAATCGGTGGTCCCAGAAACCAAAAAAAGGCAGTGCAACTGGGCCAAATGATGCAAAGTGACTGAGTGGTTGCCAATGCTCTGCCCTTGGCCTTACAGCCTCAACACGGTATAAGGGAGAACAGTGCCAGGGGAAATGGAACAATGGACTTTTTGTACCAAGAGGGGAGTGATTTACAAGCCTACAGCACTGTCTGGCAAAAGTGTGGAGAAGTTGTCGAACATTTATGTATTTTTTCCCTTCTGATATGAGAAACTGGGGAGTTTAAAAAAAAAGAAAAATAGGGAGCAGTCAACTCCTATTGATTTAATCAACATGTCCTAAGCAAGAAAGGAGAGAAATTGGAGAGAGGAAAGAATTTAAATCTAGGGGGAAGTAGAAGGCTACTAGAGGAGGCTGGGGGTAAAAGGAAGTACAGCCAAAGGCAGAGATAACCCATAAAAGTACAAGGAAAAATAGAAAGAAAAAGAAAAAATTAAAGGACAATAGCTAATGTTTTAGTTTCTTTATTCAATTTGTCTTTGATGTTCCTCCTTGGTGACTCTTACCTTTGTTTGTTCCAAGGGGATTAGAGGAAGAAAAGCTTGGCAACATTCCAGTTGGGGGGACCCACCCAAATCCTCCTACAAGAATAGCAACCTCAAAGCTTTAAATTATTGCTCATTCGTAGCCTATTGTTGATCCTGTGTTAATGCCAAATCTGCACCCTGCTTCGGATGATGCCTCCTCCATTGCAGCAGCAGGTCAGGAATCCAGCACTGGGCGCATGATTTAGCAAGGCATGGTACAGATGAGGAGCCAGACTGAACAAGAGAGAACCATGAAGAAGAGCTGCCGAAAGCCCTCCCTCAGTTTCTGATAGTGCTAGAATCCAAGCCCTGTCAAAGCTGGGGCAGGGCCTGGAATCCCGCGCTTGCTGTCATGTATGGAGTTTTGTTTGGCACAGGGATGCACTGATGTGTACTCTGTCAGTTACATTTTAGCAAATAAACTATGCTGCCTGATGCATACACAGTTTGTCTGCTAAATAAAATGGATTGCGTGAGGGGACAGTAATTGGATAATGCCCCTCAAACACACGCAATCTAGACATCCAGCTCAATGAGCCCTCCTTTTCCTCCTCCTGCGACCAGGGTCATGAAGAGTCAGAAATGTCTGACCTGTGCACTGGCAGTATTCATGAAAACGCGAAAGTTGTGTTTTCATGAGCACTGATAAATAAACAGTGTGGCAGAGGCAAGGAGAGATATGTGGTGACCTATGGGTAACAGGACAGCTCCTGAGGCCCCTGTTGATGAGCCGCCTCTGCCTATGAATGTAGTTTTTGTCCCAAAGTGTAATGGGTCACAGACTTAAAAAAGCATTGCCAAAGCCAATATGGTCTCAATTTGTCGACGCTTGTTTGCTAATGGCATTGGCTTTGCATGGATTGTAAAACTGCAGTGCACAAAACAATATGATATACTATTGTTATAATGCTCCAAGATGGCCATCGCGTGGTGCCTCTACTCAACATTGGGGCCATCTTGTAAGCATGCAAATTAACATTTCATGTTGGCGTCTCTCCTCTATAGGCTTCGCCAATTTAAAAAAAAAAATTTTTTTGTAAATCTTTTTATTCGTTTTAAAACAAAGAAAGTAATAGGCATATCAGGTGCCTTACATTCAGACATAATAATAAGGTGAACAGATGTAGATACAGGATAGATACTAAGCAGTGAAGAAATGGCTGAGACGCCTACGCCAATGTATGAGAAACAGGATGTGCCACAGTACAATATACGATTCACATTAAGCGCAAGTTCTCAGAGTCTGCCCACCCATAAAATCAGGAAAATAGAAGCATGAGCACCAGATACTGGAATACCAACAAATTCAGGATGTTCCACCAACTATACTTATAAAAGGAAAGTGAAAGAGAGAGTGAAGAAAAAGAAACCATAAAAACAAAAATGAAGACAAAACAATAAACCTATCCCCCACCCTGCACCCCTGCATATGGCTATCGCCTAACCCCAGCTAGCAGTGTGCCTGGCGCCCCAACTAACTAAATACTAAAAGTAGAAAATGGAGGAGGGCATCTTCATACATGCCCCCGGTCTCCGCTCCCCCGTCAAAGCCAAGAATCCCCAGACTAAGGTCTCGAAATCTATTAAGCTGCAAATACGTAGCGCAACAGGGGAAACTCCAAACACCGCCCAACCTCCCGAACGCATCATAGTTGCAAACCCCGTGACCAGTAATAACCGATGGCAAACTCAATCAAACAGTCTCATCCTTGACGCTTCCGATCAAACATGTTAGCCCCTTGCGGACAAACTGTCGCTTCCGCAGGATAGTCAATGCGAAAAAGCTGTAGCAAAGTTGAAACCGAGACGAAGCAGAGAGATGAAAGTGTTGAGAACTCCGCTAAGTCCAAAGACTCCCCACACCGTCATGGATTCCCAAGGTTGTTTCGTCCGCCATCTTAGAGGTGCCGATGTATAGGGGAGTGAAGCAGTTTCAAACCAACAACAGTTCCCATCAAAAGTCTCCGGAAAGGGAACATCAAGTAGTCCTTCGATAGTCTGCAACGATCGTAGGCCAGACAATCCAATTGCGGCATCAAGCTTGCTCTCAGCACCCAAAACACTGGTCAGAGGCTCCAACGCCTCCCATAGTACGGGGTCTGCTTCCTCCATCGAAGTGGTCATCTTGGGTATCTCGAGTCGTTTCGTTTCTTGTAGTGGGCCAGGGTCTGGTCCCATCCGCCCAGTTCCAGACAAAAACACTATCATTTTTTGGATGTGGGCTTCAACGCAGACATGAAGTGACCCTATGGCTGTCAACACAGTTCGTAGTGACGGGTCACTCTCAGTCCGCTCCACAACATCTCGCTCAGTTTCGGTCATATTCGCGTCCGCAGAGAGCCCGGTCTCCCAGGGGAGAATAGGTGGATGCGGAAAGGACGACTTCAGAGGGGGACTTATTGTTGGGGACAATAACAATCCGAACTCAGCCACCGCAGGTGGAGATCCCAACCCAGCGAACACCGGCGGGCCCTAACCGGGCCACCGGGCCAGGGACCCCCGTCCACGGCTCCAATTGTGCGTCGTCACCCCTCTTTCGATATTCACCAATTCAGCCAACCATTGTCAACTTCGGTCCTGTTTGTGTCACTGAAAAATAAGTAGAGTTTTTATATGTGTTTTGCATAGCACACATTACTTATACCTGCTGTTTTGTTCCTTGAGTTTTGGGCAGGTTTATGATTGCACATAGCACCGACAAATGTAGTATATCTCTGCACAGTGGGTCAGCTTTTCCCATTTAGTTTTCTACTCACAGAAGACTTGTCCAGAAAGCAATTAATGATACAATGGAAAGAGAAATAAAGTGGCAAATTTAATCCACAACTCTGAATTCGCACAAGGCTTGTAAAAGTTCAGCACACGAAACAAGCAGGGACAAGGTCAATTGGTCTGGATTTGTGTTTAGGAAGTAAAACATCTTTCATCACCTGTTGTAGGTGTGTTCCCCCTCAAACTCTCACAATCCGCCTCTGTGAGATTTACTCACACCTACAATTATGCCATATATATGCACTTTTAAGTCCCTATAAAGACATTTACCTGTGCAAATTCCGATTTTGTGAATCACTGGTTTGTGAGTCAGGCTTCAAGAGTGCTTCTGAAGATTTGTTGTAATTCTGCAAATCAGTAGTAATTACTGCACAGGGTAATAATGTAATTATCACACATTTTGACTCTAGATAGGGATTAACTGAATAAACAGGGTTCCTCATTTAAAGCTAAACCGTTATCCTCAGCCTTTTGCTGGTGCCTAAAAGACATGACTCTCGCATACTGTAATGTGCCATGACAACAAATGTCTTTTGGTGATACCAAACGACTTTAGAAAGGAAAATGTGTTACATGTGCGGTAATGTGCTCACCGCACATTTAACACTGTAAATGCTTCCATTTTAGTTACAGTCTCTTTAGCGGAGAAGCCGCATGCTCTCCCCATCTCTCTCCCTCTAAAACAGATATCAGAAGAAGGCCCATCCTTGACTGTTTAAAGTGATTAGGCGACGGTGCCAGGTCAGCACTTACTTCTCTGCATGACAAAGTAAGTGACCGTATCTTCCATTTTAGCGTTTAAGAATGATGCTCAAAGTAGTATAACTTTATCAAAGCAGGAAGGCAGAAGACCAGAGGACACCCTTTTTGTTACATTTCGTTTGCAATTTGCAGTCTAGCAGTTCGAGCAGGACCGGCTTTAGCGCTGGTGGCGCCCGGTGCAACAATCTTTTCTGGTGACCCACCAACCCTCCCAGGACCTCTTCCTTGGATAGCCTCACTACCACCCGGCAAAAATGCCTCTCATCTCTCCATAGCCCCGTTCTCACATACATAACATTTGCTTTAAAGCGCTGGTAAAGGCTGGCTTTAAGCTTACTGATCCACTCAGCTAGCCACATAAAATACAGATCTGTTCTTTACATCAGGCATATCAACCCTCTGCGCTACTTTATGGCAGTCAAAACTGACACTAGACAAAACGCCAATCTTTCTATTTAGCGGGAACATTAATTACAAGAGTTATCTTGACATTTGTATTGCCGCCTGAAAGCTGGATGCACAAGGAACTCTGCAGGAGGTGCTTTTAAATCAAAAGTTATTGTTAGAGACAGCGCCGCCCCCAGGTCAGTGCCCCTCCTCCGAGTTAGCACCCAGTGCCGCTGCACCGGGTCCAAAGACACTTTGGGGCCTCTGTGCAGCCCTCAGGTCAGTGCCCTTCCTCCGAGTTAGCACCCAGTGCCGCTGCACCGGATCCGAGGACACTTTGGGGCCTCTGTGCAGCCCTCAGGTCAGTGCCCTTCCTCCGAGTTAGCACCCAGTGCCGCTGCACCGGGTCCAAAGACACTTTGGGGCCTCTGTGCAGCCCTCAGGTCAGTGGCCTTCCTCCGAGTTAGCACCCAGTGCCGCTGCACCGGATCCGAGGACACTTTGGGGTCTCTGTGCTGCCTACTCAGCGAGTCCGCGACTGTTACAAAATTACATAATATTCAAATGAATACATTAAAATTAATAACATATGTACCAAGAAAGAAGCACAAATGAAAATGTGAAAGCTTTTTCTATATTTGATTGTGAATCCATCAACATATTTCAATATTTGATTTTTTTTTTTGGTCTCAACTTGTTTTTGCATTTTTGTATATCGTTTTGAAGCTTAGAAGAGAGAAGTTGCTTAAGCCGGAGTCCTAAACTTCCAGTAATGACTTGTTTTTGGGTTGGGGGTATTCATGGACTCAAGCAATAATGGGGGTCCGCAGTAGTCATGAGGTCATGTTCCACTGATCTAGCACATGAAATGTCTTGAAAAATCACTATTACCAGACTGGCAGTGCAATGCTATTTTCCCCATTTATAATACTTAATTTACCATCTTCTCTTTCAAACATCCCATAATATACAAAGCACATGTATAATACCAAAGAGAGACAGGTTTGATGGACTGAAATATCAATTTGCAATACGGCTTAGCCAGTCTCTTGCATATAGGGCCATACTAACAAAAGACCACTGTTGTGTTGTCCCGTATATACAAATACGTTAGCCAAACCCACAATGACTGCTCTAAACTATTAATTGTACACCCTGATTCACAAAATGCTGGTAGAGCGAGGGATTCACTGCCTAAGATGGGCAAACCTCACAACAATTAAAGTGGATAAACCCTATTATTATTACGTGGTTATAAAATACAGTCAAACGCACTCCTTTATTTGGCAAACTCCTGCTCACCATCTGAATGAAGACTGCACTCGTGCACAGAGGAAACTTACCGGCTTAGTAACCTGACCGCTCCGGATTACCAAATAGGCAAAGTATGCACCAGGCTATAGGACCCACTCCTTTTAGGGGCCCCTCGACAGCGGATCAAAATAATATTGATTTGATCTTGAAAGAAAAATGCAATCAAGCTTTCTTAAATATTGTTTCAAAAGATAGAAAAAAGTTAATCTACTCAAAGAAACAAAAACTGCACATTAAATATTCTGCAGAGAAAATACTGTATTAATGGAAGTATCCATTAACAGCTTTAAGCAGTGCTTAATTTGTAAAAAAAGAAGTGCAGGTGCTGAAAATGTTGCCGAGGAGGCCACCGCTCACGTCTTCTTCCGGTGAGCCCCCCTTTCACCACTATCACTGCCTCAGTCTCTATCTTCTAACCTTGATCTGTTGTCTGTCCCCTAAGTCTTTGTTTTAAGTCTATCCTCTCACCTCTCTGATTGTTTTCTATCACCTTTGTCACACCCTGTAATTCTGATTTGCCCTCTATTCATTTTAGCCCTGCCCTTTTTTCTCTTCACTTTTATCCATGCTCTGCTCTCTCTCCCCTCGATCTTGGCTCTTTACTATCACTCTCTAGCAGTGATTAGCTGTGTCTCCATTTTATCATTTGTCTGCTTTTTTCCTCTGTCCTGTCCTCCACATTCTTTCATTCTATCTTTTCTCTTCTTAATGCTCTCTTCTTCACATCATGGCTGCTTTCTCTTTATATCTGATTTGCTCTCCTCCTTTTCTTCTATTTTGCTCCATTTTTCTCTCTCCTCTCTTGTTGTTTCTTCTCCTCTGTACTCTTGCTGTCTCTTATCTCTAACACTGCTGCTGCCTGTGACCCCTGCCGTCAGTCTGTAGATGTCCCTGCTACTTTGAACTCTGCGTTTTCCTGTTGTCATTCCTAAAGAAGCGGAAGATTACGTGTTTTACTTTCTTACCTACACCGAGTGCAAAAACAAAATTTACACCAAATGAAAATGCTTTTTTGCATATATTAATCAGTGTGGTATTGAGGTTCCGTGACGATCGTAAGTGATGTTTTGGACTCGCACGAATATGGTCGAGTCTGGTATCTATGAACCGCAAATGACGAGTTTAGTGGGTGTACGCGTTTTCGCTGTGCTAGCCTAAACCGTTCATTTGTTTCGTGGGTTTTTACATCCGAGCCCACGGGTTCCATCTTAGATGCGGTATCCATTTTGTCTCTTGCCCTCAAGTAGCCAGGGAATGGACGCTGTCCGCTTCGCGACCCTGTGATTCCCAAGACTCTTGTGGAAGACACGTTTCCTTTGAAAGTGTCTTTATGATGAGGGGGATGACACTGTAAGGCAGATGGGCCCGCTCGAGGCACATCTTGCCGCGTCGCTCTATTGTCTCAGCCGTGCATCTCATCAGGCACGTCCCTTTGATGCCTGTGGCTCGTGTTTCCCGATACCACCCCTTTTACACCCTTTCCGATCTCCCCACTGTTTCTGTCTTCCTCTGCACCTGTTTCTGTTCCTTCTTCGATCTGTTTACTACCGATTGGAATGTACTAATGGTGGGAAGATGGGTTTTTACAGTTGGGAACCACCAAACGTTTCCGTACTTATGTTCCGGGCCTTGAATACATGAAAGTAACCCCTTATGGTTTTTATGATGGGAACCAAGTTGTAAACCTTTGTGTACCATGTTAACCTAGGAGCCAAAACTGTATAAAAGGAGCGACCCACAGTAGCAATTTGAAGCAGGCTCCGTGAACTTACATGATTTGTACTTCTCGTGACTTCTGTGTTCCCTGCAGTAATAAACCTCGAATCTTTGACGCCGAAGGAGGTGTCCCGTGTCTTTGTCATTTGTACGCCGGAACAGGTTACCCACGAAGGTTTTAGGTGTTATCCCTGGCACCGCTGGGTCTTAGCAGAACCCAGTCCTTCAGTTGGCGCCCAACGTGGGGCTGCATCAGTGGTACCGGTCCAAGCCCGACGATCGTGAGGAACTTTGTGTGAAATCTCCGAGGGAAGGTGCACCCCGCTTCATCGATCCTGTTGTCGAAACAAGTGGCCCGACGACTTTTCCCGCGAAGATTCCCGCCTCCTGACGGCTGCGACGGGCTCCTGCCCTGACTGTAGACCTGTTTTGGCGCCTGGCGTAGACCTTGGTACAGCGAGACGATAGACGGGCCTTCCTGGTGACGCCATCGATCTTTGAGTTAAGTATTTGTGGGTCGCTCCCAGAGTCCTTAGTTGTGGGTGCTTAGTTGTTGCATGGTTCCATTGCATTTGTGGTTCTTAGTACTTGGTTCTTTGTTGTGATATTTGACGTCTGCAGTCGCCAAAAACCGAGGGTTTTTGCTCTTTGCAGGGACTTTTGTTAATCCTATAACCCTTGAAGTTTGTGAAACTCGGTTAGTGTGCAAGATGCCTGGCCGTAGTACTTAGTTCAGTTGTTTTAGACATTGTGGTGCGGATTCCCAATTGGAGGACTCGCGTCCGATACCTCCGATTGGAACTCCAAATTATGAGCTATATAGCAAGCATGGGTTAGGTCCGATTACATTCAATGAGTGTTGGATGCGCTATACTAAAGATGATGGTGCCCTTAGTTGGCCACCTGGTAGTTTTGAAACCCCGATTCTAGATAACCTTGAAGCCAAATTGTTTAAAAGAAAATCAAGGCCGGCCATGTTTGATTCCTTTCGGTTGTGGCGTAAAGAAGCCAAACAGAAAGAAATCAGACAGATTAAACGTAATCAGAGAGATGGAGTTGTTACCACGGTAAGAAAAGCAGAGCAGTTTCAGCGAGATAAGGAGGAAAAGGAAAAGGAAGTTTTCGATAGATTGCAGCGTATGTCTGTAGATAAGTGCTATCCCGCTTTACCGGCGGATACGGATAAAAAGGAGGAAGGTACCGAGGACCCTTTAATGTCTTATCTTATGAAGTCACCACCTCCGTATGTGCAGGGTACCGCCGCTCCTGTGGTTCCCCCTGTTCCTGTTCCCCAACCAGCTCCTGTCCCTGTACTTCCAGCTGTCCCTGCTCCTCTACCTGCTTCTGTCCCTACTGCTCCTCCGCTTGTACTTCCTCATACTCCTGCTCCCGCTGCCTCTACTGTTCTGGTTTCTCCTGCTGTTCCCTCTGTTCCTGGTACTTCTCTTGTCACCCCATTAGGTTACTCTGCTACCCCGTCTACTGGACGACGTGTCCCTTCTGTTGCTGCTAACTTCTTCAATTCTCTCGGTCCGATTCTTGAGTCCGCTGGTTCGGATGGTCCTCAGAGACGAAGTCAGCTTCCCGGTAGTCGGGAACGTGACTGTCTATATGATATGGTGATAGCTTGGATGAAATATCCCCTTAGGAATCCACCACGTGTGGTGCTTGACACGTTTTCTCAGTTTAATATACCGACACAGAGGTTCGTATTTGAGGAAATGTGCAAAGCTTTGCGAGATCTAATATCAGTTGATGCATCTGAAGAAACGATGTCTGCTCTAACCAACCTTCAGCTTCAGTTTTCGAGCGGAATGGTAGTGGGCAGCAATGTTCGACGTGCTGTCGAGCAGTTGCTGTCTTTCCGTCCTTCTATAATGCCTCGAGCATTGTTTGTAGAAGACATTGAAGGACCGCTAGGAGCACCTGGTCAGTACCCCATGCGTGAGGTTCCACCGGTGTGGATGCCAGGTGATGCTGCTCAAGTTCCGCCGATCCTGCCACACTTTCAGAGAGTGTGGATACATCTCCCGTGGAAACGATCGGAAGTTTTGCAGGTGAAGCAATCTTTGCCTGATCCTCGCAAAAATCCTGCAGGATACTACAAAGAATTATCGCAGCTCGTGGATGCTACGATAATGAATCTTGCCGATATCGATATGCTGTTCGGTAATGTCGTGCCGCAACCGGTATGGGCAAAGATTCGTCAAGAAAACCATGCGGCAGAATTAGGTGGTGACTGGCCTGCTCTTGTGGCAGCAGACACCCGTCAAATTGGTGGGGCTAAGCCTGAACAGTTGATTACGGATCTTCCTCAGAGAATTATCACTCTTATGAAAACGCTTATGCCAGCCATGAAGGTGAATTGGGACAAACTGTCCGCTTGCAAGCAAAAGAAGAACGAGAGTGTCTCTGATTTCTTTACGAGATTTGAGGAGGCATTCATAGATCATAGTGGTCAGGATATGGGTACTGAGGGTGGACAGCGATTGTTCGTGGATAAGTTTGTCTCAAATTTGCTGCCTGACTTAAGCAACAAATTGCGTAATTCAGAAAGTGCTTGGGCTGTTTCTACTTCTGCTCAAATATTGGCCACAGCACAATATTATGAGAAAAGAGAGAAAGAAGAGACTGATCGCGCTGATAAAAAGACGAAAGAGCTCAAAACAAAAGTGTTGTTGCAGCAAGCGTATCCTCCACGTTCGAATCAGAACGATTCACAACAGCGGAATAGACCACAGTCTCAGTCGAACAGATCGCAGTCTCGAAATGACTCCTCTTCTGACAGATCTTCGTTGGGGTACAGTCAGTGTGCCTATTGTCGGAACGAGGGTCATCTGAAATTCGATTGTCCGGTTTTGCGTGATCGCAACAGTGGTAATTCTTCTAGAGGAGGTCGTAGCGGCCCTCAACAAGCATCACGTGGTAGAGGTCGTGGTGTTCAAACTGATCGTTCCAGTAATTCTTCCGATTCTATTATTATTATTATTATTATTCCGAGTTTTGTATAGCGCCTGGTTACCAATAGGCATCCCAGCGCTTATCAGAACATAACACTGCTAATAGGACACAGGGATTAAACGGAGAACAAAAACGTTTTTAAGAGTTTACGGAACCTGAGAAGACTGGCTTCGGAGCGCAGTTGTAGGGGCAATGAGTTCCACAAGGAGGCCACATTAATTGTAAACCTTCTGCCACCGGTTCTTGCCTTTTTCACCCTGCCAACCTGAAGGAGATGTTGGTGGTCAGAGCGAAGGGAGCGAGAGGCCTTGTAGGGCTGGACCATCTCCTCCAGAATAGGTGGACCCACCCCGTGCAGAACTTTGTGGGCGATGCAGAGTGACTTGAATTTCACCCTGTCCCTCACAGGGAGCCAGTGCAGAGCCCTTAACGCCGGGCGGGCAGATTGACGCCTAGGGAGACCCGTCAAAAGCCTGGCAGCCGCGTTCTGCACTTGCTGCAGTCTGTTCAGGGTAGATTCGGGTGCGCCCAGGAATAGCGCATTGCTGAAATCCAGCCGCGAGATGATAAGTCCCTGGATGAGAAGCCTTCGAGTGGCCACTGGGAGCAAGGGCAGAATCTTCTGGGCTGAGCGGAGCAGGCCAAAGCACACGCCAGCAGTCTTTTTGGCGTGGGTGTTAAACGATAGGTCCTGCTCCACCCATACCCCCAAGCTCTTGATCTCTTGCTTGGGGGGAGGCATCGGTCCCAGACAGTCTGGCCAGCTGCTGGGGGACAGAGATGGAGAGGAGTTCCCCAGCAGCATCAGTTCCGTTTTGGAGCCATTTCACTTTAGGGCTGAGCTGCACATCCACGTGTCGATCTTTTCAAGACACGTGTGCAGCCGGTCGGGATGGTACGCCGACTGGGACAGGCCTACCACCAGCTGGGTATCATCAGCGTAACTGATGATTTTAATACCCAGCGGCCGTACCACATTCTCCAGGGGGGCCATGTAAACGTTGAATAAGGTAGGGCTCAATGAACAGCCCTGTGGCACACCGCACTGGAGAGGGGTAGAGGATGATTTTTCCTGGCCTTCCCACACCTCAAATGTACGACCTTCCAGGAAGGAGGCGAACCATTTGAGGGCCAAACCCGTGACCCCCACCCCCGACAGCCGTTGGAGAAGCACCTGATGGTCCACGGTGTCAAAAGCAGCGCTGAGGTCCAGGAGGATCACTGCCACTGATCCCCCCGAATCCAGCATGCTCCTCGCATTCTCCACGACCGCCAGCAGGGCGGTGTCAGTCCCCTGACCGGGGCGAAAACCCGTTTGGGAGTCGCCAAGGAGGGAATTGGCTTCCAAAAAGTTGGAAAGACGGCTATTTACCAGCTTCTCAGCCACCTTACTGATACCCGGCAGCAAAGAGATAGGCCGAAAGTTGGCGAGGTCGGCGTGATCGAGGTTAGGCTTTTTTAAAAGAGCCTTAACCACCGCCCCTTTCCAACTGGGGGGAACTACCCCATGGGCAAGAGACAGGTTTATGAAGTCCGTCACAGGGCCGACGATAGTGGATGACACCTGTTTAAGATATTTAATAGGTGCTGGGTCTTTCGGGGAGCCGCTCTTCATAGAACTCAGCACCGACAAGACTTCCTCCTTAGTGACTGGACCGAGGGAGGCCAGCTCCACCAATTGTGGCTCAAGTTGAGAGCTGGGATTGTCCTCCCAAGAGGAGACCTCACCTAGCCGGGGAAGGGAAGCCAGTATGTTGTCGATTTTGCTTTTAAAATACGAGGCCAGTTCTGTACATTTTTTGCGAGGGTCCTCGTGGACAACCTGAGGATCGGGGGCATTGAGTAGCTCCTTAATGACCCTGAATGACTCTTTGGAGGAGTTGGCCGCAGAGCCAATACGCTCTTCAAAGAATCCTGATTCTAACAATTGCTTTGATCAGCGTGGATCATCACAAAGCAGATCTGCTCAGTATAATGTAGACGATTATTACGTTGATCACAATGTCGACGATAATAATTACTAGGACAGCCATGTACAAAGAGAGGGAGTAGTATCAGTTCCGGTTGATCAGAGAGGGCCTTACGTCGCAGTTGCCACCTCGGGCGTCGTTGAGCCTTTTCTGTTGGACACTGGTGCAGCGAAAAGTTCTATCATGCATTCGAAACTCCCTGGCGCACCTTTGTCTGGCTTAACAAATGTTTCCGTTGGATTCTCTGGCGCCCCTGTTAGCAATCCGGTTTCGTGCCCTTTGCCCCTTACAATTGGGCCTCGTGAGCTGCAAGCTCCGTTGATTTTGACCACTGGTTGTGGTGAAAATCTTTTGGACCTGGATTTGCTAAAACGCCTGTATGCGACTTTGTATTGTTCTCCTGCGGGAGTAAAGCTTACGTTGGCTGAGAGAGTTATCTCTCCTATGTACTTGTCTCTCGATAAGCTTCCACCGGAATTGAGTTCTCTTCCTTCATCTTTGTGGGCAACAGGTCCCAATGACGTGGGCCTGCTTGACATCTCCCTTTATGTTGTTCACTTGAAATCTAATGTGCGTTTGCCACGTATTCCCCAGTATCGTATCTCCCTTGATGGTGAACGGGCACTGTTAGCTATCATCTACGATTTAATTGAGAAAGACGTTATCGAGGAGACTCGGGGAAACGTGTGCAATAGCCCTGTACTGCCTATTTTGAAGCGCACTGATCCATCAAAACCCCCTGTTTATCGTTTTGTTATCGATTTACGGGAGGTGAATAAAATTGTCGTTCCTCAGTTCCCTGTGGTGCCCGACATCACGGCACTACTCACTCTGATTCCAGCCTCTGCGTCTTGGTTCTCAGTGATCGATCTGAAAAATGCGTTTTTCAGTATACCGATTGCTGAGGAGAGTAGAGATCTGTTCGGTTTCTCTCTTGGTAGCCGCAGCTTCCGGTTTAAACGTGCTCCTCAGGGCTACTGTGAAAGTCCATTGATATACAGTCAAGCCTTGAAGGGTCAACTTGATGTGTTTGTGTTGCCGGCCGGTGCGGCCTTAATTCAATATGTCGATGACTTATTGGTGGCTGCAGACACTCAGGACATTTGCAGAATTGCTACGGTGTCGTTGTTGCAACATCTCTGTGACTTACATCACAAGGTGTCACCTTCTAAGCTACAATATTGTTGTCAAGAAGTAACCTATCTAGGTCACTTATTGTCAAAGGAGGGAAGAAGGTTGACCCCAGAGAGAATTGCAGCGATTGCCCGAATGACTGTGCCAACAACTCAGAGAGATGTGCGTGCCTTTTTAAGTATCACGTCATACTGCAGGCAATGGATTCCAAATTTTTCATTGCTAGCGAAACCATTGGTGGCTCTTACATGCAAGGATGTTCCAACTCCTTTGCCTTGGACGGAAGAATGTCAGAAAAGTTTTTCTGAACTGCGTGACGCATTGTGTTCGGCTCCTGTGTTAGGTACCCCTGACTACAGTAAGCCGCTTACACTATACGTTCACGAGAGGGAAGGTTGTGCGTTGAGTGTTTTGATGCAACAATTCAGTGGTAAGCAGCGTCCATGTGCATATTTTTCCTCGACCTTGGACCCAGTAGCAAGAGCATTGCCGAGTTGTCTGAGAGCAACAGCGGCAGCTGCGGTGTCCATCCGACAATCTGCAGGATTGGTCATGAATAATATGCTTACGGTGATGATTCCGCATGCAGTTGACACTCTCTTGAATCGTACTAAAACTCAGCACTTGACGAGTGCAAGGTTGTCTGGGTATGAGTTGACGCTTTTGGCAAGTCACATTCAAATAAAACGCTGTAACGTCCTGAACCCGGCGACTTTGTTACCAATCAGTATGGAATCAGATGAAGTAGCAGCTCATGACTGCTACCTACGAACTGAGGAGGAAACCAAAGGTCATGTGGACCTGAAAAATACTCCTTTGGATAATCCCGATGGGACTTTGTATGTGGATGGGTCGTGTTTTAAGTTGCCGAATGGTGATGTAACGACCGCGTATGCTGTAGTGACATTGAGTACGGTTGTGGAAGCTGCAAGATTGAATCAGAATTCTGCCCAGGCTGAAGAACTGGTTGCCTTGACTAGAGCGTGTGTGTTGTCGAAAGGGAAACGGGTGAATGTGTTTACCGACAGCCAATACGCTTTTGGCGTCGCGCATAGCTTTGGACGATTTTGGCGAGAGAGAGGCTTTATGACGTCGCATGGCACTAAGATTCAGCATGGACAGCTTGTGAATGATCTTCTGGATGCACTTACATTGCCTGAGCAGGTGGCGATTGTTAAATGTAGTACGCATCGTAAGGTGACGGATGATGTTGGCCGTGGGAATGCGTTTGCGGATGAGACTGCTAAGGAGACTGCCCGGAACCTTAGCACGAGAATGTATGTGACGAGTTCGGTAAGGTGGCCTACAGAGACTAGTATGTGTGAGGATACCATCGAGAGTGTAAAAGCGATGCAGAATGAGGCCACCGAGACTGAAAAGACGAAGTGGAAAGAGAGTACGGGAAAGTTGGATGCGAATGGTTGTTGGATTGATTTGTCGGAGCATAAGAGATGGATGTTGCCAGATGCGTATGTACTAGCCGCTGTGACGATGGCACACGGGTTAGCACATATTAGTGCGAAAGGTATCTGCAAGTTGTTGTCCCCTGTATGGAAGAATGACGGTATCACTAAATGTGCTGAGAGATTGGTTAAGAATTGTATGATATGTATGATGTACAACCCTGGAAAAGGAACACCTACACCTCCTGGCCATTTTGCACCCCCTTCATGTCCCTTTGAAGTAATTCAGCTAGACTTCATCCATATGGAGCGATGCAATAACCTGAAGTACGTTTTAGTTGTGGTTTGCGCATTCTCCCGATGGATTGAAGCCTACCCTCTCAAAGATAACACTGCTTTGTCCACTGCGAAAATCCTACTGAAGGAATACTTTCCTCGGTACGGAATGCCACGGATTGTATGGTCTGATAACGGAAGTGAGTTTGTGGGAAGTGTGATGAAGAATGTGTGTAAGGGCCTTGGAATTATTCAAAAGTTCCATAGCGCCAATCATCCTCAGTCAGCGGGTTTGGTTGAGGGTTATAATGGCACGCTCAAATTAAAGCTGGCGAAGATTCAGGCTACAACTGGTCTTTCATGGCCTGACGCTTTGCCTTTAGCTCTGTTGTCAACAAGGGCGACTGTACACTCCCGAGTAGGGCTCAGCCCCTATGAAATAGTGTTCGGCCGTCCTGCAAATGTTTGGGGGGTCCCTAGACCAAGTGTGTTCTCTGATCTTGAATACCCAATGTTGATCGATTATCTTCATGATCTGACTGCTAAACTGAGGTTAATTCACCAACAGGTCTTTGAAGCACTGCCGACGCAGACGGAGGGTCCAGGCCACCAGCTCCAGCCCGGAGACTGGGTGGTGATTCGTAATTTTGGAAGAAAAAGAAATCTCGAACCCCGCTTTACTGGACCCTACCAAGTATTACTCGCCACGAGGACTGCAGTTCGTTTGGAAGGTCGTAAGCACTGGGTGCATGCCACCCACACCAAAAAGGTGCCTATACCTTTATCAGCAGACTCGTGGGTGAGGAAAGGCATTGCTTCATCGGAAACAGAAGTTGCACAGACTTTCGTCCCTTTCAGCGACGCTCAACTTGTTGGAGAGCCCTCAGTGCAGCAGAAAGACATTGTTGAACCCTTACCATCGAAGAACTCAAGATCTGAACAATTGACTGATCAGCAGAACTCTGTCCCTCCATCGGATCAGTTGTTTGATGAACAGACACGTCCCGGGAAAACCCAATACTTTCTGCGATCCAATACCAAGGACAAATAAAAAAGCTTTTTGCTTCCCCCTTTTTGACATTCACATTACCCCATTGATACCATTCAGTCTGAACACACTCGTATGATTTTGGTTTTTGTAAATATTGTGAGTTTGTTTCCATATGTGTTTTTGCTTCCACAGCTAGGAGATTTTGTATATACTTGTAAATAAAATACCTTGCATTCGGGTGAGCCGTAGGGCCGCGCGTGTACTTCCTTCTGGTTAGTAGGTCTTGACACTAGGTCGAAGGCCGTCGGTTCCTGGGAACTCCTGGGGATTGACTACTGCTACACAGAACGAAGTGCGTCAAGAAACGTAGCGGACGGTTTTAGAGGATGCCGTTCTCTAAGCTAGTGGATTTGGAAAAAGCTCAGGCGCAAAGATTCAAGTTGCAGCAAATCACTCGTACCAAATGCTTCATGTTTCAAGTGTTCCTTTTGTTTTTAACTGTTTCTTCGCTATTGGTGGGTGGGGTGTATTACTTGATATTGCCTTCTGCCTCACCTACCCCTTCTCCCGAGCCTAAACCTACCTCTACTGTTTCTCCTCATTCCTTCCACATCCTACCTCAACACGAGCAGGCTAGACGTGCGGAATTTATGAACAATTCCTTTATTCAGCTCCTTCATCAACATCAGTTGGTGGTTAACACTACAAATTGTTGGGTGTGTGGGTTGATGCCACATACCACCGATAAGGGAATTCCGTACCTGGTCCTTCCTTATAGTTCCCAGGGTTCAGCTCGAGCATTTCAAACAATGTTTCGAAGTACACTAGATTCCTACCCCAATCGAGAGCCACGTCCTCCGCACTTTGGTCCTGGTCCGTACCACAAGCCTTTGGCTATAGCGATCGCTGATTTAGATAGGGATATCTATGAGCCGTCGCTCATCCCAGAGGAAGAGGTACGAGCCTATAGGGATCTGAGTGAGGCTGAGTATAGTGCGCTCATGGGTGAAAGACAGCTTAGAAGCTCGTCTCCAATATGGATCGTACCCCACCTTGGAAATTTCTGTCTAAAAGGTCGTGGCCGAAGATCGAGAGCATATCTTGGAGAGAGTGCTTGCTCCGAGACGTATGTCTTACCGATGCTCTCTTCCCCTGTGTTTCGGACTGCCAAGGGTACGTACTTTGCTTGTCATGATCGTGCGTATACGTGGTTGCCCTCCGACTTTGCGGGCACATGTTACATTGCAAATTTGTTGCCACCGACTTTTACAGTCGCCTCCGATTACCACAAGACTCGAATTGTGAGGGGCGTGATTAGCGAAGAGGACACTGCCGGTCAAGAGGCAGGAGACTTTTTCAAGGGTTTCTTTCCGTTTTGGGGACCTATGGTCAATAGTAGGAACCTGAGACAGTTGACCCGAGTGGTGGAATCGACAGCTAATATCACTGCCAGTGCCCTTGGCAACATTACGGCAGAACTTCAGGCGGATAGGCTCATGACGTTACAAAACTGTATGGTTTTAGTCGTTGTTTTAGCAGATCGAGGTGGAGTATGTAAGGTGATCCATTCGAGCTGCTGTATTTTCATTCCAGATAACGCTCCGACTGTCTATCAAGCCATTTCAAAGTTGCATAAGATCTCCGAGTCCATACACGTGGACGTAGGGGATTGGACGCTACTTGGGTGGTTTTGGGGCTTAATGTCGACTTGGGTTTGGAAGATTCTGATGATCATCGGGATTGTTGCAGCATTTCTGTTCACGTGTTGCCTTTGTGTGCAGTGTGGTCCTGCCTTATGTGGCCTCTATGCTACGACGTGTATAAGACGGCCGCCTGTTACCAAAGGAGCTCAGTTGGATAGAATGATGTTGCAGCAGCATCTGGATGGTCTGATGAATATCGAGTATGATTCCGACTAGGGCTTGCCTACATGAGGGCAAAAGGAGCGTCTGAGGTTCCGTGACGATCGTAAGTGATGTTTTGGACTCGCACGAATATGGTCGAGTCTGGTATCTATGAACCGCAAATGACGAGTTTAGTGGGTGTACGCGTTTTCGCTGTGCTAGCCTAAACCGTTTGTTTGTTTCGTGGGTCTTTACATCCGAGCCCACGGGTTCCATCTTAGATGCGGTATCCATTTTGTCTCTTGCCCTCAAGTAGCCAGCGAACGGACGCTGTCCGCTTCGCGACCCTGGGATTCCCAAGACTCTTGTGGAAGACACGTTTCCTTTGAAAGTGTCTTTATGATGAGGGGGATGACACTGTAAGGCAGATGGGCCCGCTCGAGGCACATCTTGCCGTGTCGCTCTATTGTCTCAGCCGTGCATCTCATTAGGCACGTCCCTTTGATGCCTGTAGCTCGTGTTTCCCGATACCACCCCTTTTACACCCTTTCCGATCTCCCCACTGTTTCTGTCTTCCTCTGCACCTGTTTCTGTTCCTTCTTCGATCTGTTTACTACCGATTGGAATGTACTAATGGTGGGAAGATGGGTTTTTACAGTTGGGAACCACCAAACGTTTCCGTACTTATGTTCCGGGCCTTGAATACATGAAAGCAACCCCTTATGGTTTTTATGATGGGAACCAAGTTGTAAACCTTTGTGTACCATGTTAACCTATGAGCCAAAACTGTATAAAAGGAGCGACCCACAGTAGCAATTTGAAGCAGGCTCCGTGAACTTACATGATTTGTACTTCTCGTGACTTCTGTGTTCCCTGCAGTAATAAACCTCTAATCTTTGACGCCGAAGGAAGTGTCCCGTGTCTCTGTCATTTGTACGCCGGAACAGGTTACCCACGAAGGTTTTAGGTGTTATCCCTGGCACTGCTGGGTCTTAGCAGAACCCAGTCCTTCAGTATGACAGGGTATATTGCGGAACAGGCGGCTGCTTGAGCACAGCAGGTCATGTAACTGCTAGTGCTGCCTGTAATTAGTAGGTCCAGGGAGGACGACAGCATTGGCATCTACTGCTCAGCTTGCTGTGATCCTGCCTGCTACAGCACAGGCATTCTCCCCAGCAGTAATGCTGCCAATGCCGGTAAGTATGGCTGTGGTGCCTACTGGACTAACTCACGCTCAGCAATTACCATGCTGGGGTGCAGCGCACAGATTCTACAGGTGACACCATGGCGCACAACAGTTGTGTTGGGCCACAGCCGCATCCAGGACATTGAGGATAGCAGCAATGCAGGGCTGCCGGATATGATACTTTGGCTATGCAACAAGTGGAAAGTCCACACTTACTTTCATTTATTCTTCCTCAAGAGCCCTTCCTCCCAAGTTCCAAATGTGCTCTTGCAGCTTCCTTGCCTCAACTCCGTCATGAGCCAGCCCCCAGCTACAATTATCCAATGGGAGGTTTAGGCTCAGGCAGTGGCAGGGTGCAGCAGACTAGGGGAATAGAATGCAATCCATAGTTTGACGATGCCTTCTTAGATTTGTGATCAACGTGATGACATCATCACTAACATGGTGATACACAATCATGCCTGCATGACTGGACAGGCATATGCGGGCCTGCCTATGAACATTTACCAGCCAGTTACCATGCAATGTATGTTATTCTTTTTATTTTGAATTGAACAATTAATATTGAGACCACCACCTGCAGGCTCAGAAATTTTAGCCCCGGCCCTGTGAAAGAAGTGCAGGTGCTGAGCACCTGAAAGCACCTGCTCAAATTAAGCACTGGCTTTAAGTATATAAACCAGAGACATCAGATTCACATAACAGTTTGTCTCTTAAAAGCTCATCCTTTGGCAGCTGTCAGTTTGTAGAACAATTCAGTGTATTGGGTGTTAGGAGATAATTTGCAAGGAGGGCTCTGAAATTTCGACTGCCTAGGGCTTAAACAACGCATTGTGAACGGAGCACATTTGGTTAGCTGTATACGTGGCGCTTACCTTTACTGAAAAATAATACCACCCATCCTGACGACATATGCCATGGGAGCTATACAGAGGGGCTGCCACTTCCCCGGCAGCACATGAGAAGGGCGGTGCTCACATCAGACATTCTCATGCCCTAATAGATCTCCCTACCATCAGAGCAGTGGTAGAGCTACAAATGGACATTTTAGGAGCCAATTGAAGCGAAAGAGAGTCAAAACAGAGAGAGATTTTTTGCCACACTGTGTGATCCTGGGTGTCATATTGACCTAAACAGGATGCCCGTTGATGCAGACATATGTGGATGCAGCTCTGGCTCTTGGTAACATTTTTCTCCAGCTCAGATGTTGCTTTTGAAATGATGTCCTTCAGGCAGCTCTTGGCATCATGTGATCAGAATGATAATTATTGTCCCAACTTTAATTTACACAATGTAGATAACCTTGCAATGCTATGTTGTGCCTTTTGTACAGTGCAATAATCACCTGAAAACAGCCAGGTCTTCAGCTTCTTGCGGAACTCGAGAAAAGTTAAGAGGCACTGATGTATTGTGTCAGGTCATTTCAGGCTATTCCGGCGATGTGAGAGAAAGAACGCCCTGCATTTCTGTCTTTGTGTATGCGGGGTACTTGAGCAAGTGAGAGCCCTGCAAATCGGAATGAATATTAACCTTATAAAGCGCAATCTTTGCCCAGAGGCGTCATGGCGTGGAGGTATCTAGTGGGGTGGTGGAAGTAGACACAGCTGTTGAGGTAAGCAGGTCTATGTTGTGTAGTGCTTTGTGTGTGTGTGTGTATGAATAGTTTGAATTGAGTGCACTTGTGAATGGGGAGCTAGTGAAGTGCTGAGGTAAGGGCAGATGTGGTGCAGTGACATAGTTTGAGGATGAGTCTTGCTACAGTGTGCTTGATACTTTGGAGCCTGTTCAGGAGCTGTTTGGTGCTCCCTCCGTAGAGTGTGCTGCTGTAGCCAAGTCTTTTAGGGACCAGGGCCTGTGTTATAATTTTCCTGGTGTTTTCAGGAACACATGAAGATTTTTCATAGAATCCTCATGAGGTGGACGCAGGTGGAGGTCACCATGATTATCTGGGCATACATGTTAACTTTGTGTTCCTATTCAGAAAAGGATGCACTGGGCCAGGGACAGACTAATTTGCATGTAGCCAGGTTCTGAGCTGGGATGGTGCAGTGAGCTAAAAAACGGTGATGGATTAAGCCCTGATCTGTTGACTGGGTAGGAGTATTCTGCTTAGTTCAGATACTCTGTCCATCACCACCCCCTTTTCTGAATCATTTTGTCCACCATAAGCGTGGAAGGGTATACTCAGACATGAGTCCCTTGCTCACTGCACCATCAGGATTCAAGCAAGCCGGGCCGAAGACGGCTGTAATGCCAGAAACCGGTCCCCGGAAGCTTGTTTCCTTTCCAGTTAAAGAATTGGCTTGGTAGTTTGGTCCACCCTGTTCCAATGATGCACTGGGCCAGGGACAGACTAGTTTGCATGTAGCCAGGTTCTGAGCTGGGATGGTGCAGAGAGCTAAAAAACGGTGATGGATCAAGCCCTGATCTGTTGACTGGGTAGGAGTGTTCTGCTTAATTCAGATACTCTGTCCATCACCACCCCCTTTTCTGAATAACTTTGTGTTCCTGGCATGTGTGTTGGGGACTAATGTGGGGCCAAGGTTTGCTGCCTACCAGGGAGAGTCCCATGTTGAGTTCATTTTGCTGAAGACCATCACTTTGAACTTGTCCGTGTTGAGCTTTGGAAAGTTGGCTCTCATCTAAGTTGCCATGGCAGACATGCATCTGACAAAGCTGTTTTTGTTTGCAGGGGGTTTGTCTGACAGGGAGAGTATCAATTAAGTGTTGCCTGCATATGAAAGTATGCTGATACCAAGTGATTTGATGAGGTCTGCCAGTAGGGTCATATAGATGTTGAATGGGGCCTGGCTAAGAGATGATCTTAGGGTGACTCTGGAGATGAGGTTCTAGGCTTCTGACTAGTGTGGTGGTAGGCTGACTCTTTGGGTTCTTCCTGTAAGGAAGGAGCTGATCCATTTAAGGGCACATCCCTGGATGACAATTTCATTAATTCTTTTAAAAAGGGCTGAGTGGGAGACTAGATGCAGAGAGGTCGAGCAAGATGAGGGCTGCTGATTCTCCTCAGTCGTAGAGCATCCTGATGTCTTTGATTGTCTTGTTGAGGGCTGTTTTGGTGCTGTGGTTGGCTCTGACGGTTGATTGTGTGGTGTCTTTCATAGTTGATTAATGCTATTGGCATGGTTAAAATACCACAGTGGTTAATAATAGTATTGCGCTCCTTTCCTCAGATTAGTTCTCCTACTAACCGACTGCCATGAGACGAGTACTCTCCAGGTTGGCAGGGACATAAAGCAGGCCCCTGCAGTGAAGGATGGCTGCAAAGTCTTCCGGGCCCCTCCAACTCTTCATGGGGGCCCCATTAAGGCCAAGACTATTGAATATCGGTGAGACATGGGTGGGTGACATCATTATATTGCGTTACACCCCTGCTGATTAGGCAATGAAAGCCTTCTTGCAATCCTGTGCCCTCTGAGGATTACCAGCCCAAGCTTTCCACAGACAGCATAATGTACCCGACGGTATGTTACTGTACTGCCAGGTAACCGTATAAAGAGCAGCAGCTCCTGCAGCTGTTCTACATCCTACATCATAGGAGCTGCAGGGTGCATTATCAAATAGGAGGAAGACAAAGATATGCTGGCAATGCATTGGAGGTATTTAATAGTTACTGGTACTGGCCTCAAACCTCAATTTGCCAGTGGTATCGGTACAATATTGATCATATGTCAACTCTACTGTTAGTCCATGCTGAGGATGAAGATATTCACTCTTAGTGCCTGCAACATTAACAACAGAGAAATAATGTTCACATTTAGAGCTGGCTTGGCAGTGTAGCTGCCGCCATACCTTACGAGATCACCAGAAAACAATGGTGAAGAAGCACTAGGACGGCCCGGGACCAGGGTTCGATTCCCGGCGCGGCAGGTTTCTGGACCAGGGTCAGCGGACTCGATAATTCTCTCGCCTCGGTGCCCACTCTGATCAGCGATCACACTCTGCAACTCTGGGCATTAGCTTGCCTCATCTTCACTAACGGCCCCACCAGACCGCCGGGGATGCCTGGTCTCACCCTGGAGATACCCATTAAGGGACCATCTCTCAGGGAAGCCAGGAAGGGTTTCGCAGCGGTCGAAGCGCCTTGGGACCCTACGGGTAAGTAGTGCGCTATATAAATGCCAATACATTTACACACACACACTACTGAGAGAGTAGTTTTGGCTCCATCCACATGTAGATTACCTTGAGTACAGGATTTGATTGGACAGAAGTTGTGCTTTTCTATCAAAAGAGTACTTATATTCAACTTCAATTGGATAACGAGAAGTTTTCCCTCACCTAGCATGGCAACTTTGTTCAAATGTAATGAATTGCTGCTGGCGGCATGCAAGGGGAAAAACCCCTCTAAATTTTCTAATGGTCTGGATGAGAGGGCTTTCCTCTAACCAGACTGCGTGAGCAAGCAGCAGTATGGCTGTTAGATCCCTCATGAGAAACTAATTGTGTGCATTAACTAGAGTGTGGATCAGACCTACCTATTCATAGATTTGAAGTTTTAGCCCATGTGGGGCTGAGGGGACACACAGGAGACGCTTCAGAAAGAAATTTTCAACAATCTGCAGCTGCTCACCACCCATATACCCCCATATTTCACTACCGTATGTAGCCGTTGCCACGGATTTAGCGTTATAAAGTTTCAACATGGCACTCGTAGGTTTTGTCCCCAGTTTCGAGGCAAAATATAAAATGGAGGCATTCACCCTGACCAATTCTCCTTTCTTTTTAACAAAATGCGGGCCCCAATTAAGTTTAGTATCAAAAAGGACCCCAAGATAGGAGAACTTTTTTGATATCAGGATTACCGCTTCATCAATTTTAAATAGAAAGTTCTTTCTCGGTTGTTGGCCTACTTGCATGACAAATGATTTGGAGTTATTAATCGTAAGATCTCTATCTGTCATGAAGGACTTAAAAGCATTTAATAGAGCTTGAAGGCCCCTTTCAGTCCTAGATATTAAAACTGCACCATCTGCATATAAAAGTACTGGAATACCCCGCCTGCCGACTCTAGGACAGTCAGCCGTCACCTTCTGTAAAACACTATCCAGATCATTGATATAAAAATTAAAAAGGAAGGGGGCCAAAACACATCCTTGACGGACTCCCTTTCTAATGTCAAAATTGTTTGTTACGCTCAGATCTTGAGAATAGCGGACATTAGCTCTGGTATTGCTGTGGAGATCTATAAGAAAATCAACAATACCACTGTCCACCCCCTTCGCCCTCATGGACTGCCACAACTTCCGTCTGTTCACACAGTCGAAAGCAGAGGATAAGTCCATGAAGGCGAGGTGGATGGTACCCCTTTGAGCCACAGTATACTTACTCAAAATTAAAAATAGGTTAAGGCATTGAGTTATTGTTGAACGACCACTGCAGAAACCATACTGGGAGATGGACATGATGTTGTTTTCCACCACCCAGTCTGGGAGTCTCTGCAGTAGTATCCTTCCTATTATTTTAACCATAGAGTCTATTAATGAAATAGGTCTGTAACAGTGTGGGCTGCATTTGTCCCCCTTTTTAAAAACCCGGGGCAATAGTAGAGACCCCCCACGATTGTGGGCAACCACTTTGCACTGCAGCATTAAATACAGACTCTAGTATAGGAGCCCAAAAGGAAGGCTCAGACTTAAATAGGTCTGGACGGATCCCATCAGGTCCGGGTGCTTTCCCATCGTTCAGTCCCATAATACCCTCAATGCATATGCACTATTCTTGGATGTTATCAAGGTTGTGTCGTTAAATTTGGTGCCTACCTGTAAATGAGTTGATATAAATAATAGAACTGGTTTACGATTTGTTTCAAAAGGTGTTAATTTAAACTATTTGTTGTTTTCTCTTTTTGTGTCTATTCCTGTGTATATATTTTTTTGTCTGTCATTTTATTGTGTGTTAATTGTTCATCGGGTATTACATGCCATGAATTATGGTGGAAGTAATGAATGTATGAATGTTGTGTATTACATTTTATGTTTTTTCACAATATGGAATACATATTCAGCTTTGAAAAAGCCCCAGGCGTGCCTGGCTTAAGGACTGAAACACGTGTTGACTGTAATTCATATGTAACACAGTGCATTTGAATTGATCAAACATGACAGTTCGGTGACACCAACAATCCTGCTATTCATTATTATGGCACAGTATAACAACCAGCCACTTTCATTAGCTTCCAAATCTTTCACAGCTGTCACCTCGCCGACATATCAATATCATGTAGCCACATAACAGATATATGTTTGAGACATTTTAAAGGAATTAATTTGATCAACGGGTGCACACAACCCCCTCCTGTATTCATTCCACTTTCCCCAGATTTTGGTCAATTTATTTAGGAAGACTCTGCGCTTGTGGCCAACCCTCTCTGCCTGCAAACACCAATCCATATCCATTGTCCATTCCTGCAGTGTCAGAGTGGACGATGCCCACCACTTCTTGACTATATGGCGTTTTGCCACCACAAAATCAAATGTCACCCAGAGACCAGTTGTGGCAGGCATGGCTCGCGGTGGGGTGGCAGGCATGGCTCGCGGTGGGGGGGCAGGCACAGGGGGTCACTGGGAGGTCACATGGGGTCACAATTGTGGGAGGGAGCATAATTAAAAATACAAAAAAATTAATAAATAACTTATCTTGCCACTGGGTCCCCAGTCTCTGCTCCTGCTTTCCTGCCTCCGACTTCAGTAACAGGAAGCAGGCAGCCAGACTCCCTCCCCAAAGCCAATCACAATGCTGCAATGATTGGTCTGAGCGCCATTACATGGCGCTCAGCCAGCGGCTGGAGGGGTGACCATGTTCTCCATGCAGGCTGTTTTGCAGCCTGTATGGAGAACGGGGAGAGAGCACTTGTTCGGTTTGAGCGGCCCGAGAGGGTGGATAAAACAGTCATTGCGCACTTAGGAGTGGGCACACCTCTCCCCCGCTGCACTGCTCCGAGAGCAGAGCAGCCCCACCCACCCACACGCCCACAGAGCAGCACAAACATAAAATGATAATAACAGTAAGGTATCATTTTATGTTTTTGCTTCTCGCACTGCTTGAAAGCAGTGGGGCGACGCTCCTCAGCTATAGCGGAGGAGCCGCCACTGCCAGAGACGATCTGGACCACTGAGGTCTGTTTCATCCTAAGCATTCAAAGGCACCACTTTGCCGATAATGTAATCGCAACTCCACATACCTCCTTCACACAGGTCAACACAGCCCCCCAATATTTCAGCTCTAGGCACTAACAGCTAATGGAAAAATATGCCTTCAGGGCCACACCCCTGGGCCATGGCGCCGAGACGGCCCACCCCATCTTAACCATCGGTTTGCAGTTTAAAAGCTGTACGACTAGGCTGCAGTAGCAGTTCTAGAGCCATGTTTTCACTTTGTTATCACAGTGGTGGCACAATTAAGTGCTGCGGTCTACTAGTGACATTTAAAACACCAGCCCAAAAAATACTTCTTACAATGCAGTATGGATTATGGAAGTTAAACAAGCCAATCAGAGTTTAGCCATTACACATACACTTCCAGGGGTCATAGCACATGCACTGGGGCCTGGTCAGCAGGGCCCAGTGCACTTCAGAGTTGAAAAACCAGCAGCAGCAGTAAAAACATGGGTGTGGGGTGATTATACGATGAGTCCTTTCCTTGCAACATGCAGAAAGTGTTAGAAGCAGCACCAACTACAAACATTGGTCCAGGTGTTTATAGTGAGGGCGGGGAGGACTATCAGGGAGCATGAGTATTGGACAGCATCTTAGTATTCGCCCTTACATTAACAAGCCTGCATTGTAGTGCCATTCTAGCTGAGATTGCACAAAAACGAAACAATAAAAAAAACACGTTTGGCCCTGATGTACGAAATGATGTTGCATTTGCAAACCTGCGATTTTAATAATCACAGGGTTAATAATTGCAAATTACTTTTTTAATAGATTACAACCTTTTTGTGATTCCGAAAAGTCTTTGCACAACTCATTCCAAATCACAATTAGGAAGGGGTGGGGGCATGAAAGGAGCATTTTTCTAAAGTGCGAATCACAATGTCAATTTCTTTACCAATGAACAGTTTATCAACACCACCTCAAAAGATATGGTAACTAATTCACAAAAGGGAAGTTGGACAGCATTCCCAGGCGGAATTATGCTAAAAGGCCTCAGAGCAGGCCGGTGTGGTCCAGGGTCCACTGCTGGATCCTTCCCATTGACTTCTCAAACAGGAGAGTTGTGTTTTTCATAGCAGCACTTATTTCACTAAGGAACATGGGCTGCTTTGCAGCAATATGTTTCCCGTTTGGGAATGCAAACCTCTGCTGTTCCTTAGAGGACACCATTCCTGTGCTTGTAGTAAACCACAGGGGGCGTAAAAACAGCAACATGCCTAATAAATATTTATTATTAGGCAGGCTTCTCTGAGACCCCTTTCAAGTGGACCTTTTGCAACGCCACCTATTAGCACATACTTCACATCGCTAAATAAAAGGCAGGTCACAGAAAGTTGCCACAAGGAGATGATGGACGGAGCGTTGACATTTTTCAGACACTCACCCCCAGTCACAGATCTGGGTTGAATCCATCATTGTTCTTGAATGATGATGGTTTCAACCCCGATCTGTGACTGGGGGTGAGAGTCTGAAAAGTTTCAGCGCTCTGTCCATCATCTCCTTGTGTTTGGCTTGTTTGCTTTAAGTTGGCAGGGTATGCCCAGATGTGGGTCTCTTGCTCACTTTGCACTGGATTCAAGCTACCCTGGCTGATGAGGGGTGTTACCCCAAAACCGGTCCCAAAATGCTTGTTTCCGGTCCAGGGAAGACATGGCTTGGCAGTTCGGGCTGGACTGTTCCCATGAGGCCCAGGGTCAAGACTGATTTGCATATAGCTGTGTCAGAACTGGGTGGGGGGGAGGAGGATGGGGGAGGGGAGGGGGGTGAAGTGAGCTAAAGAATCATGATGGATTCAACCCAGATCTGTAACTGGGGGTTAGTGTCTGAAAAGCTTCAGCGCTCTGTCCATCATCCCTTTGGGTTTGCTTTGTTCGCCCTAAGTTGGCAGAGTAGGCTCAGGCGTGGGTTCATTGCTCACTTTACCACTGGATTTAAGCTAACCTGGCTGATGAGGGCTGTTAGCCCGAAACCAATCCCAGGATGCTGGTTTCCGGTCCAGGGAAGACATGGCTTGGCAGTTTGGGCTGGACTGTTCCCATGAGGCACCGGGTCAAGACTGATTTGCATATAGCTGTGTCCGAATTATGGTGGGAAGTGAACTAAAGAATCATGATAGATTCAACCCAGATCTGTACTGGGGGTGAGTATCTGAAAAGTTTCAGCGCCCCGTCCATCATCTCCCTGTGTTTGCTTTAGTCAAAGAAAGTTGGCACACAATACCTTTTTGTACATCAGGCCCTTTGTTCCCAAAGGTATTTGTGTGTTCCTTTGGACACATAAGCTTCATCAAATTCTAAAAGCAATGTCACACAACTTTTACGCTATCACAGAACACATGCTTGATTTCAGTTCCCCACGATCAAGACAGAGTGTTCATTTCACACACTCCTGGCAAGGTACCCAACCGTACCTTACTGCGGACTATCGCTTTCACCTGAACCGCTCTTGGCTTGGCTCGTAGCCGATCCGCCAATCACCGTCCGACTTACCTGAAGGGCGAATAACTAACACAAAAGGGACAACTGTGCGTCTTCCTCTCGTGCTTCTGCAAAGGGATGAACTTGCAGCCGCCCGACACCCAAGTTCTCAGAGGCGCCCAACGAACTGGAGGATGATGCTCCGGTACTGAATGGCCTTTCAAACCCCACACCACGGGTCTGTGTACTAGGAGATGTACAGAGTCGTCCTGCACACAGGCAATGAATAGGATTAGTGGCGCGCAGCAGAGCACCGGAAGGATGGATGTTTGGCTAATACTATGTGACCTCGCGCAGGCTAATCCAAGAAGAGACACGAGTGGGCTGCTAACTGGGGGTAAAGTGTAGGAGTATGGCAGCGTTTACTGCGCTTTTCCGCCTATGAATGTGCACTTGTTCATTTTCAAGTGCATTATTGATCCCAAACTAACAGATGTCCCTACAGTGGTTTAGGACGTAGCTGTTTCCTGAATTTTTACTTGATACAGCTCATCTAAGGAAACGCTTCTTAGCGCTTCGTTTACATCAAACCTGGAATGGGCTAATTGACCATCGGGGATACTTGTTGATTGTCAGTTCACTAGGGAAAAGAAGCTAAGAAAGAAGAAGCTGTTGGGCTGCAAAGTCAAATAAACAAGCACCGAATTGCATTCATTGAACACCCCTCGGACCTCACTCTCATGGCCTTAGGACATTCTGGGCTCTTGTCCTGAAGCTCGATGATCGATTAGTCACCATAACCCTGATTTCCTTACTAATACTCTTAAGAATGTTGGTCCTCCTTAGCTATGCTTCTTTTAGCTGCTCCTTAGGTTTTCCTAACTCGCTTCTGTTCTTAAAGCTACCTTTATCACGAAATACTTGCTCCTCTCCTTCTGTAAGAAGATCAGTCTTTTCTGTCAACATGTTTCCTGCTACAGGTACCAGAACTGCAAACTCTACACTGAACTTTGCCCGCTCGCTTTCTTTCTGACTATTCGGGAAAAGTATATTGTGCACATTTTTGTATATACAAACTGGAAACCCTACAGTGATCAATCTTCAATCAGGAGATGTCAATAGGTATGAAATCCCTCATGCAAACCACATGAGGGGCAGATATTACTTGTTACCATATTTTGTGTTAAACGCTCGAATATTTTTCAGAATGTATTTATTTATTTGAAAAGTTTTATAATGTCCACACTATAGAAAAGACAAAAAACAAAAGAAATACATATATACAAACCTAAAGGGGGGGCCTAGAAGGTGAGACAGAGATGTCAGAATGGGTCATGCAGAAATGTCAAATTCGCCGTAGCCTCTGGGACAACTGGTCAGGCAAAGAAGCAGCGCCAAGTCCATGAATGTAGGGAAGTGCAGGCAGCTCAATTTAGTTGGGTAGCTCACTGGAAGCCAGAATGAGTACCTGCAAACAGTGTGAGCGACAATGTGCTCTGAAAACTAGACGAACAGCAGTGTTCTGAAGGCGCTTCATTTGTCAGGTAAGCTACTAAGGTACGACTATCTGTTCCCATTAGAGCCATTGATTCTTCCCAGGTAGGGCCATAACACAGAGATATTTTAAATGGCTACACAAACAAAGGAAGATCTTCCACACAATGTACAGGCACTGATGGCGAGACTCAGATATTGCTCACATATGGAAATCCATCAGCATTTCTGGTCCACCTTTTTCCACGCCGTGAACTGGCCCATACTATTGGGGCAGAGGGCTGGAGACCGGAGTTATAGTTAAATAAATAGAAAATCCTTGAATCATCAATTGTGATTACGTTTGAGAAATTGTTTTTCTGAATCAATCCATGCATTACTTCATAATTGAGTTGAGCTACAGTTAGATGTATACATTAAAAAGTACTAGACACAAAGATGAACCATGGGGAACTACATACCGACGTGACCTGCCCGTGTGGAGGAGGGATCTGAAGGGTAAAAGGCCACTGAACAGCTGCACACCAGCGAGTGGATGTCTGTATGTATGTAACACTTGGGACCCCTGCTACTGACCCTATGTAAACTATTTGAAAGGCTGACAGAGGTTACACGCCCATTTCAGAGCAGGTAAGAGACCACCTGGAACCAGCTGGAAGGGACACACTCAGACCATTTGGTGGAGGTTTGAACGCAAATAATACATATTTTAAATCTTTAACCGTTAACCTGTATAATGGGCATGTAGAATTATGATTCTTATTCTTGTACCATTTTGACAGAGTAAAAATCTGCGCCGGGGAGCCAAGATGGCTGCCTGAGCGGTTGCATCTTCATATGCTCCACCACATTTGACGCTCGCTAGCTCATCTGTGAGCATAGCGGGAGGACCACGGAGGGCAACGAAGCAGCAGTCTAGTTGTGGTCGCAGTCGACATGCGGCGAAATAAGCGGTGACCGGTCTTACACAGAGCCACTTCCTGTGAGGGAGAGGGAGGACCCAGTACTGCGAGTGACAATATTAGAGCCAGATTACTGGTGCTGCGATCAGTGCGCAACGGATGAGGAGAAACCACATTTTGGGCTGGGCACTTGGCAGAGGTTTGCGCCTGGGCCTGGTCATGGTGACCTAATGCCTTGGGCTCCAGGGCTGCGAACCGGCAGTTGACAGCAGGGCCAGGGCACTGCTGATGGGACTCGCTTGAAGGACCCTTGGAGACGCAAAGCACGGACATGGGGCCAGAGCACTGCTGATGGGACTCGCTTGAAGGACCCTTGGAGACGCAGAGCACGGACATGGCCCCATGAACAGCATTACAGAAGGAAATATTAGAGGTGCTGCACTAATGGAACAGTAATGGAAGGTGCTGAAGATCCCCTCCCTGTGAAAGCACAAGTAACAATCCAAGCGCCTTAGTGTTGTGGGGCTCTGCTGGGGGCATTGATTATCCCCATAAACAAAAACACCTCGAGGTGTGGCAGCAAAACCTGGGTTGAGTCTGACTGAGGACGAAGACTGCTGCAAATGTTATCTTGCCTACAGACACAGAGTTGGTGCCTGGAGGCACGGAATACACAATGGACACACCATTATTGGCAGAAGAAACAAAGCTTTGGGTGAGTCCAGTTGACTGACATTGCTCGTGACCAGAAATCAGGCTAGGCAGGTGCAGTATCAGGCAAACCACATTGAAGTCAGGCACTGTATGACAGGGGCGACAAAGATTAGCACAATGGATTGCAGGCAGCAGTCCAAAGTCATGCAAAGTGAATAGGGGTGAGCAACCCATCTGAAGCAAGAATACAACTGAGGAAGGGATTGCAATGACGGCGCAACCAGTTGGAGCGTGATGAACCTCGCCAGACGACATACAGCAAGATGCAATGACCTCTAACTCTGAACACAAGCTGTTAGCCCTTTCGCAGCGGGGGTAATTCCCCTGCTGTGCTGGGGGGCGGGGGGCGCACACAGTGCTCCCGTGCTCATGACAAGCTGAGCTCGTCATGACCACACCCGTTCCCGTGGAACGTTCAGCACAGCAGGGGAATTATCCCTGCGTGTGAGCGTTCCACGGCTCATGACGAGCTCAGCTAGTCATGAGCACCGGAGCACAGTGCCTTATGACGAGCTGAGCTCATCATGAGCACGGAGAAAGGTTAATAACGGACAACAATAAGGTTATGGCTGACAAAAATGACAGCCTGGCAGTAAGTGTCAGACTGCTGAAGTAAGATATGGCTAAAACCTGGAAACGCACATTTATTTATTTATTTATTGACATTTGTAGAGCGCGGCTAATACCCGTGGGCGTCTCGGCGCTAATTAAGGGCATAGATCAGCAACTGGGGTAAAGAGAATATACAAGGCTATTGGTCAAATAACCACGTCTTTAGCTGTTTGCGGAATATGAACAGAGAGGGACTTGCTCGAATATGTGTTCCAGAGTTTAGGGGCGGCAACCAGGAAATGCCTGTCGCCCCATGTGACTGTTCTAGTGCGAGGCACAGCCAAGAAGTTCTGATGAGAGGAACGAAGAGATCGGGTTGGAACATGATGGAGAAGATTCTGTTTGAGAAAGTGGGGACCTTGATTATTGAGTGACTTATAAACAATACACAGCGATTTGAATTTGATACGGCTGTGTATCGGGAGCCAATGGAGATCCCTAATGATGTTTGTGACTGGTGCGAACTTGGGGATCCCAGCCAGCATTCGTGCGGCTGCATTTTGGATTGACTGCATCTTATTTGTCACTCGGACTTGAGCATTTAAGAATAGAGCATTGCAATAGTCCAAGGAGGACAGGACTAGTGAACTGACCAGAGTTTCCCGGCCGTATTCGGTAGGAAAGGTAGAATTTTCCTAATCATTCTCAATTTCATATGAGCTGAAGCGGCAGTTTTGTTCGCATGTGCCATAAAGTTGAGGCCAACATCAAAGATGACGCCTAGATTTCTCACTTTGCTGGCTGGACTAGGCGGGAGACCGAAAGATGGTGGCCACCAGACAGGTGACCAGCCCGGGGAGAGGTGACCGAAGATGACCACTTCAGTTTTTTCTGAATTGAGTTTCAGACAATTCGTGGCCATCCAGTCACCTATTGCCATCATTCCTCTCGTGAATCGATTGGCCACTTCCTCACCGTCCCCTTTGATAGCCAGTACCAATTGGGTGTCGTCGGCGTAGGAGGTCAGGCTCATAACCAAATGCTTTGATGACACTTGCAAGGTCCGACACGTAGATATTAAATAGTGTCGGACTCAGGGATGAGCCTTGAGGGACCCCACACGGCAGAGACACCTTAGATGATTGGTAGGGTCCTAGAGATACTGCCTGTGATCTGTTGGCCAGAAACGATACAAGCAAGTCCAGAGCAGTTTTCTGGACCCCCAGTCTTTCGACACGGTCGACTAAGATCTTGTGGTCGACCGTGTCACATCAGAAGCGGAACAGAGAATCTCTGCTCTGGATGACACCACAGGGGGCATGTTATTATTCTCACAGAATTGAAGCAAACAAGGAAGCACCAAGAAGACAAATCATCTGAACTCGAAGACGGATCTTGGCATAACAATGTGCAGTGAGTGGGCATGCCTGAAGGCACAGAGACCCGTCAGATGGGGTTGTTTTTAGAGTGATTCATCCCAGAACTTTCCACCAAACTAAAGGTGGATCGAGCACACACCTCACCCTGACAGCAGCCCCCCCACGTGCCTCCCCCAGCAGATGATTATGATGCAATTGCACAAAGTCCAGGTATGACTCAACTGCCATTGTTGTGAGGCAACACAGGAAATCATGCTACAATGGGAACCAAATCTCATTCTACACAGACTTTGGTCCTAATACACAAAAGAAAAGTATGAGATTTGTTGAAACTAAGCTGAGGCTACAGCAACTGAATATCCTGTTGCCCCCAGCATGGCCCTGCATAAATGTAAAGGACAAGAGACTATCCTTTGAACATCCAGAAGACGCAATGGACTTTGTTGTGATGTATAACTAATGTGACACCTAAGAATGTAATCCTGTTATTCTGAATTGAAGGCGGGGTCACAATTTTGAGCACTGTTCAACTGCAAATAGGTTAGGTGACAGATATTTTTAATCTGGTAAGCGCCTAATCAATCTTTATTGGGAGAAAAATGCAACTCAACCTAACATGGGGCTGTTAGAAAGTAATATTACAATTCAGTTTGAGTGAGGGTATATGCTACATGTTAGCGTTGTGAGAAACAAGTTGGGGATGACCTGACGGGAGTGAAAGGGAACCAATGGTACTACGAGAGCTGCACGACACACTTATACATAGGGAGCTACCAAGTGGAATGACAGCCCAAAGATAATAAATTTCAACAGTATACACACATGAGATCCAATACAGTCATATCCTGGAATGTCAGGAGTATAAACAGCGTGATTAAGGATAAAGAATAGGGTCTTTATTGAGACAGAGAAACAAACAGATAGTGCCGCTGATGGAAACACACCTAATTGCTTCCAAACATAGGAAGTTGCAGTTGAAATGGGAGTAACACTGTGCAATGCTGAATACACCTAATCGGCAAGAAGAGAAGCTTTAAGGGTAGCACCTGGAGTACCACTGCAAACAAAATAAGTATTAAGTGATGAGAATGGGTGATACGTAGGGAGTGTTGGCCAATTGTGCGGGTGTCTCACTCTTCTCCTGAGTAGTGGAAATGTGCTCATTGTGCGTGTTATTAAGTGGTTAAAATGTCCTGTGTTACTGATGGGGTTTATAGCTATTTGCTGGGGGACACTTTGCTTCTAAAAGGAGCTGTTTGCTGGGGGACACTTTGCTTCTAAATACCTGCTTCCTGGTAGAACCTGTGTCCCAGGACCTCCTGCCATCCATCCGCATCTCCCCCCAGTCTCCCAGTACTCTGCCACACTCGCGCTCTCCCTGGTGGGACTTCATGTCCCTGGGAGCCTCGCGCTGAGTGCCATTGACCACAGCAGCAGGGGGAGGAGTTTCTACCGGCACAAAAGCAGCGCTGCCTTCCTGCGACGTGGGAAAGCGCGAAGGCAGCCCCCAGGCGAAGCCCGGACCAAGGGCGGGCCTGTCCTAGCCCGGAAGAGGCTGGGCTGGGCCAGAAATCTAACATCCAAATATCGGGACCAGGAACTAAGGTACGGTTGTCCAGTCCAATAACCGCTTGATTCTGTTACTATCATTGGCTAAAACCAGTGGTCTAACTACTCTTTTTTTACTTCACACAGAGAACTTGAAGGGACTAATTGTGCATAGGATTTTCCTGATTTAAATAGTATTTTCCTGATTTGTTGCTTATCATTGACATTCATACAATTTGTACAGTCTTTTGACCTAATAGTGGGTGTATTGCTTTCAAAATACTCTTATTGTTCAAAACCCTATTAGTACTGTGAAGGGGAGGCCAATCTGGTACTCTGGGGAAACGGGCGTGTGTGTGTCAAAGAAACAAATGCTAGTCCCACCTAAACCAATGTCCAGCAAACCAACATCTATAGATAAAATGCCGGAAAAAGCTTTGGGGGCAGTAGCCACTGAAATTGAGAGGACTGAGAGATGCTTGTCCCAGACTCCAAACTTAGATATTGTATCCCCTGCTCCTAGTCCCCTTCAACACTCAGGGGCATCAGTGATAGAGCTCTCTATTGCTCAGCACCAGTCTATTGAATCATCCAGCCCAGAACGACCTATGGCTACTACGCCTAAACAACAGGGGAAAAAAGGCAAATCTATTTCCAAAGTGAAAGTTACAAGAAGGAAAAAACCACTAGGCAGACCCCCTGTCAAGACAATCATAGGGGGGGGGGGGTTATAGATGAGAGTACAGAACTCAAAAGTGACCAGCCATCGTGGGTCACAAAGTTGGTGGTTGATCTCCAGATCCAAATGAGGGAAATTGTAAAGGATGAATTAAGACCTCTGCAAGACAGAATTATGGGGTTGGCCACCATTATTAATGAATGGGTCAGTGTAAGGGGAGCAATTGGTAATGCACCTGACTTGGAATCCGGGATTAACACTCAGCCTTCCTCTAGTAATATAATGGCTAACCACCACAAAGCCACCCCAGAGCACGTCCTGCCACCAAGACCCAATGGAGAAAGTAGGATACGGGAGGTGAATAGAGGCAGTGGGAAAGGCCTATCCAGTAGTATTGCTAATCCAATTCCTCTTATACTAATAACCAGAAAAAAAGTAGGAGAAATAAAATCAAATAACAAGCAGGTGGGGGGCATTGAGTCAGCAAATATAGATGATTCCAACTACCTGCCCCCCACGAGTTATAAATTTACCTCCAGCATCAACCCCATATGTTCTCATCCTCGCAGGTACTCCTGAACTCAAAAGGGGTCAACATAAATCACACCAAGAGTTAAAAAACAAATGTGTCCATGGGCTTGCAAATCATACTCCATTTAATCATGAGTATGTGGACGATATTTTATCGACTCGCAGGGTGGGTTGGATAGGCAGACGGCACCAGGATATTTATGGTGACTGCGTAGCAATTAATTTTAGAAATCCGCAGGTGACCCACAGGGTTTTAGCTACAGAGGACGGCAGGGACAAGGATGGAATTTTATTACTCCCCTTAGGTTATTTTTACCCCCCCCCCCCCCACCCGGCCCCCTTTTGTTCCATGGTGCCAAGAGTTGCAATGGAGATCTGTCCCCTTTAATGATGTGTGTCCCCGTCCATTACAACACTGGCAAAGGCAATCGAGTTTTAATATTCCTACTAGCAACAGATTCAGTTGCCTTGATGGAATTGATTGACTAAAACAGACGTCCCCCAAAACTAAGGCTCAGACCTCTCGCTGTCAATTAGAAAGTCAGTTGCAGGTTATCCCTACGATGACTGGTCGCCTGGTGGGGGGAGGGGGGTTCCACCGGAGGGAGCATGAGCGGCTCTCCTAGTTGCACCCTTCCCCATGGTGACCCGCCACAGTCCAATGACCCTAGGGACCACTCAGATGGAGGCTTGAGCTCTGGGGATGTTAGTGGGTTAGTAGAAACCGCTTTGCATTTGCCCATTTTATCTTCTCAGAATCAGATCTCCTCTACTTGTCACAAAACTAGGGTCCTAGAATGGAACATTGCTGGTCTGAAGAACAAGATAGTTGACCCAGAATGGGATTTATTCACTAGCCAATTCGAGATCTGCATGTTTCAAGAAACATGGGCAAGAGAGAAGGTCTCTAAGCAGGGTTTCGCAATTTTTAATATACCTGCCTCGTCTGGGGGTAAAGGGGGACGGTCTGGAGGCCTAAGTACTTGGGTAGGTGTCCATTTAGGCTGCAAGGCTTTACAGATCGATACAGGTTCCAATGATTTTCTGTGTGTCATACTCCAATTCCCATCCAGGATCTCTGTAGCCCTTATTAATGTATATTCTAGACCTGTGGCCTTTGGTAAGGAATCAGCCACACTGGAAGCATTATCTGTATTTTTAGGCACCATTGCTGCAAATCATATGGTGATACTAGGAGGGGACTTCAATTGCCATTTTTAACCCCTGGAGGGAATTTTATGGGACAATCTCTCTGATGAGGACACATTTTGGGCAATTCCGGAGACGAGATGCCCTCCAGTGTAAAAATGGCCCCCCTGATGATCCAGATGAATTGTCTTGTCCTTAACCATTCGTTAAGAGCTTGCAACAGCAGAACAACGTCCAAGACTTCCAACAGCTATACCTTCCATAGAAAGAACCACGGCTCTTTATTAGACTACATTATAATTGATTTAAAATCCTGGGATAGGCTGATTGACTCTAAAATTATTCCTCGGTTGGACAGTGACCACCATGCACTTGTATTGGAACTTAAACCAATGAATTTTGGGAAAGCTCCCTCCCCAGTAGAATCTAGCGATGTAAAACTGGCTCTCTCAAGTTGTAGGCAAAGAGTAAGGTGGCCTCATTTTTGCCACTCCCAAGATAAACTGAGCTCCCTGTATGAAGAATTAATCCCTGTCTTATCAGTGGCCTCAAATTTAATAGCGATGAAGGTTGATGGTCCCGTTCTGGAGAATGTGGCTAAAAATCATATCAAACTAGGAGAAATCGCACTGACTTTCTTCTATCCTAAAAAGAAAAAAACAAATTACCCAGGTAGGAAACTTAATTCCTGGTTTAATGACCAGTGCCGCATGACTAAAAGAATGCTAATAGCATCCGTCAAGGATAAGGATCACTCAAATATTAAACTAGAAAGGAAGGCATACTGTCATATGGATACTTCATTACATATATTGCGTTAAGTTAGCATGAGTGTATTACATGTTTAAACAGCCGGTTTGCCTTCGGCTTCAGTTTTGCACACGACACATACTTGTTGTTGTAGCTTTCACCCTAGAAGCGATGAGGTGGTTTATTTGAGAATAATATGTTATTTCCATGCTATCAGCTTTGCCTGGTACACTTGGTACAACTGTCTGCACACTGAGAGCTGCACACTCTAAGATTAACCTAACACAAGGTTGCTGGGAGGCCTGATCCTCGCACCACATTAGACATAACACAAATAATGTTGATGCCAACATCGTGGGCTCTACGCGGGTTTAAGATAGAGTTACACGGAATGAACGAGGACACTTGGTGCTGCGCATGAAGAGAGCTGGTAGCTGTTGATGTGAACTGCTCCTACTGACATTGAGAGGTATGGGGCCGCCCTGCTAAAGCCCGAATGAGACCTTCATATATATAAAATAATATGCTAGATAGGGTGCGCGAAATATAGGTGCTATCGATTTCTATAGTTTTTGCATTATAACATGCTAGCACCTTTTGCTTACTATGGATTAGTGACTATGCTGCTGACTCTGATTATTATAATCTGCATTTTGGTATTATACAAGATACTGCGTTTGAGAACTTTGCATTGAATAATAAATATTTCAAACTTGCATTTGTGTTCTTTGATTCTCAGTTTTGGTTTGAAATGATTATATAACGAAAGAGTGTTCATGTGTTCCACGATTCCTGAGGTATTCTAAAGATCATGTTCTGGTTTGTCTAAGACATGGTTCATTCCATAATGATCCATGAGACACTGTAGCTAGCTAGGTAAGGAGATTTCTGACACTGAGATGAGTTTTGGATCATCCTAACTCACTGAGGTTCTAGATCTCTATGCACAGTTCTGTGGGAGAACGGAAACCCTGCTACATGGCGCCCAACGGATTGGTTGGCCGTATTTCATGACACTCGAGTAGTATATCATTCAAACCTTAACACCTTCATTCCCGTTTCCGGTAAACGGTGGTGTCGGAAAAACCTACCTATTTTTGAAATAGGTCTTTTCAAGCTTGAATTTTTCTATAAACGGTTTCTTTGACTTACTACCCAGTTGTGCTACAAACTGTTCTTTGTCTCTTTACACTTCCTGTGCTAACATGGCCGTGGAAATTGCGCAGCATAGCCGAGTCGCGGTTCGCGACCACTTGCGGGCATATAATGTACCTGCGGAAGGCTTGGCTGTGGTTCTAGTGGTGAGTGCGGAACATGCGTACCCGTACGAATTGTTTTATTCCTGGGTGACATTTCCGGAAATGGACGCTAATTCGGGTGTCTATCATTCATACACTGCCTCGGCTGTACCGGCGGCTTATGCTCCGTACAGGGCACTGGAAGTACCTATCGATGCTTGGCAGCACGGAGTTTGGTTTGGTGGCGTCCTACCCCATTCTTTAACGGCTCCGAGGTTAGGTCCCTTATCCATTCCGGGCACAAATTGGCCCGCTTTGGGTGGATTTACTCCTCATCCTAATCGCACCACTTGTAGTGTAGCTGACCTGCGGCGTCTTCATGAGGTCGCGGTTGGAGTGATTAGAGCGCTTGTTCATTACATTGGTCGTAATATTCATGGCGCAGCCCCCGCAGGTGCGCAGCTTCGGGCAGAACAGGCTGGTTTGAAAATCAGTCCTGTCTTGGTGAATTCCGTTATGGGCAGAAAGCCAGACAATAAGGATGGTTTTCCTTACTGGCTTGCCGAGAAATTCGACCGGCTGGAGGCTGTGTTTCCTAATACGACTCCGAGTGAAAAACACCGGATTCTTACGCTTAGTTTACCGAAAGATTTAGCCCCGGAACTTGCTGACTGTGAGACATGGGGTAAGACTTTTGCAGCGGTTTACTCGAGGTGCTTTGGCACACCGTCAGTGTCGAACCTGTCTGCGATCCTCAAACGTGTTCAAGATGATCACGGACCTGAGTCGGCGGTTGAGTTGGGTATGCGCCTGAACGGTTCATTTGAGACAGTTTGCGGTATTATCCTTGCCAATGTAAAAGGGGATGCTGTGAACTTTCAGGTGGCCAATGGTCTGGCGTTAATTCCCGATGCCGAGAAACCCCGTCAGCTGGCAAGAATTATTGTGGCGGCTTATAAAACGGTTGGCCGCAATTCTAAGGGTGCAAAGGTTTTTCTTGAAAAAGAAAAGAAGCAGCCCCAGGGACAGTCTTCGGAAACGGGTGGACAGCCCAAGTCCAAAAAACAAAATTGGCCTAAAAAGCAGAATCAGGGTAAGCAACAACAACAACAGACACAGGTTTCTAGTCCGGCGCCTTCACAACCTGCGCAGTCGGATAGAGTTTATGAATTGCGCGATCGCGCTACGATTAAATCGCCTGAGAGATATCAGGCATCTGACCAACGCTCTCCTCGTTCCTTTCAGGACTCATCGGCTCCGTCGACCGGTGGTGGAGGGGGCGGCAGGGGCAGGGGTGGCCAGCAAGGACGTGGCCAGCCCCGCACGCGAAGTGAAGGGGATCAGCGGGACGACTCTACGCCAAAGAGACCGCAGTTTGCCAAGAAGAAAGTCGCAGCCTTAACGGCGCATCGATATGCCCCAGATAGTGAGAACGCGGCTTCGGAATCTGACGTGGGCTCTGACCTTGCTGGACAGCGCGGCGGAGATTACCATAGTGAGAGAGGCCCTCCGTCCACTGTTGAAGGTGAAAGCGACTGAGACTTTTATTGTGATTGAAACAGCTGATACACGTGTTGCTCCCCCTGAAAGACTTTTTGAAATTGTCCTGTTAATTGAAGGTGACATGCAGCGAACTGTAAAAGGGGTATTTTGGGAAAATCTTTCGGATACGTATGACATTTTGCTTTCGGAGGCTGACTGGCCCCCACCTTTTGTTCTCGCAGCTCCGTGAGGGGAGGAGGTAATCCTCCCCAGTTTCGCGCACACTGTATCGAGAGTGGAAGCGCTGCATTTTGCAGAAGAGTGGGCTCTGGCGCTTGCGCCGGCTGTGTACCGAAATCAGTGTGGCTGGGATAAATTGTCCCCTAGCCATGAGATTCCTTTACGGTCACAGCCGCAGCCACAACCCCAGTATCCCATACGGCGTGAAGCTAAAGCTTCGGTCGCTGCTATCCTTGAACAATTGGAATATCAAGGTGTAATTGAAACGTGTGTGTCACCAATGAATAATCCCCTTTTTACTGTTAACAAGCCGGACGGCTCATATCGTCTAGTTTTGGATTACCGGCATTTGAACTCGCATTGCCGTAACTGTGCAGTACAGAATACTCACGGCTCTGCCCTAGTGAATAGTCTTGAGCGTAAACGGTTCAAAACCACGCTTGACATTTCCAATGGTTTTTATGCACATAGATTAGATGGTCTAAGTTCCCAATGGACCAGTTTTACGTGCGGCGGCGTACAAAAAAAGTTTAATCGACTCCCAATGGGATATAAAAATAGTCCTGGAGTGTTTTCCGCCTGCATAGTCTCTCTTTTAGAGAGTTTCGATCCAGTTGCATGTTCATATGTGGATGATATTTATCTCACAGACGACGGGCTTTGGGTGCATCTGTGTCGAGTAAACAGCATAATTTGTAACTTTGCAGACATGGGTTACAAGTTTAACTTTGCAAAATCGCACATTGCGGAGTACACAGTGTTGTTTCTAGGTTATGAACTTAACCATGAAGGAAAGGGATTGGCTCCTCAGTTCCTGGAGAAGTGCGCGCAGTTGCGCTCTCCGACAACGCTGAAAAAATTACAGTCTTTGCTGGGTTTTTTAAATTTCGGGAGGACATACATTCCGGAATATGCCCAGCGTATCAAGCCTTTATATGCCTTGGTACAACCATCTTTTTCCAAATCATGCTGGCTGCCTGAGCATTCAGCCATTCTGCAGTCCTTGCAGGCTGATATGCTAGCTTCTGACTACTTACAGACTCGTGATAACCAGACCAACCTGGTGATAAGAATTATCCCTGGGACGGTGGGTTTCACGTACCTGACTTTTAATGAAGGGGATACTGTACCTATTGCTTACAAGTCACACTTGTACACTTCGGCTGAACTGCGTTTTTCCACTGTGGAGAAAGTTTTAACGGCTGTGCAGATGGCAATTCTTAAGGAACGTGCCCTGTCGCAGGGAAAGCGCATGTTGGTTGTCACCCCGTGTCCAGCCTTGGAGGCGGTCACGAAAGCCAGTGTACCGAATTCTAAAGCTTTGCACCCTCGGTGGATTCAGTGGGCTACATCCTTGACATCTCAGGATGTCACGTTTATTTTTGACGCCGCTTTACGGTCGCAGGAGTATTTACAGTATGAATTTGTTCATCCTGCTCCTTTAGCAATGCGGCCGTTGGAGGATTTCCATTGTATCATTTACACGGATGGTTCGGCGCAGGTTGCGCATGGCTCTAAACACGCCTACGTTTCCGCTTGCGCCATTGTGGTCGGTGCCATGGTGAACGATGAGTTCAAGTCCAGTGTTGTGCACACGCAAACGCTAGGGGACTGCACCGCACAGTTGGCAGAGCTTCGTGCTCTTATGCTTGCATTGGAGTACGCTGATCCTTGTGTGACGACTTTAATCGTAAGTGATTCTTACTACTGTGTCCAGTCTTACAATGAGAACTTGTTCTTTTGGATTCAGAATGATTTTCGTGATTCCAAGGGTAGCACAATAAAACATAAAATGATCTGGGTCCGAGTGGCGGAACTTAAAGAGAAACTGCCGCTCGTGTTTGTGATTCATACTCTCGGCCACCAGCGCGTGGGGGTCCACGCTGTTGGCAACTCGCTTGCTGATGAAGCAGCGAAGTCAGCGGTATCAAAATACTTAGTTGCAGCGGTCACGAGGTCCAAAAGCAAAATAGATGATGACATCTTGGCGGCTGTTGCTGCCACGGAGAAGGGAGGTAAATATCCTGCGGGGTTCCCTTCGAAGTACACATACCACTTAAGTCCCGATAAGGTTCCTTATGTGAAAATTCCTGAAGTTGGAGAGCGTCTAGTTCCCAACTCGGATCGCAGAGCTTCTCTGATTACAGCGGCTCATGAAGGTGTGGCGTCTGCGCATGCGGGCGTCTCAGCCACTGTATCTCAGCTACAACAGAGGTTCTGGTGGCGGGGGCTGTACAAACAGACGCGCGATTATGTCCTTATGTGTGACATTTGTCAGCAGATCAAGCCTTCTACTGCTGCGCGTCCGCCTCAGACACAGTTGTACATCTCTAATAAACCACTTGGTTGTGTTTATTTGGATCACTGCGGTCCTTTTTCTTCTGATACTGCGTATAAATACATCTTAGTAGCAGTTGACTCATGCACACGCTTTGTATGGGTATGGCCGCATCGAAGCGCTGATTCGCGAACTGTCATTAAGGATTTGCGTGTCTTTGTGGGAATCTTTGCTTGTGGTACTTTCCATTCGGACCAGGGTCCGGCTTTCGCCTCTAAGGCGTATAAGGATGCTATGGTTTCGTTGGGAGTACAGGTGAAGTTTTCAAGCCCCTACAGGCCTGAGGGCAATTCTGTAGTAGAAAGAATGAACCGCGACTTAAAGCAATCTTTGACAGCCCGTGTTATAGGCACTGGTAGAAACTGGCTGACCCACCTCTATGGCGTGCAGCGTGCGCTTAATAATCTCCCTAGAAGGTCTCTGGGTGGGCAGACCCCATACGAAATGCTCTTTGGTATCAAGATGTATGTACCTGACCTTGATGGGCCGGACTACAAGGCCCAGGCCGGGGCCTTTGACGTAGATGAACATTGCAATGTTTTACAGAATCTACAAAAGACCAGAGACAGTCTTGCAAAGGAACACTTGCCCTCCACGTCGGATGATGCGTTGCAGATCCCGGTAGTTGGCTGGCTACCCCAAGTTGGAGAACTGGTTCGAGAGAAGATCGATAACAAGAAAGAGTTTGGTCCCTCATATCGAGCACCAGTCCGAGTACTTGGAGTGAAGGGCACAAGAACAGTCATTTTACCACCACTTCCAGGTCGTAAAGAAAACAGATTTATTTCTATTGACAATGTCAAGACACACAGGGTGGCCGATTCTTCATAGCATGACACCGGCTGTATCCTGTCCTTCCATGGTGAGGCACTCTGTGCTGGCTATTACATCTGGTGCAGATCAGGAGGTGTCCCTCGAGATGCCTGCCATGACTAGTCCTTTATTAAATACTATTCCTGTTACTAACATTGATGAGGTGACCTATGCAGATCCTGCTGATTTATCCATGTCCGATTTACAAGCTCGTTTGGCTAACCAATCCAGATTCTCTTTTGACTCTGATTCGGAACTTTCAAAGAAACCATCGACTATTGCAAAATATGCCACGTTGTTTAAAAAACATTTTTTAATTCCACCTTGGACATACATTTGGCTGATACTATTTTTATTTCATCTTTTTATGTCGATTGGTTTTGTGTTTTACTTTTTCAGACTGATCGATGGCCATTATGTGAAAGAAAGAACAGGAATTCGGTACCTTAATGGAACATTGGCCCCTCTGTCCTCCTCACATTCAGTACACAGACTAAAGAGAGACTTACATTCAGTACAGATTACTGCTTGGCCAGTCCTTGATGGGATTGTGTGGGATGCGGTTAGGTTTCAGATACATGGCCCCACAGAAGTTATTAATGTTCCTAATGTGCTTAGAGTAAACATGGGAGATGTGATTAAGCAAAATGTTCGTTCTGATGACTGGGATCTTCAGGCTGTAGAAGCATTGTTCTCTGATTTGAAATATTATGCGGCCTTTGATGCTGAGGATTTGTACTTAGATTCTGTCAATTATGGTGATTTGTTTTGTTATCAACATTATGGGAATAATTTCTTACACAAGACAGGTTCCAGGAGGGTTCCTGTGAATTACACTCAGTGGGAACATTGCCCTACTCCCTTACAGGGGAGCTCAAGTACATTTCTGGGAAAATACTCTTATTTTACAGATTTTAATCAATCAAATCCTGAATCGTTTTATTTTAAAGTGAACCAGAAATTCATGCCCAAAGTTAGACTTACAGATACAAAATTGCTGTATTCAAAGTCCTTTTTAGATAGGTTATCTGTGGATGGCTATGAGTTATGGAAGGATGCTATTGACCTTAAATCGGTTTGGGGTACCAAAGATTGGCAGGTACAAGGCACTGAGGCTTTGCATCGTGCATGTCTCATCCCGAATCACATGTTGTTTTTAAATTCTACTGTTTCTCAAACAACGTGTTTTGGATTGGCTACATCTAAAAAATTAAATACCCCTACTATCCCTGACTTAGAAGAATATTCAGGTTGGAGTAATTTCACTACAATATCCATCAATGGGATACAAGCACTTTTGCAGAATTCCTCCTTTAATATTTCCCGTTTTGATCCGGAGGGATGGCTTTTGTGGCAAAGAAGCACTGATGCTTGCCAACGTAGGTTTTTGGGTTTATCTGAAGGTTTTACGCACATCAGGTCAGATCCCAGGTTTGACACAGATCACACTGTCACCACTTATTCGGTTGGTAAATTGTGTCAGAACTGGTTACAACATTCCACTTTGGCTGCTGTTAAACTGCATCTGTCCCAGTTGAATGAGAATATAGAGCTAAATGATTTTATAAAAGGCCCGACTAGGGGTAGATCTAAACGCTTTATTTATGCTGTATACAATGAAATTTGGAAATTTTCACAGGTTGAGGCAGCTAAACGCCTGAGAGCGATTGATCAAGCAAATTTAGAAAAAGTGCTAGCTGTAGTAGATAACAGTATTAACATGCTTTCTTCCAGGATTTACACATTGGATAATATTGTTTCTTCTGTTGTTGATATTGTACATGATGAAGTGTCCACGTTATACCATGGTCAAAATCAATTGCGTTCTGTAATGCAGTTTGCTTGGACTCTACAGACAATTAAGGCAGGTCGAGTTCCCTGGAACTCGTTAAACGTTTCATCTCTTTTCGCCCCTTTTAATCTTACTGAAAAACAGCGCATGCTTTCAATGCGTGATGCATCATTTTCTATGTTACATATTGAGAAGCTTGAATCCTTGCCTTTCTCTGTTGCTGAAACAACTACTGCCACGTGGCTGATTCATAGTTTAATTACATTACCATTTCCTTTATATAAATTTACTAACTGTATGCGGTATATTGCTATAGGACGATATGAACCACTAGGCAATGCTTTCTTACACGAGGCATGGTCGTTACCATACACATACAGATGTCTGAAGGATGGAAAAGAAGTGAATCTTAATGGTGAGGATTGCACACAGTCACCTGACCAGTCATTAATATGCAGACACATTCAGTTACACGGTTCCTGTAATCAGGACCGCCCAAATTTAGCATGTGTTTTAAAAGGCACACCAGTTCCAGCAGTAGTTCCCACGTTCACATTATTAGCTAATGGTAGTTATTTACTTTTAAACAACGAGTTGTGTTGTGGTTTATTAATTGGTGTGGCTTATGTGGTAACTGTATCAGAGCGTGTGGTGTGCTGCAAGAATGTTCTATACCCACCCACGCATGGGTCTTCAGATGTCTCCATCTGGCCACGAATTCCAACCTTGGAAGCAAAATTCAATGGTTTAAGCAGAATAAGGGCCCTTTTGTCTCAAAAACAAGTGACCCTGAGTTCGGCCCGGGAAACTTATGTCCTTCACATAGCTAACACCCGCACAGAGGTGCAGGCGCTTTTAAATACTGATTTGCCGTTTCATTTCTGTGAACTGGTGCACCAGATTTTTAATGCTTCTTCAACGACTGGACTTGCACATTTTTTTAAGTTAGTAAGCAGTGGCCTCGTGACTACGTTTGAAAAAGTTTTTGGTATCATTCCCACGTTTTTCCACACTATTTTTTCGAGTCTGTTTGGTGGACTACCTGTGTTGCTGGCTATAGCAGCAGGCATTCTGTTGGTGTTTTTCTTCATAAAACATGGATGCCCATCCTGCGCAAGACGCCGTTCAACGCCTCCTGACACTGTGCCGTAATCGGATGCTCAATTACTATGGAACATTGCCGCTTGCAGCGTTAAGCACGGCCTATAGATTGTCATTTCGGTTCACCGACTTCACGTGTGTCCAACCTGTGTTTCACTGCCTGAGCTGCGAGTTCGATTGGGCCATTGATTTGTGCCTATGCTTGAGGACTGCTCCTGACGTCGATTTTGATCAACTAATGCGTCCAGTGGTGGCTCACGAGCTGATCTGTTCTGGCGAGAGAGTTATGGCCTTGGCAGCGATAAATGGAGTTCTGGGCCAATGGGAGATCTCTGCAGCGGCGGATGCCTTTCTGACACACAGCGATCTGGTGAACCCACCGAGTTGTCCTCTGACGTTACAGGAGGATCCGATGCTGGAGGAGCACGTATGTTCTTTCCCATTGCTAAATTGGATTGCTGAACTATTTTCGGATGATGGCAGTGATTTCATGCTGGAGGCTGTGGCAACTTTCTTTGCATATACTTTCCAATAGTGAGATGCCTGGGAGGAATGCTTTGTTGTGAAATATGACTTTCCCCTCGCTGGAATGGAGGGATGAACTATGTTCAGCTGATGGAGAGTACAATCATGTGATGTCACTGGGGATAACGTCAATGTGGCACATGACTTTGGAAATCGGATACGTGCCTGGTTTTTTCTCTTACAAACATTTGAATTGATGAAACCTGGTCCTACGTTTCATATTTTTGAGACCTGATGGTTGACTTTTGGTTCAAAAGTTTTGTTTTTATTTTTTAGATTTGAGGCCACTGTAGGCATTCATACATATTCATTCATACATATTTTTAGCTTATTTTAGCTCAAGATTATTGAACTTTGCTTTCAATTGTTGTGTCTGATTTAGTATTGCCTTTTCCCTTATGTTTGACGGTGCTCGGACCAATGGGGGGGTGTCATATGGATACTTCATTACATATATTGCGTTAAGTTAGCATGAGTGTATTACATGTTTAAACAGCCGGTTTGCCTTCGGCTTCAGTTTTGCACACGACACATACTTGTTGTTGTAGCTTTCACCCTAGAAGCGATGAGGTGGTTTATTTGAGAATAATATGTTATTTCCATGCTATCAGCTTTGCCTGGTACACTTGGTACAACTGTCTGCACACTGAGAGCTGCACACTCTAAGATTAACCTAACACAAGGTTGCTGGGAGGCCTGATCCTCGCACCACATTAGACATAACACAAATAATGTTGATGCCAACATCTTGGGCTCTACGCGGGTTTAAGATAGAGTTACACGGAATGAACGAGGACACTTGGTGCTGCGCATGAAGAGAGCTGGTAGCTGTTGATGTGAACTGCTCCTACTGACATTGAGAGGTATGGGGCCGCCCTGCTAAAGCCCGAATGAGACCTTCATATATATAAAATAATATGCTAGATAGGGTGCGCGAAATATAGGTGCTATCGATTTCTATAGTTTTTGCATTATAACATGCTAGCACCTTTTGCTTACTATGGATTAGTGACTATGCTGCTGACTCTGATTATTATAATCTGCATTTTGGTATTATACAAGATACTGCGTTTGAGAACTTTGCATTGAATAATAAATATTTCAAACTTGCATTTGTGTTCTTTGATTCTCAGTTTTGGTTTGAAATGATTATATAACGAAAGAGTGTTCATGTGTTCCACGATTCCTGAGGTATTCTAAAGATCATGTTCTGGTTTGTCTAAGACATGGTTCATTCCATAATGATCCATGAGACACTGTAGCTAGCTAGGTAAGGAGATTTCTGACACTGAGATGAGTTTTGGATCATCCTAACTCACTGAGGTTCTAGATCTCTATGCACAGTTCTGTGGGAGAACGGAAACCCTGCTACAATACAAGGCGGCTATCAATGGTGCAAAAAAGGAGTGGGAACATGAAAGGTGGGATGCACTGAGAACTGCCCTTGGGGATAGGGACATGAGGACTTTCTGGGGGATTGTCAACTCTGACAGCCCTGGACCTAAAACATCGGTAGACCCGAACTTGGATGAAGAGGTGTGGCGGGAATACTTTGAATCCCTCTATTCCAAGGAAGCCTCGCTGACTGGTGTGCCACCAGCAAGATGCTACCCGGGGGCAGTTTCTTCCGCCTAATCTGTTTCCAGTGGTCATACCTATGACAGCAGCCTTACATCTAGCATAAGCCTGGATGAAATTAAGGGAGCGTTAGCAAAAATAACCCCTGGTAAAGCCCCTGGCTTGGACAATATCCCTGGGGATCTTTTCTGCAGCGTGCCAGCTGTTTGGGCCCCGTACTTTTGGGTTTTATTTAATGCTATATTGCAGGGTATGAGGATCCCATCTAGCTGGCTGGGTGCGGAAATAGTTCCTATTTTTAAAAAAGGCTCCTGCTCTTGCCAACAAATTACAGGCCAATTAGCCTGATTAACATCTCCCCAAAAATGTTTGCGCGTATCCTGCTACTCAGGCTACAAAATTGGATGGAAGAACAGAAGATCTTGTCTAAGCATGGGCGAATTTTGCGAATCTCGCGCTCGCGAATTTTGCGGATTTGCGAACTCGCAATCCGCAAAATCCGCGAATTCCCGCGAATTTGCGGATTTTTTTTTTTTGTGTTCGCGCGTGTTTCTGCCAGTTCGCGAGGGTTTTTACAATTTCGCAATTTGCGAACTTACCTGTCGGGTCGCAAGTTTTGCGAACTTGTTGTTTCTACGTGTCCAGCCTGTTTGGGACACTCTTCTTCATCACTGCCACTCTCTGTCACCACTGCCACTCTCTGACTACTCATGCCACCCTCTGGCCCACCCATGCCACCCTCTGTTTCATCACCACACCCTCTGGTTGTCCAGTGTACATTATTTTCGGCAAAGCAAAGCACACCTTCCCTGCCTCAAGTGACCTGAATTAATTTGGGGCTGATTAATGTGTCACAGAATATTTTTTTAGCTGGCACCTGCTTCCTTAGTGCGCCCTGATTAGTGATCTTTTGCACTTGCTAAGTGCTTTCATTGTTGCAAAATTAGTTACAACACCTGCCCTGCCCCAACTGACAATAATGAATTAGGGGCTGATTAATGGATTTTAACTTCCAGCCTGGCTCCTGCTTGTCTCCCTTAGCTGTAATTCAGGACCTTTGTGGCATATGTGTAACTATTCTGAGGTTCAGAGCAGGGTCACATAATAGTTGCAACTGGCAACTGAACTCTGGAGGGGCCCCTCAGGAAGCACTACAGGAAATGGCTACTAATGATGAGCCTGAACTTTTGAACCTGGTAAGTAGTTTCAGTTTTGCTAAGATCGTATTTCTGCAATTTAGCACTTACTCGCGGGGTGCGAAGTTGTACTCGCAAGCCGCGAACTCACGCGAACAGTGCGAGCAAGCCATAAAATCCGCTGCTCGCGGATTTGCGGATTTTGCGGGAGATTCGCAGATCTCGCGGATTGCGAATTTACCGAAAATCCGCAAAATCCGCGAGCGAAACGGATTTTCCGCCCATGCTTAATCTTGTCACCTTTACAGGCCGGATTCAGGGAAAAACTATCTACCCTGGATCAAGTACTCAGATTACAGCTGTTGTACTGGAAAACCGTGTGCCTGGAGGGTGGCAGTCTCTTCCTAGTATTCGTGGACCTGAGGTCAGCATTCGATATGGTCCCAAGGGAAAAACTGTGGACCGTCCTCCATGAGTTGGGGGTTCCGGAATATCTAACCCACCTCATCAGAAGGCTTCATGAGGACAATTTCGCGCAAATTAGGTTTGCCAAGGCTGGTGAGCTAACTGCTCCCATCCCGATCAAGCGTGGTGTCCGCCAGGGATGTGTCCTCGCCCCCACTCTCTTTAGTTTATACATTAATGGTCTAGTAGATTCTCTCTTGGTCGAAAAAGACCTGGATGCACCCAAGTTGGCCTCTCGACTGATTCCAGCAATGATGTTTGCTGATGATACTCTTTTAGTATCCAAATCTCCCATGGGGCTACAGAGGATTGTGAACAAGTTTGAAGTTTTCTGTAAAGAAAGAGGGTTAGAAATTAACCTCCAGAAAATCAAATGTATGGCGTTTAATGGCTCCAAGAGCACACGGTCCAACCCCCTACTTTACGGCAAACCCTTTGAAAGAGTGTCCTCTTTTTTTATTTGGGGATCACCATCACAGACAAAATGGATAGGGAGGAACACATCAAAAAATCATCTCTAAAACTGGCCCAATTCTGGTGGGATCATGAAGGTCTTCTGTAAGTACAATCTGAAACCAGTCAGCCCAGCTATAGAAATATACAAGATGCAAGCCCGAGGAGGGGTACTCTACGGGGCCAAACTCTGGGGCCATTCTCGCCCGAGAACTTACCACAGGTAAAGAATAACTTTTTAAGGCATTTGTTGAATCTCCCACAGAGCACCACGTTAACTCCTCTCCGCCTAGACTTGGGGCTTATGGCAATATCAGAAGTACTGACACTCGAACCTTTAATGTACTGGTGCCGTTTGTGGGTAACCCAAGAACTCTTGCCGTATAGAGAAGAACTTTTAGAGGTAATGAACCTCCGTGGGGCTGTTAACTTGCGGTGGTTAGCTTACATTAAACAAACGTTTACCTGCATGGGGCTAAGGGAATTTTGGGTTGACCCTGAGCTTGCCTGCCCCACAATATCTAGGAAACAATTAAAGATCTGTTTTGAGGAGCACAAAATGGCCCAGCTTCATAGCAATTCACAAATGGGCAAGTTAACCTCAACATTCCTTTTCAACTCTTCCTTTTCAACCTCTCTGTCATGTTCAACATCTTCTCTTACCCCACCCTCATCCAACGAATCCATAAGACTGGAATAGACAAATTCAAACTCCGATGGATCAGATCCTTCATCACAGGTCACACAAGTTTTGTCAGCCTGGCCCCATACACCTCTTCTGCTTTCAACCTGATTTGCAGCATCTCCCATGTCGCATTGCTGAGCCTCAAGCTCTTGAATGTCTATATGGGCCCACTCACCAACACTGCCCGAGCCCATGAACTCAACATCATCTCATTAGCTGATGACACCCAGCTCATCCTCTCCCTCTCTGATGCCACCTCTAAATACCAGGTGAAGTTCATCAACTGCATGTCCAAAGTCGTGAACTGTATGACGACCAACTGCTTGAAGCTCAACTCCAAATTGGGTACTCTTTGACAATGACACCACTCTCTGGTCCTCGGCCTGCTGAACCCCCAAATTAGGACTTACACCATTCCCGGTGAACTAAACCAGGGCCCTAGGTATCATGTTTCACAGTCAAATCTTGATAACCAGCCAGGTTAAAGCAGTCCTCTTCTCCTGCTTCCACTCCCTCAAGCTCCTCAGAAAAATCTTAAGATGGCTTCCGCTTAGCACTCGTAGAATCATCACCTAAGCCCTGATCACTCTTTAGTTGTAGGGACTGACATATAGTTATATATAGTTGTAGGGACTGACATAACGCGGTCAGCGTATGGTGGGTTCGTCCTGTTTTTAATTTTGTAATTATTTCTCACTGGTTTTTGGGCTATTTTAAATCACACATCTAAATCAACTGCCGCTTTACCACACGACTTAAACTTGGAGCGGACCCGCCTGAAGATTAGCGTTCTAGTTGTTTCAATCCTTTACGTTTTCCTCCCTCACTTCCTATATTATTGCGGATGTAGCGACTGTGCCGGTGTTGTAGGGACTGACATAACGCTGTCAGCGTATGGTGGGCTCGTCCTGTTTTTAACTTCGTAATTGTTTCTTACTGCTTTTATGGGCTATTTTAAATCACACATCTAATCAACTGCCGCTTTACCACACAACTTAAACGCTAATGCGGTGCACGTCCTTGGAGCGGACCCGCTTGAAGATTAGCGTTCTAGTTGTTTGAATCCTTTAGGTTTCCCTCCCTCACTTCCTATATTAAAGCGGATGCAGCGACCGACCAGCGGGCCCGCCAAAGGCAAGCCTGTCTGCACTCGTCGGCACCCAAAACGCACCCAAGTATCATACTCACATAAGCAACTACTAAGTTTCAATTCAGGCAAATGCGTATCACAAACTATTGCTGAACTCAACTTCTCCAGTGCCTTTGCGTTGCAATCTGTGTGGATGAGTGGCATCTCCCTCAACCACCACAAATACTGTTGAACGAAAAATCACCAGCATAAGTAACACTAATTCATGGCATGAGAATAATAGCTCTTGTGAAGCGGCACAGAGTTCTGCACCCACAAATAAAAACCTTAAACCTATTAAGTGCATTTTGCTTAACACAAGGTCTATGGTGAAACACAAATTCCAATTAGAATGTCTGATACAAGAAGAGGACCCGGATATGGGTTTTTTTACTGAAAAATGGGCAAATGAAAATAGTGACCCTGACTGGCATCTAGCAATTCCAGCTGGATATGTCGTCGCTAACTCTGATAGAATGGGGGCAAAGGGTGGAGGAATTGCCATAATTAATCGCTCTTATTATACAGCCAGATTCACCCAAGAGTCTATATCAGACGCCGAAGCAATGTCTTTTAGTATAAAACCCAACAACGCAGAAGTATTTCCAGGTCTATTAATTTATAAAGCCACCTGGCCCTAGATCTTCTTTCTTGATCTCCCCCACACCTATCTGGAGTCATGTCTACATACAGATTCCTTTACCATACTAGGTGATTTTAACTTCCATCTGGAAGATAATAACTCTGATACTGCATGTCTATTAGGCAAATTAGCCAGTTTTGAACTAAATCAAATTGTCGATAAGTCCACACATATAGCAGGGCACACACCAGATGGTATCTGCACCAATTACTCTCGCATAGAGGTTAAGAATGTCTGCCCTTTGCCTTGGTCGGACCATTCTGCGTTGCATTTAAAGATCACGCTAGTAACATCTAATAGTGGACGGAGCTTTCGACCTCTGACTGATACATATCGTGCCTGGAAGTCAGTAAGTAAAACTGACTTTGTGTCAGCACTTAGCGACAGGCCTGCAATCTCTACTGACGCTAATCAAGCTACCACAGACTTTCACCACTGGTTAAATAGAGCTGCAAACAAGGTTGCACCTGAAATGATTATGCAACCTTGACATAAAAAAGTCTCGTCTCCTTGGTACTCTGCAGATCTTAAGCTAGTAAAAATTACATTCAGGCAAGGAAGTATATTGTGCTGCCCTTGAAGAATATAAAGTCGCAATCATACAGGCCAAAACTGCCTATTATACTACCAAAATCCAAGAAGTAAGTATGGGCGGAAAATCCGTTCCGCTCGCGGATTTTGCATATTTTCGGGAAATTCGCAATCCGCGAGATTCGCGAATCTCCCGCAAAATCCGCAAATCCGCGAGCAGCGGATTTTGCTCGCACTGCTCGCACTGTTCGCGTGAGTTCGCGCCCCGCGAATAAGTGCAAAATTGCAGAAATACGATCTTAGCAAAACTGAAAGTAACTACTTACCAGGTTCAAAAGTTCAGGCTCATCATTAGTAGCCATTTCCTGTAGTGCTTCCTGAGGGGCCCCTCCAGAGTTCAGTTGCCAGTTGAAACTATTATGTGACCCTGCTCTGAACCTCAGAATAGTTACACATATGCCACAAAGGTCCTGAATTACAGCTAAGGGAGACAAGCAGGAGCCAGGCTGGAAGTTAAAATCCATTAATCAGCCCCTAATTCATTATTGTCAGTTGGGGCAGGGCAGGTGTTGTAACTAATTTTGCAACAATGAAAGCACTTAGCAAGTGCAAAAGATCACTAATCAGGGCGCACTAAGGAAGCAGGTGCCAGCTAAAAAAATATTCTGTGACACATTAATCAGCCCCAAATTAATTCAGGTCACTTGAGGCAGGGAAGGTGTGCTTTGCTTTGCCGAAAATAATGTACACTGGACAACCAGAGGGTGTGGTGATGAAACAGAGGGTGGCATGGGTGGGCCAGAGGGTGGCATGAGTAGTCAGAGAGTGGCAGTGGTGACAGAGAGTGGCAGTGATGAAGAAGAGTGTCCCAAACAGGCTGGACCTGTAGAAACAACAAGTTCGCAAAACTTGCGACCCGACAGGTAAGTTCGCAAATTGCGAAATTGTAAAAACCCTCGCGAACTGGCAGAAACACGGGCGAACACAAAAAAAAAAAAAAATCCGCAAATTCGCGGGAATTCGCGGATTTTGCGGATTGCGAATCCGCAAATCCGCAAAATTCGCGAACGCGAGATCCGCAAAATTCGCCCATGCTTACCAAGAAGCCACTAATTCTCCAAAAGAACTATTTCAAACAGTTTCTGCGCTGTTGAAGTGTCCGCTGGATGTAACTTTCACACCAGACCAAAAATGTGCTGTTTTTTTTCAAAGCAAGGTTCAATCTGTATATAACAGCCTTTTAAAATCAGCTAAGGATGCAGTGGGAAACGTTTCAGCTCAGTCTGAGCATAAGGTAGAGCACTGCGGCCTACCACAATTTCCATTATTGGCAGAGGAGAAAGTGGCGGACCTGTTGTTAAATATCAAATCAGGTTCTCCCCTGTACCCCTGCCCGCAGTATATACTACATCTGGCCCCAGAGGAGATAAGCATTTCATTATCTCCTCTCCATACTAATATAATAAAGAGAGAGCCCAAACCGTTGAGGCGGGTAATCTCAGGAACCACAGACCAATTACAACACCCAATACAGCTATGGAAAGGGCAGTTGCAGCAGAAGGACATAGGCTATGCAGACGCCCACCATATACATTTAAAAGGTAAAAGAACCGTGCCGGCAAAGTAGTCCCTTGTGGGCGTGTCTGCGTTGTGCTGTGGGCGTGTGCTGGGGCGTGACAAACGCTGGGGGCGTGTGGTACGTTTCGCCCTTCATGCCATGTCTCATATTGTGTGCTAATCCCACCCTGCTCCCTTTAAATAGCCCTGCACCCCATAATCATAACCCACCCTTACTCCTTAAAATATCCCAACACCCTTAAACACTAACCCATCTTAACCCTATAAATATACCCTGTACCCCAAAACCCAAACCTATCCCTAAACCCTAAAAATACCCCTGTACCCCAAAACCCAAACCTATCCCTGAACCCTATAAATACCCCGTACCTCAAAACCCAAACCTACCCCTGAACCCTAAAAATACCCCTGTACCCCAAAACCCAAACCTAGCCCTGAACCCTAAAAATACCACTGTACCCAAAAACCCATACCTACCCCTGAACCCTAAAATACCCCTGTACCCCAAAACTAAGCCCTGAACCCTTAAAATACCCCTGTACCCCAAAACCCAAACCTACCCCTGAACCCTAAAAATACCCCTGTACCCCAAAACCCAAACCTTTGCCTTAACCCTAAAAATAACCCTGTACCCCAAAACCCAAACCTACCCCTGAACCCTAAAATACCCCTGTACCCCAAAACCCAAACCTAGCCCTGAACCCTAAAAATACCCCTGTACCCCAAAAACCAAACCTAGCCCTGAACCCTTAAAATAACCCTGTACCCCAAAACCCAAACCTACCCCTGAACCCTAAAAATACCCCTATACCCCAAAACCCTAACCTAGCCCTGAACTCTAAAAATACCCCTGTAACCCAAAACCCATACCTATCCCTAAACCCTAAAACTACCCCTGTATCCCCTGTAACCCAAAACTATATCTGAACCCTTAAAATACCTAAACACCCCAAAACATATACCTCAGTACCCCAAAACATATACCCCTATACCCATACTTACCTTATCCAAACATTTAAAAAAACATGCTTTTACCATTCATGCATTCACAACGAATTTCGTTGTAAATGTATGCATGGTAAAAGCATATAAAATGTAATGCCATACGTTATAATGGCATTGCGGAGTCATGGTACTTTCGTAATGAAAGTATGCGGAGTGATGGTATGTGGAACGAACGTTGCGGAATAATGGGTGTTTACCCTCCCCCGGTAAGTACATTGGTGGCACAGCGGCCCACATCTCCAGCAACATACTCATATTTTTTCACCACTCATTTGAAAAATGCACAGGTCTCTCTCATTGATGGCCAGCACCGACATACACTTTTAGACACACCTCCCGCCGCAAGTTCTAGAATTGCGAACTTTAGAGCTGGCGAGCTACGTTCGAATCTCGGCATCAGCTCAAGATCCTGTGATTCCAGGCAAATCCCTTTGTCTCCCCGTGCCTATCACAAATGAATGTGTTCTTCTGTAATGTAAATTGTGCTCATGCCATGTTGTCAAGTTCGCGCTATATATTATTGCAAGGAAAAACGAAGTCTCCCCGTGCCTATCACAAATTAATGTGTTCTTCTGTAATGTAAATTGTGCTCATGCCATGTTGTCGAGTTCGCGCTGTATAATATTGCAAGGAAAAACTAAGTAGGGAAACTCGAGTTCACACACTACTGAACGCTTACTCTTAAGTGCATCAGCAGTGCACTGTGAATCGAAGCGTTTCACAGGCCTGTCACAGATAAGAAATGCTATCAAAACGAAATCCTACAAAACAATATACTACTGGCCAGCAGTAATTCATACCCGGACAACGTAGGGACGGGCTGCTAGTACTAAATAAAATTCTGCTATCAGGAGATTTTCCAAAGGCATAGAAAAAAGCCTGTATCAGCCCCCTCCTAAAAAACTTAAGTTGGATCCACTTGATGAAAAGAACTATCGTCCCATCTCCTGCCTGCCTCTGGCTGCCAAAGTTCTTGAGAAGCCCATTAACCTAGAACTAACATCTTATCTAGAGATTAATAACATCCTTGACAACACACAACACGGCTTCCGTTCAAAACATTCTACGAAGATAGCCTTGATTATGGCAGCAGGGGAAATACGTAAGGTGATGGATGAGGGAAGAAGGGAAATACTTGTCCTGCTCGATTTAACAGCAGCCTTTGACACCGTGAGTCATGCGGTATTAATACAAAGACTACAGGATGCAGGTATCAGTGGTACAGCTCTTGCCCTCTTATCCTCCTTTTTATCGTCTAGAAAACAAATGATCCACTGGGATGGATATCGATTGGAGGAATTTAAACTCCCTAGTGGAGTTCCTCAAGGCTCGGCCTTATCCCCTACACTTTTTAATATTTACGTAGCCCCTCTGGCTAGATTAAAAAAGAGCTACGGCTTTACGCTGGTGTCATATGCTGATGACACTAGCCTTATAGTGTCTCTAATGCAGTCAGTGGATGCTATGGCAGCTGATTTCTGTAACTGCACCTCTGCTTTGATGACCTGGATGAGTTCTAACTTTTTGAAGTTGAACACTGAGAAAACTGAGGTCCTGGAGTTTGGTCAGAAAGCTTCGATCTGGAATCAGCTATGGTGGCCTACTACAGCCGGTACCTGTCCCGTGCCAGTTATTAAGGCACTGAACCTCGGATTCATTTTCGACAAAGACCTCACCTGGAACTTGCATATTAATCAAGTTTCTTCTGCATGCTTCTTTATGTTAAAAGGCCTGAGGAAGATTCTTCCATTCATCCCCTTCTCTCTGAGGAAAACAGTGGTAGTAGCCACCATTCAGTCCAGAATTGATTACTGTAACGTTCTCGATTTGGGAGCAGGCCCTGTTCAATTTGCTAAACTTCAATCCATTCAAAACGTGGCAGCTAGAATTCTGCTTGGGTTACCTAAACATCACCATACATCGAAAGCTATAAAACAGCTTCACTGGCTCCCAGTTCGACGACGTGTCGATTTTAACAAGCTTTGCCTGGTGCACAAAGCCTTGTTTGGTGGTGAGGCTGAGGATGTCCAATCCTTGTTTTCCCGTTACCTCCCTTTACGGTCTCTAAGGTCAGCCACTTTTGGCCTGGTACAACTCCCCAAGATAAAAAGAGTAAGGTGTGGTGAAGGTTACCAAATAGATCGGTCTTTAGGAAAGAAAACAAAACATGGCTTTTTTCCCAACCTTAAATACGTCAGTTTGTATATTTCTCAGTCACCTCACCCCAGCGCCAAGACGCCTCGGCAGTAGTGCGCTCTATAAATACCCTCAGTCAATCACTAGCAAATTGTACTACAGAAACACACGGTATGTCGGTATCACTCCACAGAATACCAAGACACTTTAGGCTATCCAGAACACAACAACCACACTCAGGCTCAAAGTCCCACTCAGCTTTCACATATCTCTACACATCAAATACCTCAACATTCTCCACATTAACATACACGCCCTCTTCAAACTACACACACACACAAAGCACTGCACAACAAAAGTACTGCATACCTGAACAGTCGCATCAACTTACATCAACCAGACACCCCCATTCTACCAGCCTCTAGCTCGTTCACACCCCCATATCCCAAGAGCCAGGAGATGGGTCTTTGAGTACCTGGCTTCTAAAGCCTGGAACAACCTTCTCCCACACATCAGAACCACCAGCTCAGGCACAGGATTCTGCAAACAACTGAAAGCATGCCTATCCCAAGTAGGCTGCTCTGGTCCTTAACACCAGTTTATCTGGAAAAAGATTGGCGTACAGCAGTTGCAAGAAGAGACCCTGGAGCACACTCATGCAGTGAGCAACAAGGAAAACTATCATGCGGGTCAGAAGACACAAACAGCAGGTGTGCATTAGTTCAAAGGGAGTACATATGAGAAAAGCTGGGACCAAATTAAGGTCTCACTGTGGAATCAGATGTGGTCTGCATGGGGAAATGAGTGTTTAACCTTTAAAAAATAGCATCCCAACAGGTGCTTTAAACAAGGGCAGTTGGTCTGGTAAATGCAGAAAACCAAAAATGTCCATTAAACAGTAGACAAACTGAAGGCCCCTGAATTCTGTGGGCTTAGAGGCATGCAATACGCAGCCAGAAGTACACCAAAAATAGGCAAAATGGCTTCCTTTAATCCATTGTCCTGCTTTGCCATACACAATGGCCTGGGGAACTCTAGATACACCAGGATCAAATGTGAGACTGGCTCCTCAAGTGGAAATCACCTTGAAGTGGCACCTTGACATCCTTGTGAATTTTCCTTTGATAGAGAGGGGTGGAATGGGATCAAGTCCAGATTTGTGGTCTTGTTTTTCCTCTTTGATTTGGACTTCGACTTACCAGATGACTTTGCCCATGAAGAAGAGCTGTTGTGGGATCAGTGTCGATATTGGAAATGGGTATGTGCCCTTGACATCGAATGTGAGTAGGAGTTACGCAAGGACTAGGACTTCTCCTGAAGTTCAGCAACACACAGCTTTGTTTTATGGTCCATGATAGCCTTCAGGTGCACGAGGGCACATTTATCGCATGCCTTGGAGTCATGCTCCGATTCAAACTCGAAAGACACACCTTGTTCAGGCTCATCACTGATCCCTGTTTTCAACAGTACTGGCATTGTATGAATCCTGCAGCTTTAGGTGGGGACATGTTTCCCTTACACAATGAAATTCAATTTGAAAACGTGTCAAACTGTTCAAAAAAGGAGTGGCGACCCTGATCCGGGTTTGAAGGTACTGAAAATTAAGGAACTAATGTCAGGGCGCAGGGGTGGTTCTAATATATGGCTCTACTTTGTCACTTCAAGGGGGGAATGAAGTTGGAGCATGGGAGCACTGCTATGATATCTTCCGAATTCAGTCTGCCACCTGGGGAATATTCTAAAGTTGAGGAAACTGCAGCTAGAAGTATCCACCAGAAGCACAAATATAAGAAATATTTTATCAAATTTGCTCAATTTGTGGTTGCTACAAAACAAAATATAGTTGCATCGTTTTTGGTTGAAGTGTATTCTGAATAAATTCATAGGACTGAATTAATTTCCAAAAACTGTTCACGTTCATTTTTTTTACTAAGTTCCAAAAAATCATTTTTGTGGATACCACCCCCCAAATTATAATATGATTGCAGAGCTAATAGTCCAATGGCATAGGACAATTTGTTAAGTATTGTATATCCTGCATTACTCATTTTGTAGCCCATCTTACAATGTTTCCGCATGCCTTAATCTTCCTTGTTAGGAGTCCCAATATTGGTGAAAAAATAAACTAGGCTCATTGAAAAAGGGGTGCCCAATAGTAGCAGCTGTGAGCCCCTGAAATTACTATTGAAGAAAAAACCCTGATGTTGATGCTCTCTACGTCGGTATTAGTATTGCAAGGGAATCTCATACCAGGTTCTTTGCAGCATTCATCATGTATGCTCCTTCAAAGACCTAGGTATTAAAAAAAAAAACTTTTAAAGATTGTGTCTGTAATCCTAACCCCTCTCTTACTTTTAGGCATAGTTTGCTCTTATTTGCTTATCGTAAAATATAGTTTGTGCACTTTCTGCTTGAGAATCCTTGGCAATTACAGAAGCAACCCAGGTATGTACTAAGATAGGCAATACAGTAGATTGTCCCAATTGCAACATTACTGGCACACCTTGAAATGACTGTGCTTGTAGGTTTTTAAAGAACGTAGTTATGCAACTTTCTTTAAAGGATCAGAAAGGCTAATACCTAGAGAGAAGGGCCCTGATCCAAAGCAACAGCTCTGAATCCTATCAGAACCACCCAAAACAAAGTAAAATGTCCAGCAATGCTATGTTATGTTATTGTTTTTATTACTGCTGATACCTATTGAGGTGTCTTTGTGCTGAGGAAAAAAACTATGTGAGAATAGACAAAAGGGTACTGAACGTTAAGCCTTGAATTTAGGGTTTTCCTGAAGTGAAATAGGTTCTTCACTTTGCATAGACAGTGCAAGAGTGTTCCACAGTTTGGCCGCCACAACCAAAAAGGTTTTCCTGCATTCTGAATCTGGCTAAATCTGGGTACCAAAAGAAGAGAGGCATTAGAGGACCTGAAAGTACAGCCTGGAACATAGTGTGTGAACTTATTTCTAAGATAGATTGGTCCCGTGTGATAGTAGCTCTATGGGCAATGATTACAAATTGATCAAAAATAATTATTTTAACTTGAGTTTATAGAATTTCTTCTTCTTTGTAAAAATATATGTAGGTACAAGCAGAAGCTCAACTGCTCAGTCCCTCTCCTTCAATATGTGTTTATGATTAGATAATCTCACAAAGGTTGTAAACTGAAGCCTAAGACTATGCAAGTGCTAGCTGAAAGGAAAAGAGACCACTGTGATATGTACATACCAGAGATTTCCAGCCTAAAAACACATAATACCCATCCATGTAACTCTACGAAAGCCCTGTAATGCAGAACAGGGAATGTGAATAGAAGTGAAACATGAGAAAGGGAAGCTGGTCTGCTAATAAAGTGACTAGACCAAAGCAAAATGAACCATTGATAGTATTTTTGCGTGAAAGCAACTTACTCCATCAGTTTGGGAATTTACTCTACAGGGCAATGGTTCACTTGTTATTTAATAAACTCTTGAGAAGCCTCGCCCATTGGTGAAATTATACACATGAATGAAATCTGGCCATTGTAGATAATACAATAATGCACCCCAGAGCAGCAAGAACTTTGGTGAGGAATTACAGCCCAAATTAAGGGAAGTCATTTGACAAAAATATGATCCCCAAAATAACATTTACTAAGACACATCTATTGTTTTACTTAAGATAATTACCTTAATTAAACTTTTCAGCATGAATCTAATTCTCAAAAGCCAGTCACGGCATTGCCTTCAGAGAAGTAGTTATATCAGAATGAAATGGAATTGCAGTACTGAAATATTGAAGAGGTTCAAGCCTTACTGAACTTCTTTTTCGAACCGTGGTCTTGTCTTTGCTGATGGAGATGTGTTAAGTGAAAGCTTCACAAACAATCCACTTCTCCAATTGGTTTGTTTGGTGCAAACTGCTCTGCTGACATTCAGTGTGAAGACATTAAGTGTGATTAATTTTAGCTGCTTGACTTGAAGAGTTCACAAAGGTCAAGTAAGCAGATTGTTTATTTTTTCCTTTGAATTACAAGTTTTCTTTTGTTTAACTAAAAGTGAGTTGCAGAGGTCACTTTTGGATTTAATAGTTTTCTGCGGCTTGATTTGAGGAGTTCACAAAGGTGGAGTTTGACGACTTTCAAGAGTTATTCAAGGGATTGTATTGTGAAATTGAGAAATAACTGTTAAAGCGTTGTTTTCTTCTTTGTCCAATGGAAACAATTCTGGAACATATTCTTTGCTTTAGAGATTACTTAAAGGCACGGCATTATTTATTTGAAAGTGAATACAAACTGAAACAATTTCCTGTATGTTTATTTTTTTAATCCCTGGCAAGTAATTCAACTATGTTTTTGTTAGACTTATAAATCAGACTTTCGTGAAAAAATAGTTACTGGATAGAATATATCAATCAATCAAAAAATACTTTTATTTGATTCCATTAAAATCATAAAGGGTGGACGTACCACCATGTTTCATAAAACCAACAATCAACATTTTAAAGCTGGAAGTTAAATAGAGACAAGAGTTGTAGGAGGGTAATAAGACAAAAGGGATTTGAAGGTAAATCATGTCAACAGGCGGTAAATTAAGAAATTAAAACATTTTTATGATTCCTTTTTCCAAGAGTTTGTGACATAAGAAAGCCGTCCTGTTAGCTGCTAATACATAAAGAATTATATGATCAGAGCAGATAAATAGCTGTGTACAATTATTTTCAAGCTGCTTATGTTAAATTGCTACTTTTGTCCAGTTCTTTTGCCGCCATTTTCCAAAAGTTTATGGCTCTACAGGATAATAGAATGGACGTTCCTCCGAGGCATTTTATAACTGCCGCTCTGCATTTCCTTATTTGTGCGTTTCTTAGTGCCTCTCGCAAAACAGATTTCCTGGTTACTAGTAGTGCGGGGCAGATACATAGGAGGTGCAACAAAGACTCGTCCCCCTGTCCACATAGCCGGCATGCATTAGTTGGCCATATGTGTTTCCATTTGGAGGTAGGTCCTTCGTAGGTTATACCCCCAGCCTCCACAATGTACTGTTGAGGTTTAAGAATCTGATACGATTGTATCACTGCCCAAGTGTGATTTTTTTTGTGATAGCAGTTCTATCGGTTAGTAGCGATGTTCTTTTGATCATATTATTCACGACTTTTTAAAATCCAGAGGACGTTGGGATGGTCAATCAAGCATCCTCTAACTGTAGTGGATAAAATATATATGTGTTGTAATAGAGTGCAAGCAGCCAAGAAAGTTGAGATGGCATAGGTAACCAAACCTTTTCTAGTGCTATGGTGAACAACTGGCTTCTGTATCTCTTGGAAAGGGGAGACCTCTCGGTCACCCCGAACGTATGGCCGGGTGCCCCGACTGCCCGGGAAAACTTTGCAGGCGGGGGGCGTGTCCCCGGCCGGTATGCCCAAAGTGGAGTGGTGGAGCACGCCCCCGCCGCCTAAGAGGGTTGTCCTAACACCCGCCCGGAAGTCCGTGCACTTGTGGGTGGGAGGGGGATGCCGCCCCGCCCCCCGCTGCAGGTTAAAAGGCGCGGGGGTCCAGGCAGGCATCCTCTTGTTCCCGCGCTCTGAAGGCTGCACCACTCGTCGCTCGTGAGCCCTCAAGGGAACAAGCAGCAGTTTTTTTAACGTGGTAATCGTTGTTTTTTCTGTTTCAGTCGTCGAGGCGTATCTGGGATCTGAGAACTCCACAGAACGTCGGATATGCCTGGAAAGAAGAATGGGAAGAGCTCCGAGATGGAACGGATGCTTCGCACACTGGTAAACCAAGTGTCGGCGATGGACAGGAAATTTGGTAAAGTGGACCGATTGGGTCGCAGCTTAGCGGCGCTCCAGAAGAAAGTCGAAGCTCAGGCGGGGCCCTCAGGGAGACCTAAGAGGATTGTGGGGCCTGCTTTGCCAAGCGTTACTCCAGGGGGTGACAAGGGGAAAAAGAAGAAAGGGAAAGGGGGTCTTAGCGAGGTCCCGGTCCCGATGGAAGTTCCGCTGGTCCCAGTAACCCCAGCGGCCAGCCCGGTGCCCGCACCGGATGGGGGATTGCCAATCCCTGTGATTATCACACCACTGGAAAAGGAACAGGTACCCCCCGAACTGGCGATGCATCTAGCGGCGGTATTGCCTTGGCTGAAGAAGGGAGCGGGGGGATCCACGGCTGCAGAAGATCCAGCTGAGGAGGCCAGGCAAATTATCGATCAGCTCAGGCAGGCAAGGGGCTCTGGGGCAGGGAACATGCCTTCTATTCCTCTACAGGTGGCGAACACGGCCGCGGTTGAGAACCAGAATAAGGCGACGGACACGACCGGAGGTACGACAGAAAATGGTGAGAGGTCGCTCCCAATAATGGGGGAGGGCGCTGTACCTTCAAGGCGGGAATGCCTGGCACAACATGTTCCTATGGCCACGAAAGAGATGGTGTGGGCGAACAAATACATTAATATGTTTTCATTGTTGACAGACAATCGTGAATTAGAATATGCCAAAACCCAGAAAGATTTGTGGCACCCCAGCGAATTGAGGGCAAAAATGGCAAAATTCAGGGTGGAGGAGTCTATGATGAACTGGATCAGGGCTTTTTCTGTGTTTGTAGCAATTATGGGTGAGCGAACACCAGAATTGTTGGGAGACCTTGCTTGCTACCAGAGCAGGATCACGGGCTTCCATGAGAAATATGGAGGGGACGCATGGAAAGGGTACGATGTGTCGTTTAGCAAAGCGAAAGAGTTTAATGTATCGCTGACTTGGGATTGTTTGGACACTGTATCTTGGCATGCGCAGTTAACGCCGGGCTCGGCGGGAGGAACAGGGCCGAGTGTGAATGGTTCAAGGGCTTTTCAGCAGAAACATCCACAACCCTTTCGACCAGCCCACGGGGGAGAGACTCAGTCTAGATCGGGCGGGAATGGGTTTAAGCGAGGGGTATGGTGGGGTTTTAACAAGGGAACGTGTAGTGGGCCGCAGGGAACATGCAGGTTCAGGCATGCCTGCGCAGGTTGTGGTAACACCTCCCACCCCTAAACTAGCTGCCGATCCAGAGGCAATGTTACCGGGGGAAAAGGGGGTACCAAGCAAGATTGACACGGTGCCTCGGATGACTAAACAATCGCCCGTGGATATTTTGGCTTTGACTCCCTGGCTGAACAAATACCCTGATCATGTGTCCGCCGGGATCCTGCGAGAAGGCTTCTCGTATGGCTTCAGGATCCCGGCGGGTAATTTTCAGGGGGCCCCTTATGCAGAAACCAACTGTCCATTACGCACAACCAGACGGTGGTCGCCACAAAAATTGCAAAAGAGGTTCGCTTGGGGCGGGTTGCAGGACCGTTTGGTGAAATACCAACAGCCAATTTTGTGTGTTCCCCATTAGGGGTAGTTCCCAAGAAGGAGCCGGGCGAATTCAGGCTCATTCATAATCTATCTGCACCAAGGGGGGCTTCCGTGAATGAGGCGATCGATGCAGGCATTTGCAGTGTGAGGTATGCATCATTTGATGACGCAGTGGTCATGTTAAATCGCCTAGGCCCCAGTGCATTGTTAGCAAAATCGGATATTGAATCCGCATATAGGTTACTACCAGTGCATCCCCAGGATCAGCACTTGTTGGGTTTCGCATTCCAGGGGAAGTACTACATGGATATGTGCATGCCGATGGGTTGTTCAATTTCTTGTGCCTATTTTGAAATGTTTAGCTCATTTCTGGAGTGAGCATTCTCGAAGGCCTCAGAGCACCAACATGTGATGCATTATCTCGATGATTTCCTGTTCCTCGGCCCGGCGGGCTCTCGGGACTGTGCACGGGCATTGCAGGAATTCTGCGTGCTCATGCGGGGTTTCGGGATTCCGTTGGCGCCAGGTAAAACAGTGGGTCAGACTACCTACCTGGAGTTTCTGGGTATTGAACTAGACTCCGTGGAGGGTTGCTTCCGTCTGCCGGTGGAGAAGTTCGCCAAATTCAGGGCCTCCTTGCTACAATGTCTTCGGAACCACAAGGTGACACTGCATCAACTACAGCAAACAGTTGAATTTTGCACTGAGGGTTATACCGATGGCTCGCCCTTTCTCACGATCCATTGCCCAGGCCATGGTTGGCCTCAAAGAAGGGCACCATCGTACGAGGCTGTCGGCAGAGGTTCGCCAGGACATGCTCATTTGGCTGGCATTCCTGGCGGATTTCAATGGCCGGTAGTCTGGAGCAAAGCCCCGGCCTCGTCAGCAGAGGTAGGTTTATGGACCGACTCTGCGGGCAGTGTGGGGTTTGGCGCGATCCTTGGTAACCGATGGTCGGCCCAGAAATGGCCAGCATGGTGGAAAGCAAGTGGCTTGACGAGCAACATTGGTTTCCTAGAGTTATTCCCCATCTGGGTAGCGTTGTCAGCCTGGCCAGAAGAGTTCCGAAACAGCTTGGTGATATTCTGGTCTGATAACATGACTGTGGTTGAGTGCATTAACCAGCAGGCAGCACGCTGCAAGTGGATATTGCGATTGTTGAAAGAAATTGTGTTGCAATGCTTGAAGCTAAATGTACAATTCAGGGCAAAACATGTGCCGGGTGTACTGAATAATGCAGCTGATGCGCTCTCTCGTTTCAAAATGCAGGCATTCAGGGATTCAGGGATTGTTTACCCTCAGCGGAGCTAGTGGCAGCGCCATTTCCCGAAGCACTATGGCAAATCGGCGCCCCGGACTACAAAACCTCGTGGCAGCCAGTTTAGTGCCCAGGACAAGGAAGGCTTATGAAGGGGCGTTCCGCTCGTACTGCGCCTTTTTGGGCCCTGCATGGGAGCATAGATGGGGTCAGGAGGGGTCCTTTACCCAATTTTTAGTGGCACTTCATGAGGAGGTATCAGGCCGCCATGTCGTTTATGGCTCAGCTCCAAGGGATCAGGGACCCGACGGACTCCTTTATAGTCAGAAAGGCGCTGCGCAGCTGGCGGCGCCTAGAGGGGCGCAAAAAGGATACCAGGCATCCGATAGGATTTGACAGGTTGGCCGCCTTGCTGGCTAAACTAGAGGAGACATGCTCCTCACCTAGTGAGGTTGTCTTATTCCAGGCAGCATTTGCACTGGCATTCTATGGGGCCCTGCGGGTAGGCGAACTAGTGGCTGACAATAAAAGGGATACCGAGGGGGGTCTGTGCAGGGACCACACGCAAGTGAGGGGGGATTCCCTGCTGATCACGATTGCCAGGTCAAAGACAGACCAAGAGGCCCAGGGTAGTAGCATTGCGTTGCAGCGCGCTCCGGGTAGTTCCTGTTGTCCAGTGATGCACGTTGAGGCCCACCTAAAACAGAGGGTGACGACGTGGGGGGGGCCTAGCTGCGGCATGCTGATGGCACCCCGTTAACGAAGTTTCAGTTCCAGAGGGTGCTGGCGATCACGGTTGCAGCTGCGGGCTTGAACCCGAGTGATTTTGGAACTCATTCATTCAGGATAGGGGCCGTTACAGAAGCGACGGCCGGGGGTCTGCAGGCAGACAATGTTAAACAGTTGGGGCGCTGGTCTTCAAACTGTTTCAAACATTACATGCGGTTGCACATGTTGTAATTTACTGAAGAAGTGCACTCACGCTTGTTGTCTTTTGTTTGGATTACAGTTTCACGAGCCTGTGACCCAGGGCGGAAATTGGGACCGGCCCAGTATCAGCTAACCACCACTTCAGGAGCAAGGAATGGAAGATGAGTGGTCTGGGTCGTGGGCCACTCATACGTGAGACGCGCCGCGGACATATTCAGGGCAGGTGATGCGATTCACAAATCTGAGGAATATGGTTTCAGGGTGTCCTTCCATGGGAAGGGCGGTTTGAGTATTGACCAACAGCAAAGTTTTGTCGAGGAATTGTTAGGGCGGCACAGGTCACCGCCATCAGTAGTCATAGTGCACATTGGGGGCAATGACTTGGTGAGGTTGGGCAGACGGGCTTTAATCGAACACATACTTTCAGCAGTTAGTTGGTTAGCAAAGACCCTACCGGGGTGCACAATAGCTTGGTCACACATGATTCCGAGGAGGGTATGGAGGGGTGGGTGGTCCACAACAGCGTTGAACCATTCGGTAAAGAGGGTCAACAATAAAATGGAGAAATTGTTTCGATCTAACCACCTTCAAAGTATACCTCACGGTGCATCTGGGGGGACCAATGTTATTCAGACGATGGGGTACACCTGTCCGGGGTGGGGAATGACATATTGATAGGAGACATGATAGCTTGGCTAGTGGGATTAAGGAGACATGACCTATAGGAGTTGTGGGGGGGGGGGGGGGGGGGGCAGATAGTCGGTCAACTATCTGGCCTGTGGCGGTAAGGTCATGATTGGTGAGCAGTGATTTCAAGGTCCCCAGTGGGGGCGCCAGCCATTATGGATGGGAGCGCCCGGGGAGAGGCGACCATTGGGCCCTCCCACGGGGGCGGCACCCATTACGGATGGGTTCACCCAGGGGGAGACGGCCATAGGCCCCTCCCAGGGGGAGACGGCTATATGCCCCTCCCACGAATTTCCCGGGGGCCGGATAGCCACTGCGGCGGAAGAGAGTGCGGGGAAAGGGGGGGACACACTGTCCTTCTTACGGATACCCCGCACAGGAACTCGGACGACCTTAAGATGGCGCCGAGTGGAAGGGGGCCCCCATGACAAGGGAAGTTACGGTTGGCTACAAGGGTAAAGCCCTCTGCGCATGCGCCACTCACACGAGAGGGCAGAAATTTGGTGATAGGGATCTGACACCGGTTAAGACCTTGCCGTTGGCCCCTAACGATAGGATGTACAAAATTCGTATGCAATGCATGATGTCATGATGTTAGACTCGGTTAGGAAAATCTTTGTATTAGAGATTTGTTAAGGTTAGCCTGGATACCTGTCTTCATCAAGTGTAATGAAAGTTGAATTTTGTACATGATAAATGAAACGTTTTTAATTTAAAGTTTAAAATTTTGTTTCATATTTTAATAAATACGGCCGGAGGGGGGGTCGCGAGGCCCCCCTGCCTTCCAAAAGTTCAAACTGTGTCTGTCTCCTACCATTGGTATTGGTGGTGGAAGGGGTGGCGGGCATCCCGGACCATATGGAAAGGGGAGACCTCTCGGTCACCCTGAACGTATGGCCGGGTGCCCCGACCGCCCGGGAAACCTTTGCAGGCGGGGGACGTGTCCCCGGCCGGTATGCCCAAAGTGGCGTGGTTGGAACACGCCCCCGCTACCTAAGAGGGTTGTCCTTACACCCGCCCGGATGTCCGTGCACTTGTGGGCGGGAGGGGGATGCCGCCCCGCCTCACCGCTGCAGGTTAAAAGGCACGGGGGTCCAGGCAGGCATCCTCTCGTTCCTGCGCTCTGAAGGCTGCCCCACTCATCGCTCGTGAGACCTCAAGGGAACAAGCAGCAGTTTTTTGACCCACCCACCAGCCCCTGTTGCAGAAGTTTGGGAGGAAACAAAGTGGGGATTTGCAATTGATTGTGATGCAGAAAAGTCTTGTCTAGGCCTTTTCTCCCATTGTAGATTGATTCAAAGATTGTGTATGCAACTGAATACTTGTCTTTAGGCCTTTTTTCCTTTGTAGAAGTGTAATAAACTGTATGCAATAAAATGGTTTCTCTGTTATAAGACCTTTTTTCCTTTGTAGCAATGTTTATAGATGATGGGTACTATTCTGGGACTTCCGCTCTACAAGGACGGGGGTAGCAGTGTGGGACGTATCTAGCTGTGATATAAATTTTGCATAAGGTTTTTTTCCCACTAGTAGGTCATATGGAGGTTAGGTCCTTCGTAGGTTATACCCCCAGCCTCCACAATGTACTGTTGAGGTTTAAGAATCTGGTACGATTGCATCACTGCCCAAGCGTGATTTCTTTTTGTGATAGCAGTTCTATCGGTTAGTAGCGATGTTCTTTTGATCATATTATTCACGACTTTTTTAAATCCAGAGGACGTTGTGATGGTCAATCAAGCATCCTCTAACTGTAGTGGATAAAATATATATGTGTTGTAATAGAGTGCAAGCAGCCAAGAAAGTTCAGATGGCATAAAGGTAACCAAACCTTTTCTGGTGCTATGGTGAACAACTGGCTTCTGTATCTCTTCCTACTCCCTTTTTTCAGGGATCTCCTTTACTCAAGTCAGGCATTGGGTAGGAGCCTCAGAGGGACAAGGAGTGAAATATTGTACATAGAAGCCTTTCAAGACTCCCTTGTGGTGGAGCGGTGGTACTTGTTTGAATTCTTGACAACTCTTTTTTAAGGATAAATGCACCAAAAAAGGTGATATATTGGTTAGAATATGTGTAATAAAGGAAGGGACTGGACAAGGTGCTCATATAGTGACATGTTTTTATTCCACTCCATCTAAACCTATTTTCTGCATTCTAATTTAAACCAGACCTCACACATGCTGTACGTCACATACAGCACCTTTACGCTGACAATACCCTAGAGCAATAAAACTGCAATAAAATAAAATCTGTAACTCTCTTCTCCTTCCTCAAGCTAGATCTCGGATATATCAAATATCTGAAATTAAAAAATATACATGACTCTACAGTTGAAAGGCCCAATTGACAGGTTATGTGCTTCAAAGCAGCACAGACATCTGAGGAAAATGTAATGTCCCGAGTCGTATGGTTTACTTGATATGTAATGTGCCTGAAATTAGCAAAGTAAAAGAGAACATTGGTTAGGATATCTGATCCCCATCAGCTGGTCTCATTGAAGAAGAAGGTGAAGAAATATGCTCCAGAGCAGCTTAGCCCATTGGTGTTGTTATGTTCCTTGAGCACTGAAGCTTAGCCCATTGATAGAATAAGAACTCCTAAGTTGTATGGACCAAACAAGAGTGCATGTGTTTTAAACAGCATATCCTATTGCTGGGTATATGAACCCCAACGCAGCGGGTGACACCAGAGACAATATGTGCATCATGGTCCACTGGAAGTATATATTTCTGAAAGCAGCACAGCACACTGCCTTACAATATTTGCCTCTAAGGAAGGTTGTGTGGTGCAAAGCATCACAACGCTATAGCGACTATAGCATAGTTTACCTGCCCTTAAGCAGCACAGCACATTGCTGACGATATGTTATGCAGAGCAGCAGGACGCGTTGGTAACGATGCGTTCTCTTAATTATAGTGACCTATCGATGAAGTGACGTATAATGAAGCAGGATGGTTCTCTGGTATATGATGCACAGTGGCCCATTGGTAGTTGTATGTGTCCAAAAGCGGATATGTGATACAAAACAGATGGCTCACTGGTGAGGTTATATCTCCCAAAGCAGCAAGGATCACTTGTAATGTTGGTGGTGCCCCCAATGAAAACGCTGCAGCCACAGTGCCAGTTAACACCTTTATTCAGTACTTAGTGTCCCTAAAGAGCGCCGAGCCTCTGCTGCTCGTACCGACTCTTTCGCGCCTCTCAAACGCGATGCGCGCGCAGCCCCAACATGGCCGCCGGCACGTCACGTCGCTGCGTGACGTGCAACCACTAGACTGCGCTACTACATATCTCCCCTTTTTCCAACACAGTAACAATTAGCTTAAAGTCCACTGTTCATGTCATATTCTCTGATCCTGGCGGGCTTGACCACCACCCTACCCCTGCAGGTCAGTCTTACCGGGGTGTTAGGGGTCACTCCTTCGCTTCTTCCTCCACTCTCTGGCGCGGCCGCGCCTCCACCTTTTCCATTCAAACCTTCTTCCGCCATCTGCTCCTGGTCACGTACTCCAGACCCTTGCCCTTGTCGGTCTTCTCCGTTCGCTTCAGGTTCTGTCTCTGAGTGACCTTGCTGGTCAGTTTCATGTCCCTCATCTCCTAAGTCCGTTCCGGCTTGGTCCCAACTTAGGATCTTGTTGCATCTCGCCATGCGGTCCTGCGACCATACGTTCCCATCGCTTAGTAGGGCCGCTCTGCCCAGAACTTCCTTCACCTGCATGGGCTCGCTGTATTTGCTTTCTCCTTTCCTCTGCAACGTGGCTAACTTCACTCGTACCCATTCACCCTTCTCTAATCCGGTGTTCTTCACATTTCTCCTGTTGTCGTAGTGTTTGGTGTAGACTGCTTGTGCCTTCTCCAAGTTGGCTCGCACCACTGCTGGGGACCATTCACTTGTTATCGTTTTCTCTTTCCACACTCTGTTGTCTTGGGTGAATGGTTCACGTCCTCTCAGTATCTGGAATGGGCTATATCCCGTGCTTGTGGGGGTAATCCTGTATGCCCACACCATGTGCCATATCTCCACCTCCCAGTCCTTGTTGTCGGATATGGCCGCTTGCACCGACCCCATCACCACTCTATTAAAACGCTCTACTAGTCCATTCCCGGCAGGGTGGTATATGGATGTGTGCCTGGCTAGGATGCCGTTCCTTTGCATGAAGTTGTTCCATTTCTCCGATCTGAATTGGGGTCCATTATCGCTGAGAATCGTCTTTGGAATTCCTTCCCTCACAAATGTATCAGCCAGAAATTTTATGATGGTTTCTGCATCCATGGCTTCCTCTATCTTCAGTTCTGGCCACTTCGAGCACCTGTCCACCAAAACACAAACGTACTTTTGGACTCCCCGTACATCCAGAATCGGGCCCAGGATGTCCACTAATAACTCTTCCCATGGGTTCTTCGGGTGGTCAAATGTTCCCAGTGCTGGGCGTAGTGGCTTGAGGGCTTTGTCGGCACCTTGGCATTGGGTGCAGTTTCTAACATGTCTCTCGGCCCTTATGTCCATTCCTGGCCACCAGTAGTCTTGTCTGGCCCTCAATCTCAATTTGCATATACCCAGGTGGCCCTCGTGGAGCATGTCCAAAAGTTTGTTAATGATGTTTGTCAGGGGAATCACTTTCTCCCCCCTGTGCACGAATATTCCCCGGTCGTCCATCGACAGCTCTTCTCTGATTTCAAAATAGGGTCTTAGTTCTCCACTGATCAACCTCTTATCTGGCCATCCTTGGGTGATATGCACTTTCACTTCCATTAAGGCCTGGTCTTCCTCGTACGCCTGTTTCCACTCTTGGAGGCTGATGGTGGTCTCTTGGTCTTCTGTAAGTGCTACCCATTCTTCTGTTCCTGTTCTGTCTTCCTCACTCGGTTCCATGGCTGCCGCCCTGCTCAGATAGTCTGCCACTGTATTCTTGCTTCCAGGGATGTACTCCACATCGTACCTGAACTCTAGGAGTTTCAGCGACATCTTAGAGATCCGGGGCGTTGCATCGGCATGTCCACTTGATGTTAGCACCTTCAGCAAGGGCTTGTGATCCGTCCTTAATTGGAACCGGGTGCCCCATAGGAACTGCCTGAATCTGGTTGTGGCCCACACCACCGCCAACATCTCCTTTTCTATCACGCTGTACTTCTTTTCTGTGTCACTCAGCGTGCGAGATGCAAAGCTTATCGTGTCTATTTGTCCTTGTCCCCGGTCCTGCATGAGGACGGCACCCAGTCCTTTATCGCTGGCGTCCGTGGTTAGCACTGTCTTCCCTTGAGGGTCATATCCTTGGAGCGGGATAGCGTCCGCTATCTCCTTCTTGACCACTTCGAACTCTCCTTGTGCCCCCTCTGACCAGTGGAACTCCGTGCTTTCTCGTGTCAGTTGCCTCATATGGTGGGTCTTGGAGGCGAAGTGCTGCACAAATTTGCTGTAATATTCCGCCATGCCGATGTCGTCTTTGGTTGTTGGTGGGGGTGCCTCACATATTGCTTTCACATTGTCTGCTTTTGGGGTCACTCCTCGTACTCCAATCTCGTGCCCCAGGTATGTCACCGATTCCATCCCTATCCGGCACTTGGACCATTCCGCCGTGAGGCCCTTCCTTTCCAGGATCTGTAGTACCTTCCTGAGCTTCTCATCGTGGTCTGGTCTATCTCGACTCATCACTAGGATGTCGTCCTGGAAGTATTGGACTCCAGTAGTTTTCTGGAAGAGTTGGTGCATCAATTTTTGAAATACTGCTGCCGCCGAGGCCAGCCCGAACGGCATGCGGCGGAACTGATAGCATCCAAATGGGGTGATGAACGATATGAGGCGGCGGCTTTCCGGGTGTAGGGCAATTTGGTGGTAAGCGGAGGTCAAGTCGATGGTGGAATACCATTTGATGCCCCTGGTGCCGGCCAGCATCTCTTCTATCCTAGGTAGGGGGAACCTTTCCACCACTATGTTCTTATTTAGCTCGCGCAGGTCAACGCACAGCCTGACTTTGCCGCTGGGTTTCTTGACCACCACCAAGGGCGCCAGCCATTCAGCACACGTGATGGGCTTGATGATTCCCTTCCTTTCTAGGTCCTGGAGTTCTTCTCGGACTGCTTCATGTACCGCCAAAGGGACGTTCCTCGCCTTGTGGGCTACAGGTACCGCATCGTCCTTTAGAATTATCCTGTGTGCGAATTTTTCCAACTTCCCTACTGTGCCACAGAATACCTTGGGGAACTCACTCTTCCACCTGTCCTCGTCTGGCCACTTTTCGGGTTCCGTCAGTAGTATCTGTTCCTTGCCTCCTGGGTCCAGCTTGATACCGAGGTCACCTTGATCCAACCATCCCAGGACTGAGGGGCCTTTCTCCGACACGTAGAGTTTGCAGAAGGCGGATCGGCCACGGAATTCAAAGTTTAACGGTCTGAACCCCGCCATTGGTATGCGGTCCCCGTTGTATGTGACTGGGCGGATGTCTAGCTTTTCCAGTTCCGGGCCTAGGTGTGGTGCAAATTTCTACTCCCACACGGCTCTCTGGACGATGGTGTATGGTGAGCCTGTGTCCGCCACCACGCTTATTGTGATGCCGCCTATTGTTAGTTCCAGGACGGGCTTCATTGTTCTCTTGCCATCGATGCTTAGGACTTGCCCATCTACGCTCATCACCTGATCATATATACAAAGTACTGTAACGACGTCCTCCTCCGTCGCTTCTTCTTGGTCGTCGTTGTCTTGGCCTACGTATTTTACCGTGCTTTTGGAGGCCTTTTTTCTGCACACCTTCTCATAGTGTCCAATTATACCACAGTACATGCATTTGGCGCGAAACGCCGGGCATTTTCTGTCGTGTGCCTCGTGTGACCAGCTTCCACACCTGTAGCATGACTTCCTGTTGCTTCCCGCTTGTTTTCCCTGGGGATTCACATTACCGTGCCACCTGCAATGCCCCTTGTCTGCTGCCTTCTTATTCTGGAGGTCCTTACGGGGCGCTTCCACATCCACTCTGTTTACCATGGTGCGAGGCGCGGTCTCTTTCTTCGTCGCGTCTGCGCACCTCCTTGCCAACTCTGCCCTTTTGACGATGACCATCACGTCTTTTAGGGTGGTGTCTCCGCTGGCCCATAGTTTGTCTTGTACGGACGTGCACGTGGTGTGCATCACCACCTGATCCTTGATGAACTCTTCCTCCCAATTGTCGTATTTGCACGAGGCCGCGAGGCGCTTCAGTGCTGCCACATACTCTTCTACTGTCTCTCCCGGGCGCTGCTTCCTTTGTTGGAAATTTAATCTATCCAATGACACACACACCGCCGGCCTGAAGTGTTCGTTGAGGTCATCGATTGCATGGGCGTATACGTCGTCGTCTGTGCTTGCTCTTTGCTTCGGTACTAAGCTTTTATAGACTCTCAGCCCTTCGGGCCTGAGTTCAGTAGCAAGATGCATTTCTTTCTCGAGGGTTTGAACACTTCTTCATTTTCGTCCTCTAAGACTCCTATGAAGTTGTCAATATATTCTCTCCAGTCCTCCCACTTCATCAATGGTTCTCTGGGCCTGGGTAGAAATTGCACCGGCGCCATCGCATATCCCGCCTGCGCACTCATCTTCTCGCTCTTGACCGTGGGTTGTGCGCTTGCTTGGCCTCTAGGGCTCCCCGGCGTGCTGTCTTGTTCTTCCTTGCTTGCGTGGGTCTGGGGACTACCTGCGTCAGCCCCCTCGCTCTTTGGTAAGGTATCCAGCGCGGTTCCCCTGGTTTAATGGGTGAGGCTTGACCTAGCGCGCTTTTCCTGCAACCCCAGGGTCTATCCCTTCCTGCGGTGGCTTTCCTGTCCCTCGGGGTGCTCTTGGGCTCTGCCGCGCTCTTTAGGGTACCTGTGCGGTAGTCGTTGACTTCCTTGGCCCTCTGGTTCTCTGGGCCCTCTGTGGTTCTGCTTGGCATGGACTGCTCCTGCCCACCGGTGTTTTGCTGGTTTCCTCGGTGTGGTTCTCTTGCTGTGGGGGGTTGGGGGTTTGCTATCCCACCCTCGTCGCCATTGTAATGTTGGTGGTGCCCCCAATGAAAACGCTGCAGCCACAGTGCCAGTTAACACCTTTATTCAGTACTTAGTGTCCCTAAAGAGCGCCGAGCCTCTGCTGCTCGTACCGACTCTTTCACGCCTCTCAAACGCGATGCGCGCGCAGCCCCAACATGGCCGCCGGCACGTCACGTCGCTGCGTGAAGTGCAACCACTAGACTGTGCTACTACATCACTGCTGAGGTTACATATTCCAAAGCAGGAGGTAGTATTTGTGACTTTATGTGCCCCGAAGCAGGCTGACCCATTGGTAGGAATATTTGCTGAATAGTAACTTACTTGTGAGATTATGTGCCCGAAAGCAGGACGACTATGAGGTATTCTGTAAATAAAGCTTCTCTCTATTACTCTATTACTAGGTTCATTTCGAAACAATAAACGTAAAAACACACGTTTTAAAATGTTCTCTTTATTCAAAACAAATCAAAACTCCAAACTTCATATCAAGAGACAAAACACCTGCACTTCATGACAACTTATTAACAAACATTCAATACATTAATATACTAATCAGTCATTTTCTGGACTATATTTTAATCTCATTGCTGGTGAAACTTCAGAAGGGCAAGACATCAATGCCTGGAAGATGGCATCACACAAGAAAGGCTGGGAAACCCAAGGAAACATTGTGCAGCCCATTTATGGATAGACGGCAACACCCCATGTGGAAGAAAGCCACAGCCTTGAAGCCATTCCACCTTCAACTTCAGTGCAAAGGGCAAATGTTTTTGGTCTACCAGTTTAACTCTATAATAAAAGAGGTATGAGATGAGGATGGAAGAATTTTCGAATAACAATATCTTAATGGTGATGTAAACTTTGCAAAACACACATGCTTGTGTTCTGAGCTTACTGTGGTCCTCATGAAGTGTGGCCCGATAATTGATGGGTTCAGTAACATACGCTCCTACCAAATATACAATACTGACGCGGCTGACAATTTTTTTACCAGCCTCTTTGGAGTACAAGTTTTGTGGGAATACTGCAGTTCCATGGCGATTCACCCAGAGACTTCACCTGCTGCAAGACGGAAAAGCCTCTGGGTGGGATACCGGTGAAAAATATGAAAGTGTTTTTAGTCCAATTTATGCATGCTATAGCCTCCAAAAGTCATAATTACTAACCCCGAGCAGGTAACTATGCTCCGCCAGCAGAGTTTACTTCATTTTGCCTTAACTCCACGTTCCATTGCGAACGCGGAGTTCAGGCAAACCTAGGACTCCATGGCGAAGCGTAGTTAGCGGCCCCTCCACCCTCCCAAAACGAAGTAAACGGCACTTACCTGCCCCATGGCTGCCTCCTCCTTTATATCGCTGCTCTACTGCCTCCTCCTCGCCGTCCTGCTTTACTAATGACCCTACATTGTACGTCTTGCGAGTGCGCATGCGCAAGACGTAAACGTAGGGGTTATTAGTGAAGCAAGACAGCGAGGAGGCAGGAGAGCAGTGATGTGAATGAGGAGGCAGCCTCGGGCAGGTAAGTGCCTTTTAATTATTTTTAATTATTTTGGGAGGGCGCGGAGCGAAGTTCCACGGAGTTGCTTTCCAACTCCGTGGAACTTCGCGTAGAGGCACTACACCTGCTCTGCCCATGGATAATAATTACCATTATGCCCCTAACCCCAGATTACCAGAGACCAGGTAACAGTAATTCATGGGGTGGGGAAATCCCATGAATTATTACCGGTCACTAGTAATGAAGTCGATTGTGCTCTAGCTGACAAGATAAGCATCTCTGTAAACGTTGTTCCTGCTTTGCAATTGACAGCTGGAATGCCTATCAGAGTTATTTTAGAATCTGTGCAGTGATAACCAAGCATAGCACAGCATGCACTATCATCTTCTCAGTCATTTCCAGTTTTGCTGATGTAACAAGGATCATGTTCAGAGTGTTCTTGGGTCACATAACAGTATTTAGCAATACGCATATGGGCAAATAAAAGAATCTCTGTGCTTGCTATGCTGCCGCTTGCTTGGGGCTATGACAACAGAGTGCCAGCAGAACATCAAACAAAAGTCATTTTTAAGACACAAACCGAAAACTCAAGAGGTAAATTGAAGGAGTTTAGGCTGGAAAGCAGAGAGGAAAGGGCAAAAACCTGAATACATGCAGAAAGGAGTCAGTGTTTGAATATATAATAGTTTTAGAGAGTGTGAAACAAAACTTTACACACATCAGCTTTTTTTTCTTACACAGTAAATGCCAATACACACTTTAGGAACTGTTGTGGTTTGCAGAATATCCCCTCTTCCCCTAAAACAAAAGACGGTTCTAATAATAACTTGCATATTGTGAATACCAGCATCATTTATTGACTTTTATATACCTAGAAATGTCTTGAGTTGTATTTAAGAACATTGTTCTTAAAGGCAACTCAATAAGATATTTCTAGGTGGGCCACATTATGCCTTGAGAATATTTTTGTGCAATTCCAAGAAACTGCAGCATAAATTGTAATCCAGAGAGGTTTCTGTGGTGATCAATAGGTCTATAAAGAAAGATGGGTCTCATTGAGCAGCGAGACTGCATCAAGACCAATGAAAGTCCTAAGGAACTGAGGCACAGCACTTCTACTTATTAAAGAAATAAAACGGTGCAACTAACCGATGTGGTCAACCCAGGGAATTTGTTGAAAATATAAATAGAAATAATTATAACTAACAATATTAATTAATCAAAATTAATTGAGACTCAATTGTTTCTATATTCCCTGACAGTAACTGCTGGTGACTTGCTCTGTTCCTTTTTCCTTACCGAGTAGTGTGTACAAAAGGACCATTTCTTGAAACAATATATGAAATGTGTCCCATTGTGTAGACAATAATTATCAATGTTCTCTTTCCACTGAAAATGTATGTGTTGATAAGAACCAGAATGAAGCAGGATATGCAAAGCATTTCAACATGGATGCCATTTTGTTATGCACATCAATAACTGCTAGGTAACCCAGCGTAACAGGCCCCTAGCACTAATGGCGACTCAGTCTTTAGTGGGCGCTACAGTCAGAGAAATATATACTTCTAGCTACTCAAGTTACTAAATCCATTGGGTGGATAGGAAAATAAATTTGTTTGATTGCTTAGCAATGACTCTTGGTTTGAAAGATGGGTGCAAAACAGGCCACCTCCTGAACTGCATAGTTTGTTAAGGGCACAGTGTGATAGCTTCTCAAAATGGTAGTGAGTTAATACTTTAAATAAAGAAGGATGGAAAGTATCTTCATGATTCTTAATATAAATTGTGGCACATGCATGATGAGATAATGACTTGGTAGGTCCTTTACAAGTATACTGACTAGCAGCCAAGTCATTTGGGCAGTGAAGGGCCTGCTTCCACCCTCCTCGCTATAGCCTGCCTGCCATACAAGTACCACTGCTGGAACTACATAACCAAGTGCTTGTGGCAAGATAGAGGGAGATCTTGAGCTATAAATGCAATGAATTGTGGGCCACCATGTCACATGGCCCTCTCTGCATTTATTTCTGATTCATGCAAACAAACACCGAGATCGGGTTTTGTTACAGTGAAAGGGAAAAAAAACATCCCAGTTGGGCAGGGAGCTTTTTCATTGCATGGTGGAATTTTTTTTTTAATTAGGAGTTTGGGTCTGCTATGCCTTGCAAACCGGTCCGAGCCGGAAAAAATGCAAGTTGGAATACCTATCCTAAATACAGCCTGCCATCAAACCTTCCATGATTGATGGCCCTGTAGGAGATAGGCTACCAATCACAGGCTTCCAATAGCAGACCCAACGAAAGCTCTTCTGTGTAAAACCTAACAGTTCCCCAGACTAATGGCCTGATTACGATGCAGGAAAGTCAGACCGCCGACCACCATTGCATTGGGTAGGAGACTGTCTGACAATGAGTCAGTGGTCTTATCCACCACATTTAGATAAGACCGCCAGCACAGTAGTCAGAAAGTGCTTTTTAATACTATTGCATGTGCTGCAGCTTAGGAAAATGGTTGCAGCACAAGCCACAATGGTAAAAAGCCTTTTGTGCACAACCATGCACTGTGTGCCAGGTACCATTGTAGTGCCAGGCACACAATGCATCGATGTGTGGGTAGTGCCCCCCCCCTCTCCCCCTGGCCACTTAGCAGTGGCCCAAGTGGGACGGGGGCCCTGCTTGGAGCCCCCAAATTCCATTTCTGCCTGCCTTTTAATGGCAGTGGGACCACCTTGTAAAGACAGTCAGAAAGGAAATCTTAATGCCTACTCCAGTGCCAGCGCAGGCACCGCCTCAATTGTAGGGATAGGATTCCAACCGCCGCCCGAATAGATCTTGAATTCTGTTGGAGGCAGTGGTCTTTCCCCCTGGCCTCTGCACTCCAACCGCCGGTATTGCAATCCAGTGGTCAGACCGATGGCCTGGATGTCGGGCAGACCGCCACAGACAGCCTGTCAGAGGCGGTCTAGCCGCCATTGTAAGGAGGCCTTAAGTGAGGGAGACAAGCTGGGGGCATTTGGGGTGATACTGCCATGGTGACCACAGAAAGCACGCTTTCATTATGAAAGGATTCCGTAGTAGTTTGAAGTAGCTTCTGCCTACAGTAAGGAGAGCATCACAATGGTCTTATCTTGTGAGTACTTACAGCACATTTTTCTGATGTACTAATGCAAACCTTTGTCAAAGAAACATCTAAAGACTGACTTCACATTCCACTATTTTGAAGAAAAGTCGAACAACACTTGTTTGATTTAGTATTGGTTCTTTAAGAGCAGTCCAGGGCCGGCTTTAGCACTGGTGGTGCCCGGTGCGACAATCCTTTTTTTTAGTCGCCCCCAAAGCATATGACCGCCTCCTCTAATTCTGTCACTACCACCAGGCAAAAGTACCCCTCAAAGTACTCCTCATCTCTCCAATCATGTTATTGATCAACACAGCGCACTCCTGGGGTCAGCGCCCCCTCCACAGGTCAGCACCCGATAGGGCCGCACCAGTCGCACTGCCTTAAGGAGGCCCTGGAGCAGACCGCATCTATCTGGCTGTTCCACTTGGATATGTGCTACTGAAAACTGAAGTACATACTCCATGCCAATTGTTTTCCCAGAAATCAGTGGCCATCTCTCATACTAGAGTTTCTATGGTACAATAAGTCTATGTCATAATAAGATATTTTCTTGCTTAACTTGACTAACCTGTTAATTTCATCCCGGCATAAAGCAGAACTTGTTATCAAAACCAACAACTGATACGAAAAGATATGCATCAAAGCACACAAAACGTGGTCTAGACTCGCCTGAGAAACCAGCAAGGCTGGATTGACTCCTGAGGTCCTGATCTCCCCCAGCAGCAAGTGCTCTTCACTTTATCTTAAACGTGTGGAGAAAGCACAGATATGGTGGGAGACAAGAACCCAGAAGGAAATATTGGTCCCCCTTCAAAATCACAACAAATCATACTTCAACATATCAGACGCTGAAAAAAATTAAGAAATCACAACCCATTGCTCCCTATCAGAACACGTCAAAAGCAATATTCTTCTCTGTTAAAACTGTCCCCTAACATGTCCAGGTCAATGAGTGCTGTCATTAGCCCAGGCCGACGTCCAAAGACATCATCACTACGAATCCAAGGATGGAGGTCCATGAGGCCAGCTTCCCATTGCCACTGAAAAGAAAAGAGAGAGGAGAGTTAGGCATCACAGAAGATCACATTATGCACATTGAACCAACAACCTACTACTTCTGCAGCACACACATCCCGGAGGTTGGGAGAAAGGAATTTACATTTAGGAAGCCAACCAACTTGGCACCAGGCTTTAATGAGTCTCTGTCCCTCCTTCACAGTTTACCCCTTCATAGAACACCAATGTAACCCAGCAGTAGGAGAGATCGTGCCAACATCCATGCCAAAATGTAGTTGCAATTTATGGATCACGTGCTACGCAGCCACTGGCAGGTGTTTCTCTTTTGAATGTAGGTTGGATGCAATGCCTGCGCACATCAGACGACTATAGACAATATGATGACCACTGCTGAATGGCGAAAGACTCAAAGCAAGCTAGGGCTGGACCAGTGTCAGTCATATGTCAGGGAAAAGTGTAATGTGTCACTGACTCACTCAGTCCAAACTAGTCCAAAAGCCACTAACTGCCTACAATTACCCAGATGTATATATTACATACCTCAGAATCCGCGGGTCCCTAAACAAATTAACTATAAACAGACAAGCACACTTCAACAGGACTCACACCCTTGGAGGAAGTCCTCTTTAAGAGGACGGAATCCCATCACCCACCGAAGTGGCATGCTTCATCATTTGGGATCTCCTCTTGGCTGCAACCTGGTGCAGCCAAGGAGCTACAACTCCTTGCTAGAGTGTCACCACACAGTATCTTGCTTCATTGATCTTAGGAGATCTAGCCTCCAGATAACCCTAAAACATCCCAGAGCTCCTCCTTTACGCTAGCAAGGAGTTGTAGCTCCTTGGCTGCACCAGGTTGCAGCCAAGAGGAGATCCCTAATGATGAAGCATGCCACTATTTATATTTAATTTGTTTAGGGAACCGCAGATTCTGTGGTATTGCTGTATATGATAGAGGGACTTATCCGCGCTGGTCCATAAATTTCCCTCAGACCCTTTAACTTACTTGGTATTGTGTGTGTTATATTACATACCTCACTTATTAAAGCAGACTACAATAGACCAGTATCATATTATGGCATAAAAAAATATTAACAACATGACCAACTGTTGTAGCAATAGGGTGGTCATAGGTTGGTCCTGAACAGGAAGCTTCTGCTGTACAGACTAAGATATTTCGGCCAATGCACAGAAACGTGCAGTGAAACAGGAAACTGCTAGTCTTTGATGTATACACTGACCTGTAAGAAGCCCCTACCCAGCAGAGAGTGCATGCCCTCTTACCTGGTCTGCGCCTCTGGAATGATGTCATCCACGACCACGTACACCATTGCCCCGGCAGCAAAGGCCAAGGCATACGGGAGGAGAGGCTCTGCGAAACCAACTGCGAAGGCACCAAAGACACCAGCAATGGGTTCCACCATGCCGCTCAGCTGGCCGTACCTTTAAAGAGAGTAAAACGATGATCAGCAACAAAGGCGTGCACGGATAAAAATACAAAAATACAGAGGATGCAGCCAACGCCTTTCATTTGTACAGATCTGTTATTAAGTCAGGGCCCATTTACGATCACTTTAACTACATCTAGAAGAGTGTGTTAACATTACACTGAGTCAATGTCACAGTGCCACACTGGATCTGCTTCTTTAATATGAAACACTGATATTAATACACAGCATTTAAGTCAATATAAAGATGATTAAGAAACACGTGCTTCCCTTAAGGGAGTCCCCTATCACTGCTCCATGTGTTGCCTTCGGTTCTGCTACTGGTCCTTCTCTGTCTGCTGCTAATGCTGGTGAAGCTATGCAGCCAAACAATGCCCAGGGGTCTAGCTTTGCCAATAACATTGGGGGAGAGGGGGTTTGAGCTTCAGATTTTCCAACAATCACGCTGGCATGTAATGTTAAAATCCATATTATGACAAGCAATGCGCATGGGAGGGTCTTAAGGAACAGGGGAAAGGGAGAGGAATGCGGATTCAGAGGGGTACTACGTGCGAGAAAACACAATATTTTGTAAAATAACCAACATTTCTGAAGACTCAATACAGAGAAATGGAGTGAGTGTATTTTTGTCTGCGTGTATGTAAACATTTCTGGTGAAATCCGACAGTCACCTTAAACAAACCCACCTGGAAGCACCTTTACCCAACTATTTACCAGAACATACATTTATTAGACGGGGTTTAACACCCCAAATATCCCTCTAAAACTACGCCCCTGACAATGGCAACAGACACTTGAAAAAAAAATCTACCAGCGCTATTACCATTACCTTGGGCACTAAAAGTAGGGGTACTCCATGTACAACTAACTACGATCAGCATGGGTGCACAAAACAATCCTACTAGTAATACGACAATCACCACTGGTGCTAAGTCTATTACCACTCCTGCCACTGGCACCACCCACTGTAGGCCCTATTGTCAGTGCCAGTGCATTCAGTAATACTCTTTCTTTATTTACAAGTCTTCCAAGCTGCACGCGCCACCCTGTGATCCTTCTGAGACGGTCCACGTGTAAGCAGTCATAAGAGACACTAAACCTAAAAGAACTTAGGCTATGGATCAACTGAAACAAAGAAGGAAAAGTTTAGTTGCCTCGAGCATGTGCTTCAGCTGTGCTCTGAAGTTTAGGCTCTGAAATTCCACAGCCTGGAGCCCTGGACACTGAAGGATCTCATCTACCACTGTCACTCAAGCGCTTAAAGGTATGTCGGGGGTCAGGAGTGCTTAGCGGAAACTCCGGCTCCTGGACTGCCCAGAATCCGAGCCTCCTGTAGTCGCTGTGCACAGTGACAAGCAATTTAACGCGGAGCCTTGCATCCACTTAAGCTAGTAGACAGCACGTACTGCTGGTTTTGCACTTTCATCGATGGGGGTGGGGGTGGGGGGGGGGGGGGGTGGGGTTAATTCAGACCGTGCAGCCTGTCAGTAAATTTCTAGTATGAAGGTCCATATAGTGACGGGGATTGTGGAAACACCAAGGACGTTTAGAACACGTATGTTCTGTTCAGCCTCAATCACATGCAATTCCATACAGGTGAACTGTGAAAGGTAAAGGCTGCTGCGAAGTACGTAATCTCTTTAAAAACTCCCCATCAGCCATGCCGACCAATCAGATTGCTAATGCGTTCCGCAACGTCTGGACTGGAGTCAGCAGCGCAGGTTCGAATACATTCCCGCCACTTCCTGCCACTCCGCAGTATGAGAGCAATACGCTCACCTGGTTTGAAGTTCAGAATGTGCGTGCGGGAGGAGGTCTGGCCTTCATTCATGGTAAAGTGATCCTCAGCTGTGCCCGTAGGCGCTGATTGCAGGGGATGAATGCTCAATTCGTGGCATGCCTCTGGAGGGAACGCAGGGCACGCACACCTGCACGAACGCTGCACCTGCAGCCAGCTCCCTGCCAGGGCTTCACACGGCAGCCGCGGGCGCTGGCGCTCCCGAGAGACCGTGTGGAGGGACCGGAAGTAGGCTACTCCAAACGGAGAGACCGGAGAGTGAGTATGTAGCACATAGCAGTGCTCACCCGTGAACTGAGAATTGGGAGGTCAAGGCCCGCCCACCGTCCACGCATGCAGATGTGCGCTGCACAACCCAATGTTACTCACGTTCACTCATTCACATAATCAGTGGATTCACTCTGCTTCATCAGCAGTAACAATCATGTGAAGAATCTGAGGAATCTCCATCAGCAACACAAAAGTCGTTTTGACTATTTTGCCATCCGCCAGGTAACTAGTTATTGCTAGCTAGGTAACTGCTATTGATCCGCTTCTGGCTAACTTGTAGAGGTTATTCATTATTTCACCAGCATCCTTGTAAATAGCTGAGAAACGCCCCTACTTATGCAGCTGCTGACCAAATAGCCGGGGTTATGCACCGCATGGCAGATAGCCATGCACGCAGCAAAAGCTCTTTAGTATTTGCTTGCCCTGTGGGTAAGTAACAGGCTTTATGCACTGTTTGGCTCACGGTTGAGCAAATAAAGAAACGTCACTATTCACCCAGCCAATGTCCAAATAGCAGACATTATGCCCCATAGGTTCATAGGGCAAGCATAGTGCTTGGAAATGTCACTATTTACCCAGAATCTGGCTAAATATCATACATTATTAACTAATTAGCTAGTGGCTTTGTAAATACCAAATAACTTAATTATTCACCTGGCAGCTGGCTAAATAACACAAATTATGCACAATCTGGCAAATATCCAGGCAAATAGCAGAGACACAACACTAATTCATAAACTGCTGTCTAAACAGCTGAAATCATGTATTATAATGCATAGCACAGATTTCAAGAGCCACTTATTCTATTCTATTCCTGTAGATTTCTAGACTGCATAGCTACCCAGAAGAGCCTCCCGGTGCTGGAAATATTGTGTCAGCGCACAAAGCTAATTAAAAAGAGCAGTCTTCAAACATTTTTAAAATCTCAGTATCAATTCAATCTTTTTCAGCTCCACCAGAAGAGCATTCCCGAGTTTGGGAGCTCAGAAAGAAAATGAGCATCTCCCACCCCTAATTTTCTTTATCCTAGGGACCGCAAACAACCGCTTGTTGTTGGAGCGCAATGTTCTATTAGGGCTGTAGGGCCTTAACAATCTCTTTATCAGCTGTGCCGACTTCTTATGCATTGCTCAGTGAGCAAGACAAACTGACACACTGGATTCTCTTGTGTACTGGAAACCAGTGCAAGGCCACCAGGGCAGGTGAAGCCAGCTTGTGCTTTGGCATTTTTGGCAGAATCTGGGCTGCAGCGCTTTGAATCACCTTGAGTCTTTTTACCACAGATTTGGGACTCCCCAAATATGGAGAGTTTCCATAATCTAGATATGACGCATCGTGATTGTGGTGTTGCGGTTTCTAGCAGCAGCGGAGCACCTGGGGACTTCAAGGCCCAGACAGCAGTGGGGCCGAGAGCGGTAAAGCAGCCCCTCCCTCCCAGACACCGGGGGCATAACTACCTCTCGAGTCTCCCGCTCCGCGGGAGACGCATCGTGATTGTGGTGTTGCGGTTTTTAGCAGCAGTGGAGAACCTGGGGACTTCAAGGCCCAGACAGCAGTGGGGCCGAGAGCTGTGAAGCAGCCCCTCCCTCCCTGACACCGGGTTTATTAATCACCCACATCCCACCGCGACGCGGGATGCGCGTGCGGGTGGGCGCCAGGCGAAGCCCGGGCCAAGGGCGGGCCCGTTTTAGCCCGTTCAAGGCCAATCGAGGACGGGACAGGCCACCCCCTTTCGCCTGCATTCGTCAAACAAGCCAGGTCAATTTAAAGACTTCACGAATGTTCCTCTTGAATGACCGTTGCAGGGTTAGCTATATACCATTTTGTTCTGAGAAGCCATCGCTGTAATTGAAATCTGCAATGACGACCCCCAATGTGGGAAAGGGAAGAAAGTCTATTCCAGGGGGGTCGTTTGTAGGAACCCTGGACCAATTTCTCACCAGGGCATCATCTATGTTGGCCCACCAAATAAACATTACTGAAAGAAGGACCCTTATTTTGATAAACGGTCATCTTTGGGTAGTCTTGCGCAGGCACTATCGCCCATTCACCGAGGATCTGCTGATATTTCTGTCAGGGGGGTCGGCAGTGGGGGCTGTCATCAGGTCCAAATAGAGCCTAGACCCCTGGTTTCGCCAGCCAGTGAGGATGTTGTACCCACTGCACGAAAGTCAGACCCCTTGGGCCAGCCCTGCATGAAACTTCAAACCCAATCTGCCACCAGCTCAAAGACGGGCTTTGAAGCTGTGGTAGCAGCTTCTAAAAGGAAGCGTTGGGGTGCCCCATAAATAAGAGGAAAGCAAAATACAGAAATGTAACAACGGGGGGGGGTGGACAATCAGCAACAGCTAGCGGAAGTCCAGTCATTGACCAGCAGACTGAGCAAGTGCCTATGACTTCTCCAGATATCATTGTTGCATGCCCTACGGAATTTGGAGAAGAGTTCTGGGCCAAAATGGAAAGCATAGTCACCAAGACTTGTCGTCCCTTGTACGACAGACTCAATGTTATCGAGAGCAGATTGATATGCCTAGAACGACTTTATCCCGTTATCACGGGGGAGGGGGTTGTTCCTCGAGTAATTATTGCCAATGATACTATAGAGAGGCCGAAAGGGAGTGACAATGTTTCTTGTAACTTTCCTGTCCCATCCCTAGTGAATAATCTACCCGGCTCGACTTCCCAAAGTATCCTCATACTGGGGCACGTGGCTCAGCCTAGTGAGGGCATTGTAAGTAGTAACTCAGAGAGGAATAGAACCAACGGGTGTGAGGGGGGTAGAGGGGTACCAAACTTCCAAGTTCCTCCAAATAGGAGTAATATCAGTGATCAGCCATGGAACTAATATGCTTAGACTTCCCCCCTGAGTCCGCCCAGTATGTAATAGTTCTTGCTGGGGTACCAGTGTTGGACCGGGGGAAAAGGGAGGACTATGGCGACCTGAAGAACAAATGTGTCCATTGGCTCAATTCCAACAGGCCGTTACCCCTGCACGCATCTAGTGAAATTCTTTTTGCGCGACGCCTGGATTGGGTAGGAACAAGGGCGAAAAGTATAAAGGGAGATTGCGTAGTTATTAGTTCCAGGAATAGTAGGGTGGTGGACTGTGAGGAGGAGGACCCGCCCCTTAAGAGTAACGTACAGGACACTCCTTCCGTGTGGACACCTTACCAGTATGAGGCCGAAAACCATCCCGGAACAGTTTCACTAACCCGCCATTCTGCCCTCCTCCCGCAGCCTTCCCGGCGTGACCCGGAAGAACAACAAACCTGGAGTGGAGGAGTCCCCGTCCCGATGGACCAATCGGATCCCTCAAAACTTCCGTCCGTCCCACTAGAAATACAGGACGGAAACTCCTTGGCCCTGTCGACGAAGAAGGAACCGGAAGAAGACGCCGACCAGACGTGGAACGAGTGTGCCGAAAACGCCGACATCGGAGAAGACGCCGATCCTGGTGCCGAGGACGAAACCTGGACAGACGAGTGGTGGATCTCGGAGGACGTACGAGCCGCCACGACTCAGGAGAGTTGTGGTTCCTAGTGGTACGTGACGGGACAAGGGCTTAGGGAAGGGGTGGGGGTGTAGCAAGGGGAAGGGCGGGTTCGGGGTAGAACTAAAATTCCCCTGCGCCCTTCCTTACACTCCTCAATCTGACTTCCTCGACAACAGCCCGTAAATCACCACCAAAGTAGGATTGCGAACCCCACGTGTAACCCTGTTTTTGTAAACCTTTTTTTTTTAAGTTCTTGATCAAAAACTTCACGGCCCAGTCCCTCTTTCACTTCCTTGGTTATGGTGGCGGACATCTAATAGAAAACTACAGCATATCTAAAGCCACTCTCTTTTTTGTTTGAGGTAACTTCGGAACCGGGTGACGCCCTGAGACCCGTAATAGGTTTCCGACGAAAGACAACGCCTCCAGAAGCCTAGAAGGGATCCTGACGCTTCGAATTCCGGATTTTCTAAGGACTTTGTTTATAATTGACCACAATTCCACTCCTTGTTTTGCCTTACTTACTCCAAATAAAACCTCAATATTAACCCTATCCGGCCTCCCCGCTTCTGCTTCCGACCATCCCTCCGACATGGACCATATTTCGAATGGGGCCTCAGGCCACCCTGGAACGCAAATCCAATCTCTCCCTCTGACCTATTTCTATCCTATTTCCGCTGGGGCTAGGGGGCTACAGTCTTGGGGTGTCCGGAACACATTGGGTCCTAGGATGCGGGCCACTCAAGTTGCCTGGATGGGAAATAACAACAATGCCCCCAAAAGTGACTTGTTTCCTTTGAGCAACAGATACAGTGTTTTAGACCAGATAGACTGATGGCCAACCACCAGCCCATCCCAACTCTCCTCTGTTGACACGGAGGGCCCACTTGCTCCCCGCGCATGCCCTCATATTTGTGTGTGTCCCACCAATGTATCTAGCGCTCAGAGGGACTGGATAGTTAGGAAGGACCCAGGTCGTGTGGGCTGGGGAAGTAGGATTGATAATCACAGGGTGGGGCAGTGCCCGGCCGGAACTCTCTATTCAGTAATTAAGGTGGATGCCAGTTGCCCAGTTCCTCTAGTGGTTGTGGGTGGGATCCACGATGGTGAGATAGAGGAGATGGGTCAAACACTTAGTAGGAACAACAGTGAGGATCTCTTTGCTCTGGGGGATTGCCCAAACCTAGTGAAACCTGAAAATGGGATGGGGGTGCTAAAGGACTCCATCAAAATCCTCTCCTGGAATGTGGCCGGGATCAAAAATAAACTGATGTGTCCAGACTGGGGAGTTTTGGTGGAGAGAAGTGATGTCTGCCTATTCCAGGAGACCTGGGCGCTGGGAGATATAGAAAGGAGAGGGTTTTCTACCTTCAGTATACTGGCAACTACGGAGAGTAGGGGTAGATCCTCTGGGGGACTTAGTATTTGGGTAGGTACACACCTGGGGGCCCAGGCAGTACAAATCCCCTCTGACTCGTTAGATGTGCAGTGTGTCCTCCTCACACTCCCAGAAAATAGACAAACTGCCCTAATTAACATCTATTCACGACCAACCCCGAGTGGGAAGGAGTCTGTAACTATTGACCAACTCAGACAGTTTATCTTAACTCTTGACCCAGCAATTGCATTAATAGTGGGTGGCGATTTAATTGCCTGTTCGAGCCACTCACAGGTGCAACTCAAGATGGCCCAAACAATGAGGATTTGTACTGGTATATCCCGGAACCGCAGATTCCGGTAGTTAGAGCTTGGACCCCCCCTGGTGTTACAAATCAACTCCTTTACCTGTTTGTCCTCTCTTAGAGCTTGCAATGGGAGGACAAACTCAGGTAGACCAGGCCGAATGACTTTCAATAGAGAAGGTCAAAATTCCATCCTTGACTACATTCTGGTGGAACCGAGAACTTGGGGCATGGTTCTGGACTTCCAGATTTACCCTAGGAAGGACAGTGACCACAACCCCCTGGTCATGACGCTGAAACCAGGGAGTCTGGGTCTGCTAAACTCTGACTCGGACCCAAACCCAATAGATCCCCGCTCCAACGAACTAATAATAGGCGGAGAGTTTAGTGGCCGCAGAAGCTAGGCGATACGAACAAACTTGCTGATTTATATCAAAAGGCTTTGCCGTGTCTGAGTGACATGGGATAGGTGGAGGACAAAGCTTTGCACTCAGGATTGGGTGATGAGCCCTTGAATATACATCCAGGCTCATCCAGAAATGATCTGATGTGTTCAACCCGGAAGGAAGATCGAAGGCAAAACAAGCTCCAGTCCATCCCTGGTATAATGCCAATTGTAGGAAAGTTAAAAAGGAATTGATCCTAGCGGTTAAATCACAGGATAAAACTAAGATCAAGTACTACCGGCGTTTGTACAGGCAGGTCATTCAGAAGGAAAGGAAAGAGTGGGAGACAGATCATTGGGAAGATCTTAGAACTGCACTAAAGTACAAGGATTCTAAATCCTTTTGGACAATCGTCAGTTGCGGGAGCAGGGCTGGTAATCTGGCAAATGAACCAAAACATAGCTGTATCCGCTTGGGAACTGCATTTCGGGGCCTTGTATGCTTCTCCAAGTAACGATGGCCTCAAAATTTCTCTCCCATGCCTACCCCACGAGTATCGACTGGATGGGGCCTGGGAGATTATATATACGGAGGTGGAAGCTGCTATTCTGAAATTAGCACTAACAAGGCCCATGGCTTGGACAAGTTACCGGGGGACTTATTTCGGTCTGAATCAAAAATATGGGCACCTTATCTATGTGTACTCTAAAATGCCATATTAAATGGTATGGAACCTCCGGATACATGGCGGGGCGCCAAAATAGTTCCTATATACAAGAAAGGCTGCCCCCTTAAACCGTCCAATTATAGGCCTATCAGTCTGATAGACGTTACCCAAAAATTGATGGGACAGATTATTCTAGATAGAATACAGAGCTGGATGGAGGAAAATTAGATTTTATCTCCCTTCCAGGCTGGGTTCAGCCAGGGTACATCAACTGTTGATCAGTTATTTAGACTCCAGGTATATACTGGAAAACTGTGATTGTGGAGGGTGGCAGCCTTCACATGATCTTTGTTGACCTGCGGTCAGCATTTGATCTGGTACCCAGGGATAAACTGTGGAGGGTTTTACATGAACTTGGTCTACCATGTTATCTTCTCAATTTTTTAATTAGGCCCCATATTGGCACCTACGCCCAAGTTAGGTGCGGGAAGTATGGCAAACTGTTGACCCGCTTCCAGGGTAACCAAGGCGTGCGCCAGGGATGTGTCCTGGCCCCCACCTTGTTTTGCCTCTACATAAATGGATTGGTCGATCACCTTCTTGGAGCCACGGATACAGATGCCCTGAGGTTAGTCACTGGTTGGGTGCCCGCCCTGATGTTCGCGGACGACACTTTGTTGCTGTCCAAGACATCAACGGGCATCCAACGTACTCTGGATGGCTTTGCCGACTTCTGTGCAATTAGGGGTCTGGAGATTAATCTAGACCAAAATTGAGTTTATGATCTTTAATCACCCGAGGCAGACACGCCCGAACCCCCGGCTGGGTGGATCCCCTTTGGAGAGAGTAAAGACCTTTGAATACCTGGGTATTACTTTGGGAGAACACCTGGAATGGGATTCACAGCTGGTCAAAGCTACACTTAAGCTAACTAAAGTGGTAGGGGGGATCCAGAATCTCCACAGAGAGTATGAGTTCAAGCCTGCGGCTACAGTCATCGAGATCTATAATGTCCAGGCTAGATCTGCAGCACTACATGGGGTCGAACTTTGGGGTCACCAAAAATCCCCCAATTTAGTTAAGGTAGAACACGCTTTCTTGAGAAACATATTGGGGCTTCCTGTGAGCACCCCGCTCGTACCTCTACGCATGGATTTAGGGCTACTCCCCATTGAGGAAGTTATGACATTACGCCCCTAAACATACTGGAAAAGATTGTGGTCCGTGCGGGAACTCGTTTGTTATAAAAACAAATTCAGGGAAATTTGGTATGCATTGAAAAGCAAGAATATCTGGTGGTTGGCCCATATAAAGTTAAATAGTTGTAGGATAGGCCTATCGGAGATTTGGGAAACCCCGGACGTAGCTTGCCCGGGCCTAACCAAAGCTGATTTGGTCCGCCAATACAGGAACCACAATTTAGCATTCCTTCATGCGAGCTGCGAGGGGGGAGGTTAACCACTGAGTTCCTTCAAGTCAAAGTAAACTATAAAAAGGAGGAGTTCTTAGATGTGATATACCCTGCATCAGCGAGAAAATTGTATATGCTATTTAGACTAGGTACCCTTCCACTTAGAGTGTTCACCAGTAAATGGGAAATAAGAGTAACGAGTGCTCTGCCTGTGAATTCCACCTGGAAAAGAAATTCATGTTTTCTTTTTCTGTCCAGCGCATCAGGTTGCACGTAAGCACTGGGTGATTGCAATTTGTAGAAATTTAGGTTTTCGCCAGTTTGCACAAGCACTTAGAGTGCTAAAGTATGATACGCATCCCCCTATTATTTTTGCTCTCTCACGCTTTTTGAATGCAATGTGGCACAGGCATAGGAAAATGATCATTGTAGCCAATGTATAGCACGATCTCCTCTGTTTTAAATTTAATTGAATGTTCGATAATGGATTCTATGTTTAATCCTGTCTTACTACTTTGCATAGTGTTGTAGTTTTATTCGCAAACTGTGGATTTTATGTACTGTATATGATGCCTGTATTTATTATCTTAATTCCTGTAATGTATATATTTTTATGAACTTTTATGGCCCATTGCGGCCGAAATAAAGTTATCGAACGAACGATATTACCAGGACCTGCACTACCACTCTATGAGAGGGTTCCAGCAACCATTTTAACAATTTTCATCATGAAGAACTCCACACAAGGTGTCAACATAATTGGCACCCATCTCTTCATGCAAACTGGTTTAAATGCAATTTGCACCCAAACAGCACTAACTCATAAGCATACATACCCTAATAGCCAATTGTTAGAATTGGGGGTCTCTAGTTGGCTGAGGTAGGTACCTTAGTCGAAATAGGGACCCTTGCTTCTAGTCAGGGTAAGGAGGGACCACTCTTAAATGACCCCTGCTCACCCCCTGGTAGCTTGGCACGAGCAGCCAGGCTTATCTCCAAGGCAATTTGTAAAGTATTTGCAACCACACTCCCAGTAACACAGTGATAACACCACAAATGGACACCACACTGGTTTCATAAAAATAGCAGTATCTTCATAAAAAGGAATACAATCAGACCAAACGATAGAAATGCAACATACGCGTATTCGTAATATTTCGCTTTGCAGGTTATTAGGCCAGCAATCACTTGTAGGTTCTGGCGGTATTAAGGAGCAATTCACAATCTCTAATGCAGTCCTAATGCAATGATATGCAGTTCATAATGCAGTACTAAGACAATCCTTAATGTAAGAATCAGGCAGTTCGTAATGTAAGAATCAGGCAGTTCGTAATGCAAGAATAATGCGGTAAATAATGCAAGAATCAGACAGTTCGTAATGCAAGAAAAATGTGGTAAATAATGCAAGAATCAGGCAGTTCGTAATGCAAGAATAATGCAGTAAGTAATGCAAGAATCAGGCAGTTCATAATACAAGAATAATGCGGTAAGTAAACTGCACGGTCAACTCGGGCACCACTATGCCCCAACAGCAGGGACAACGGTCGTAAGCTTAAAGGGGCGGCCCCAGTACCGCTGAGCAGGTACGGGCCACTCGGGGACTCAGCGTGTCTAACGCGGTGCAGCGGAAGAGAGCTCGATGCACTGCTGTACTCCTCCTGCATGCCTCCCCAGGTCACACACGCTTGCAGCTCCTGACCGGACTCCAAGCCTTAGCGGGGGGAGGGGTGCTCTACCTCGCTCTCTTTCTCCGCTCGTTGAATGTCCTGCTGGGCGATCCTGATCACGTTGCAGCTCTGTTGCTAGGCGAGGCTGTAGCCGGATGGGTAACAGCGCTACCTTCTCCTTCGTTGACGATCTTGGACTATCTTTCCTCAAAGCCTCAGTTACGATGACAGCTCGGGCCACAAACAGCTCTGCAGCAGCGTAGATGATGTTTCACGCTGCGGGGGCAATGCAGTCAAGGGGCACCTTGTAAACAGCACCACAGACCACACAGCAGTCTCAGGCGTGCAAGGAGCACATGCACACATCGTCGCTGAGACACGGTTGGAAACTTTTATGTTCCTGAGTTTCCACAACAGGGGACCAGCTCTCTTGGGCCCTTGGAGAAAAATTACTTCAGGACACAACACACATCAAAGTTCTCTGAAGCAGGGGGACAGAGCACACAGCACAGCCCCTTGTCCTCTCCTCAGTCAAATGAGCAAACTGCAGGCCAGCCCCAGAACACGCAGCAAGGACAGTCCTTCTCTTCGGTCTCTTCTGCTGTTCTTCTTTGGCAGAGGTTCCTCTTGATCACAAAGTAGTTTCAATCCTTTTTCAATATGGATTTCAATCTTGAGTTCAGGGGTTTAAGCTCTTACACTTATACCCCTAAATGCCTTTGAAGTCTTTGGGTTCTCTGATCCCAGTCCAAAACCAGACCTGGGTGTCTTCCTGCCAGTGCACACCCTCTTACGTTGATAGTCAGGGAATGGGGCCCAGATGCTCAGCAGGAGGTGGAGCCATCCTTTTGTGGCAGCAACACAGCCTCTTTACATCCAGGGGGCTACTCCTCTCCCCCCACATCAAATGAAGGCCAGTCTGTTGCTGTCTCACCTTCTCCTCCCTGGGGTCAGGACACTTCCCAGACCCTGTTACTTCCAAACCCAGATGGTCAATACACAAACAGGCAGAGGCCCACACAGGATGGTTTAAGATAAGAAACCAGCCACTTTTAAAAGCATGGTTTCTAAGCACGCAATTTAAAAACTATCTTCATAAAAATATGTGTTATTAAATTCTGAGTTCAGGCACAGTAAACTCCGCCACTCCATCTTATGCCTATGGGAAGATATGCTGCAAACATGGGACACAGCATTCCCCATTCTGTCCTATGGGGTAGATGGCCTTGCAACAGTGACAAATTAATGTGGCAGTATTTCACTGTTAGGATATGGTACACACCTCAGTACATGTCCTACCTTTCACATACATGTATCCGGGGGGTACCTTGGGCCTACTGTAGGGGTGTCTGATGTGCATAAAAGGGGAAGGTAAGGCCTGGCAAGAATGTGCACTTGCCAGGATAACAAGGCAGTTAACAAACTGCGTGCAGGCACTGCACTGGCAGGCCTGAGATCTCTTCTTAGGGCTACTGGTGTGGGTGGCAAAACTAGTGCTGCAGGCCCACTAGTGGCATTTGCATTACCAGCCCTGGCACACATAGTGCACTTTACCATGGACGTTACTGGTAAGACAAACATACCAATTATGCACAACCAATTCCCATAACACTTTATACAGGGAACACTTGCACTTTGACACTGATCAGCAGTGGCAAAGTGACCAAAGCATCTAAGTCGGTAACATTATGTCAGAAAAAGGACTAGGAGGAAGGCAAAAAGTTTAAGGAACTTCAGCCAAAAAGGGCCAAGTCCAACACCACTGAAGAGAATATGTGAATTTAAAAGATGCTGCACAAAACAACACTCCACTATACCAAGCACTAAGACACTTCTGGATTGTCAGCTAAAAAGCAACCCTGTTTGTTGAGGATGGGTGGCATATGTGAGAAACATTAGGTGTCTAATGAGCAGGTCAGAAATGTGATCAGCCTATTTCATAGAAGACCTGTTGTTTTGGTGAAGCAGAAAGGTTTAATAGAGATAGAGTGGCATTCTCAGACATGTACCATCTTCTTGGTGGTTGTGCTTGGTTGGTAGGCTATAGGCTTGTAGTCTGGCCTATATCAAAAGTATTAGGTATTACACACACACTCATATCGTAAGGACTGAATTTAACACTATTAACTGCACCATGAAGGCATGGCACTTGCTCGCAACATGGGTACATAAGGAGCCCCAGCACTCCCACAACTATATTGGTTACGCAGCCATTTCAGTCACGCAGGAACCATGAGCTCTAAAGATTCTCAATGAAGCGGGTTTGAAGACCATGGGAGAAGTTTACTCAGGAGGGACCTTTATTACTCTCAAGGATATCTCACACACGCAGGGATACACTCCGCTGCCGACTATCATACACCTCCACCTTAGAGCTGCCATACAAGAGCCATAACCTCAATTCCCAGGAGAGCCCCCAACGCTCTGTGCATTGCACACCTTACTCACTAGCACCACAAGCAAGGGGCTCATCGCCAAGTTATATACCTCGTTCCAGAGTGAAAGGCCTGTTGCCGCTGACCTGGAACCTGAAAAATGGAATGCAGTACTTGAACCAGTGTAGACACCGGCTGACTGGGCGTACTGTTGCACACAAACTAGCATGCTTACCCCTAACTGCAATTTACATATTATCTATTTTAAGTACATCCACCAGGTGTACCACACACCAGCTAAATTATGTAATTTTGGTCTAAGGGAGGAAGCTCACTGTTACGGTGTGGGGCTCTCGATGCAGACAGATTTCTTATACCTGGTGTGGCCCTGCTTCCCCCACCCAACGCTTCTGGGCGCAGGTCACGGAGGCCCTGACTGACAAGACGCTGGAGCCACTAGAGGGTCACCCACAACTGTGCCTGTTTTGCCTTGTCAAAGATCTGCAGCTTGCAAACCGCAGAATTGTGACGATGGCTCTGCTGCTAGCTAAAAGAAGAGTTGCAATGTAATGGGACAAGTGCACGGGGCCTAGCAAGCGGCAGTGGCTACTGGATATGATATAGTGTAGATAGCAGCTGGAACTTTATGCCAAAGAACTGCAGATGGCCTCATGACCTAAGGATATATAGGCCCCCTTTACCATCTACCTGCTAACTATCCTGGACCTTTCCTAGGTGTATGGAGTGTATCTGTGGCTCACGCACCAAACTATGTCACTGTGAGGGGACTTTTATAAGTGTGAGTGTGACACAGGTTGCATCATTTATCTCAAATACACAGCATTGTTTACTTTATGTTGTTTGTACTTTGAATGCATAACATGCAAAATAAAAAATTAAAAAACACAGTTACCAAGTTGCAATATCCTCTACCAATCTCAGTGAAGAGCTACATTCCACTACAAACCCCTCACCCAGGGTTTGGAGCTCTCCTAATGTCTATGGTCCTCTTATGAAGTATGGGAATAGTAACTGATCAACTGGCTAATGTGTAGATCAGTTCAACAGTTCACACAGGCAATGTCTATGGTTCTAAACAGCAATTTTCCCTCTGTGTTTTCAATGTCTCAGTTTTCTCATGGATCGGCCCTATTTTACTCAGTGAAAATGTATATCGAGGCATTAGTTAGTGCATTCTTGCGGACCCGCTCCTGTGCATCGTTGATGTAGGACTATGAGACGGGGCTGCAGAGGCAGTTTCACTCAGCATAAGGGCTGCTGAGAGGGGATAAGCATATCAAGTCTACATCCTAGTTGCATATCTTCTGCAAGTGCAGCCTTCCAGACGGTATACATGTGGCTGATTAGCTGCAGTCTCTGGGCCAAATTGTCAACGTATGTTCATCTTCAGCAGTTGTGGCCTCCCAGAATGCATCAGGACGTCTGCATCAGTGGTGACGATGGCCTCTCTTGTGTGACGGCCCCAACATCAGTAAGTGGCACACCACTCTCTTAGGATATGGCATGAAAGCTAGACAAAACGATGTAGCTCTTTTGGAAAATATCTTGGAGCACTACGGGAACCACTCAGGGAAACTAGGTGACCACTCATGGCATGGGTCAGCACCTGTCTTTGCTCTCTCTGACAGTCAGCTTCTTCAGGGTGTGTCTCATTTGTGAAACATTTTGGGCTTCTTCTGGACAGTCTCCCATCCTGCAGGGCCAGGCACTCATCTTCCCCAACTGAGAAGGCAGGCAAGCAGGCTGGAAAGCAGACATCTATGTACTAAGCAGACCGTAGCTCCTCCAGCAGAAAGTGAGGACTTCAGTTGTTGTTCCTATACATTTGGGAAAAGAGCTGCCATAAAGACCCCACCCTGCTGACACAGTAGCTTTCGAATACTCTGCAGGGCACTCCCTTCCTGTTAATAAAGAACATGGAACTTGAACAAAGTAATTTGAATTAGGCTCCTCTGACAAGTGTCAAGGGAGGTCCATCCCGACAAACGTCTTGCCTGGTAAAGGTAACACAGGGTTGAGGTAAATTGGAATGAACCTAAGAGTCGACACCGCAGACAGCTTTGGTGAGACAACCTAAAACTGGATTGTTGCTGCTGACTCCTGTCAGGGGGTACAGCAGTGTCTGAAAGTTGGAGAGGGAGTCAATCCCGATTCCAGTCCATGCTACACAAGGGATGAAATAGCAGGTATTCAGCAAGTATACTACCTTTCCTAGAGTCCTTCTGCAGTGACAGTGGGAGCGCAGAAGACAACTGAAAGGGGCCAGGGCTTAAAGAGAATGGGGTTACGAGCAGCTCTTATGGCTTATCACCCAAGCAGAATCCTGTGAATGCTTGAGCCATTCCCTCTAGCTGGTGCTCCACCAGTAAGGAATCAGAACGGTTGGGCCCTCCCCGGTCATCTTTGAACTACGCCCTATATAAAGAAATGGCAGATTCGGGAACAAAGAAGCATGAATAAGATTTGTTTACAAGAAGGCTATTCTAATACAAGTTTCGTCTCAGGTAGGAATGACCAAGGAACAACAGTAGGTTATTCTTAAGAGGGCGGAGACAAGCATTCAGGCTACACAAATGGCCATTGCCTCTCCTTCCTCTCAAGACAGAGAAGAGGTTCCTGAGGAAGGATAAGTCGAAACGGGTACTAGAACTGAGTGAAGTCAATGTCATTAGAATATGAAGGAATATTTACAGCAAATGAGAGAAAGACACATTAGAAAAGAAACTGGGAGAGATCTTTTAGTCCTAGACTTAATTACAAATATTGTAGGAAACAAAAAACTAGAAGTAAACAGAGACTTTTGGCTACCTCCATTCTTGTGACCTGTTGATCGATCATTTCACAGACCCAATACGATACTTATTTTCTAAACAGGGAACATGGATTCATTGTCTATGGATTCTCTGTCAAATTTCTGGCTTTAGCTCAGGCACATCCGTTGTGTATGGTGTTGGCTCCAAGCAGGAATATCCAAAACAAGGGCACAAGAAAGTGTGAGATCTCTGCACCTGAATGTCACCAGCCTTCCTTTAGCAGACAAAAAGCCTGACCCTGCTTAGAAAGTTTTTCACCTTTAAACACAGAAACTCATTCCTACCATCTACCAAATATCATCGCCCAGGAAGAACAAGAACTAATCAGTAAAACCTTTGTTAACAAGAACTCCATTGAATTTCAATGTGTACCCCACTCTCCATCCTCACTCACTACAGTGTCTGGGACTCCACACTTGGGTTACAGGATTAAAGTCAATATATTTCCACTGTCTGAGAAAGCTTTTTCCAGCATGATACACACAAAAAGTCTTACTACTACCCACTTTTATACATCCACCACACATACTCGCCATGCACATGGAATATCAGCACAAAGGTCTGGGAGTCACACAGATTACAGTACCGGCCTTGACAGTCCAGTAAGAGCCTCTTTGCTGCCATCCAAAAAACATATGCAACATATATCTCCAGCACCCTTCAACTTATACTCAGAGTTTCGAAGACCACTCCTCTAGAGCTGAAACTACCGCTGGGGGCCGTGGCTTCCAGTGGTAACAAAGCTGCCAATCAGAGCCTTCGCTACTCAGAGTCCATCTGTGGGCCATCTGATTCCTTCTATCTGTGCCTCCCTCAACCCCCCTTTTGCTTATCAGAGCCTACTTATCATGTGCTCTTCTTTCCTGATTGCCATAATCCATCGACCCTCCCTTTGTTAGCCAGAACCATTTTTTCCTAACTTGATTGCTCTGAATTTCTCAAACCCTTTCTGCCATCCTTCACAGATGAGTCCTTTTTACCGATCCATCTTTAGACCCTGGTAGGTTTTTAACACTCTGATCCACTCTCAAACCACTGTGCCAGCACCAGGCAGCTTCTGCTGTCATTAAAAGCTCAGAGTATAACAGTCCTGGCTTTTTATTCACTTTACATACTCTGATCGTTAAGCAAATACCCACTATCAGTTAAATAAGTCAAATAAGCCATGAATAAGATTTTGTTTACGAGAGGGTTATCCTAATACATGTGGCCTAAAAACACATAAGTCTCATTCTCCTTCCAGTTTTCTTCCTTTTACTTCTATGCCTTCCGGACATGATCCTCCTCTTCGCAATGTTCTAAGTCCTACTTTTTTGTGTTGCTTTAGTCCTCCTCCAGCTATGAAACTGGATTTCTCAATCAGGTGCTCCTGGTTCTAGTCCTTCCTTGCCCCATTTCTTCCTCGCACTTCCTGGTCTCGAGTCTTCCTTGTACTGGCCCTTACCTCCTGGTCATGTTTTATTTTAAAGGATTTTTTATTTTATTTATTGAGTTTTTGCTGTTAACAATTAAACAAAAGCAAAACAACAAACACAGTCACAGTGTTACATCAATGATAGTCAAGTCTCAGTGCCTAAAGCAAAGATCAAATCTATAGGGCCATACAAACTGTGACACATCATGCACCCCATCCAGAGCATGATATAGCCACGTATGGACATCTGTAGGTTCTTAGTCAGCCGCATACTAGGTAGGAAGTTTACAAGATGATAACGTACACAGCAAATAACAAATAATTGTGCAGATAGGGCCCAGAGGTTATGTCCATGGCCCTGTCAATCTCCTCTGATCAGATCCCTTCACTTGCACGCTCGACTACCTTCCAGCCAAATAACTTTGATTCAAAACCCAAAAGCTTTTGGGCCGATTCTGGGGTGGGGGTGGAGGGGCGCTGGTGCTGAGTAATTCACTATACATTTCAGACTGCGTGTTACAATGTATCATATCCTTAGGCCACTCTGCTATAGTGGGCCCAGGTCCATTGGCCCATCGCATGGCTATTTTGTGCTTTGCTACCAGTAGGCCCATGTCAACCAACAGCGTGCATCTTTCCGTAACTGTCTAGTGTGCCCTAGAAGAGACAACAAGGGGTCCAGAGACAGTGGCAAGCCTATAATGTCGCTCAGCGTTTGAATTATTAATCTCTAGTAATTAGCTACATTGGGACATAACCAGGCGACATGCATAAACTCAGCAGGATTGGCTCTGCATCGTTCACACTCTGCAGAGTCAAGGAGGCCATATCGATGTAGCCGGAGTATAATAAATTCTATTGAGAAACTTGAAGTGTATGAGGCGATGTCGTCCATTAGAGGATATGAGCTGTGTGGCTTCACAACAATAACTCCAAGTGGTGTCATCAAGGGTCTCCCCAAGATAATTTTGCCACTCCAGCCTGGCCTTGGTGATAAAATTCCTACGGTAATCCTCCACTATGCTGTAAATGCTGGAGACTATCTTGTCAGGGGAATCAATGTGCAGTAGGAAAGAGACAGAAGCAACTTAAGGTGGCTCCAACATCTCGTCCCCGAGATACCCACATATGGCGTGCCTCACCCTATGGAAGTGAAACCAGACTAGAGGAGTGGCATTATGTATCCTCAGTCTCAATTTCAGCCCGCATTCCAAGAATAAATCTCCAATTTTGGTGATACCAAGGGTCGCAGCGCGTGAACCACCTCCCTCTCCCTGAATACCGGCAGCCATTGGCACCACTCTATCGGAGTCAAGGGGGAGTATAGGATGGTGCCGGCCTGCCTCTTCAGCAGGTTCTGCCATGCATGTACAATAGCGTTAACAGAATCCAGGATACCGGCTCGTCTGGATAGAGCCTTAAATAGCAGCGTTCTGAGGGGGAGGGAGATGCCGCCACCCTTTCGATCTGCAGATGAGGTAGGTCAGTTTGCTAGTGAAGCATGTGAAAATTGCGCCATCCGATCGTAACGCTTCAAATCTCGCGCCCCAAGTTCCCCCATAGTGTAAGGGAGTGTTAGTATTTCCCACTTGACGCAAGAATGGTTTCCAGCCCAGGCTAATTTCGCCAATAAAGATCTAACAACTTTGAAGATGTGTGCGAGTAGCACCATCAGCACATTTAGAAACAAGAACAGGAACCTCGGCAGCACCACCACCATTTTCATCAGGGAGATGCGACCAAAAAGAGACCATGGTAAACGGCTTCAGCGTTCTACATCCTCCTTCAATTTAGTGATTGCTTTACCATAATTCTTATGGAATACCATCTCAGAGTTCGTGTGGACTTGAACACCCAGAGAGCGGACCGGCTCAGTGGTCCAGGATAGAATGAAATCTAGGTCGATAGGCTCAGTGGTCAGGGTGGGGGGTAATATCGTAGACTTAGTCCAGTTTATTTTGAGGCCAGATAATTCGCCATATCGTACCAATTCTCTCAGCACTGGTGACAAATTGGACTCAGGGTCTCTAACATACAGAAGCGGGTCATCTGCATAAGTAGATACTATTAGATTATATCCCGGGAAGCGAATACCTCTTTGCCCGTGGTATTCTCTGACAGCACACGCCAGAGGCTCCGCCACAATAGTATATAGCAGTAGTAGGGGCAATAGAGGGGACCCCTGACAGGTGCCTCTTGGTTTCTTGATAGGTGCAGTAACCGAGTCCCCTACCTTTTTCCTGGCTGTAGGGGAATTGTATAGGACCGCCACTAGTTGTAGGAAAACGTCACCCACGCCCATCCCCCTCAATACTGGTGTCTTGAAGGCCCATTCAATAGAGTTAAAATCCTTTCCTACGCCGAGAAAGACAGCAGTAGCTTTGATCTCCCCCCTAGTATGTTGTATCGCATCAAACACAGTACGCAGATTGTATGACAAGTTGCGCCCCTGTACTAACCCCGCTTGTTCAGGCCCAATCAGCTGTGGCACCAGTGGGGCCAAACCGTTAGCCAAAACTTTAGCAAATAATTTGGTGTCTACATTGAGTAGAGATAAGGCCCTGAAAGACGGGCATTCGTCTGGCGGTTTACCCGGCTTCAAAAGCGTGACAATCGGGGGCTTCCCGCATGGAGGGGGGCATCTCACCCTTCTCGCCCATCTCCTCAAAAAGAGTGATTAGGTGAGGAACTAGGAGCTCCTTAAACTCCTTGTAGAATGCGACAGTGAGACCGTCCTGTCCAGAGGCACCACCAGCATGCATGGTCTTTAATGCAGCCAGGACTTCCCAAGTATCTAGCGGTCTCATAATGTTTTCACTGTGTTCGTCTGCCAACCATGGCAATTTATTAAGCTCTAGGTATTCGGGGATTGCTGCTCTGTCAGCAGATGCTCAGGAATGATATAGGTCTGTATAATACTGGCTAAATCGGTCTGCTATAGCAGTCAGATCTCTCAGCAACTCACCAGTAACTGCGCGTAGTTCCGTAACTCCAGCCGACTCCCTTCTATAGTGCAGCAGGGCCGCTAAGGTTGCACCTAACTGTTCCCCCTCCCTATATGTTTTGCCAACTGCGTACTTCCCCTCATGTTTGTCCTCGCTGAATGAATGAATGAATGAAACCGCACTTCTATAGTGCATGGCTACCTGGAGGCATCCCAGCGCCGAAGCAAGTAACTGGAGCAAAGACAACACCAAGAGAAAGAGCCACGTCTTTAACTCTTTCCGGAAGGCCATATGATTGGGTTCCTTTCATAAGTACAGTGGAAGGGAGTTCCAAAGTCTGGCGGCATTGTATAGGAAAAGCCGACCACCACTTCTGGCCTTCTTAATCTTGGGTACAACTACTAGGTAGAGATCATCTGAGGGCAGCCGCCTGTTCGCCAGGTAGGGTTGAATCATAGCATTGTTAATAGGTGGACCAATCCCTTCCACTGACATATGGGTGATACACAGAGCCTTGAAATTGACTATCTCCTGAATAGGGAGCCAGTGGAGGGAATGCAAAGCGGGTCTTGCTGAGTGACGATTCGGAATCCCCATAAGCATCCTTGCTGCATAATTTTGCACAATCTAAAGTTTCGCAGTTGCCGAGGTCGGCGCACCTCAGTTTAAAGCGTTGCCATAATCTATTCTAGATAGGATAAGTGCCTGGATCATCAGCTTTTTGGCCTTGGAAGCAAAAAGGGGGAGCACTTTGCGAAGCATCCCAAGGATGCCATAACAAGTGGCAACAACCTTCCTGGCCTGAACTGTCTGCAGTTTCATGATATTCCTCCAGCGTTTAAAAAAAATCCTCCGGAGCCTAATCGTTGCCCCTGCCAAGACTACCCGCACCAGGTCAACTAAGTGCTACTCGAGAAGATCTAGTCGTCCTCTTAGAGAGAGGAGGACCCCCGAGTGCTTTGATCTGGCTATCCCTCGTATGTAGACTTTGAAGTTTTCCCACACTGTGGAAAACTGGCATACAGATCCTATATTTATATAAAAAAACAACTCTATGGCCTCCGACATTTCTGATTTTAAAAAGCTGTCTAGTACAGAGTATGGTGAGAAACACCACATGAATGGGGCAGGTCTCTTCTGCAGGTTCTCAATGTCCAGCAGAATAGGAAGTGGTCTGAGTAAGAGCGAGGGTGGCTCGCGCAGTCGCAAATCTAGGGGAATAAAGATCTGGAGATGAACCAATAGTCAATGTGGATATCATGAGAGGCAGAATAGTGTGTGAAGACCCCCCACCCTCGGATAGCGTGAGCGCCAGACGTCCTAGATACCCAACTGGGTGATTGCATCAATGATAGCTTTAGCCGCCGAGCGCCGGGAGGGGCCCCCGGAGCGGTCCAGTGTCAGATCGAGCACGCAAGTTAAATCCCTGCCCCACATTTGCCGTAGCGAGGTGTCACCTCTCAAAAGCTTCAGCAGATCTCGATAGAACTGAGGATTATCAAAGTTAGGACCATACATATTAACAATGAGCATGTCTATTCCCCCCCAATTGCACCTAAAAATAGCACAGTGTCAGTCTCTATAGCTTCCTGAGTGATCCCAAAACTAGGGTTGACCCATGTGAGAACCCCCTTAGAGTGGATGGAAAAACCTGCTGCGTGGAAAGGCCAATTAAGTTGTTTGCATTAGCATTATGCTGTCTGTGGGTAAATGGGTCACCTGCAGAAGGGCAACATCTATTCCTTGCCTTGTAAGATAAGCTATCACTTTTCGCATCTTCCTGAAGTCATTGAGCCCCCTGATGTTCCATGTTAGGAACCGTACTCTACTATTCTGGCCCTGCGCAATAGCTGGTGTTCATGACTATGCATGCATTATTTCTGTCCACCATGTTTCCCCGGTAATCCTTTCTGTGGAGGTGTCTCACAAGTGAATTATTGGAATGCACTAAGTACACTGTGATCGTAAAAACAAACCCTTAAGATTCCCCCCCTCCAATGGAGTCAGTAGGAATGCAGCTTGGGTCGTGTTAATGAAGATCGAGAACTATCCCTGTGGCTCTGCACCCTCTCCATCTAGTTGCGTCCTATTTGTGGAGCTTAACTGGGTGGTCCTACCAGTGCAACACTGTTTTGACCAAAACCTCCTTCACTGTAGACCATCTGGCAGTGTTGTATACTAGACTGTATATTTTCTCCCATTCCTGCTTTAAGAAAACTCCACCCATTTCCATTTCCAACAGTTTCTGACCTGAGGCTCTCATTGTGGTATCGGAATATATAAGCAACTTATAGACATGAAAAACAAGGCGCATATATCATTTGAATTTGAAAGAAACCATTATTCAAACCTTGGAAGAGCCATAGAGGGTATGGCTTAATGCAGAATGCAATGACTTGTTTGGTAATATCTATCTCTCTCACTTTCGGGGAGGTCATACATTCTTTGAAGAGCCTCAAATAACCTTCAGGTCAAAGAGCTACCCTATTCTTAGGCAATCATGCACACCAAGTTAAGGAAATGTTCCTCATGTAAGCAAGATTGAAGACCGTACTACTACCCTCCCTCTTTCCCGTACCTACCTCAACTTTCTCCCCTTTCCTCCCTTCCCTCATCTATTTCTTTAATTGTAACCTCTTTGTATGATAAAATGCAAATAAAGAGATTAAACATTTGTTTTTTAAATGGGTGACACTGGGGACAGTAAAGTTTCAAAGCACAGTTTGCTCAAAACCATGTCTCAGACATAAACCAGTGCATGTGCGATAGGTAAGGAGTACAATCTCCAACTACTGTGTCTTTTTTCATAGAATTTTCCAAATATGCAGTCACTCAGTCAATAAAGCACCGTGATTTCCAGACTCTTATTTTCCTATTACCTAAGGTTGATTTCCCTAGAATACCGAGCAAAACTGGAAAGACCTTGTCCCCTCTCCTTTGGGGGCTTGGTTAGTAAGCAACTCGCAATCCAGAGATATTTCCCTGCCCATACAAAGTCACTGATTATCTGCTTCAGTAGGGGACATAAGGAGTGGTATTACCTGAAAAAGGAACAAAATCGAACGCAATATTGTCATTTTGCAGCTGCCTCACTCCCAAGTCATGACAAATCGTTCACATGCCACATGTTTAGTTCTTTATGGATATCTTTTAATAGTGGATAATAATTATCACTTACAGCTTGACAGGTGTAATTGTGGTCCCCTGATAAGTAACAAGTCTTTGGGTTCCAAAAACGGTTCTACAGTTTTGAGGTAAGTACTTGTTCTTGCCGGATTGATATGTTCAAAATAAGAGACTGTTCATTATATATGTAAAATCCTGAAACCTAACTGGAGTTCCTCCACTAAGAATTGTATTGACCGGAAAAGGACATAGTGAGCCTACAGCGTTATTCTAAAGTTGTTTCCACCTATTTGAATCCCCCGGATGTCTTCATTCCTGCATAACCTTTCAATAAAGGGCTCCATGGCGAACGCAAAGAATAGTCGAGAAAGGGACATTGCTTTGTAGTTGCTCTACTAATGGAAAAGGAGGTGGGGTAGAGTAATCCCCACGGGCCCTTACTGAGACTGAGAGTGACCTGTAACCTGTCAAATATCAAGTTTTTAATATTTGGGCCAATGTCAAATGTGTCAGGAGTCTCTTATCAAGAAACTGCCAGTCCTCACTATCAAACACTTTCTCAGTGTCAAGCATGATCATTAATGCCTGTTTTATAGATTTTCTGCATATTTTCAAAGATATGGAGGATTTTACTAGTGTTGTTTCTGTTTTTTTTCCGCATATAAAGCCCAATTCATCCAGGTCAATCAGGCCAGGTAGCATCAGTCCCAGTCTAATAGCTAGTATTTCCATTACGAGTTTTGCATTAAGGTTCACGTAGTAAATCTTCTGGTCAATTTTCTGCTCTGTTAGGGAATGACCATAAATGCAGCCTCCCTCATTGAGGGAGAAATGATTCTGAAGTCTGCAAAAGAGTTGAAGAGTTTGGTTAGAACTGGAATGTGGGCCTACAAGAGTTTTTATAGTGTAGGGTCGTCTAGCCTAAATGTAGCCCAGTGCCTACCCTGACTTGAGACTAGGTGTGTGCTTGATCTTCTCTTCCACCTGAAAAGGTGTAACAACCGGATTCTCAGAACGGGCAGCCTACCAACCGTAGCTAACCCAGTCGTCACGTAACCACACTCTTCTCAGGCCACTATATACATGATATCTAGAATACTCACCTGAGAAGGTGAAAAAGAGCTATTTACAAGCCTGTACAATCAAAGATACCACTAACATCTAAGGGATCCCATATCATATCCTATAATCACCTCACTGAATAACTGATTCTTTATCTTTAACGTCACCCGACGATTCTTTATCTTATCTTTATTCTTTATCTTATCTTTAACGTCACCTGACGATTCTTTATCTTTATCTTATCTTTAACGTCCCCGACGATTCTTTATAGTCTCCCGACTGTCTATACTATGTGGGGTTAATCTATCAACAATTTGGGCATTCCTGCTTAGGAGCCGATTTCCCTTCCGTATCTACAATTACTTACCAGAGAGGAATCACCCATCTCTCTGTCAGCATTTGGTAAAAAAGGGTCCTGACCTTCCTCCACAGAAACTAAGGGCAAGTTATATGTTCTGTCTTGCAACCATCCCTGATCCTGAGTAGTGTACCTAGTTATCAACAGTTAGCCGCAAGTGGGGGTGTCTCCCAGCCCTCTATACATCAGCATCTGGTTAAAAAGGAACCCTTTACTCTCTCCCAGGGACAATAAACAAACAGGATTTGCAAATTGGGGTCTCTTTATTAAAATAACCAGGAACTAAATAACTAATGCTCTTTGTGGAGCAATGATAGAATAACAACTAACAAGCAATCAAACAAACAAAATAAACAAAATATTATAACAATGATATATGTATAAGCAATACAGTAGGAAATTATTAATGCAAGTGGAGACCTAAACATAACCTAGGAAGCAAAAAGAAGTGAATGATTATATAATGCAAATTATTTAAGAACACCTCACCCTATTAAGAAGGGTCCAATTCTCTGTCCCTCTCTGGTGGAATTAGGACTCTCTCCATCACCATGGCACCACCACCATCGGACCAACTTCTGATGTTCATCATGGTCTCTGCACTCCACTGGCTCCAACTGCACTCTAACTTTTCCAGCCGACTCCCAACTGACTTCTTCATTGACTGACAGCTTCACCGCTCAGACTTCTACCATTCCAAAAACCATCTGATCTCTCCACTGCTGTAAACCATCTGACCGCTCTCTTCAGTTCCAAAAAAACATCTGACTGCTCTCTTCAGTTCCAAAAACCATCTGACCGCTCTCTTCAGTTCCAAAAACCACCTGACAACTCTGCTCTTCTGTTCTCTGATAATATGGGAGTCTCTCTGCTCATGGAAATTTCCAGCAAGCACCCGGCCTCCCACTGAATTCCTGTACCAAGCCCAGCGCTCCCGTCGCTCCCACAGTGGCCAGCTGTAGTTGCGTCTAGAGCCCCGGGAAAGTAAGCACATTCCTTAGATAAGGGCCGGTCCTCACCGGTCTCTAACTAGTGAATAACAACTCAACTCTAAATATCACTTCTGACCTACAAACGCCTCAGACAACTGAGGCAGGAAGACAAGGTGGCTGCTCTCTAGTTTAGGCTTTTAGACCCGAAAAGAGGCAAAATAGGCATAGAATCATGCCAAAGCCAATAGGCAAACCCTACAAATAGGCTAAAATAAAGCATTCATACATAGCAATATACTGAGATGGCAGTGGACCATAGTCATCACCAATCCAAATAGGGCAAATTATCCTGTCCCTACGAAAGGCCGTACCAGCTGGGATACTTTGTCTGCTACGACTCTGTACTTCAGATATTTCTCAGTAGCTACTAATGCTCCCAGGCGATGTCTATTCTGCATTATATACACCACTAGAGAAGATGCCACCTAGTTCTGTTCTGCCCACGCACCATCATTCTGAACTTTGGGTGTCGAAATTGGCCACTTTTTTTATCTCCAAAATTCAATCCATCCAAGACTCTTTTCCCTCCACCACTCTGACTACTCCATCTGAAATATGTGCCTTTTCCTCTGCCCCCCTTCCTGGTGACAGACCTATCCTTGCTAACTTTCCTTTCCTTTCGTTGGCTTCTTCTCTAGATCTGATGTCTAAGCTTAAGTCCGCCTCACCTCTGGACCCTTGTCCTGCAAAGTGCCTGGGCAAAATGGCCCTAGTGATAAACGATCTGGTCAACCCGGTGCTCAACTGTTCACTGAGCACAGGTGTGGTCCCCCAGGCCTGGAAACACGCCCTGATCTTGCCGCTTTTGAAGAAGCCCAATCTGGACCCGCTGCTGCATGCCAACTATAGGCCTATCTCCCTTCTCCCGGCCATGGCTAAGGTAGTGGAGAAGCACGTCCACGCCTCTCTTTCCAATTTTTTGGAAACTAATAACATCTTGCATGACACCCAGTCGGGCTTCCGCGCCAATATGAGCACGGAGACGGCATTACTGGAGGTCACTGATGCCATCAGAGAGGTGTTGGATGTGGGAGGTAAGGCCATGCTGGTTATGCTGGACTTGTCGGCGGCCTTTGACACCGTTCCCCACAGAGGTCTGTTGTTCAAACTAAAGGAGATCGGGCTGAGGGGAGCGGTGTTCAATTAGTTTAAGTCCTTCCTTGCTGGCCGCTGACAAACGGTCTGGGCCCCTCCGTTCTCCGCCGAGATGACACCATTGGAGGTCGGGGTGCCCCAGGGCTCTGTTTTGAGCCCTACCCTGTTTAACATCTATATGGCACCCCTGGCGGCTGTGGCGGAGACCTATGGTGCCCAGATCGTGTCCTATGCTGATGACACCGAGCTTCTCTTTACTTGCCAGAAGGGTGCTGACTTCGATGGCGAGCAGATCAGAGGCTGTTTAGGGGCGGTCTTCAAGTGGTTTGAGCAACACAGCATTAAATGCAATTCCGACAAATCGGAGCTGCTATTCTTTGGCTGTCCATCTGACCCCAGGTGGCAGTCTTGGTGGCCACCGGACATGTTCCCTCCAATGGCTGTCTCCCCCAAGGCCAAGAATCTGGGAACGCAGATCGACGATGGACTGACGCTGAAGCCTCAGATCCTGGGCCTGATCGGCAAATGTTTTGGCATCATAAATATGCTAAGAAAATTCCTTCCTATGCTGTCCCTCTGCCACCGGAAAGTGACTGTCCAGGCTCTGATAGGCCCTCGCCTGGATTATTCCAATGTGCTCTACCTGGGTCTGCCGGAGTTTCTAATCTCTCGCCTGCAGGTTGTGCAAAATGCTGCTGCCAGAGCCATTTTCGATCTTCATCGCAGAACAAGCGCGACTGCATTACTAAAAAACTTCATTGGCTCCCCATTAAAAAACGTGTGGCCTTTAAGGCTCTCACGCTAGCTTTCTATCTGCCTTCAAGAACACTAAGGTCAGCTTCTTTGGCCTTGGCAATTGTTCCTCCTGCCAGACGGGCCCGGCTGGGCGGGCGTTCTTTCCGCCAACTAGCCCCCAAGCTCTGGAACTCCTTGCCTGTTTCCCTGAGATTAAATACCAGCCTCTTGAATTTCAGGAAGGAGCTAAAGTTGTGGCTCTTTGTTCAATAATTTCTGCCTTGTCTGTCCGCTCCTGGTCATCTGTTCCCAAATCTGCTAAAGCGCCGGGACACTCCTTTGGAGTAGCTGAGCGCTATATAAGACCAACTTAACATAACATAACATAACATGCCAAGTGTGGAAGTTATATCCTTGTCATCATTTACAGGCAAGCCCCTCCCATCTTGTAGCTGTGCTATCCTTTCTATTGCCCTTTTAGCCCAACGTTTGCTTGTTAGCATTTCTATTGCTTTATTAATCCCAGGGTAATAGTTCCATCTGAGACAGAGTAATTTATACTCTACTTTATCAATAGCAAGTTTTCTGACTTGCACCCGGATCACTTCAGGCTTGCACCAAAGCCGAGATGAGCCCATCCTCTTGCGTTTCCCTTACTATCAAGTTCATTTGTGCATGTGTCTGACATAATTTTACCACACCCAGCTGAAGTGGAAATTAAACAGCTTCTCAGTTCTACATTTAAGAAGTCCTTCAAGTCCCAGTCATTATCTGCTAAACCAGTAACACATTTAAGCACTTCTTTCCCGACTAAGGGGTCATGGAGAATGCAACATTGATGTGTAGGCTTCTAGGGTTGTCTTTACTCCTGGAAGTACTCAGCATGGTGAATATCATAGTCTAGTGTTGTGCCCAATACCTGACTCCAGCACCGTATGTATGGAGCAACCTGCCAGGAAGCGGTCTAATATGGCATACGAGTTATTCCCCATCTAACAGAATGTAAACTCTAGTTCATTTGAGGTTTTGGGTTTGCCAGGTATCTACCATACCCAGGAATGTGAGCCACTGTGTGTTACCTTAAATCATGTAATGGGTGCCTATAAATCTTTGAGCCTGTCCGTCACAATATTTAGGTCACCTCCAATTATCAGTTTACCCACTGCAACCTCCACTATCTCAGCATTTTATGGACTTAATATATTTGTAATTGTATTTATTACGGGTACATACAGTGGCTATCATATAGGTATATGAACCAAGCGGCAGGATGAGCTCAAGACATCTAACATTGTCACTGGAAACAACTTTCAAGACTGTCAGCAATTGTTAGATCTCAGGATCGTGACCCTCCCTATTTTCCTTCTACCGCACAAGAGATGCTTGGTTGGAAACCACTTGCATCGGAGCCTAAACCAATCTCCTTTCGGTGTCTCCCCATTTTGCACAGGAGAGGTTGGACTGGCAAAAATTTTAACAACACAATTAGGCCCTCTGTGCTAAAACTGAAGTCTTAAGTTGGCCTTCATACACCAATACTAGGGCCTTTTTGCACCAATACTATTATGTTAGGACCTCAGATAGTGTAGTTTAGTGCTGCCGTTAGTAGGATGTATACCAGGTCTCTCTCCTCTTTGCTGTCCAGGCAGTCCGTCATGAAACCTGTGGCAAGGCTCACGAAGGTTAGCTTTATATTCTTGTTGGTGATGTCGTTGATAAAGTTGTTTACTTTCGCCCAGAACTTCTTGACTTTGTGGCATTCGAAGGTGAGGTGTTCTAGGGTCCCTTCATCTTTATCACAGTTCCAGCAGATGCCCGTGTCCTTTATGCCTACTACAACATTCCCCCTTCTATGAGTCAGAGGACAAAACCAACAAGTCATGTGGCTCGCTGATATTAATGCTAGAAGGTCATAGGTGATGGAGCACATTAGCCTTCTTAGCAGTATATCTTCCAGAGATGGCCTTCTCTTCAGTCAGCACCTCCTTGTCAGATCGGGCATCGATGCTGGGATCCTCTTCTGTTGAAGCATGTCTCATCATGGATGTGCAGGAGCCCCTCTACTTAAACCCCGATGACCTAAATTTATCTTCCTACTCTGTCAACTAAAGATGATCCTACCCAAACCCATCTGTTTCCCCAAATCAGGGAGAGCAACAACAGGCGCCACCCTTAGTCAGCACCCTGAGGCTTATTCTCCAGCCAGCAGGACTTCCAGTGACGGAAGGCTCTTTGTGTCACTCTGCATGGAGACTGAGGTCTTGAGAGAGAAAAGTCTCCAGGTTCACAGGAAAAGTGATGCAAACCTCAAACCTCCGTTGCACCAGCCAGCAGCCCTTCTGAAGCTAGAGAATTTCAATGGCTGCCTTTGGGGTGCTATAAAATTATGGCGGTTCAGGGGATTCGGAGGAGACGAAAAGTCGCAACTCTACTCTGTCACAGTGAAGAGAGAGGTGCTGGAATAGGCTGTCATACTTGCTGAGAAGGAGGAAGCTTGTTGGGGGTTTCCTTCTGCAATCCTAGAGAAGTAGGGGCACCTGCCGCCCCTAAAGTACTAGAGTGCCAGGAGGGCGATAGGAAGTAGCTTTTGTACAAATGGCTGTGTCTAGACTATGAAAGTGAGAATTGAGAATACAGTCAGAATCTTTAAGAGGACAGTTGAAGCGCTAAACTCACTTGTTCCTACCTGATAAGACCTGCAGCCAAAATGGAACAGAAAAAGAGGGATTTGAGAATCTATATATTCGGTTTTCCAGATCCTAATTGATTCTCACTGACTATTATTCAGTTTTGCAGTTTTTTCATCCCTAAGCACCGTGCAGATTATGATTATTTGTTAATCATGCTCATTCAGATGTTCTCCTTGCTGAACATTTTCAGTTTCTCCATATGTAATATGTTATGTCCTTTTTAAACATTCTGAGTTTGAACAATGACTGAGCAAAATTCTGAATATGCAGAATACACTCCATCCAAACCCACCCCAAGTCATGTGAAACAAATCATGTTGGAGCAGCTTTCCTCCCTCCTGGGAAGTCACTCGGATCTACTGTCCGATCAGGCTGGAGCCGGAAAGAAGGGCAACACAAACCAGTCTGTGACCTGACAACTGAAGGTCTCCGCCCTAATGGCTTTAGACCAGTTGTAATATTTGCAATCCAGTTTCGGATCTTTTTCAGATCTCATTGTCCCTGTTGGAATCAAATGTTTCTATCTAGAAACACAACAAGCAGTTCTGCCAAACAAAACTAAATTATTTACACACCGCACTTACTCCTACAGCCAAAGGAATAAATTAGTCGGGGACAATCCTGTCACAACTTTATGTTCCCATATCCATTGATCACACCCATTGTCGATGTATCAAAATTATTTTTTCTATACTTTAAAACCATTAAAAAACATGCAATTACCTGAAAGACCAGGTGGCTGACAGCAAAAAAAATTAAGACATGTACTATTGTTCCATAAAATATATATTCCCTTTCCATTCAACGGTAAAAAAAAAAATTGGATTTGAATTGGTCAATCAGTTTAAGCAATATTAAATTATTTTTCAGTTTGTTTTCAAGCATGGCTCCATATATATTTTGGCCATAATTTTTCTTTATTCCACATATACCATTTGATAACTACCTTATGGAGAAAATATTACTTTTATTAGTATTTCAATGTAAAAGTTTCATAGTGATTAAGCAGCAGCCATGGATTCCTTTCAGTACAAATACAACAAGGCCTTTTATTTAAAAAAATCTTTAGATATATTAATAACACTGTGAGAAGAAAAATGTGAAATACCACAAATAGAAACAGAAATACTGCCTGAATCAGCAAATAACACGGAGAACAACATGGTGCAGGAGCCTCTCTTACCAGAATGCCCGCCACGTGGAAAATCCAGCCCCTCGCAGAGGGAGACTGACTGCAAGGCCTTCTGGAAAATTTTGAATTCCAATCCCAATTGCTAAATTCCTGCAAAACAAAAAAAAGAGAAGAAAAAAACACAATTACTGAACTGAAAAATGCACTTTCTAGAGGGGATGAATATTTTGATTAGAATGCCTTTTGTTTCTTTAAATTGCTGCGTGTGAGACAATTACAATCCCTGTCTCAAATCTCACTCCTTATAATGCTACAAAGACAAGGCATTCAGGGACTCTGCTACAAAGTACTATGAAGTGCCGCTCCTGTAGTCCCATCATTGGTAGCGATGGGATAGCGAGATTTGATAGGTGACTAATCCCTAGTCGCTTTATGTTTACAGATTCATACATGAATTTGGTCTGAATCATGTAATTACTTTTAGCCTTGGCTTACTATTGAGTGTGTGTATATTGCTTGTTCTGTTTCAGGAACTGTGGCATAAGATCTCTTGACAAACGTGCACTTATTTTGATATACAGGGGATGCAAGTAAGAACTACGGTTCAGCTTAATTGTGAGTATTGTCATTCGTGGTTTACAATGAACTTAGCATATGTATATAGGAGTTTCTTTGATTCTAGTGAGGATGAAGTCCTCTTTAAGAAATGTTAAACTTCCGGAGTGGAAGTTTTTAAAATACTGAGTGGTTATAGAAACTGTAGAATATTTCTGGGAGCACTTTTGTAAATATTTGGATGCAGTATTCACTGGGCGATGCTGTTTGGTGTTGTTGATTCATATCACTTGTTCACAGTTTGGGTGTGGTTGTTCTTTTCGGGTGAGTAGACGATACCTGATTTGCAGGGTTATTAAAGATATCTATCATTGATTGTAGATGTATTTAATCTTAATTTTAGATATTGATGTGCAACGTTTTCGTCCTGAAGATGGTCCTGTGGGATGTATAAACCGTTATTGGACCGAAACGTCGACGCTTAAACATGGTTTTGCTTATATATGAACTTTCATGTAAACCTGAAATTCTGATACTATGTTATAAAAACTTTTGTGTGTATGGTGTTCCATTTGTCCATACAAAAGCGAAAGATGTTGTATACTACTGATGAATAGATCTCAAATGTTTAGTAGTATTGATGTTGCCATGTTGCATCTTTGAATTGACCATATTAAATAATGGTACATGAAGATAACTCCATGCATTGTTGAATTATATGTTCACTTGTTGTGACTTAATGACAAGTCAAAAATGTATTTGCTGAATGATTCCTTAGGGGACACTTTTGTATTTTGGGATTTGGTCCTGCCATCAATAAGGGGACATCAAGTTAAGGATGAGGGTTGCAGACTGATGCACCTCCTGTAAGCAATCCAGAGACCACCTGCAGTGTGAGCTCTGCTGAAGAGCGAAGCGGGCTACCATTTTGAGCCCTCCTTCACCAAGAGAGCAGAAGATGCCAAGGACAAAGCTGAATGCTGTGGAGAATCCGGCTACACTGCATAACCCTCCCCTTCAGCTATACTCGCACTTACCAACATTTGTTGTCACGCAGGCTCCTCTTTGCCTGAAGCCTTGCTACATATATAAACAAAGAGAGAATGAAACGTTTGAAATCCCAAGTAGCCAGGACCTAAGTCGATCAGGTAAAGAATGGATTAGAAGAAAAGCCCTCTCAGAGAAAACTCAACAATTTCCTTTGATGGACTGAGAAAATACACAAGAGTAAATCCTGGTAGATCAGAGGAGGCGCAGAAAGCATCCATCAATTGGGAGAAGAAAGATTTATAAAAAAAGAGGGCAAAAGTTTTCAATGGATCTTTGTCTGTTATGTCTCCTTTATACGGTGACCTAAGAAAACTAGAAGGTTTTCAGCTGTCTCCAAAACGGTAAGCCTCATACAGTAAAGACTCATCAGGAAGTACATGAAATCTTCTTAAATAGAACTAAGACCCAGAAGTACATGGTCAGGAGTGACTTAACTACTTGAATACATTCTACAACGATATTTCTTAAGGGCTTTTTCTCTCTTTTGTTTGAGAAACCCCTTTCTACACTGGGTTTTAGAAGGGGGTCTGAGGGACCAATATTGTGAACCCTCCACATTGACACAGTGCACAAATTACACAGCCTTTAGAAGGACAGAAACTAATACAAAAAAGTGGCAGATGATCAATAGCTTCTTCTACAAAGAATGAAGCAGCTCAAACATAGCAGATTTGCACCTTAAAAATAATATCGAATGCCTTTATTTGGCCTGCACTAAACCAGCTACTCATAAACAGCAATTCCCAAAATACCAGGAGCATTTTAGAGGTTTTTTTATTGCCACTTTTGAAAAATGTTGCGAAGCAAGCAGAATGGGACCATTCTGTAAAACCTCTCCATTAGCAGGAAAAGCTCCAGAGAGGCCACTACCAGCCAGTCCATCCGGAATTACCTATTACAATACAGTAAAGAAAGTGCTTTTAGAGAGAATGGGGTTATTTCCTCGCCATTACAGGATACAAGCCCTGTCCGAGAAACTTGGGCCAGATGACAACCACAGGCTCTGGGTTACAAAGTGAAGATCACTTGTGATAGATTCATGAGGCCAGATAAACATTGTAAAGAAGAGATGTTACAACAGATTTACTTGGAACAATACACTGAATCTCTGTGCCTCATAGAATGTGACTATTGTTTCAACACCATCATGCGACTGAACTCACAGAAGTTTTAGAAATGGCCAGTGCATATGTCCGAATCCACAAAACAAAGTCTTCAACCACTAGTACTTAATTGCAAACGTTTGAATAAAGGACAAGCAAAAACCAGAGCATTTAAGGTTTAAGTGGATGAGAATGCTATGTTTTATTTCAAACAGTGGTTAGAGAAACACCAAGTGAGTACCAAGCTTCTCTATTAAAACATATTTATTGTGTGTACAGACAAGTCAAGAAATAGCATGCTTCAAACAGTGATATAGTTGGTAAGAAAAGAGTTCCTTTCAACCAGTATCTTATATTGCATCGTTGCCAGAGTTGGTTAACCTAGGTTGGAATTTTCCATGTGCAGTGGATATTTCGGCAGCTCAAATAAATTCCTCCTCTCATCACAGGTGGATTCTCACCCCTTTTACCAAGGCTTCTGTATAGTCTCAAAAACGAATGGAACCGAAAAGTAAAGCCCACAATAAAAGAGAAAAGAGACATGTTCCGAATAACCAAACCATGCCAGGAATTAGTTCAATGTCATGTTCATGCTCAGAACAAGATCCAACCTTGTATGTGTCTTTTGTAGATGTGTCTAATAATATGGTAGTGAAAATGACAGCTGGTGCCCTACTTACCTTTCTTGATTCAGGTGAGCCCCACAAAGCTGATCATCTACACAATGGTCTCTCATATGGTAAGTGTAAACAGTGAAAGCTCTCAAAGGCTTAAACCAGTGGAATCTCCATTTTCTATCAAGGGTTGTAACGAAGCCAGCAGTGTTGGCAAGGTGATTGACCAACCTACATAGAAGGGTGATACCACCATTGGCATGAAGGCAGCCTGAGTTCTCAAGACCAATTTGTCCAGGAAGAAAGTGGCGTAGGAAGGCTGCTGCAGACAACTCCTCTTCACACCAGAGTATATAGCTCTGGCAGAGAGGACATACTAAACATGAACAACATCTTACGTCTACTGTCACATAAACTCACCCTCTCACTTGTCTACAAGTTACATATGAGGTATACAATTAATCTTGAATCATGACCCTCCGCAATGCAAAAGACAGTGGATACTTGGCGATCAACAGAAACATCTGAATCAGTGCTCAGACATCATGATAAATTTACTCAGTGGAGTATCAGGCTGCAACGCTAGGAACATGAAAAATAATCTTAAGGTCTTAAAGTCTAGAGCAATTACAGCACAAAAATAGCACCCCTCTAGTTTTGCATTAATATTTAAATCTGCACAAGGCAGTTTCAAATCACATCTAGGACCTCAGGTTCAATATGTCTAAATTCAGACAATTAAGAGCACAGTAAAGTCAACTGGTCCAATCCCAGGTCAATAGAGCAAGGCTGGAGCTGACTCACTACAAACTCAAATACATGCTCCTAGTGCAGCCCAATACAGAAGAACAAGTGTCAATCAAGTAGTAATCACCTGAAAATAATTTCTGGGAACATTGCAGACTATTGGATAACTCTGAGGTACATGACTTCCTGACCAACTGAGACAGCTTATGCCTTAAAGAAAAGTGAAGTACAGGACCACACACAACCGGGGGTTTTCAGGACGTTTATCATCCAGCAGCAACTTCAAACACATTTAGATACCCATTGGGAGTCCTCGCCCAATATATTTACAACCAGTTTACTGACAAACATTAAACCCATAAATTGCTCCATCTTGGCAACAGACTTTTTGTAAACATCTTCTTAAATCTACATCGAGAAGATCACAGAAAGATAGCCCTGGACTTCCAAGAAGAAATTAAAAACATTTTACTTGGATATTCAGGGCACTAGCTGTTTACAACCTGGGACTTCAACTTACATTGAATAGACAAATCTGAGCATCCACATTCCTTACATGTGGAAGAAGATCTGTCTAATATAGTTACTGATAGGGTCATCAATCTTTTTCACTTGGTCTAAGCTTCTTAATAAACTTGGAAACCTCCACTCGACTTCTAAACCACACACAGGATTCTCATGGAAAAATCACCAAGATAGAAGATACTTCAGTCTCATGAAAACTTTTCTTCATGTGCAACTCCTGCCAGATAATTCATCAAATGGAAAGCAACCATTTCCCTTTATTTCCAAGCTACAACTTCAGAAGTAACAATCAAATGCAATGCAACAGGTCTTACTTTAGTAAAAAGTTAGAATTTTTGGCGTAGCAAATATTAATGCAACATTACTAGCTCGAATTTTGGTAATGTAGACCTATAGAGTGTAGTGTGGTACAGTGAAGTGGTGCAGTACAGAGTACAGGAAATTATAGAGTGTAGTGGAGTTGAGTAGTTTAGCGTGGAGTGGTGTTGAGTTGAGTAAAGTGGAGGAAAGTTTATAGAGTGGAATTGTGGGTGATTGTATTATGATAAAATATAGTAATATTATGTAGGAATGAACATGTGAGAAATATAGGTTGGTGGTACTACATTTGCTGTACCAATTTATTTGTAATGGATTTTTTGTGCAAGGTAACTTTACTTGTAACTGCGTGTTTAGTTGCCTGTTTGGGCTTTAAGCAGTGCATATAAAACAATAGTATAATAAGGAATTTTCTGTAAGCAGAAATAATATTGAAAAATGGTGTACAGCATGCAAAAAGCTGGTAATTTAGTTGGAAAGATAGATGTTTATAACATTTGAAGTGTATAAAGGCAAAAAGTTAGTAAGCAATGTTGCTCAAGCAAAAACTGTAGTGTAATAATGTGTACAATAAAAGGTTATTGGCAGCCCCCTGGTAATACAGAGTGTTTGTAGGGTGATAGGGTGGCCTTGGGGAAGCCTATTTAAGATATAGTAGAGCTAATAAATTCGTGGGGAACGTGGGCTGTATTTAAATGTGTGATGTACTTTGTGAGCTTTAGCGGGTGTTGGCTGATTATGAGCATCCAGGGGGCTGATTTGTAATAATATACGCAGTTTACATTGTTACAATTAAAAGGTGAGTGCGTGCTAATGTGGACAAAAATACATGGGGAACAATAAAAAAAAGTGTAAAAGAAGTTGTGTATGGGTATAAAAGATAGTAAGGCGCTATTGTATGCTAAAAAGATAAAAATAAGCATATGTAAGTGGGGAAATTAATTAAAGGGCACTGGTGTGGGTATTTAATAATGGAAATGGGACGGCATTTAATAAAAACGAGTTTGAGCTATTCGCATGGTAAATTATGTATTTTATTTATGTTTTGGTTTTCAAAAAGCATTGTCAATTGCAATACCAATAGAGCAAAATCTTGCAAATGCGAGACCTATCGCATTACAAATGCTTGTTAAGGGAGGGTCAGGTGAACCTGCACATTGATCACAGTGTTGTGCTGATTCACATTTCAAGGGGCGCTCTCAGGACAGAAGGTCACTTGTTTGCACTCTACCGCTGTGCTGCCTCGTCACATTCAAGCAACACTACAGGATTTAATGAGGCGTGAATCAGAGCTGCAACAGCCGGACCCTGGAGCTCTTCACGGAACGGGAAGGGAATGTTAAAAAAATATATAATATATATATTATATATATATATATATATATATATATATATATATATATACTAGCAGCCCGTCCCGACCTTGTCCGAGAGCAACAGGCTTCCCCGCCCCCCGCCCGCCCCGACATTGTCCAGCAGCCCGGGCCCCTGCCCGCCCCATCCCCCGCCTGCCCCGACCCCCGCCTGCCCCGACATGGGTCCCCTTACCTCAGCCGCCGCTCCTCCCGCCTGTCCGCTGCTCGCACTGCCGCTGGCCTGTCCGCTGCTCCTCACGTCACCGCTCCTCCCCCGCGCCATGTCTGCCGCTCCTCGTCGCGCTCCTGGGCGCCGCTCCTCCCCACGCTCCTGACATGAGCACGCACGGCACGGCCGGCGCTACTTCGGAAGGACTACTTTTTTTATTTTAGTGTACATTTTTTAAATAACTTTTCTTTAACATTTATATAGCCTATAACCATCTACACACCCTGACGATTCCAACGGTGTATCGGGTGTGTGGATTGGCGCTGTAGTTCCCGAGTTTACCCGCGTCAAAGGCTGAAAGTTCTTCCTTTATTATAGTAGTATAGATATATATATATATATATATATATATATATATATATATATATATATATATACATACATATATATATATATATAGAACAATCCTCAGCAACCTCTCGCCCGGAGCCCAATGCAGGAAACCGCTGCGCAGGAAAGAAGACGGAGACCTCAGGTGCAGTGAGCAATTTTCATTTTATTGTACCCTCGAGGAAGCGGCACACAGCATGACGTTTCGGCCTACACAGAGGCCTTGATCACATGACGCACGCTGAGGGAAGGCAATATTTAAAGTGCTAGTGTTAAGTGGGGAAACATTCCAATTGGTGAGTCTGTGGTCACATGTTGCACCTAACAATAAATACTGACAACAGACTTTATATTTACAACCTCATCTCGGGATAATCCCTGGCTGATCATCTGTCGCTCCGGTGACAAATGTATCAGTAAAGTGCATAATGTAATTCATATAAATACACGTAATGTAGACAAAGATAACTGGATAAATCCAATTGTGCAAATTGCAAACAATGTAAACGATGTAAAAAGTGCAATGTGCTACACATAATGTAACCAAGAATGACTGGATAAATCCGGTTGTGCAAATGGCAAATGATGTAAACGATGAAAAAAGTGCAATGTGCCACTTGAAGAAACACCTTCACAGTAGTGTACTATGTACCATATACATTCTATACACTAGGTCATGAACAATATCTCAATAAGTTAATAAATACAAAAATATATCATAAATATATAAATATATATATATGTTAAAACCATGACCTTATATTGCAAATATAATAAATATGCAAATGAGCACAACATCGTTCCTTTAGGATGAGATCAATAATGTGCAAGATTAATCAAACAACAAAGTATTGAAATACTCAGATCGCAGCATCCTATAAAATAAATGCACAACATTGTCTACACGTGCAACGAGCTGGATAGGGGACAGGCAGAGGAGAAGTTGACCCCTCCCGAAAGAGAGAGGGGAAAACCATCGCAACCTCTGCCATGCTCCCATCCACTATACTCTTTAATTACTTAGACCAACCACAGCTCGGAATTGGAAGTACCTCAGTGAATAGTGAATACCAAAAAGATAACCAAGTGCACTATTTTTGTGTGAAGTTTTTTTCAACTAGTTTTTTAGTGACTTTGTGACATTGTTTTCTCTTAATCATGTAGATAGAGCTGAAAGGTTCTTAAACAAGTGAGCAAAGTTCTTGGTACATCTCCGTGCAACCTAAGCCTAGGCTGCACCCCACTATATGGAACCATCCAACCCACTGATTTAAACAGTATTAACAACGCTAATCTCAATTCAAGGACAGACAAGTAAACCACAGCACAGGAGCAAATGCAGAAGCAATTACTGCTCAACGGGGGAAACAGAAGAAGTATATGACAGTGTGGAATTGTCATAAGCATGTGTAAAAATCTTCTGTAGAGTTCAGACCCCCCGGAGCTCGACAGTCCATATCCAGGATGTACCTGGTTTCCAGTTTCCTAAGGGCACCGTCCCTGTCACCTCCTCTCCTATTGGGACCAACACAGTCGATAGCATAATAGCGCAGAAGGGAACTGTCATTATTATGGTGTTCCTTGAAGTGACGGGCCACCGGATATGCCGGGTCACTGGTATTAATCGCCCTGATGTGCTGGAGTATCCTCTTGTGCACCTGCAGTTTGGTACTCCCAACATAACGCAGGGCACACGGACACTCCAGCACATACACCACATATTCACTCTTACACGTAAGTTGTTGTTTAATCTTTCGTGCCTCAGGAGTAAATGGAATAGTGTACTCTGTTTTGTTCACACCGTGCTGGCAAGCCTTGCAGGATGAACATTTCCTGAAGCCCCTACTTTTGCCAAGCCAGTTTTTACTAGTTAAGATTTCAGGGCTTGACTTGACCAGGGCATTCTGCATAGAGTACGCTCGCCTATATGTGATGGAAGGGGTACTGGGTATTTTGTCCCCTATCACTGGGTCACATTTTACCAGGCTCCAGTGTTTGGAAATAATCTTCCCCAGCGCGGCCTGCTGCCTATTGAAGGCCCAGATCAATCTCACTGGTTGGTCATTATCGATGGTTTGTTTAGGGTGGACTTTAGGCTGCAGGGCCTGACAACGTGGGATGGAATTTGCCCTAGCTATGGCTTTGTCCACTATTGCTGCCTGATATCCCCTTGCTAGGAATCTGGACCTACTGGCTTGCTGTGCCAGTTGGCACTGGGCTTCTGTGCTACTTAATCTCCTTATACGAAGCATTTCTCCATATGGTATGCTTCGTATAAGATGAGCAGGATGATGACTGCTGGCATGGAGGATCGTATTTCCTGCCGTCTCCTTGCGGTATAGCCTAGTTTCAAGACTAGTTGCTGCTGGTGTTACCGTCATGTCCAAAAAGTGCACCTGATCCATGCTGATGTTAGAGGTGAAATGCAGATTATAGTCATTATCATTTAAAATCTCAACAAAGTGTTCAGCCTCCTGACGGGTGCCCTTCCAGACAAGGAACACGTCGTCAATATAACGATACCACCTAACAATAGATTGTCTGGAAATGTCAGCGTGCGTGCCATGGAGAACCTGCCTCTCCCAGTAGCCCATGTGAAGACAGGCATAACTGGGAGAGAAACAGGCCCCCATAGCCACGCCCCTGACCTGTTGGTAATATCTATTGTTAAACAAGAAAAAGTTGTGGTGTAAACAAAATGAAATCATATATATATTACCTACTGGCGGTCGCCAGTAGGTATATATAGTTAGGATTTTTTCTCTATGGAACTTTTGAAAATTCTAGGTCTAATAACTTTGGCGTTTGTGGACGGAATCGGCTGAAATTTTCAGGAAAATGGCATATTTTGTTTCTGAGCAGCCCCTGAAAATTTGGGGGGGTTCCGTCAAGGGGGGGACGAGAAAAAAGGGGGGTCCCAAAACGCATTTTTCCCATTCATTTTTTTTACTGTAAATTTTTTAAAGAACTTTTTTTTTTACATTTATATAGCCTATAACCATCTACACACCCTGACGATTCCAACGGTGTATTGGGTGTGTGGATTGGCGCTGTAGTTCCCGAGTTTACTCGCGTCAAAGGCTGAAAGTTCTTCCTTTATTATAGTAGTATATATATATATATAATATATATATATATATATATATATATATATATATATATATATATATAAATAAATAAATATATATATATATATATATATATATATATATATATATATATATATATATATATATATATATATATATATATATATATATATATTACCTACTGGCGGTCGCCAGTAGGTATATATAGTTAGGATTTTTTCTCTATGGAACTTTTGAAAATTCTAGGTCTAATAACTTTGGAGTTTGTGGACGGAATCGGCTGAAATTTTCAGGAAAATGGCACATTTTGTTTCTGAGCAGCCCCTGAAAATTTGGGGGGGGTTCCGTCAAGGGGGGGCCGAGAAAAAAGGGGGGTCCCAAAACGCATTTTTCCCATTCATTTTTCCATAGGGCCTTTGGCCTCACTTTTAGCTCGAAAGGCTGAATGGATTTACACGAAACTTGGCAAAATTATAGGGACTGTTAGCCCGATGCGCCTTTGCTGGGTCTCAATATATGTGCTCCAGTGGATTTTGAGAAATTAACGTTTAAAAAAACAGATATATCTCTGACAGCGTCCCAGATAGCGCTCCAGATCACGTACTTTTCGCGTAACGGAGCTTCGCGTAGCGAAGCTGATTGGCTCTCCGGTGTCTGTCAACATTCTAAACAGTCCGGTGTGGCCGCCATCTTGTCTCTCGGTAGGATCGAGAGACAAGAGGAGGAGAAAAACGAAGGGGGAATTTAATGAAAGGGGGCAAGGTAGACCCCTCTTGACCCCCTAGGAATGATGTTGGGGTTATTAAAGGGTCCCGTGGGGCAAATAATAAAAATTTTATTTTTCGCGGTAGAAGCGCTTCTTGGTTCGCGAACCGGGTCGCAAACTGGTAGCGAAACGTGAATTCGCCATTTTGTGTTTCGATTTAATTAAATTACTAGGTATAAGGGGGTACGGGAGACGTATCCTGACCCCTTATGTTTTCTGAGGGTGGCTGAGGAGGCTCATATATGTTGATACATGTCTTCCAGGGGCTGTGCGTGAGCGTTTTTTTTTTTTTTGCTGCGTGACGTCTGTTAACGTTCGATTCGATGGAAATCAGGAACTGTTGACCGCCATTTTGTCACTGCGAGTAAATATTTTGTTAAAAATAATTGTTATAAATTAATCCTTATTGATAAACATTGTCTGCGCCATCTTGCCTTTTTTGCAATGCCACACTTTTGTTGAGCACAGCAGCCATTTTAGATGCCTTGACCAGACCCACTCTCTGCACGCCGCCGATCCTCAGCATGGCTCCCCACCCTCGCAAGCATCTCCCCCACGCACTGGTCACCCCCGCTCTCTCTCTCATGCATGGGCCAGAAACCTCCTCCCATCTGCGCTGTTCTTCTCTGAGAACCACACCCTGTGCCCGCCTGACACCTCCCTTTCACCCTATTCACTACCGCACCCTCTGACACTCCTCTTCCTCTGTGTCCGATTGTCCAGGCCAGTCCCAGGCTATCATCTAGCCCTGCAGATGTAGTTTATGGCCCCAGCTGTAGAGAATCACCCCTCTTCAAAGGAGTTACAGTAGATCAAGGCCCCCATCCAATGAGATCCGTCACACCACACGCGTTCCTACTATCTGATAACCACCCTGTATTGTGCTTGGGGAGGGGATTCTCACTGTGAGGGTGTGTGGGTCCGAGCCTGAAGCGGAAGATTCCAGGGATGCCTCTTTGTACATCAAAAGTTTTTACAATTATGTGTCACATTAAAAATATATAGCACTCCAACAAAGTAGTAGGATTATAACACTTTAATAACTTATAAATATATACAACGCAACAAAAATAGTAAATACATTTAAACATTTTTTTGAAAAAAGAAGCAACAATGGACAGTAGCTGTGTTTTGTGCGAATAGTCCCAAGGCAGCACAGCGTGCTGAGTTCTGGACGACACCCAGGTGATGTTACCTGGGTGCCGCACTGGTTTTTGGTATCCTACAATGCAGCTCCGAAAAACGGCGTGGGGCGTCCCGGGGGGCGCGGGGGGAGGCCTCGTCAGTAGCGGTCTGTTGTGCGAATAGTCCCAAGGCAGCAGAACGTGCTGAGATGTGGATGGCACCCAGGTGATGTCCAGTAAGTTGCCGCACTGGTTTTGGCATCCTACAATGCTGCTCCGAAAAACGGTGTGGGGCGCCCCGGGGGGGGTTGGGGGGTGGAGGCGGCGTGAACGGGCTCGTCTGCTGTAGTGGGGCGCCCCTTTACCGTTTCAGTTGCCATTCCGCCCGCTTTTGCTACACTGTGCCTCATCCGCCATTCAGCTGTTTATCGCCCGCTCTTGCGGCTACAGCGTCTCGCTCACCATGTAGTTGAGTTGCTCCCACTCTTGCGGTGCAGCGATAGGCGGCTGCCACAGGACTCTAAAAATGGCGGCCGGCTCTTCGGATTTGGGTGTGGTCCACTAAAATGGCCCTGGGACACCTTGGAACTCGGACGCTTGTCTGCTAGGTCTTGGACCCCATTCTCGAAAGCGTCCCCTGAGCCTTGAAGATTTTACAAAAGCCTTGGGGGCCCCCGACTCCTGCAGGCTTTCGGTGGGGAGCGGCTGCCATGATTGCTCGCGGAATGACCACGACGGAGCCACGAGATGGTGGTGCTCTCATGCAGACGCCAGCTTCAGTCTGAAACATCCAGAAACCAGGTGGGGCTTTCATCGTTTGGGAAAAAAAAATGTTTTAATCCAATGAAAAGTGTTATTTTTAGGTCATATGATCAAGCCTTCCATCATTAGGAAACCAAAAGTAAAATGAACCAATGTAAAGTTTTATAAACAAGTCACATGACCTGTTATGCGGCATAGGGCTATAAAAAGCGTAGAAAATCCGTTGGCACGTGAGGCGGCGTCAGTAGCGGACCGATGTGCGAATAGGCCGAAAGCAGCACAATGCGCCAAGATCCGGATGGCACCGAGGTGGTGTCCAGCAAGTTGCCGCACTGGTGTGGCCATCCTACAATGCTGCGCCGAAAGTCGGCGTGGGGCGCCCCGTTGGCCTGTGAGGTCACGTCAGTCAGTGGGGGCTGTTTGAGGATCTGACTGCATTGGAAAGCAATGTGATGCTGTGGGTCGCCCCCAAGAAGGAGGCTCCTCGGCTGCAGTGGGGCGCCCCTTGGTGTTTCACTTGCTATCCAGCTGAGTTGCGTCCGCACTTGCGGCTACAGTAGGCCGAAGGCAGCACAACGCGCCGAGATCTGGATGGCACCGAGGTGGTGTCTAGCAAATTGCCGCACTGGTGTGGCCATCCTACAATGCTGCGCCGAAAGTCGGCGTGGGGTGCCCCGTTGGCCTGTGAGGTGGTGTCAGTAGCGGACCGATGTGTGAATAGGCCGGAACCAGCACAAGTTGCCAAGATCCGGATGGCACGGAGGTGGTGTCATAGTTGAGAGTTCTGAGCAGCGCTTGTAACACTGTTTGAAGCTTATTTGCACCTGCTGCAGCTTCACTATTGCCCTGGTGTGGCCAAAGATCGCCCATGACATAGGCGGCCGGCTCCCGGGGTCCGGCGGAACTTTTTTCCTTTTCCTTTCTGCATCTTGTCCCACAATCCGTTTGACCTGAAGACACGACCAGGTCCCTGAATGTGTGCAGGGGGACGCTATTGATTGAATCAAAATGGCGGCTTCACACAAAGCTGACTCAAGCGTTGCTGCTGGTGCTATACAGACAAAAACTGGTTTTCAGTTTGTACATTCTTCAGGATTTTTCCATCCAAGGCTGGTTGAGAGTTTGTAGAACAATGGCTTCAGATCTTGCCCTCCCCTCTTTTGACTGATGGTTCTTGTTGCCTATCTCTTCTGTTGTCATTTAACTGAACCTTTTTTGACTGCCGAAAGGGGTTCTGGTCCGACCGCTAGTTGGTGGAGACATTTTGACTATATCCTGGACCTGCCCGGCCTCGCCCAAAATGGCGCCGGTATAAATGGGACTCATAACTCCTTGTTGTGTACTGGTTGCACAACCTTGATATCACGAGATACGTATGCAGTTTTGAAGCACATGGCGGGCGGGGACGAGAATTGATTGAATATTTCGACATCCCTATTGATATTAAGTTCTGATGTGTTATTGATTACTGTACTATTGAAAGTTCGAATTAACGTCACCCATGGTACTTGCCCGCAAATGTATATCTAGATAATTTTATTGTAAGTGGCCCTGTCATATTTTAATTACAAAATGTACGTCCACCGATTCCGCAACTGTTAGACACCTTAGTTCTTGCAACCTAATGGCCCGCTTGTTACGTTCCTCTACAGTGTAAATGTCTCCTCATCATATACGATTCCAGTTTGCTCCGTGGCCGGCCCACGTGGTTATAGGCCCGTATTTGTATACTGACATTTTCACAATAAAGATTTTTAAAACAAAACATGGTAGTAGTATTTACATTGGTAAAGTTTTTAATTTTAGTCACTGTTTTCGAATCAGTAAAAGGCAAGTGAAATAAAGCAGTCCAATTACATGACGGATAAAAGGTATAATACGCAGAAACGCAGTAAAGATAAATGGTCAAGGGCTGTTGTGTTTTCTACTCCCGCAACATAAAGTGATCGATAAGAATCTGATATTCAGGCGTATCGGCGACTAAGACAGCAGGCCGAGCCTCTTTTGCTCAACGGCTCCGTCATGGGACGAAGAAACACCCTTTTTCTAGAAAAAGGAATATATTTTACTTGCAGGACAGTTGTAAATTTTCCGGGAAAGTACATTAGCCTGGAACATTATAACATATATGTTTAAGAAAAAATAATGTTCGAAAGCAATAAAAAGCGTAATTTTTAGGTCATATGACCAAGCCTTTCATCATTAGAATAACAAAAGTAAAATGAACCAATGAAAAGTTTTATTAACAAGTCACATGACCTGTTATGCTTACGTGACGCGCTGCGCGCCGCGCCCCGGATCGCTTCCGGGAAGCTGCGCTTCGCGCACCGGAGCACTTCTGGGTGCGCTAACGCGGCGTGTCATATAACGCATTACGCGACAACGTAGGTCCAGAATATAGTCAAAATGTCTCCACCAACCAGCGGTCAGAACAAAACTCCTTTCAGCAGTCTAAAAAGTTCTGTTAAATGACAACAGAAGGGACAGGCAACAAGAACCATCAGTCAAAGAGGGGAGGGCAAGTTCTTCTCTACCGGGTCACGTTGGGGCGCTACCGGAACTGATCGAATTGGTAGTCTACAGTGTTTCTGGATGTTTCAGACTGAAGCTGGCGTCAGCATGAGAGCACCACCATCTCGTAGCTCAGTCGTGGCCATTCCACGAGCAATCATGGCAGCCGCTCCCCACCAGAAGCCTGCGGGAGTCGGGGGTCCCCAAGACTTTTGTAGAATCTTCAAGGCTCAGGGGACTCTTTCGAGAATGGGGCCCAAGCCCTAGCAGATAAGAGTCCGAGTTCCAAGGTGTCCCAGGGCCATTTTAGTGGACCACGCCCAAATCTGAAGAGCCGGCCGCCATTTTGAGAGTCCTGTGGCAGCCGCCTATCACTGCATCGCAAGAGCGGGAGCAACTCAACTACATGGTGAGCGAGACGCTGTAGTCGCAAGAGCGGGCGGTAAACAGCTGAATTGCGGAAGAGGCACAGTGTAGCAAAAGCGGGCGGAATGGCAACTGAAACGGTAAAGGGGCGCCCCACTACAGCGTGTCTTCAGGTCAAACGGATTGTGGGACAAGGTCCAGAATGGAAGAGTCATCAAAAGGCAAAAAGTTCCGCCGAACCCCGGGAGCCGGCCGCCTATGTCGGGGGCGATCTTAGGCCCCACCAGGGCAACACGACTTGGGGAGGGGGCAGGAGCCAAGCGCCCCCTCCCAGTCCGCGCCACCACACCGTATGTTGAAAATCTGAAGCCATCGTTCTACAAACTCTCAACCAGCCTTGGATGGAAAAATCTTGAAGAATGTACAAACTGAAAACCAGTTTTTGTCTGCATAGCATCAGCAGCAACGCTTGCTATCAGAGTGCATGAGTTTCATGCTCGATCGATTGAGCTAGCCGGATCAGGCAACAAAAAGTTTAAAATAGTTATGTAAATAGTTATTTAATAAAATGTTTTACCCTGTTACTTTGCTGGTGTGTTGTATATATTTATAATATTTGCATAGAGTTTATCGTTATTTTGGGTGGGGTGGGTGGCGGAGCCGAGCTGTCTTGCAGCCATCATGGTGTGGAGCTCAGTTCATCTCACTAGTTTCGTATTTCTCATGAAGGGTTGTTCCTAATGTTTCTATTTTAGCGAGGTCAAAAAGAGATCCCATTAGTGGCCTACTGATTTTGCTCGATTACTTTTGTTTTTTTACACGATTTTTCACTATCTGCAAAGACTAAACAGAGTATTGCGACTCTGTGCTTGTTTGTAAATAGAGAATGAACCAAAGAGAATCAATTCTAAAACAGTAAATGCTTGGATAACAATCAATCAAATGGAGAGACAAGCAGGCACGACGGATTACAACGGGGGCAAAGGCCTGCGTTAACTACCCTTCACTATCTGCAAAGAGAGAGTACTACTAAGAGAAAAGAGGGGGGGGGCAGCGTTCAAAGCATATCAGCGCGCATAAACACGAAAATGTTTTTACCTATCACGTACTTGACATTTGACAGCTTTTGATATTTGCTATTAAAAAACCATTGAAATTCAAAGAAAAAACCATAGGTTTTAGCCCATATATAGTTAGGGATTAGCATTTACAAAACCTTAATTTACTCGCACAAAACCATAGAAATTCGCATATATAGTTAGATGCAATATATATATATATATATTACTAATATAAAGAGAGAGCTGAAAACTTTGAGGCGGGTAAACTCAAGAAGTACAGCACCAATCACAATACCCAATACAGCATTTTAAAGGGGAGTTGCAGCAGATGGACATAGGCTATACAGGTGGCCACCATATACATTAGGAACGTCAAAGAACCTTAGGGGTAAAGTAGTCCCTTGTGGGCGTTGGCTTGGGCGTGTGGGGGTCGTGGTCGTGGGCGTGTCAAACTACACACATTATTACTTTGTGGGTGTAACCGTTGACTGAGGGGCGTGGGCGTCGGCATGTCAAACTACACACTCAGAGGGTCGTGGGCGTGTCGGGGGCGTGGTCGTGTCAAAGTACACACTTTATACTTTATGGGCGTAACCGTTCTCAGAGGGGCGTGGGCATCTCAAAGTACACACTCAGAGGGCCGTGACACAAATTTAATAACAAAGAAATGGCTGCGTCATTCAGTAGCGCGCCTTTCCATTCGTGAGTTGTAATCACTTCTCACACATCCGTATAGAAACCACAAGGTGCGCCGCATTCATGCACATTGACATTCATGCGGCGTTAATAATATATGTTGCGAACCAACATTTGTGGGCATAAGCGTTAACGTTCTCCACCGGGGATAAAACACAATTACAATAAAAAGGGGCACGCCTGACGCAAGCAATGTGCGCGCACATTCACGCTTCACCTTTCCCTTATGATAGGGCGCCGATAACTTTGTGCGACGATAAGTTTGTGGGTGTCAGCTTATTCACAGGGGGATGCGCTACATTATGACGAAATAAAGGGGCGCAGCTTTTGCCGACGCGGTTAGGATCACTTCTCAGACGTACGTCTACAAAGAAGCTGCGCCGCATTGAATGATCCTTCACATACAAAAGCTTATTCTTGAATAACGGAATTCACATTCAATCATTTTCTTACGTTACATTTGGGACAAGTGGCTGCATTAACAAAAAGAGTAAAGGGGCGCGCAAGCGCAACCTTCAGTCACCGCGACATTCACGCTCCAACGGCTACGGCGGGAAGTAAAGGCAGCCTCACAAATGTAAATGTAAACGTATTTGTAAAGCGCTCTGTTACCCCGGAAACCAGTGTATCCTGGTGCTATACTCATACCACTGGGGAACCCATCCTGGCTTTTCCCCGTGAAATGTCCACTCATGGGCATCCCCGGGGTGCAGCCAGGCATCCCCAGCGTTGTTGGGGGCCGTTGTGGAGACTAAGAGTAGGCACCGAGGCGAGAAATCAGGTCCGATGAATTATGAGCCCAAGAACCACTGAGATCAGCCGAGGCGGGAATTGAACCCTGGTCCTGGGCCAGATCTCTGCACCAGGGACTGCCGCTCTAACCAGTGAGCCACACTTCTCCACAACAACACGATCTAACAGACTTCGCTATTTACTTTGAAGCACAGATTCACGTAGGACAACACTTAAACAGGAGGACGCACACACAACCAAAGAGATGCAAATACGGCCCAGTTAACAAGCCACATATGTGAAAGAATACGCGTGCGCTGGGACTCAAAGCAGCCCTCGCAAGCACACAATCACGCCGGCCAATACTTAAACCTGAGGACGCACACACAACCGAAGGTTGTATACCGTGAAATTTTTTAATAAATTACAATTTACCATTACAAACATTACACACATAACATTTCATCCCCGGATTTTTATATCCAGCGTCGGCAGATCTTTCCCCCATATTCTCTCTGGAATCAGGAATTCTTCCTCCCCTGCTAAAGTTAGGGCCCAGTACCAATAGGAGATTTCTTTGTGGGTAGCTTCCGTTTTCAGCATCGCAGTTTCCAAAGTTATGTTCCCTTCTCTGACTTCTTTTAGAGATTTCGCCCAACTTGAGAGATGATAATATTTGAATTTTGCTAGGGATGCATTTGTTGTTAGAGATAATATCTCCCAGTCCATTATTTTGTTCTGAGACAGGAGTTGTCCCCACTCTACTATTCCTGATGTTTTTAAAGGGAGTGCTAGTTTATCTTTAAAACACTCCGGAGTGCACGGAGATTCCCATATTGGGGCCAGATCACTGTAGTAAGGAATGTTCAGAGTACATCTTATGCCATACTATAGTTTAGCGGCTGATTTTAACATCTTTAGTTTTACTTTTTTGAAATATTTTGGATGACTGAATTTGTAAAGGAAATGGCTAGTTTTGTTAGTCATTGCTTGGAGGTATAGTGGGTAGTTTTTGAATGTACTTAGCAACTTCCTACTTGATTTAAATTGGAAGGCACTGCAGTATTCCAGAAGATCGGGGCTGGCAATCCCCCCCTGTTCTTTTTTCTTCTTAACTTGTTTCATGCAATTCTGGGACTTTTTGAGGACCAAATAAAACTTGTGAGTTCTCCATGAATTTTCTTTATTGTATCCCTCTTAAATTCCAACGGGATAGCACCAGAAGCAAAGGTAAATTTCGGGATAATTGACATTTTTACTAAGTTGGACTTACCCAGTAATGTCAACGGCAAGCAACCCCACACTTTTAGTCGTTTTTTAATTCCCCTTCGATTCTATGGATGTTGATTTGCTCTATTTTATCCAAGTCTTGACAAGATCTATACCTAGGTATCTGATTTTATCCTTGTTGTATGGGCTTTTTTTATGCTCATTCCAGCTCATGGTTTCTGTTTTGGCTTGGTTGATTTGGTAGCCAGAGATTCTTCCGAAGCTGATCAGAGTCTCTTCTATTGTGTTTAGGGACCCGCTCAAGTTGTTAGTGAAGATCATTAAATCATCTACGTAGAGGGCCACATTCTTGACCCAGCCTTGGAAGGAAAAAGGGGATATTAATGGCTGATTTCTAAGACTCTCTGCCACTGGTTCAATTTAAAAATTGAAGATTAATGGGGAAAAAGGGCACCCCTGTCTTGTTCCTCTTTTTATCTGAATGTTCCAGTAAGGTTGCCATTAATTAAAATGTTCTCCCTAGGAGAGCTATATATCTTTTCCACCATGTTCTGGATATTTATCCCCAGATTGAATTTCTTTAGTACTTCGTTCAGATGGGTCCAGTTGACTCTATCGAAAGCTTTGGCTGCGTCGATGGTTATTATTGAAAGGGGGAGTTTCTCATTAATAGCTATGTCTATAGCCCCGATCAGTTCTTGTGTTAAGTCTTGTAGGTGTCTTCCTGCTACGAGTCCCTTTTGATTACTATTTATTAGAGACCCTGCTATTTTCCCCAATCTCTTTGCCATAATTTGCCTAAAGATCTTATAATAGCAATTCAAGATGGAGATTGGGCGGAGGCGCTGGATATAAAAAACCTCTGGCAAGTATCTAGGAGCAAATGCTGGTCAATTGTAACATCTGCCGCCCTAAAGAGGAACCATCTATTTACCTTCCATAGAGCATACTGGACCCCGAAAAGGCTCTCCAAGTTTGACGGGGCCGCGGTGAAGAATTGCCCAAGAATTGCCCAAAATGCGGTGTGGAAAAGGCCGACGACCTACATATGTTTCGGCAGTGCCCCCTTATCGATGGCTTTTGGAATGATGTGGGTAAGACACTAGATGAGGTATTGGGAAGACATCTGAATGTAAGTATAGATTTAGTTATTTTTGGAGTAATGGGCTCAAATGTCTTAGAAAAATTATCAAAAACACAGGAAAATTTGTTATTCCAATTGATATTACTAGCCAGGAGAGAGATATGTGTGAAAGGGGTAAACCCAGTCACCCCACTCCACAGAGAATGGCTGGCCTCAGTATTAAAATTATACAAACTGGATAAAAGGAAAACACCTAGTAAGAAGTAAAAATGTTAGGAGATATGGGAAAACTACCATCTAAGACAATCTCAGATAGTTTCACAGGCAATCCTACCGGTAATGCGTTAACTGAATGGCTGGCACAACTCTCTTGTTTTTTTTCCACAGTCCAATGATTATGTGTTAACAATGTAAATTCAGGTGAAGGCCTGTAAGAGTAGCCAGAATGGCTAGCTCAACCCCCTTCGTAAAAACCTTCGTTAGAGTAATGGAAATAATGGGACTCCTCTTTCTGCAAGGCTCCGTAGGGGTACTGCCCACACCACACACTCAGCTCCATGGCAGTGAAGGCAAAGGACAAAGAAGAAAGGGGCCCCAACAATGTCATGGGTGGTATGAAGCCACTCCCCTAAAAGATCTGGGTATCTGGTTCACAGTCAGTCAGTCAAAATACTTTATTTCGATAAATCAATATCATAAAAAGACAATAGCACTATACAAAATGTACATATACTGTAATGCATGAGTTATACAAGATAAAATCACAATTAATATACACAGTAAAAAATATGGCCAAAAGTTTTTAAAAATTCCCTTTTAAAAATACATTAAAATGAGGTCATACTAAAAAGGATACAAAACATCATACATTATAGATACCCGCATTTCATTATTATTCTGTAAACATTTCCGTTGTGTAAACATGGTACTCAATTTCATCCCAATATAAATCAACATTTTAGGAGTTATTGATCATCTTCCTATTCTTAATCCTAGCAGCCCCAACTAAGAAACTGGCAACATGGAACATGATCTTAGGGGTCTGCAATAATTGTAGGAACAAAAATGCTGGCTTAATTTGAAAAAACCATGCCTCCTTTAGAATAGGGATCAAGAATTTCGCCCTTAATGCTCTCATGTTGTACATATTTTCATGTATATAAGAGAATTATGGTAGGGGCGTGGCTTAGCACGCGAAGCAAATGGTCGCCTGCGGGTAGAGCTCTGTGCCGAGTTCCCCTTCCCGGCGCTGTTCTCCGGGACAGTTCTGCCCTGAGGCCGCCGAAAACCACAGGCGAGTGCCCCACTAGACCAGATGCGGCGCCTGCCCAACTTTGGCGCGGATCGGACCTAAGAAACCGCACCGGGAGGTGCCGGCCGCTCGCGGCCGCGAAAGTTGCCGCCGGTCCGGGCGCGGACCCAGGAAACACCGGGGATCCGGCAGTTGCGGTAGGCCCAAAATCGAGGCCGACGCCAAACGCCAGCGGACCACGCACCACAGCACCGGAGGCCGCCCACCCCCCATGACGGTGAGGAGCTGGGGGGAGATGACCACACAAACCCGGCTGGACACCCCACACACGCACAAAGGCGGATCGGCGGGAGTGCCCTGAAACTGGCGGTAGCCGCCAGGCCTGGACGCGTCTCCCCTGCATCGGGAGCTATACTGGCCCAAATACATAGCGGTGAGGAGAGGTGAGCGGCTGGGCCTCGGACGCCTGGGGAGCTAGAGGGCAGTGGAGATTGGGGCACGCAAAACGGCACTCGCCGGCAGCCACGCGACCCACAACACACGGGACCCCGGTCGCAGGCAGCACCCACTGGCTCCACAACGCAGCGCGGCCTGCGACCCACTGGCGCTACCCCAGGCACACACCGTGGGAATAGCGACGGCCTGAGGGGACGAAGACCTGCACCACCTGAGATCCGAGCGAAGCTCAATACCGAGCGGCTGCCACACGAGCGACACCAGTCACCACGCCAGCGCAGCATACAGCCCGCATGGATCCACACAGACCCTGAGCCCCTTGCCACAAACAGGCTCACGACTCACAAGGGACACATCGCGGAACCGCGCCATACACCCAGCGACGCCCAGATATACCACGCAACGCCGAGGTGCGAGGCGCCCAGCAGCTGCCCACCCTCCCAGGAGCGAATGAGTGCCACGCAAACACCACGCAGGTAGAGCCTGCCGATACCAGCAGCCGGGCCCCAACCGGCAGCCGACGACCCTCATCCACCTACCTACCATTGGCCAGGCCAGACTGAACCGAACCGAGACAAGGAAAGCGGACTCCCCACAGGACGCCGATGTCTGGCGGGACCAGGGCACGGACCGGCACTGGGGGCGCGAGGCCTAAAGGCGACATGAACAAAACTGGCAAATCTACGGACCAGGACCAGACGGCAGCGAAGCTCGACGTCATGCTGGCAGCCATGGAGCGGCTAGAAGAATCAATTCAACTCACACGCACCTCCCTGGCCACCAAGATCGACAGTGTGGCCATAGACCTCACGCATCTCCGCGAAGACCACAAAAAGCTTGCTGACCGCACCTCGATGCTGGAGGGAACCGTGAAAGAGCTCCAACCCCAAGCCAGCCAGGCGCATACCCAAATACAGGACTTGCTGAACCGAGTAGAGTTCCTTGAAGACCGGGCCGAGGATGCAGAAGGCAGGGCGCGGAGGAACAACGTACGTTTGGTCGGCGTTCCGGAGAAATGGGAAGGGAGAAAACCGGAGGAGCACATGGAAAAATGGCTGACATCCATCCTGCCTGAGGGCTCACTCTCGCCTCAATTCGTGGTGGAGCGCGCCCATAGAGTCCCGACTACACCCCTGGCTGCGGGCTCCAACCCAAGGCCCATGCTCCTTCGCATCCTGAATTATAGAGACCGGGACTCCATACTGAGAGAAACGCGCAAACTTGAGGAGGTGAGAATCGAGAACACCAAAGTAATGTTCTTCCCGGACTACACCATACAGGTACAGAGGCAGAGACAATCCTTTCTAGCGGCGAAGAAACGCCTGCGCCAGCAGGGTCTACAGTACTCCTTACTATTCCCCGCGAAACTCAGGGTGATAGCCGGGGAGAAAACCCATTTCTTTACAGACCCAGATGAAGTGGAAGCATGGCTGGACGGAGGCACTGACACAACCCCCAGGACCCCGGCAGCCCACGCGAATGGACACCAACCCGGCGGGAACAGGAGACGACGGCGCCCGAGGCAGCGGGCACAGGGACGCACGAACGGGCCAAGGAAGATGTCTCCCCCTGCCGACGCTACGCAGCAGGAAAAACAAGAAGCCCTCCGCCTTGTGCGGGAACTCAGCAACTCCCCAACGCCTAGCGACCCAACTGGCGGCGGCACACAAGACCCCCCAAGCGACGACGAAGCAATCTACAGAATGTCGGACTCTCCTGTGACAGATCCTGGACCGGATGTCACCCCCCAAACCTCGGAATACATCGGCTAATTGTCTCCCAGTGCATGTCCACCAAGTCTCCCACAAGAACACTCAAAGGGCCATCCGCGTGGAGATCGCGGATTCAGACTGAGTACGAATGGCCCGGCAAGACCTCCGGAAAACTGAGAGCCGCGCCTTGCCCTGGTGATGACCCGGCGGACGCTGGGCGGCCGGCCCCCCACTCCTGTGGCCAGTCATCCTGCTGCACACTAATCAAGACACGTAACGTATGGCATTAAATGTTGGTTTTGCACCTATGACTTTTAAAGCTGAGGCTGACTCGGGCCTTCACATACCCCCCGGGAAGGGGAACAACCCCTATTCGATGATTCTACGAACACTTGGCCAGCTGCTACTGCTAGCACTGCACGGCCGCCCCCAGAACTGAACTAAACTTTGTTACTCTCCTTGAGAGCATGGACGGGAGCATGTTTGCCCACCGACCTTTTGGTATTTCGCATGTTTGCGATGTTCATTGGCTACCTGTTCTATTGGCCACGTTAACTACCTGTTTTCCCCTTTCACAATACTGCAATGGCGTGCGGGCCAATCAATATTCCTTACGAACTGCGGGTGGGCGGGGGTGGGACGGGGAGGCCGCTCTGGGGAGACCGTCAATACAAAGCAATGTCTGTGATCAATATATGCACATGGAATGTGAGAGGGATGCACACACCGTCCAGACGGTATCAAATATTCTCATACCTCAAACGCCATAACGTACACATTGCTCTCTTACAAGAGACGCACCTCTGTGCAAAGGAAGTCACTACCTTACGCCGCAGATGGCGTGGCCACCTATATGCCACGCACCACTCTTCCTACGCTAAGGGGGCGCTGGTATGGATACGTCCGGGCACCCCATGGATAATGCAGGACGCCTTGGTGGACCCCGGGGGGAGACATGTGGCGGTCAGGGGCAGGATAGATGGGAACCCGATAGTACTAGCCTCGATATATGCACCCAACACAGGGATACAGGATTTTTTAACACAACTGTCCAACACCCTGGCGCCATGGCATGGCATACAGTGGATACTTGGCGGGGACTATAACTGCACACTGGACCCTTCCCTAGACCGCTCCCGTCCCCCACGCCCTAATTCCCCGGCTCTTCACGCAGCGCGAGCCCTCCTAGATTGGTCCGCGCAATGGGACCTACTAGACGCATGGCGCAGCCACAACCCAGACACCAGGGCCTACTCCTTCCACTCAGGGGCACACAACCTGCATGTACGCCTAGATAGATACATGGTATCCAGAGACCTACTACCGGCGATACGAGACACGCAATACATGGGCCGCACGCACTCGGACCACAATCCACACTTCATGACGCTCACCTGGGAACAGCCGCGACCACCAATCCCCACCTGGCGACTACAACCAGACCTCTTGCTTGACGGCACATTCAGAACCTCGATAGGGGCACAAACAGCACAACACTTCGAGGATAACAACAACACTGCCTCCACACCCCAGATAGAGTGGGACGCGTTCAAAGTGGTCCTGAGGGGGCTATGCCTCGGAACCCAGGCACACACCCGCCGACAGCTGGAAGCAGACCTGAAACGGCTAGAAAGGGAACTGCTGCACAAAGAGCAAGAGGCGACGGGAGGGGATGATACAGAGCTGCTTGAGGCTAGGACGGAACACGACAGGCTGATAGGCAGACTAAAACAAGTCAATTTCACTGCACACTCAGCACGCACACACCGCTACGGCGACAAGCCGGGCAAATTACTGGCCTGGCTGATAAGGCGAGAAGACCGCTCCGCCCCAGTAACGGCCATAAGCCCTACTGCGGATACCGTGGTATACACCCAAGCGGGCATACATGCAGCCTTCGTGGCGCATTACAAGACACTATACCAGTCGCAAATGGCCAATCCGCAACCGGACATCCAGGCATACCTGGAGGAACTCACACTTCCCGCCCCGACTGATGACCAACGTGATGAGCTCGGAGCCCCGTTGGTAGCGGAGGAATTACGTGAAGCCATATTCGCCCTCTCCAACGGGAAGACCCCTGGCCCGGACGGACTGCCTGCAGAATACTACAAAGCATATTCTGACATCCTGATTCCCGAGCTGCTCAGAACATACTCAGCAGCTCTAGACGACTCCTCCTTACCAACATCCATGAACGAAGCCATACTGGTATCGCTTCTCAAACCAAACAGGGAAGGGATGCTCCTCGGGTCGTATAGGCCGTTAGCCCTGCTTAATACGGATTACAAAATCCTGGCATCAGCACTGGCACGTAGACTAGCGGCCCTGGTACCGGCCCTGGTCCACAAGGACCAGAACGGGTTTGTCCCAACGAGATGCACCTCTCAGAACATCCGGAGGCTGTTCCGGGTGCAGGAATACGCAGCCCAGACGTGGCCAAGATCGGGTTGCCTGGTGTTGGACCTGGAGAAAGCGTTCGACTCTGTCGAATGGCCCTATTTATCGGCAGTGCTTCGTAAGTTTGACCTGGGCGATGACTTTCTAGAATTGGTCGGCCTGCTATATGGGAAACCTGAGGTGAGGGTACGCACTGGCAAGCTGGTCTCAGAGCCCATAAAGGTTAGAAGAGGCACCAGACAAGGTTGCCCACTTTCCCCATTACTATTCTCCCTGGCGATCGAACCACTGGCTGAACGGCTGCGCACCAGCGGAGCACGATGGGGTATCCCGCTAGCAGATGGCACGCATGCAGTGTCACTATACGCGGACGACTTACTCTTATATATCAAAGACCTTGAGAATGTGCCGTCGGAACTGTCGGACATATTCCGCACGTTCGAATCGATGTCAGGCCTCAAAGTCAACTGGGCCAAGTCGGGGGCATATTCGTTCACCCCAGACGCTCCGGACCCGGCACTTCACATTAATAATGAACGACTGCCATGGTACCAAACCACGTTCAAGTACCTGGGCATTCATATATACAGGACGCCCCCAGACATTTTAGACGGCAACCTGACAAGGGCCATAACGTCTATTCGAACACAGGCCGCCTTCTGGAAAACTCTCCCCATCAATGTGCCAAGCAGGGTAACCTTAACGAAAATGATAATACTCCCCAGGCTCCTGTACTATTTTGCCAACCTCCCACTCTATATCCCTGTCCGCATATTCAGGGAGCTGGAATCCATGCTCAGAGATCTGATCTGGAACACAGGCAGGCCAAGAGTAGCACTGACGAAACTCTACAACCCGGTCACTGAGGGCGGCGCAGCAGTCCCGAACCTAGAGCTCTATTACCTAGCAGCACAGGTGCAATGGGCGGTAGCCTGGATTTCGGGCAGGAATCTCGAGGACACAGCCACGGCCACAGACGTCCTTTCCCAACTGCAGGTACTCACCCTATTTCACCCGCTGACGAGCCCTAGGAAGCACTCGCAACTACATGTGGCTGTGGCCACGAAATGTTACGACAGATGCTTACGCCTCACTAGAACCACCATACCGTATGCGCCAGCGTTACCGCTCCTGGGCACCCCCAAGGCCACGTCAGTCGTGACAGAGGCGGCACTGGCACAGTGGACCCACGCAGGCATAGAAACCATGGCAGATCTGTACGCAGATGGCGCTTTACTCTCCTTCGAGGCACTGACTGCTGACACGGGACTGCCCGCGGGACAATTCCTGCAACATGCCACAATACTGCGGACACTTACGCGGAAATGGGGGAACATTGCTGACGAACCGCCCACACACCAGCTAGTGCAGTGCATGCACGTGATGGGCAACGGGACACATGTGGTACACTGGCTGACACAGGCGCTACTCTCGCACACTCAACACACATTGCAACCTCTCCGGGACAAATGGGCGGTGGACAGAGGGAAGGCATGGACGGACAAGGAGTGGGCGGCGATACTCTCAGGCCCCCGCAACATTCCCCGTAATGCACGCTTCAAGCAGATCCAATTTTATGTTCTACACCGCGCATATCTATCCCCGGACAAGATAAACTTGTACTTCCCGGGCACGGGAGCCAAATGCCCGAGGTGTGGCACGGAGGGAGCGGATCTCCTCCACATGCTGTGGCAATGCCCCCAGCTTCGGGCATACTGGCACTCGATACTCACGATACTGAAACGATGCACGGCAATGCCGATCCCGCTCTCGTGGGAGGCGTGCCTCCTGGGCCTCTTTCATAGGACCAAACTGAACAGGGTGCCATCCCGCTTCTGGGACCTTGGCCTCATCACAGCCAAAAGACTTATCACGAAGCATTGGAAGCGGGCGACACCACCAGCGGCGGAACACTGGCGCGCTTCACTAGATAACTGGGCGAAAGCGGAAAGCATATCATTACATAATGAGGAGACGGCGGGATTGCGTAAATACCCCATAGCGGCGCTCTGGGACGATATGATCCGCTCCTTCCACAATGGACCCCAGGCACCAGGTACTCCTGAGAGACAGACACCCCCGAATGAGGAACATAGCGATGACCAACACACTCCAGGTGCCGCAGACGACAGACACAACGCCCATACACCTGACCCCTAGGCACCCCCCCCTCTTCTCCCCCCCCCAGCTCAGCTGACACGCCAGGATTGCCGACACCCTCCTGCATCGCCAGCATACTTCCCACACATGCAAGATCAGACACGAGCCTGCTGAAACATTACTACCGGGCCCTCCCCCCCCTCTCTCCTCGCCCCCCCCTACCGTAGGCCCCACCAGCCGTTGCACCGCACGCCCCACGACCCCAAGTTTGACACCCCTATCCCGTTACGCTTTTATCGAAGTTGCTTGATTGGCAGGATACAACAACTAAGACAGCATGATCACGCACTGTTTGAACGCTGACATCCCCGGCGAAATGTTGTGATATACTCTGCGGACTACTCCATGATCTATGTATGCATTACCTTGGCTATTGAATCTTCATACATTGAGACTCTGTATGGAATATGCTTGTATTCTTTTTTTCTCCTTTGCACTGAATAAAAGATATATTTAAAAAAAAAAAAAAATAAGAGAATTATGGTATATTTCAGAGCCTATGGAAATAATTATAAGATAGTACTCTTAAAATACTTCAAGGGGGAAGGCTTTCAACACTCAGTAATCTTTCAATGTCGCTTGGCTTCATAACTATGTAAAAGAAGTGTGCCTTCTGTCCATGCTTCTTGTGTACACTCGGTTCAACCCCGCAAAACAAAGATTCAGTGTACACTATGCCAAACGTCTAAACAGAAAGATAGTCGATGTGCCCGTACGTATGCCATCTTATTGAACACTCTGAATTAAAAAAATAAGCTAGTGAAACTGCAAACAGGTAACTACAATACTCAAATAAAAAAAGCCTGCGCCGACTGCTGTTTCTTGTCTAAGTACTTTTATTTCGTACATTTTGGCATGATATTGTATTTTGGTTCACATTTCCTGTTTGTTATTTTGATACAACCATCATTTTTATATGGTTATTTAGGGTATACCTTATCTTAATGCAAGGTTTATAATGTCCTAAGCCACTACAGAGGGCATGACTCAACCGTCAGGAATAAAAACAGAACAGTGCAGATGTTCTGCCTCGTTGGGATTTAGTTATGAAACATTCCACTCCCTAACCAAAGGGCTTTATGAACACTATTGTGAAGAGGAGAGACTTCAACAATGTTTGGAATATTATGCGTTTTTTAGTCCACTGGTGAGCTCTTGGTACGGTATTCCACGGAATTATGGCCCGACAACCAGCAAAGGTCCAGGAAACAAATGAAAATTAAACGTTAAGTATAGTGGACACATGTGGGTTACAGAATTGTACATCTGCGATTTGGTTGTGATTTTAGACTCTTATCTGAGATAGTTCGAAAGGAGAGGGAAAAGCGTGATGCATTAGTCAGTCTATAAAAATGCAGAAAAGGCCTTCAATAATTTCAACTGGATTGTTTTAATCACAATGCTTAGAAAAAAAATCGGGATTAGGCTGAAGTTTCGCAATTGCACTGCATCTTCGTACACTAATTCAAAAGCTCCAGTGGTCACAAATGGAACCATCACAGACTATTTTTGAGTGCAAAAGAGAACCAAGAAAGGTTGTACAGTGTCTGTGCTACTTGTCAATTTTGCATTGGAATTGTTGGCAGTAGCACCAGAAGAATATATTGAATTTAAAGTAATGACTTACAGAGGAAAATGTATAAAGAAGATGCTATGCAGATATTCATGTTGGCTTCTGATCCATTTAGTTATTTACCAAGCATCCTGATAGATATTTTACAGTTTGGTGAAGTATCGGGTCTGGTGGTAAACTGCAATTAGGCATCCGGTCAGGAATTGAAATGCCATTTAAGAGGACCAGGTCAGGCATCTTTTAGCTGGGAATCCTCACCACAAGGATCAGATGTAAAGTGGTAGAAGCCAACCTAGATCCTTCTTTAGAGGGGCTGAGAGAAGTAGTTGATAAATGGAAGCCACTTAACTTGTACTATGGTAAAGTTACATCTAATTAAGATAATATTCCTTCCAAGGATTACAAAATTTTTTAACAACTTGTATATTAAAGACACACAAAATGATATTTAGCATTTGAAAGGCTGTTTTAGACTTACTATGGGAAGGATGTTTTTAGACTTACTAAGTGAAGGGGTAAATGCTGATGAGTTTTTTACCAACATTCCAGAAAAGCAACAGAACGGAATAGTATCTTTGGTAGCCTGAATTCAAATGGATTTGTCTGTGACATTGTTACAGCGGAAACTCTGGTTTAGAATGCACTGGGCCCTGGTTACGGTGAAACACAATACGTGAATGATTCAGGCATGTACTGAAAATATAAAAGAAGAATAGGCACAATAAGAATTTCATCATTACATTTTCTAAAAACGCATGTTTTTGGTATGCACTTCTAGAGAGCATTGCCCTAATAGTTGGAGACGAGATCTATCTCACTGGAAAGTTGGTTTTATGTAATGACGTATTTAATGTTAGGGTCCCAGAACACAAATACCAGAGACAGCAGTTCTGCCAATCAAAAAATCTTTAGTATCTACCTGGGACGACTCCTGGTGGCCCCCCGCCCTAGGCAGCGTACCCAAACCAACGGACCACGCACGCAACCTGGGCTTCATCCTGGACTCCTCACTCTCCATGACCAGATAAATCAACGCCGTCTCCTCATCGTGCTTCAATACCCTACGCATGCTACGCAAGATCTTCCGGTGGATCCCCACCGAGACCAGGAAGACGGTCACCCAGGCACTCGTCACCAGCCGACTGGACTACGGCAACTCCCTCTACGCCGGAACCACCGCCAAACTCCAGAAGAGACTCCAGCGGATCCAGAACGCCTCAGCACGACTCATCCTGGACATCCCCCGCCGCAGCCACATCTCCGGACACCTGAGAGACCTGCACTGGCTCCCGGTCAACAAGCGAATCACCTTCCGTCTCCTCACCCACGCACACAAAGCCCTGCACAACCAAGGCCCAGGATACCTCAACAGCCGCCTCAACTTCTACGCTCCCAAACGCCAGCTTCGATCGACCAGCCACGCCCTCGCCGCCGTCCCACGCATTCGAAGAGCCACCTCAGGGGGAAGGTCCTTCTCCTACCTCGCCGCCAAGACCTGGAACTCCCTCCCGACCCACATCCGCCTGACCCAGGACCACCTCGCCTTCAGGAAGCAGCTCAAGACCTGGCTATTCGAGCAGTAGCGGACCCCCCCTCCCCTAGCGCCTTGAGACCCCCCGGGTGAGTAGTGCACTATACAAATGCTATGATTGATTGATTGATTGATTGAAAGGTACTCGCTGGGCTAACATAAATTGATGGATTATCTGCCTATCTAAACTAAAGCTCTTTGGCATTCCTTTTTGAAATAGGAATTGAAATGAACTGATGAATGTATGCATGTAGCTAGAATTAATAGTATGTTCAGTTATTCCAAATCTAATAATACACAATGTATTTTTAAGGAGTATTCTTAATATGTCAAAAATGTATTCGATACATGTAGTTAAAAAGAATATGAGTGTTCCATCGTGTGTGAATATCTGGTCCATCCAATGGCCAGATTTCTTAGGCCTGATTTTCTATTTGTTTTGGCATGGTAAATAAAGACTTTTGAAGACCACCCAACATTGGATTTGCAGCAAAGGCAAAGCTTTTCAGTGACAGTGTAAGGCACAAGTCTTGGGCTTCTTATCACTGTTGCAGACAGCAGCTCCTAGTGTGAGATGAGCTGGCAGAGTCTGTTTCAGCCCAGGCTACCGAGGATTTGCCCAAAACCCACCAAGTAAAAGAGAACTAGGATTTTCAACACTAAATGAGCAAGATTTTTGGTTGATAAAACAAAGTGGCTTCAAAGTCACATTTACAATTTACAGTAAACAGGGGAACCACGGATCTGATGGCCAGAAAGGCTGGAGAGACACTTCAGCCTTATATCGAACAGATCTCCAACGTCAATGTGGGGCGCTACTAGTACTGGAAATATAGGTTCAGATTTCTCTGTAGTAGGGGCATGCATAGGATTTACAGCATGGCTGGTCCTACATGGTCCTTGTGGCAACTGGGGAAAAACTAGTTTAGAGATAGTGTCCTACTACACCATTCAGCAGCAGTATCTCTAGAACGTTACTTAATGGATGGATGGATAACTAAAACTTAAGAAATCAGGGCAAGTAGCCTCAACCAATGTGAGATAAACCAAAAAAAACAGGGAACACCCCGGTGTCCGTCTCATACGAAAAGAAGAGTGACATGGGCTCGTACATGCTCACCGAATGGTTCATTATTTCAATGCTTCTGGGGACATAGATAGTCACATATGCTTCTCGGATTCGCTTGTAGCTCCAAGGAAGACACTTTCACATGAGTCTTCCTCTATGCAAGTTTCATTCATGGAGAACTTGATCATACTCTCAGGGTAAGGCAGTTCATCTCCTCTTCCAGGGTAGTGCACTGCCAGTCTTTCCAGCAGGAACTGCTACACAGCTACTCCAAGGCCACATTGCCTGTCATCTGTCAGTCCCCATACAAGGGGACACAAAAAGCAATCTGTTTTGCAGCAGGCCTAAAACAGTGTGTGAAATAAAATGGGGAGAGAGTAATAAATTAAAATAAACCTTGCCTACGAAACAAAATGCCTAAAGATGCCCCTGTCTGCACAGAAGCTGGGAGTTTGCATATCCTACCTAGGATTTATCCTAACCTGAAGGGAAAAGCAGCTACAACCCTTGTATTGATTAAACATTCCCCCCAAACAATGTTGCTGAGATTCTTCCAAAAGAGGAATTAAAATATTCCAACTAAAGTAGGATCACTAGTGGGAAGTCAGGGACAATCACAAAGAAGGTCATGGTAAAATAATATGCAATTCCATCCACCCAGTACACACTAAATCTTTCCAGGGGCTTATCTCACACCAAATGGTGAGAGAGATGGTTAGACAAGGGGAATCAATACAGACATCCAAAGTATGGATCCTCTATTACTATTCAAGTCAAAAGATAGGTGTGGAGGTGACTGCTCTGGCAGCGTAGCCAGTTTTAGTTGGTGCTCAGTTCTCAAGCAGCGCACGGGCCTTCCAGGACGTAAATGTGGATTTGCACGATCGTCCCAGCTGGGCCTTTAGCGTGGACGCATTTTTCATGTACAATAGATAACCTGACAGGGAATAGTCACCTTGTTCTCGCAGAGAACACCATTCAATCAGCACATGAACTCCCCAACATGTAATGACAAGCATTGAAAATGCAATAGGTCTCGCAATTGATTATGTTAGAGCCATTTGCTTTGCTAATGGTATTGTATAGCAAAGAAGGTGGCTTTAACTTAATGAAAAGCGAGACCTATTGAATTTCTAATGCTTTTTCCTCCCACCCACTTCAACCACTGGTTGCAGGGTGCCTACACGCTCCTAAAACACATAGCGGAGAACTGCACTGAGCATAACGGCCAATACTAGAGAATATTACACTCCCCGCGTTTCACTCCACGAAAAGGGCGTTGGCTTTACTTACTTATTTGCCTTTGCACTCCACTTTCGAAGATGCTTTCAATACCTGCACAGAAAAAGGTTGCTCATATACCCTACATCGTAAGAGGGGCGTGCCTACGTTGCCACGGGAGATGCACGCTGACCATGTTGCACACAGGGGAGCGATAGGTGGAAGGCATACACTGACATGGGTACAATTAACTGCTTGTGGTTTTCATTGTGCAAACAGCATTGCCCACGCTGAATGGGGAGGTCACACTGCATTAGGGGAGGGGGTTTACGCTTTGTTCAGGAGACCCATGGGGAGAGTGGAGCCACCCTTCTCATACTGCATATGATGGATTTCCAGCACATCTAGTTGTATTTCAATACTATGCACTGGCAGAATCACACTGCACGAACCCTCAGAATGACCTCAATGAAATGGCGATGGGCAATCTAAGGGGGGTGGGGAAAACCCACTACGCATTTAACACTTCGGTATATGTGACTTAACTCTAATGTCAGACATAAGAAACACTGTTCATTTGGCCTTCACAATCAATCACAAACACACACGGGAGAACAACCAGAGTACAAAAACTAGAGTACAGAACTACCAGAGATATGCAAGGTATAAGTTCATTTTTCGTAGGACCCCGAGCTCACCAGTGAAAGGTTCGCTGACAAGGCTTGTTGATTCATTCACGATTGTCACCCGTAGCTCACCTACTTCCGCTATCCTCAAACCGGAACTAATAGTGATAGATGGTCCTCTCCGGTGCTGGGGAAGAAATTGCTCGCAGACTCCTCAATGTCGACAGAGGATACCTCCACGGACCCTCGGAGTCCACAAACAATTATTTATCTTCAAGAACTGGAGAGCCAGAAAAGGGTGAGATTCTGAGAACTCAGTGTCGAAGAATTGTTAACGCCAGACTCTTCGTCCTGGAGAAAGGCTTAGCCGACGCACATTTTAAACAAGCTGTTGGCGTTGTCCAAAAAAAAATAGTGCGTCCCAGCTAATGAAGGAGACAGTGTAACGCCGCAAGTGAGAGATCCAATCCCGGTGGGTGGGGCCAAAAGTGGTCAGAGCGGTAACAAGGAGGGTCTAAGAAGCCTCCTTTTCAATTGTGAGCCAGCCTTTAGCATGTAAGATGACGCCAGCAAATGAAAAAGATGTGCGAGGCTTCAAGTCCGCCTCTGAAAGCTTCGGAATCCGTATTGATTCCAAGAAGCCCTCGCATGGCGAGAGCAGCGCATGCGCGCTCCTAACACCAGGCGAGACTTAAAAAGTTAAAGCATGCTGTGCATGCAGGAGTAAGTGAAGCTCCTCAGGTTCCTCCCCCAAGTGTACAGATAAAAGGGCCTCTGTTGCCACAATCATTAGTCTATGCAGAGGGCCTCATTTACAGCGATGTGGATGGCCCACCGTCCGCCACAGTGGCTGAGACCATTATCACCTGACATATTTAGAGCTCTTTGCCAGCCTGGAGGGGATCTCTGCTCCTTCAGCCAACCCATCTGATGCCACAGCAGCTCCTCTGAAAATACTAAACGTTCGCTAAGCAGCTACCAGGTTTCATGAAATAAAAATAAAAAAAGAGTGACAGGAAGAGCAACCATGGAGCAGGTAAGGGGTAATCAATCAATCAATCAAGACATTTATAGAGCGCACTACTTACCCGTAGGGTCTCAAGGCGCTTAGGGGGGGGGGGGGTGCCGTTACTGCTCGAACAGCCAGGTCTTGAGCTTCTTCCTGAAGGAGAGGTGGTCTTGGGTCAGGCGCAGGTCGGGAGGGAGGGAGTTCCAGGTCTTGGCGGCCAGGTAGGAGAAGGACCTTCCTCCTGTTGTCGCTCTGCGGATGCGTGGGACAGCGGCGAGGGCGTGGCTGGCTGAACGGAGGTGGCGTTTGGGAGCGTAGAAGTTGATCCGGTTGTTGAGGTAGCTCGGGCCTTGGTCATGTAGGGCTTTGTGTGCGTGGGTGAGGAGACGGAAGGTGATTCTTTTGTTGACGGGGAGCCAGTGTAGGTCTCTCAGGTGTCCGGAGATGTGGCTGTTTCGTGGGATGTCGAGGATGAGTCTGGCTGAGGCGTTCTGGATCCGCTGAAGTCTCTTCTGGCGCTTGGCGGTGGTTCCGGCGTAGAGGGCGTTGCCGTAGTCCAGTCGGCTGGTGACGAGGGCCTGGGTGACGGTCTTCCTGGTTTCCGTGGGGATCCACCAGAAGATTTTCCGTAGCATGCGCAGGATGTTGAAACACGCCGAGGAGACGGCGTTGACTTGTCTGGTCATGGAGAGGGAGGAGTCCAGGATGAAGCCCAGGTTGCGTGCGTGGTTCGTCGCTTTGGGTGCGGTGCCCAGGGCGGGGGGCCACCAGGAGTCGTCCCAGGCGGTGGGCGTGGAGCCCAGGATGAGGACCTCCGTCTTGTCCGAGTTCAGTTTCAGGCGGCTGGTCGTCATCCACTCGGCTACCTCCTTCATCCCTTCGTGCAGGTTGGCTCTGGCGGCGGCGGGGTCGTTGGTCAGGGAGAGGATCAGCTGGGTGTCGTCGGCGTAGGAGATTATGTTGAGGTTGTGTTGGCGTGCGATGGCCGCGAGGGGGCTCATGTAGACGTTGAAGAGGGTAGGGCTCAGCGAGGATCCTTGAGGGACGCCGCAGATGACTTCGGTGGCCTCTGACTTGTACGGCGGTAGGCGGACTCTCTGTGTTCTTCCGTCGAGGAAGGAGACGATCCATTCCAGTGCCTTCTCCTGGATTCCGACGTTGCTGAGGCGCTGCACTAGGGTGCGGTGGCAGACAGTGTCGAAGGCCGCGGAGAGGTCTAGGAGGATGAGGGCCGCTGTTTCTCCGTTGTCCATCAGGGCTCGGATGTCATCAGTGGCGGCGATGAGGGCGGTCTCAGTGCTGTGGTTGGCTCGGAAGCCGGACTGCGAGGGGTCGAGGGATCCGTTCGTCTCGAGGAAGGCGGCCAGCTGCTTGTTGACGGTCTTCTCGATGACTTTGGCTGGAAACGGGAGTAGCGAGATAGGGCGGTAGTTCTTGAGTTCGGTGGGGTCTGCTGTAGGTTTCTTGAGAAGAGCGCTGAGTTCGGCGTGCTTCCAGCTCTCGGGGAAGGTGGCGGTGTCGAAGGAGGTGTTGATAATGTCCCGCAGGTGGGGTGCGATGACAGCGTAGAGTGTGTGGCGGAAGCCGTGAGGGAACAACAGAGAATCCAGGTGGTGTGCAGGATTTTTTTTTTTTATTAAAAAGCAAGAAACCTGAAAAGGAATACTGAGCGACAGTAAAAGTAACAGATGTTTTGAGGAGGTGATGGCTGATCAACTCAGATCATTTGGGTACATGCGATGGAGTGAATCAACCGGCTTAGGGCTGTGTGACCGGTGCCACCGCACCAGGTGCTGACTTCGAGAGGTGCCGCGTTTTAAAGTATATTATGATTTTTAAAGCACCAAATGCCCGTTCCTTGCCTTCAGTAATTTTCAGGCAGCAATAAAAATGCCAACTCTGGTGATTAATAGACATGCTGGAAAGAGATTGGAGTTTAGTCTAGTGGCAGTTTTGACTCATCCAAAGGAGCGCAGTTAGGGTTAATATGACTGCTGCAAAGCACGTGTTCCTATGCAGATCAAAACGTGCATATAATGTAGCTAGCTCAGTGGGTTACTACTTTTGTCAGAGAGATCCTTTAGTTACTTGCAGTTTATAGGTTAAAATCCTAACACAGTACAATTAGCTATTAACTGTCATCAAAGTGATGCATGCACACTGTATGGTATAGGTTACAGAGTTATGATTTTCCCCCCCAGTCTTTCATTATCATAATGTTGTACAAAAGGCTTCATTTGGGTAGCAATAAATTCTTATTAGTAAAGATAACCTCCAACCAATGTGGTACGTTTTAAATGCTGAGCTTATGCTGCGCCAAACCAAGCATTCAAACTATGCTGCCTACTAGAATGGATGACATGTGACTCCTACACCTTGTAGTCGTCTGTCTTATGCAACACTTCCTATAAGCTGATTAATACATGTATGATTCCTTGTCTCTGTGTAATGTGTTTAATGTAAAGTGCTATGACACCCTACTCGGTATAAGTGGCACTTTAAAACAAAAGAAATCCATGTGAGACAGTGTAGTTATGAGACTTAATGGGCACTGTTAAAGGGTGGTGGTGAGGGTATCCACGAAGGAGACAGTCATTTGGGGGCACCACCAGTGCTAAATTCGGCCCTGGAAACAACAAACAATCTTGAGGGGGAGAGGAGCAAAACAGAGAGTAAAGGGTGGGGATTTCAGTGGGGAAGCAGAGAATGGAGAAAAAAAGACACAAGAAATACACACTCACATGGAGTGCGAAGGCAGTTCCATGAATATACAAAGTGGGAGGATCCCAGTGACCCAGTCAAAGGGATGAAAAAGGAGTCATTTTCCAGGGGAGGGACAAACACATGAAGAGAAAGGAAAACCATGGACTAAAAAGCAGGCGAATGAGATTGACAAGAAAGCCAAGCAGTGCTAAGCACGCTGTGTTGTTTGGGCACATACTAACGATGTATTGTATAAATTAAGAGTACATAAAGGGTATTCTAAAATACTATATTAAATGTTATATATTGAGTATAGAAACTGAAACATCGTCAGTCAAATAGAACTGTTTTATTTTATAGCACAAACTCGACAACATGGCATGAGCACAATTTACATTACAGAAGAACACATTCATTTGTGGTAGGCACGGGGAGACGACGCGATTTGCCTGGAATCACAGGATGTTGAGCTGATGCCAAGATTCGAACGTAGCTCCCCAGCTCTAAAGTTCGCAATTCTAGAACTTGTGGCCTAAAAGTGTATGTCGGTGCTGGCCATCAATGAGAGAGACCTGTGCATTTTTTAAATGGGTTGTGAAAAAATATGAGTATGTTGCTGGAGATGTGGGCCGACGTGCCACCAATGTACTCACTGGGGGAGGGTAAACACCCATTATTCCACAACTTTCTTTCCGCATACCATCACTCAGCATACTTTCATTACGAAAGTACCATGACTCCGCAATACCATTACAACGCATGGCATTACATTTTATATGCTTTTACAACGCATACATTTACAACGAAATTTGTTGTAAATGCATGAATGATAAAAGCATGTTTTTTTAAAATGTTTGGATAAGGTAAGTATGAGTATAGGGGTATATATTTTGGGGTACTGAGGTATATTTTTGGGGTGTTTGGGTATTTTAAAGGTTCAGATATAGTTTTGGGTTATGGGATACTGGGGTAGTTTTAGGGTTTAGGGATAGGTATGGGTTTTGGGGTACAGGGGTATTTTTAGGGTTCAGGGCTAGGTTTGGGTTTTGGGGTATAGGGGTATTTTTAGGGTTCAGTGGTAGGTTTGGGTTTTGGGGTACAGGGGTATTTTAAGGGTTCAGGGCTAGGTTTGGGTTTTGGGGTACATGGGTATTTTTAGGGTTGAGGGCTAGGTTTGGGTTTTGGGGTACAGGGGTATTTTGGGGTTCAGGGGTAGGTTTGGGTTTTGGGGTACAGGGTTATTTTTAGGGTTCAGGGCTAGGTTTGGGTTTTGGGGTACAGGGGTATTTTTAGGGTTCAGGGGTAGGTTTGGGTTTTGGGTGACAGGGGTATTTTAAGGGTTCAGGGCAAGGTTTGGGTTTTGGGGTACTGTTATTAGAAAAAGTCTATATGGTCCCTTCCCAATACTCATGAGCAAGACATTGTTTAGCTCTAAATAAAACTTTTTATGGATGTTACTTGGGGCTAAAACATTTCTTCTGCAAATTTCTGTAAAGAACTCCCACATCAATCATCTCCCCCTTAACAACAACATAAATTAAAAGAAATGCTATTGAAGGACATTTATGTTAAGCAGCAATCTAGGTTATCCGAGCAGGACCCTCAGAATAAGACAGGTGAACAGTCGAAAAGAATGGGGGGGCCTAAAAGACTGGAGGCCTGGGCCACAGCCCACATTGCCCATGCCCTGAAACATCTCTGTGGAATGAAAAGTAACGTGTAAAGTAGGCCTTATGAAAAAAACACCTACAAAGCAAACTTCTTTGTGAAAGGTTAGTACATTTTTGTATATATGTGAATATACATATTTAAATGCCTAAACATTCGTGCTCTCTCCTGAGAGCGAAACTTTTACTGATTGACAAATCTACCCAGGCTAGTTAAAGACACCTTTGGAGCACAAACTCTTTGTCTTATCCCTGGATGTCAGTCATAATGGTCATGATGGGAAAGAGGTAGTCTCACCCTTAGCTCTGCTAGGTGGTCCCTTCGCCTTCTTGGAAAAAGCCCGAAAGTGAAGTATCTCAGAAGTGTGGGTACATGGGTGCGTCGTGTTGACAAGGCACCGTTGTTGGTAACAGAATTGGAGGTGAGGTCCTATTTAGTCATTCCAACTACTTCTGAGATCATGAGCAAATCCATGCTGTAAAACCAGGGGAGCGAAGGAGTGGTTTGCACACCTAAAGTGCGCATCGGCCCTCTGGGGCCAGCCAAACATTCATGCTCACTTTGCATGTTCTCCATGCAGGCTGCATTACAGCCTTCATGGAGAACATGCCCAGCCCCCCATTCTCTGGCTGAGCGCCGATCCACGGCGCTCAGGCCAATCACAACGCTGGGTGAATCCTGCATTTCTGCCCTGGGAGTGGGGAAGAGGACCGAGAGGAGGCGGCGGCGAAGGCGGGTGGCAGCGGCAGACAGGTAAGTGTGTATTTTTTTTTTTTTTTATAAATTCACTACCCGCTCCGGTGATCCCGCCAGTACCTTCAAATAACAGCTGCCACTGGCTAGACGTCATAAGTGTGTGCACATCTATGTCCATCAATCACAGTGAATATTTTCCAAGCAACGCCGTCATCCATGAATCAGAAGGGTTAGGCTGTTATGTGTATTTGTATAGTGAACAATTCAACCAGGAGGGTACCCTGATGCTGACGGTTTAAAATACGAATGTATAAAGTTATATATTTAACCTATAGAGTAGAGAGCTATAAAATGGCCAACAGGCGTGGGTGGTCTGGGCAGGGCAGCCGACACAGAATTAAAACAAAATAAGGAGACCACCCAGCTCATGGAGTGGAAGGCTATAATTCTATTTTATGCACGCTTAGCATGCATGCTATGTAAACCTGGCTTAGGGTATTGTATTGTGCCCAGGGGAGGGGAGGAGGTGTGCGGTGGCTAAATCAGAGGTCGTGGATCCTCATGTCTAATCTTAGCTCATTCAACTGACCACATTGTGTGATCCTTGGCAAATCCCTTCAGCGTTCGGTGTGCTTCAGTTAGTTTTCCAAACTAGTTTCATTATGCACACCGACATTAGTAACGCCAAATTTGCCCCGTAATCTGGCAAAAGGAAATCAAGCGGAAAAAAACATAACTAAAGAGGATGGGAAGAGGTTGTATGGTAGGAAAGAAGTTTATAAAAACGGACGTTCTTCGAGATAAGTTGATAAAGTGATTGATAATCGGTGTACAAAAAGCTACGGTGTAACATTTGCTCCGTTAAAGCTTGTGATTTGACTGGTACTCATTGCCACTGACGGGTACCTTAAGGTACTCCGTGAGCCCCGCACCTCAGGATGGCGGCCAGCGCTCCTTGCAGGCTTTTAGATCCCTGGGTGACAGCTGTAGACACGGCGCAGGCGCAGAGCGACCGTGGCGCGGCTGCCATCCAACATTGCTGCAATGAGTGTTTCTCGTGGGGTTCCACCTGGAAGTGCTTAAAACTCCATTAAACCACCTGCTGTAACCGCACTCTTTCCGTTGGCATTGGGAGGGCAGGGCCTAGCAACACTCTGGAGTTTGGGTGGGACCCAGCAGCGTTCTGTAACTCCATGCTCTGCTGTATCTTGGGACAACAAATTATACCGAGCCGTTAGCTTTGTGACTGGAGCAAGTCCCATGCGAACACGTTCCTAGTTACCGCAGCTGCACAGCCCAGAGCAAAGCGGAAACACAGCCGACCCCAGAAAGGGCGCTGCCAAAGAAACTCGGGGGAAACCGCATCAAAAATTCCACGCTCGAGGAACGCGCTACAATGTGTGCAAGTGTGCGACCTAAAGCATCACAACGCACCGGGGAGGGTGCGGGGGGCTACTAGGGTGGTGTACGGTCTGCAGTAGAGCGCTATAGGAAGGGAGACTGACTGGAGGTGTGGGAGTGACCTTTGAATTACTGTCGGTGCAAATGTAGGAGCAGTAGTGACTGAATTTCTGCAGAGGTGTGTTTTTAGGAGAAGTCCACAATGAACAACGTTTGCCAACGGGGTGTTCAGGAGCAGTTCAAAGACAACACTGCCTGCAGCACAAGGGGGTGCAGCGATGAGAGTTGGTGGTAAATGTAGACACTGTCTCGGCGCCTTTTGGGAGTAAAAGCAGCAGCTCGGGAATAGGAAGAAGGCATGAGATATCGGACAGGAACCATGGGTGCAGGGCACAAGTCCTAAAAAAAGAAGTGGGGGGACTCTCCAAGGTAGGCGTGGTCACAGGAAGTGACATCACGACAGGAAGTGACATCACAACAGGAAGTGACATCACAACAGGAAGTGACATCACATGTAAGGCAGATCTATCATTTGCATATAATGCAAGATTTAACAATTGAAGCTGCTTGGTACTTAAGCCTGTGACTTAAGGTCCCTGTATGGAGGAATTAGCAGCCCAAATGTGGATGAAGTTTGGCGAAGGTGACATCAACACATTTTCAAAACACTACAGGAAAGTTTGACTGCAAGATTTTGTATACATTACAGGTTCCCAGAGAGGCTGCTTCCCACACTCGACAATGACTATTACACACACTAGGGCTCCATATTCACGTTATTCTATCGATGAGTGTTATATGTTATCTCCCCACCTATTGTAAACTAGCGACTCTGTATTACATAGTTTTGTCCCAGCTGCCTCTCTCTAGCTGTGGCTAGATTTATTTATTTTATTTATAAAGTTTTATATAGCGCGAACTTGATCCTGAAGGATATCAGAACGCTTTACAATTTGCAGCAAAGGTAACAAATCAGAACATTAGTCTAACATTGGGAATCTTGGTTGAAGACAATGGAGCTGCCGGGGCATTAACTTGGGTCAATGCCTAAATTTTAGATATATTAACTGGCCTTTGTATTTATTTTAGCAGATTTATTTATTTCTATTTATTTTAGGAAATGTATTTAGTTTTGGTATATTTTAGTTTGACTTATTTGCCTTCATTTACTTCAGTGCAACAAAATATAAACATTGCTTTACTTTGTATTAATACTGTTTATTTTTGTGATAGTTCTGTTGGGACTTCTCCCTCTCCTCGCATTCTATGTATAATGTTCCCTGCGTGGAACACTTGGTTGATTCTTTACTTGGCAGTTGCTGCCGGGGAGTTACTGAGACTGGACGTGAAATAAAGTCGTAGTTCCACTTACCTGCTGTGTGGACCCTACTTCTCTTCAGTGGCGACGATTGGTTCCAGTTCCCAGCCTCCCCAACTCCGAGGAAGACCTCCGCACCCCTGTTTCCGTCGAAATCTGGAATCGACATCTCCTTGAGGAAAGCGCTATCCTCGTGCTCATTCTCTTTCCCTAAGCTTCATATGGTATCCAGTTGGCCCGTCATCTTCCTCGATCCTTCCCGACGGATGAATTAAGGTACTCTTTTCGTTTTCCCTGCGCGTCCAAGCCCTGCGCCACTCTCGCGTTACCACGCGATCGTGCCTGACCTGCCTGACGACGCCTGCGGGACAATTGACGTTGCGTGTGGCGGCCATCTTAGGCCTTACTTGCATCCTAGCAACCGTAAGCAAGCCTCGCAACGAATTCTCCGCTGATGCGCACAGCTTATCTTGGCAGATCTCAAGCGCACAGCTAGTCGTACTTATGTTTTATCGCTGATGCGCACAGCTCATCTTTTAATCTTTTCAAATCCTTGATTCTACGCTGATGTGCACAGCAATGCACAACGCTATTCACTAGTGCAACGTTTTTTGGCTCACCGAGCAGTTCTGTTACACGTTACAAATACATTGTCAAATGTATCTTTGCTAAACGTAACATATTTATGTGAACAATTCGAAATTTGGAAAGTTTTCGAATTATTTTGTTGTGTGTACTGTGGCAGCAACTCACCCACGCTATGGATCATATTTTGGCTCCTCCTCCTTTCCTACAGACAGCTGGTACTCCCCCCATTCCGTGGGAGCAATGGAAAGACACTTTTGAAGCGTATTTAGAAGCTATCAATGGCGATACCTTTACTGGCAAAAAGAAAAAAAGCTCTACTTATCTATAACCTAGGCAATGAAGGGAGGAATATATTAAAAACGTTGACTCTTGAAGTTCTCAGCATTACAGTTAGTGGTGGTGATGCTGGAGAATCACTTCTCATTGACGATTATGCTACTTTGATCAAAACTCTTGACAAGAGATTCTCTCCCAAGAGAAATGTCGTTCTCGAACGCCATAAATTTCTTCAACGTGCCCAAACCCCTGGCGAATCAATTGATGATTTTGTGGCAGCTCTTCGCATTTTGGCTATCAACTGTAACTACAGGGAATTCAGAGATGAGATCATACGTGATCAACTTATTGAAAGGACTTCCAACAAGAAAATTCAAGAGAAACTTCTTGCTTCTGGTGATCCTGATTTAGAGACTGCTCTCAGTTTAGCCAAAAGTATTGAACATTCTCAATTTTGCGTCAAAGAAATGAATTCATCTTTCTCACCAACGACCTCTTCTACTGAAGTCAAACTATTGAATTCTAAACCTCCTTTCAAATCGAAAGCACCTATTTTGCCTAGTGTTCCTCGTTCTGTCCCATCTAACTTTTCTTCCAGAAACAGACCTGTGCAAAAGGAATTAATATGTTTTCGTTGTGGCAGTAGCTCACATTTAGGTTCTGCAAAATTTTGTTTTGCTCTCAATCAAACCTGCTACAAGTGTGGGAACAAAGGTCACTATTCCCGCATGTGCAAAGCTGCTTCCACAAACAAGCCCGTTCCCTCTGTGAAGCATATCTCAGAAGAATCTGATGAGGAATGTTATGAACTACTGATGCGGTCTTCTACTTTGCACGAGGCCGGAGTGGTAGAACTGTCCGCTTTGTCTGGCCTTCGGAAAAGAAAATCTCCTTCTTGTTTAATAACTGTAAATAGCGTTGTCTGCAAATTCCTTGCGGATTCTGGTTCTCCTTTTACTTTGTTGAATTTCACTGACTTTAGCAAACTTTCTAATGTACTTTTAGAATCTTCTAGTATCAAGATTTTTGCTTATAATAGCAAGAGAGTTGAGGTTTTGGGGAAATGTTCTGTCAAACTTGAGTTTCATGGTGATCACATTACTTGTGTTGTGTTCATAGTTAAGGATGGTACCAATTTGTTGGGGTGGGATGAACAGGGAGATTTGAACATTATTTTAGATCCCAACCATCCAAACATGGTAATTTCTCGCAATGAATTGTGTGAATTTTACTCTGCAATGTTGGCGTCACCAAAGACTCTTGCTGTATCTCATGTGTCTAACACCAAGTGGGCTCTCATGTTTCCTGAAGTTTTTAGTGGGGAATTAGGCAAACTCAAGGGTTTCCAGCACAGGATAATTTTAAAAGAGGGTGCCATTCCCGTTGCCCATAAGGTGCGCAAGGTGCCTTTGAGCTTACGTGCAGAGTTAAAGAAAGAATTAGAGCGGTTATGCGCTGCTGGTGTGATTGAGCCGATTGAAGGCTCAGAGTGGCTTGCCCCCATAGTTTTAGCGAGGAAATCTGACAAGTGTTTGAGGATGTGTGTTGACCTGCGTGATCTCAATGCCAATATTTGGATTGACCGGCAACCACTCCCTAACATCAACGAGATGTTAGCCACCCTCGAAGGTGCCAAATTTTTCACCTCCCTCGATATATCATCTGCATATCATCAGATTGAGTTGTGTCCTAATTCCAAACACCTTACCTCTTTTGTAACCCCGGAGGGTGCTTGTCGTTACATCAGCATGCCGTTTGGTTTAGCTTCAGCCTCGGCTGTTTTCCAGAGGTTAATGAACAACCTGTTCAAGAACATTTCTGGTGTTGTCTTTTTCCAGGATGACATTCTGGTTCATGGCAAAACCGAACTTGAACATGATGAGCGTGTTAAACTTGTTCTCAGCATACTAAGATCTAGTGGGTTAACCTTGAGGGAGGATAAATGCAAATTTCTTCAAGAGGGAGTAGACTATCTTGGTCACCACATTTCCCAAAATGGGGTTGAACCAAAAGTCAAGATCATTGACGCCATTCAAAATGCTCCTGTTCCTACGAATAAGGATCAATTACGTTCATATCTTGGTTTGGTGGAGTATTACTCCAAGTTTGTTAAGAATTTCTCTACCAAAACCGCTGCTATGCGTGGTCTGCTCAAGAAAAATGTCAAGTTTGTCTGGGATAATGATTGTGAGAGCAACTTCAATGTCATCAAGCAAGAGATTATTGAAGCTCGCCCTTTGAAGCTGTTCAACATAAATGACTTGTGCATTCTTTCCACTGATGCTAGCAATGTGGGTTTGGGGGCCGTCCTCATGCAGAAAAGGGGTGATGGTCGCGAAGAAACCATTGCTTTTGCCTCCAGAACCTTGAGAGGTGCTGAGGGGACTTATTCTACCATTGAAAAGGAGGCCCTAGCGATGTGGTGGGGGGTTTTGCATTTCAAAAATTTTTTGTGGGGGAATAGATTCATCTTGAGGACCGACCATAAGCCCTTGATTGATCTATTCACGACCAAGGGTGGTGGTAGGGCGACTCCAAGAATCTCCAAGTGGCAATTCAGATTGCAGGAATTCCAATATCAGCTTGAATATGTGGCTGGGGCGAAGAATTTGGTTGCTGATTACTTATCCAGACTACCTCTTTCCGATGGTGACGACAGTGTCGTGTGTGACGACTTGGAAGTAGTTTGTGCTGTTGGTTCTTTGTGTGACTCTGTGGGGTGTGCTCTTTCGGAGTGTGAGTGGTTGGAGGGGATTGCCTCTGATGTGGACATGCAGTCTGTTATTGATCTTCTCTCTAAACCTTGGCCGTGTGAAAAAGTTTGTCCTGCTGCTATTATTCCTTATTTGCGGGTCAAGGATGAGTTGTCTCTTGTTAATGGAATTTTGAGACGGGGTGGGCTTTTGGTTGTTCCGGTTTCTATTCGTGGAAAGATTCTTGGTTTGGCTCATGAAGGCCATCCAGGCATTCGCTCCATGAAGCGCAGGGTGAGGCAAGATTTTTGGTGGCCGTCCGTGGACAAAGATGTTGAGCATTTTGTTCGTGAATGTTGTGAATGTATGGTCAGTGACAAGTCACAGGTCACTTGTCCTCTGCCTGTTCAACCTATCGTTGTGAAGAGTGTTCCTTGGTCCAAATTGGCTTTGGACATCGCTGGACCTTACGGTCTCGTTGGCTCGACTCCCAAATTTATCTTGGTATTGATTGACTATATGACCAAGTGGCCTGAGGTGAGATTTGTTGATTCCATCAGTTCTTCTGTGGTGATTTCATTTTTACGTGATGTTTTCTCTAGGGAGGGTTTTCCTGAGGAGATAGTTTCGGACAATGGTACGCAGTTGGTTTCTGCTGAGATGTCTTCATTTTTCAAAGAAGTTGGTATCAAACATGTTTGCACGTCGCTCTATCATCCTCGCAGCAACGGTTTGGTTGAGCGTTTCAACCGTGTTGTCAAAGAGCATCTTCAACTGGCTTTGGTGAATGGTTTGCAGTGGCGTCAAGCGGTTGCCGACATGTTATGGGCTGTAAGAACTACTCCGCATGTTTCAACTGCTGTTGCTCCTTTTACCTTGTTGCGTGGGAGAGTCGCTGGTACCAAGTTGAACAAGGAATGGATGTCCAGGAAGGTTGTGGATGCCACTGATTTAGCTAGAGTAGCTGATGTCAGGGCTTCGCTTCAGAACAGTTATGGTACCAGATCAGGTGTGTTGTCTTCTTGCAAGGTGAAGGTTGGTGATTGGGTGAGGATAAGGAAACCTGGATTTCTCCGTAAAGGGGAGTCACAGTTTTATTCTCCCAGGAAGGTGGCTGCTGTGAGGGATTTTGTGGTGGTGTTGGAGGATGGAAGGGTTTGGAGTAAGAGTATGGTTTCTATCGTTCCTGGGCCCATGGTTGAGAGTGTTGGGAAATGGTTGGGGGTCAGTACTTCTCCTTCAAACTCCAAGGTGGGTGGTGTGGTGCACTCTGATGGAAACCTTCCGCGGAGAGAGACCTCCTCCAGGGTCAGATCTGTTCCTGCCAAATTTCAGGACTATGTGATGAAGTAATTCTGTATATGTTGTGTTATCTCACAATGTTTGCTTTTCCTCATAATTGTTGCATTTTATTTTCCTTGTTCCCTTCTTCCCTCAGCTTCTTTTCTTTTCCTTTGGCATTCTTCTTCCTCCTTTCCTTTTCTCTTCTTTTGTTTTCTCTGTGAAGAAAGGGAGGTGTGTTGGGACTTCTCCCTCTCCTCACATTCTATGTAGAATGTTCCCTGCGTGGAACACTTGGTTGATTCTTTACTTGGCAGTTGCTGCCGGGGAGTTACTGAGACTGGACGTGAAATAAAGTCGTAGTTCCACTTACCTGCTGTGTGGACCCTACTTCTCTTCAAGTTCCTAAAAAAAGGGCCTATTATGACTCATGCATTGTAATGGTTGTTTCCCCCTTTACAGAGACTACTTACTATAAAATTGGGGTGGGCCTAGCTCATGATGTCATTTTGTGGGGACCCCTTGAAGAAAGCGGCCAGAACCTTTGCAAAACTTTGTGCCCCCCTATCCAGTAGTGCAATTATCCAAACACTGACAGGATTGAGCCTAAATTAAAAATATACTGACATACGTAATGCCAAGTCAGACGTCATCATGGAGTCATGTTTAAATGAACAATCCAGCGCCATCCTACACCTCCCCATTCCACAATATTATACAATTCAGACCGACAACACAAACTAGAAGGGGGCGTTGCTGTCATCATTAAACATTCCATGTGGAAACAGCGACACACGGAAGAACACACAAGGGTACACCATCATACTACTTACATTTTGTAGCCTGGTGTCAATTGTTCAATGCAGGGCTTAATTTGTGCCAGTGCTTAGCGCCGGCACTTAATTGGCAGGGCCGGGTCTAGTGGTACTCTGATTCTACACGCACGAGGCGCACAGTGCATGCAAAATGTTTTAATTTAACTTACAGCACACTTGCTAGTACTAATACTTAATTAACTCCTCAAGTCTCGTGCAGCCGCATCGCATTGTGTTTAGTTTTTCACATCTCAGTTTACCCTTAATTGTTCACGATCACTTGAATAATGAAATATTCTGAGTGGGAGAGCTCTTTGGCAGCACTCTGCCAGGTTTCTCTCTCGTCACTCTCATGCTGCTGTGTTAAAGAGCCTTGGTTCTACCGCACAAAGAATTAGGGTGACCAACTGGCATTGGTGCAAATTCAGGACGGTGAGTGTAAAAATTCAGGACAAAGGGTCAAAATTCAGGACACAACTTCAGGACAGGAGGTCAAAATTTAGGACAAAACGTCATGACAATAGGTACGTTTTACAGACACATCAGAGGTCGCGCAATAGTATATAAGTAAGCCCAGCCATTTCCAAAAGTATTCAACCATTTGCAAACCTATCCATCATGTATCCATCATGTATCATTTAACTCATCCATCCCTTCATCCATCCCCTCATCCATCCTTTCACTCATCTCCATTATCCATCCATCTATCCACCCTTTCACCCTATCCATCTGTACACTTATCCATCCACTCTTCATCCCATCCATCCATTCAATCATCCATTCAGCCATTTACCCTTTCACCAATCCAGCCATCCTTTCACTTACTAATCCTTCCACCCATCCACTCTTTTAGTCATCCATCCATCCTCCCTTTCTCTCTCCATCGACCCTTTCACTTAGCCTTCCTTCCATCCATCCATCCATCCACCCACCCATCCATCCATCTACTCATCCACTCATGAATCCATCCATTGCCCCTATCACTCATCCATCTATCATTTCACTCCTTCACACATCTATTCATCCTTTTGTCCATCTACCCTCCCTTTCACTCACTCATCCATCCTTACACCCACCCTTTCACAAATATGTCCATTCATTCACCCTTGCACTTATCAATCCATCAATCCATCCATCATTTCACTCATCCACCTACCCCCCATCATCCACCCACCATCCACGCACCCACTCATCCATCCTTTCACCCACCCACCATCCAATCCACTGATCCATCCTTTCACCCATCCACCATCCACCCACCCACTCATCCTTTCACCCACCCACTCATCATCCATCCATCAATCCTTTCACCCACCCCCTCATCATCCATCCATCCATCCTTTCACCCACTTATCCATCCATCCATCCCTTCACCCACTCTCCATCCATCCATCCTTTCACCCACCCATCCATCCCTTCACCCACTCTCCATCCATCCATCCTTTCACCCACCCATCATCCATCCATCCATCCTTCCCTTCATCATCCATCCATCCCCTCATCATCCATCCATCCCCTCATCATCCATCCATCCTTCCCCTCATCATCCGTCCATCCTTTTCCCTCATCATCCATCCATCCATTCTTTTCCCTCATCATCCATCCATCCATCCTTCCCCTCATCATCCATCCATCCTTTTCCCTCATCATCTATCCATCCATCCATCCATCTCTCCTTCCCCTCATCATCCATCCATCCTTCCCCTCATCATCCATCCATCCTTTTCCCTCATCACCCATCCATCCTTTCCCCTCATCATCCATCCATCCTTCCCCTCATCATCCATCCATCCATCCATCCTTTCACCCACCCCCTCATCATCCATCCATTCCCTCATCATCCATCCATCCATCCCCTCATCATCCATCCATCCACCCTTCCCCTCATCATCCATCCTTTCACCCACCCCCTCATCATCCATCCATCCATCCTTCCCCTCATCATCCATCCATCCATCCATCCATCCTTCCCCTCATCATCCACCCTTTCCCGTCATCCATCCTTCCTTTCATCCATCCTTCCCCTCACCCATCCATCCATCCCATCCATTTATCCTGCCCTTCATCCATCCATCCTTCCCCTCCATCCATCCATCCTTCTCCTCATCCATCATCCTTCCCCTCACCCATCCATCCATCCTGCCCCTCATCCATCCATCCACCCTTCATCCTTCCCCTCATCCATCCTTCTTTTCATCCATCCTTCCCCTCACCCATCCATCCATCCCATCCATTTATCCTGCCCTTCATCCATCCATCCTTCCCCTCCATCCATCCATCCTTCCCCTCATCCATTTATCCTTCCCCTCATCCATCCATCCTTTCCCTCCGTCCCTCATCCTTCCCCTCATCCATCTTTCCCCTCATCAATCATCCAGCTACCCTTCCACCCATACATCCAGCTATTTACATTTTCTCTCCATCCTTCCCCTCACTCATCAATCCATCTATCCTCTCTCATTATCCATTTATTCAATCTTTCATTCATCCATTCACCCTTTCACTAATTCATCCAGCCATTCACACATCCCTTCTCTTACTTACACGCCCACCTTTCTATATTAATTTTGAGCTGAGCCCTTTTGAGAAGAGGCCCATCAAGAACTTCACCCTTGCTGCAGGGGCCGTTCCAGGACTGGGATAGAAGCCACCCAGGGCGGAGACAGGATCCACCACGGGGGGGACAGGAGCCATCACAGGCGGGGGTGGACTGGAGCCACAACATGGGGGGACAGGAGCCATCACAGGTGGGGGTGGACTGGAGCCACAACATGGGGGGACAGGTGCCATCACTGAGGGGAGGGCAGGAGCCATCACAGGAAAGGGAACACAGGGGTGGGCATGCAGTATTCTAGTATCATCTTGGGCTCCTCTCCTGCACAAGACAACGAGAAGACAGGCTCTCTGTTCAAAATGCCATCCCCCACTGTGATGTAATGTACTTACAGGAGATACTCCGAGAGAACTGATTGAACTGATTGTCCTCCATACTTTGTTAATCAGTGTGGGTAGGATTGTGCCATTTCTTTATTTTCTTACATTATAGACTGCATGTTTGAAGAACCGAGGTTTGCTTACAATTTAGTGACAGTAATTAAGCTATGTGAAGAGAACCACGTGCTGCCTCGGTGTAATCTGGCCGAGTCTGGGATGTTTGGGGCCCTGGGTAGAAATGGAATGTGTGAGCCCCCCTCTAAATAGCAGATACAAGACGCATTCAGGGCTGTTTGCATGTGAATAGATGTCGCTGCTCCGAAGCTGCCGCCCCTCCCTCTGCCCCCTTCAAGCACCTCTTAACAGCTCATCAAGGGCTGGAGGTGTGAGGGTAGCCATCCCGCTGTGCCTATACAGTGCTGCTGGGGGTCTGAGCTTTCATACAGCATCGGAGTCAAGAAGGGAGGTGGGGGCAAGCTGTGCCCGTTTAAAATTACGGACAAATGCGGAAATGCTTTATTTACTTTGTGCGCGCCGCGCTCCCGTTTTTTTTAATGGTGGACGCGGTTTTGATTTAGGTTTAAAGTATTTTATTAAGGCATAAAAAAGAACACGGGGAGGGGAGCAGGAAGTCAGGTAAACATACAATACAAGAAGCAAAACGTTGCAGCGAGTCAGAAGGAAAAGAGGGAGACAGGGTGCCCCAGAGGGTAACAAGGCAAAGACATAGGCAATAAGGCATTGTGTACGATCCCCCTGTAGGCCCCCACTCCCTAGGCAAGGTCAAGCCAAAATAACACTCCGCGACACAGTGAAAGAGAAGCATACCGTTCCACCAGCCCCTCGACCCCAGAAGGGAAGGAGAAAGAAAAGCAAGGAAAGAAAGAAGAGAAAACAATACCCCAACATCCCCGTCCGAAAGTCAGCATTAGAAGCATATAACTCCACTTCCCACCCCCAGCCCTCGGCCCCCAATCCGCACATTCACTCCGCCGGCGGCGTCAGCCTAAGGAGGCGCAGGTACCGTGGACACGTAAGCTCGCGAAATTCCGTGGACAGCAGTGCCAAAAAGGGATGCCAGAGCTCCTCAAACTGGTCAACATTCCCAGCCACCGTTAGCGATATCTTCTCCATGCCCAGTACCTGCCAGAGCCTATGCAACCAACCAGTGATAGAGGGGGCAGTGGGGGTGCGCCAAAGTACCAGTATATTCTGGACGGCGGAGCCTAGCGCAATCGCAATCTGCCTGCCCCTGCGGGATTTCAGCGGGTACATCAAATCATTGGGGAGGCCAAGCAAGACATACGCGGGGAAGCGCGGAAGCTCGATCTCAAAATGCCTGTCCACCTCATCTAAGACTTCCTTCCAGTAGGCCGACAGCACCGGGCACTCCCAGAGAATGTGCGTGAGGGTACCCTCCTGTCCGCAGCCGCGCCAGCAACCCTTATCGCCAATTTTGCGCATCTCGTAGAGCCGCTCCGGGGTGTAGTACCAATAGGTGGACACTTTAGTGAAGGTTTCCGTCAGCCCAGTGTGGTACGCAGAGTGCCTCGCCCGATATGCAATCTTGTCCCACTCCTTGTGGCTCAGGGTCTTGCCCAGTTCCCTGTGCCAGCGCTCCCTCCCTGGGTTATGGTAATGAAACGGCGGGGGTTGGAGAACCTTATACAAATCAGTGATGAGTTTGGCGTCCGAGGCCCGGGTTACCAACCATCGCTCAAAGGGCGTCATCGAACGGGCGGCGACGTCACGCACTGGGGGTTGAAGAGCCCAGTGGCGGACTTGCATGTAACGCAGTCTGTCCCCCTCCGTCAGGCCAAACTCCTGTCGGAGCTGCTGGAAGGGGAGCACGCCCTCCGGCCCGTAGATCTGGAAAAGCGCCCTACATCCCGCGCTCACCCAGTGGGAAAAGGCCCCCGGTTCCAGACCCGGGGTGAAGTCCGGGTTGCCAGCAATGGGAGTGAACGGCGATGGAAAAGTGGTGAGCTCCCGAAGCTCACACACCGCGTCCCACACTCTTAGCGGGACCCGGGTGATAAAGGAAGCGTAGAGATTAGGTGGTCGATGGATGCGCCGCAGGAACGGGACCTCCTGGAGGGTACGGCCTGCAACTGCCTGGTCTTGAAAGAGCCAGTGTTTGTCCGATTCCCACCGGCTCCACTCCACCAGGTACCGGAGCTGCGCCGCCTGGAAGTACTTCCGGAGGTCCGGGACTAGCATGGAGAGGACCCGCTTCATCCGAGGTTTACGGCCCTGCCACACAAAGCGGGAGATGTCTGCCTGCGCCTGCCGTATCCAACCCACGGGGGGCTGAAGAGGCAGAGCGCGAAAAAGATACAGGATCTGGGGTAGTATTGTCATCTTCACCGCCGCAATACGGCCTAGCCACGAAAGTAGGCCCTTGTTCCATCGGCCGAGTTCCTCCTTGATCTTTTTGCCCAGAGAGGAATAGTTAGCCGCGACCATAGCAGGCAGGGAGGGGGCAAGCAAAATGCCCAGGTAAGCCACCGTGGAGGAGGACCACTGCATAGGGAAGAGACTTTGAAGGTCCCGCCTGGTGTCGGCAGAAAGCGACACATCCAGCGCAGCCGACTTGGCCATATTCATTTTAAAGCCCGCGACGCGGCCAAAAGCGTTCAGCTCCTGGACGCAGGCAGGGAGTGACCGCCTGGGGTCATCTAGGGTCAGCAAGACATCGTCCGCGTATAAGCTAACAGTGTGTGTGTATTGCCCCATCTTCACCCCAATAGCGTCCGGGTTGTCGCGGATCCTCTGCGCAAACGGCTCCATATAAAGGGCAAAGAGGAGCGGCGAGAGGGGGCAACCCTGTCTCGTGCCTCGCTCAATGGCGAAGCTGCCGGAGCTGTGTCCATTGACACGCACTGACGCGGACGGTCGCCTGTAGCAGTTAAAGACCATAGTGCGGAACTTCTCGCCGATCCCCAGTTTCCCAAGAACCAGCTCGAGATATGGCCAATGAACCCTATCAAAGGCCTTCTCCGCGTCGACCGATAGAAGCATCCGCTCCCCCGGGACGCGTGAGGCCTTTTCCAGCACGTGCGTCACCCTCTTCGTGTTGTCGACCGTCTGCCTACCGGGTACAAAACCGGCCTGATCCGCCTCCACCAAACCTGGTAGGTGTAGACCCAGTCTGGCCGCCAAGATTCCGGTATAAAGCTTGAGGTCCACATTTAGGAGCGAAATGGGTCGGTACGAGCCGCACAAGGTCCGGTCCTTCCCCGGCTTGGGGATAACCGACACAGTCGCCGAGAGGAGGTCCGGTGGAATGGCACCCGGCTCGGAGAAGGAATTGAACAAGCGGGCCAGGAGAGGAGCAACAGTGGGACAGAAGGTCTTGTAGAACAAGGCCGTGTAGCCATCCGGACCCAGGGCTTTACCATGCTTCAGCCGCGCGATCGCGGAGATGACCTCCTCCACGTGAATGTCCCTCTCCAGGTGGTCCGCCTGGGAGGGGTCCAAGGCCGGGAGGGTCACGGAATCCAAATAGGCCTCAGCCTCTCCCGGTGGGGAAGGCTCTGAAGCGTACAGTGCCTCGTAAAAGGAACGAAAGGTATCTGCCACCTCCGCGTCACCGGAAACCGGGATCCCACCCACTCCCACCAGCTCCTTCACCACATTGCGTTGCTGCGCGGCCCTGAGCCTATGGGCCAGGAGCTTACCGCACCTGTCCCCGCCGGTGTAAAAGGCATGTTTCAGGCGCAGCGCTGCGTACTCCGCCCGATCCAGATCCAACGCAGAGAGGAGTTTCCGTGCCGCCTTCAGTTGCTTCCAAACACGAGGAGCCCCCGTACGGCGGTGGACCTGCTCAAGCTCCCTAACCTGTGCCGTCAGTTCCTCCCTCTTGCGCTGGCGTTCCCTGTTTTCCGCCGAGGAAATGGAGATAAACTCTCCCCTGACGACTGTTTTCAAAGCAGCCCACTGCGTAGCCAGGGACGTGTCAGAGTTGTTATTGTGGGTCAAGTAGTCCTGGATGACCTCCTCCACCCGCTTCACTACCGATTTCTTATGGAGAAGCTTGTCTCGGAGCCGCCACATCCCTCTGGAAGGGGGGGCCGCTGGCCACGCAAAGACTCCGGAAACCGGCGCATGATCGGACAGGGACAAGACCCCGATGTCCGCCGCCATGGCGGCCGAGCGAAGCGGGCCGCTCACCAAAAGATAATCCAACCGCGAATAAGTGCGGTGTGCGTGGGAGAAATAGGAGTAGTCCCTATCGGTGGGGTGCATGGTGCGTTAGAGGTCATGCAGGTCCAACTCCGCAATCTGGTCCTGTACCGCCTTAGAAAGCTCCCCTGTCTGCGGGAAGCGCTGGGCTGACCTATCTAAAGTGGAGTCGAAGACCATATTCAGGTCTCCCCCCAAGATGATATGGCGATCGGGCGAGGCAGTAACGTCCACCAACACCGATTCCAGGAAACGATCCTGGTGGTCGTTTGGGCTGTAAACCGAACCAACCGTAAAGGCAACACCACCCAAGCGCATGCAATACACTAAAAGTCTCCCCTTCTGCTCAGCATCTTTATACAACACCTCCCCCCTAAAGGAGCTGGCTAGGAGAATGGCCACCCCAGCGGTCTTAGTCGCAGCAGAGGAAAAGAGTTGCGTGGGGAACTTAGCAGAGCGCAACCTATGGCAATCCCTGGAAAGTAAATGGGTCTCCTGCAGGAGGCAGATATCCGCCTGCGACCCCTCCAACAGGGAAAGGATCGCCCTACGTTTCACGGGGTTATTCAGACCCTTAACATTAAGGGTCACAACTTTCAGGGGTGGCATCGCCTCCGGGGAAACAACGCGCTATGCCGCAGGCGGGAGATCAGCGGAGGGGGCGCGCGGGGTAGGGGTGCAGGGAAGGCCAAAAGCGGCATCGTACACGTTCGTACAATTTCGGACGGGACCCCCCCCACAACAAACCAACAGTGAAACCCCCCCAAAACCCCTTTAAGGCAACCAGCCAAAACAAAAAGCAGAAAACAACACCCCATAGTCTCAGTCCGGCCCAAATGGGCGAGTCTGCAGAAAATAGTCAAGTGGACGTCCAGCCACACACCACCCCCCTCGCCCCCCCAGCCCCAGCCCAGCATCGTCAAAGCTAAGAGCCTCTCCCCCCGGAGAAAAATTAGGCCGTTAAGGCCACACCAGTAGATTCAGGCAAGTTCCTGGCCGCAGTCCTCAGGGCCTCCGCCATTTCAGATCTGATGGTGGGCGAGTCTGGACGACTCGCCGGTGCTGACGATGGGCGCCTTCTCGACCTCCGTCGGCCCCGCCGCTCGGGGCGCCTCCATGCGGGTGTAGCCCCTTCCTCCTCCGTAGCCGTAAGACCCAGCACTCCGCAGACATCCTGTAAGGAGCGAAGCTGATGCAGCACCCCATTCCATCGAAAGATAAGACGGAAGGGGTGACCCCAGGAATAGGCTGTCTCGTGCTCTCGTAGAAAGTCCGTAGCGATGCGGAAGGACCTGCGCTTCTGTAGTGTGATGGCGGACAGGTCCTGATAAAGCGCCACAGGTCTATCTCGGAAGGTCAGTGGCTGCTTCCTGCGGGCCTCCGTCATGATGCGCTCCTTTGGGGGAAATCCGGCAAGAATGCCAGGATATCAGGCGGGGGTGCCGATGACTGGCGTTGGCGGCCCACCCTATGTGCCCTGTCAATGCGGATTGGGAAGTCCGCTCCTTCCCCCAAGATGTCGCGGAACAGGCCCTGCAGGTAAGCCACCAGGTCCGCACCTTCATCCGCGGATGAAACACCCCGCACCCGGATGTTGTTCCGCCTGGACCTGTTCTCGAGGTCCTCCGAGTGGGCCTGGAGCTCAACACATTGCTCCCGGAGGCGGAGGACATCCTGCTGGAGGTGGGTTATCTCCTCATCGCGGCGTTGAGCCGCCGTCTCCACAGCATCGACCCGCTCGCCCAGGCCCTCGACCTCCCTGCGCACCTCCCGGGCCTCTCCAGCCACCTCGGTCTTAAGAGTTTGAAAGCCCTCCTTGAGGGAGCTGAATAGGTCCTCCATGAAGGACCGCGTGACCGGCGGCTCGCCCACAGTTGCGTCTGTTGATGCCCGGGAGGCCCCCGGGGACGGCTGCGTCCTGTCGCGTAGTTGCTGGGACCTGCCGAGCATTTCCGGCAGAGTGCGGTCTCCTCGCGCTGCGCCTCGTCGTCCAGTCATCTTGGGGCTCGGCAAAGCCCAGGATCAGTTGCTGTAGGCGAGCTCCGCCGCTCGTGGGCACCAGATGTGAGGCCTTCGCCGAAGACAAGGGCAGTGCGTCACAGGCGACAAAATGGCGGTCTGGGCCTGGGCAAGACGGCCCCCGGGCCAGTAGGACAGGCAGCAACGACCGAAGTTTAGGCCTCCTGCTTCGTGCTCCCAGGGAGGGCAGCAGATGAGTTGGTGCCAGAACCAGCCGAGGCTCCCGTGCGAGAAGGACGCGGGCAGGGATCACTGGGCTCAGCCACACAAAGACAAGATGGCGGCAGGGTGGGACCCAAGAAGGCAGCCCGGGCCAGCAAGTCCATGGGCGAGTCTCAAATGGTAACGGGTCCGGAGAGCATGAAGCCAATGCCCTCCTCCACCACCAGTTGATTTGTCCGGCTCGGGCACTGCTCGAACTCCGCCATCCAGCGCCTCCAGGCGCGGAGTTCGCAAGTCGTCACCCTTCGAGGCCCCGGGTAGGGGGGGGAACCGCCGGTGCAGGGCTAAGGTCCGTCGTCCAGCAATGGTGCCCTCCGCCAGGGCACCGGCCAGGGAGCCACCTCACTCCGCGGAGTCCGTCTAGTCCGCTCCCCCGGGATCACAGGCTTTCCGCTGTTCAGCACTCGGGCCAGCCGAGGCGTGCGGACAGCGCCGCACTACGCTCCACCTCCAAGCTCTCCTCCTCGGGGCGACCCGGGCTCCACTCCTCGGAGCGATCTCAGAATGAACTTCTCGGGAACTTCCCCCGGGGCCACAGAGGCCAAAGTGGCACCAAAATGTGCCCCACGAACTCCGGCACAGTCCTCTCACCCGCGATGCAGCCGCGGGGGGAGAGAAGCGCAGAAATCGGGGCTCAAGCGGAGCTGGGCCGGAGGAGCTACGGGAGGAAGCGTCCGCTCACCCCGCCATCTTGGCCACGCCCCCGCGGTTTTGATTTAGCAGGGTGGACGGCGTCCACCCTGAAAAACCCTCGGAAATAAGTGGGGGGATGCATGGGTGCTAGCTCTTCTGGCCAGGAGAAGGAGGGAGGGGGGTGGGGCAAGGGACAACGACGATGTCATACCATTAACAGGAATACACATACATTCACCAGTAACATAATTTCCCCAAAATCATATCCGTATCAAAGCATCATCACAGGCTATTTGGCTCCAAGATGACACCACAAGTGGCAGCATGTGTGGACATCATGCTTTTCACCAGGATGACTTCATGAGAAATGTGGCATCGCATTTATTTTCACAGGGTGCAGAGCTTTAAGTGGGGTGAAAAAACTAGTGGTTCTCTCAAAGGGGCGTGGCCAATGTTTATAAGGGCGTGGCTTAAAACACGTAAGCTAAACATCTGTGCTTAGCATAGAGTGCCGCCCGACTAGTATTTTGCTGTTTCTGTCATTGCATCCAGATATATGACACAACAAGTAACATCATACCTACAACAAGTCAGGACTATTGGCTTTGTCAATGGTTGTTAATTGCATAAGATAAATAAGCAGCAACTCTGGCTTGTGTATAATATTGAAAAAGCTTCCACTTAAAGCCCTGGTGACACCACGACAATGTTGCTGCTCCTGAGTTTCAAAAGAGAAGATACATCCAGAGAGAAAATGACTCATTTAAAGGATTTCCCTTCCCTTACGACGCTCACCTGGCATGACGTCATGCCGTAACTTCTCCACTAGTAAGAAGTGAGCAGTGTGAGCAACGCACATCAATGTGCCTGCTGTCACTGCAGTCCAGAAAAAACGGACCGCCTGTGCCAGGGCATAAAACAGAGCCCGATAGAGACCCGTTTCAAGGCCTCACTTAAAAAAACTACCGGGGCTCCGCACCGGTGAGACCAGGCTCACTTAAAGCCCTGGCTGGGTGTCATAACAGGTAATTACAAATACAATCTTTCATCATTATTACATTAGAGGAAATATATTTCTGGCAGTGGATTAAAAGCGCTCTACATCAAAAGAAAACGCAGTCACAATTTCACCTACAGAAAAACCCAAAGATTAATATTATTTTCCCATTACTTGCTTTACAGCTCAGGGAATGCAAAAAAAAAACATTTGCATCTCAAGACTAATTTATTAATAAGGCTACAACATATTATTCTAACTCTACCTCTGTCTGACGTGACCTCCAGCTCTATTGACCTCCTTGTCCACTAGCTCTACCAAGGTTGGTAGCTACGGGAGTCTTGTAGTGTCTTTAGAATGCACAGCCACATTTATTGACAATCAAGAAACATAATCAGGGAGAATAGTCGAAGCCGCATTAATGCTCTCAAGACCACCTCTGCACCCTTGCCTCTATATCCCTTTGAATCTTCACTGATATTCATTCACTGCCTCCCACTCCATACCCCAGTATTTACATACATCTGCAATTCTTCTATCATCTAATGTGACTACCCTTCTGAGCCCGCCAATAGTTCTTCTATTTTCATGACTGTTGTGGGAACTCAACCTCAATGTTTCACTGTACCCCAATATTTCGATCACCTCAAACTTTACCTCCATTGGCTCGGCTCCTGAAACCTTAAACTTGCGATAACAGTCACCACCCTTCTCGACATCAGTCCTCACAATTCAGCAGAATTAATTAAAGTAGTAACTGGGACCACTCAATAACTGTTCAGAAAGTTAAAAAGTTAAAGTGTTTTATTACAAACTCTTAAAATTGGCAATACAAAGAAATGTAAAATATATGCCATGAAGGCTTAGATATAGAGTCATAGCAAAGATCGGAAATATTGTAAGCCCCAAGAGAATCATTGGGGAAGCCTGATAGGACAATTGACCAGCCTTGCGTTTCACTGTGAGGATAGTCTTGATCTGCGTAACTGAGTATTTGCCCATAAAGGGATGTGGGGGGCACCCACCGTTGATTTAGCGGCCAAGGCCCTGTGCGCTCTCTCTATGATGAAGCAACTGGAAACCTCGACTGTGGGAACCCAACTAAAGAACCAGTCATGTATACATTTGGTGGGTGTGGACCCCTAAGCCCCTCTGGGATGCCTATGATTCACAGGTTATTGAGCCTAGACCTGCCCTCCGCATCCTTGGCTCAGGCCTTCAACTGTCAGATCAGGCGCTGCAGGGTCACTACACGTTCTTCGGCAACTTGACGGTGTCTTCCGTCTAAGACAACCTGTCTTCTACTTCAGTGACCCTGTAGGTGGTCCTGTGCAAATCTTGTCTAATCAGTGCCAGGTCGACCTTCAGTTCCCTCATCTTGGCTTCCATGGTAACTTTAAGATCTTGGATTGCGTGCAATATGGGAGAAGTATGAGGGTCATCTTCTGGTAGGGGCACGGGGGGGGGGCACCCCCAGAAACACCGGCATCTCCCACTGGGCCGCTATGCTTGGTGTATTTATCGAGTTTGGGGCACAAGGAATCTTGGCCTTCAGCATAATGTGGAGAGTTCCTGACCCTCCAGTATCTCGGTTGGGATCGGTAGACCGATATCGGGCAAAGACAGACTTTGCCGCTGGCCGCGCGACGCGAAGGGGAGATAACGCGAGACAGCGTCTTAGTGACACATGCCTCGCGAACAAAACGTCATCAGCGCGACAGTCAGGGCGCCGCCCCCTTTAGGGGGTGGCCAATGCAGGTGCGAGCACGTAAGGTGGTGGGCGGTCCTAGGGCCTTTATCTAGGCCAGCCCGGTTCAGGACTTCCTCTTTTCCGCCGCGTTTCATCTGGACTACTCTGCAACACCAGCGCTCCCTGTTGAGGTTGTGGTCAACACAACAAACACTGCAGTAATACCCACGGCGGTGCCTGTGGCGGAGTTGAATGACTTGTCCCAACTGGGTAAGACAATGGAGGACATGATGGGTTTAATGGCTATGTTTCAGAAGCGTTTAGGCTCCATAACTGTTGCACATGAGAAGTTGGCTCCTTTGCTGGGGGCAGTAGCTTCTGATCCAGTGAGCCAGGTATGGGCTCAAGCAGGACCGCCGCCGTTAGGAGGGCCGTCGTCAGTGGTCATACCGTCATCGATGCCCGCCTGTCTGGGTGCCAACTCACAGGCGGGGCAGAATGCCGTACCAGTCAGTCAACAGGGCGCTGTCAACAACGTCTCACAGGCGGGGCCCAACACTTTCTCGGGCGCTCCGCAGATTATTAATGCTATCAACTCACAAAGTGTATCGGCCGTTACGCAGCAGATCAGTGCGCCTGCGGTTCAGCCGAGCGTGGGTCACGGGTTTCCTCTGACTGGAGCCCCACAAATTGTCAACGCACTTAACTCGCAGAATGTGTCAGCAGTGAATCAGCTAAGCGTGCCCCCCAGTGTCCCTCAGAGCGGACCTCCTGGTACACTGGTAATTGTCCCCCCGGCAGTGCCTCTGCCTGGCACCGCTTCAGGATTGCATGATGCTGGAAGGGTGCCGGCCACAGAAGGGGTATCAGGTGCTGGTTCATGTGCAGGGGGGGCCTTGGGCGGGGCAGCTCCTGGTCCCGCGGTTGTGGGGGCAGGGGGCTGGGCAGCTCCAAGTCCCGCTGGTGTGGGTCAGCCAACAGGTATGGGGAAACCAGGGTTCAAAAATAAAGGTGGTTGTTCATTGGCAAGGCAAGTGCCGCAGGCGGCAAAGGAGGGCATATGGAGAAGGGAGTACATAGACATCCTGACCTTGCTTATGCACGACAACTCGGGGGCTGACACGAGGAGGATGGGTAAGAAGGAGGAGGATAAGGTCAGGTTTCAGCGGTGGCCAGAAAAGACCATCGAGAATTGGACGGAGGCGTTCAACATCTTGGCAGCCATAATTGTACAGAAGGACCCGGGTCAAAGCGAGGCTTTGATGGAGTATGCCAATTCCATCCAGCAAGGGGCAAGAGAATCTGGGGGGATGGGATGGTTTTATTACGATCAGGAGTTCAGGAAGTCCATGGCCAGCTGCCCTGACATAGGGTGGGACCACACCGACATACAGCTATGATTCAAGCATATGTGCAGGACGGGTAATGGTAAGAGGGAGACATCGCACAGGTCACAGAGTGAGGGCCAGGAGGCCAAGCGGTGGGACCAGGATAGGAAGTGGGAACAATACCCGAGGCGGTCCTTTCAGCAGCCCTTTCGGGGAGGTCGAGGGAGGGGCTATGGAGCAGGACCAAGGCGTTTCAACTCAGGGACTTGTAGGCTGTTCAACAATGGCGCTTGCACATGGGGGAGGGCATGTAAGTTCGCACACGAGTGCAGCAAGTGTGGGTCTCAACACGCGGCAATCTCTTGCACCACTGTCCAGAACTCAGCCACCACCACAGCACAGGGTTCAGATGGGGCCAGACAATGAGGTAATCCAAGGGCAGACAGGACGTTTAGTATGTGATGACTTAGCTTTTGAACATGATTTGGTAATCCCCCAGCTGGGTGAGGGGATGGTGCATTCCAAGGGTCCTTCCCCCATAAGACTGCTGAACATGCTGCCGTTGCTCAGGGTATACCCGCTTAAAAAGGAGCGCGAGCTACTGACCGAGGGCTTTGTGGATGGTTTCAGGATTCCATATAAGGGCCCTTTGGGCCACAGGGATGCGCTGAACTTGAGATCAGCTAGGGACCTACCTCAAGTGGTTACCCAGAAAATAAAGAAGGAGGTTGACTTGGGGAGGGTGGCCGGGCCATATTCTTCCCCACCTCTCCCAAATTTTCTAGTTTCCCCGTTAGGTGTAGTCCCGAAGAAGCAGCAGGGCTCTTACAGACTGATCCACCATCTTTCGTACCCAGAGGGCAATTCAGTTAACCACTGGCTAGATGAAGGGGCATGTACGGTTTCTTATTGCTCTCTAGACATGGCCATCGATTTGATCAGGAGGACAGGTAGGGGAGCTTGGTTGGCAAAAGCAGATATAGAGTCAGCATTTCGCCTCTTGCCGGTCCACCCCGACAGTCAGCATCTGCTGGGTTTCAGCTGGGGAGGGGCACTGTACTTTGACCGTTGCATGCCAATGGGTTGCGCGGTGTCGTGCGCCTTTTTTGATACTTTCAGCTCTTTCCTACAGTGGGCACTCACGCACAGGTACGGTATTTCACAGGTCACTCACTACCTGGACGACTTCCTCTTTTTTGGCAGGGACGGTTCTCAGGAGTGCGATGAAGCACTGCGAGCTTTTGAGGACTTGTCTAAGCATTTGGGGGTCCCCTTGGCACCAGGGAAGACTGAAGGGCCCGCACAGGTGCTAACATTCCTGGGTGTAGAGCTAGATACTGTCAATGGGCAATCCAGACTACCAGCTGACAAGGTGTGTGACTTGAGACAGGAGATTGCTGCAATGCTGGGTAAGGGCAGCGCAACACTGGAACGGGTGCAGAGCTTGTTAGGCAAGCTGAACTTCGCCGCAAGAGTTATCCCGGCAGGCAAGGTGTTCTCACGCAGGTTGGCTAAGGCTACGGCAGGGATGGTAAAAAAGCATCACCTAGTTCGTCTGGGACCTGGATTGAGAGCTGACCTGACCATGTGGGATGAATTTCTGAGTAATTTTAACGGTACAGTAATCTGGAGGGCCCCCTGGGAGAGCAGCCAAGGCATCTGTTTATTTTCTGATGCATCAGGGAGAGTAGGATTTGGTGTAATATTTCGTGAGAAATGGTGTGTGATGAAATGGCCAGATGCATGGCGCAAGAAAGGGGTGACGGCGAATATCACTGTCCTCGAGCTCTTTCCCATCGTGGTGGCTTTGCACCTATGGCCGGCAGAACTGGGCAACAGGAAGGTGGTGTTCTGGTCTGACAACCTTGCTGTGGTCCAGGCGATTAACGGCCTGAGCGCAAGCTGCCCGTTGGTTCTTAGCCTACTGAGAGAGTTGGTCAGGGCAGGGTTACGCTACAACATCGAGTTTAGAGCTAGACATGTGGAAGGTGTCAAAAATGTGGCAGCTGACGCTCTCTCTCGCTTTCAGCTGTCACGTTTCCGGGAGGCATGGCCGCAGGCAAGCGAGGAGATGACACCGTTCCCGGCAGTGTATTGGCGACTCCTTCGGTGGGGGAACGCTTGAAACAGATGGGCCAGCGTTCCCTGGCACAATCGACAAGGAGGAGATATGCGTCCCAGCTGGACACTTTCCGAACAGTGACAAAGTACCTTGGTGCAACGGAGGGGGGCTTGAAGGGACAGGTTGAGGGTTTTGTTGTTTGGGCGAACGAATCCGGCAAGTCCCATTCTTGGGTGTGCAGCCACCTGGCCGCACTCAGGCATGAAACTAAGCTGAATGGTGAAGATGACCCCACGGGAGCATTTAGGATTAGGGCGGCGCTGAAGGGCTGGGCGCGGGATGAGATCAGGAGCCCTGATAGAGTTTCCTACCCTGAAATGCATGGTAGACGCAGTGCCTGCGGTGGCCAGTTCTGCCTTTGAGGCTCATCTTTTTGCAACAGCGTTCTGCCTGGCCTTCTTCGGGGCATTCCGGACCAGTGAGCTGGTAGTCAGGTCCAAAAACGACAGGTCGGGGAGAGCACTGGACATGCTAGACGTGAATGCCAGGGATTCCCTGGTCTTATGGTTGCGCAAATCCAAGACCGATCAGGCTGGGAAAGGAGTAGCTATAACATTACATGCTTTTGAGGACCCCAGATATTGCCCGGTGTCCTTGGTGCGGGAGTACTTGAAAATTAGACCTCTGCTGGCGGGACCTTTCCTGATCCACGCAGATGGCATGCCACTAACTAAGTTTCAATTTGAAAAGGTGATGGAGAAAGTGTTGGCAAAGGCTGGGTTGGCAGCAGCTGGGGATGGCAAAAAATTTTCCAGCCATTCTTTCAGAATAGGTGCAGCCACAGCAGCATACAAGGCGGGCCTGGGGGAAGAAGGGGTCAAAAGAGTGGGGAGATGGTCATCAGCATGTTACCAAAGATATGTACGCCCGTAAATATAGGGGCATCGAACGTGAATGTTGGCGTTGCATATCCGGGTTGGAGACCTTAATAGAGGGTTGAGACCATTTGCTCTTTCAAGGCAATGCCGAGCTGTCAGTTTCCCTTTTTGAACCTTGAATTTTGTGCAATTAAATTCTGGTGTGCTATTGTTTGTTTGTTGCTGTGCAGTGAAGTTTCGAATAAAAGTGTAATACCAACGGTGTCTTTTCTTACAGTCGGCGTCTGCGTGTGGGTGATGGGGCATTTGTATGTTTCCAGACTCGAGCGATGGGCTGCATACAGGAAATGGGAGTTGGCCTTTGCAAAGACCCGGATAGTATGGATGGGCTCACCTGGAATGAAGTGGGGTCAGCTGAAGCGCAGACTGGCGCAGGGTGTGGCAGCCTTGGGGGGACCGCCCAACATTCTAGTAATACATCTGGGTGGTAACGACCTGGTAACCATGGGGAGGCGAGCCTTAGTGGATACCATGCAGCGGGAATTCACGGCGATAGCGAACGAGTTGGGAACCACGGAATTGGTATGGTCAGAAATTGTCCCACGCAGGACATGGAGGGGAGCGCGGTCACCACTTGCCATCGAGCAGGGCAGGAGAAGGGTGAACAGGGCTATGCAGAAATTCACGGAAAAGAGGGGTATGGGGTTTATTAGGCATTCATTAACACAGGACAGGACTGTGGGTTACTATGAGAAGGATGGGGTTCACTTGTCTGAGACGGGGATGGATGTGTTTCTCCTTGACTTACAGGAAACATTAGCGGCAGCAGGCTGCGTTTGACTGCAGGTGCTAGGTTTAAGTATAAGGTGCTAGGTGGTGGGGGGCTCTGTCATCGTCGGGGGCCTCATCCAGAGCTGTGGCGGAGTACAGGGCGATCTGGAAGCAGATGGACAGTAAGGGTACCTCTGCGGCAGAAGGAGACAGCAATACCTCTGCCTGGCACAGTAGGGGTGCCCGAGCCAAGAACCTGGAGCCGAGGGGGTTCCAGGAAACAACGTCGGCGCCCCGTTAGTCCTTCGGGCGGTCGGGGGGCCTAAACCGACCGGGGGTGTGCCTCATCGCTCCGCCCCGACAGGGGGGGCGGGAGTAAACGAGATAACTATTAAAGGTATTGCACCGTCAAGAGCATCGACTTACCGTGCAAATTGGCTAATTAGGCAGGCGGGTCAGCGAGGGGCTGCCGTCTTGGATCGCCTGTAAGATGACCCACCTATCTGCTAGTTGTATGCAAATAAACCTGCACCACCGTTTTCCCACAATTATGTCTCATGAGTCTTCTTGGTTGTGAATGTAGTGGGTACAAGTGGAGCGAGCGATGGCGGTGTGGGCACTATGCCGCTGGCCGCGCGACGCGAAGGGGAGATAACGCGAGACAGCGTCTTAGTGACACATGCCTCGCGAACAAAACGTCATCAGCGCGACAGTGAGGGCGCCGCCCCTTTTAGGGGGTGGCCAATGCAGGTGCGAGCACGTAAGGTGGTGGGCGGTCCTAGGGCCTTTATCTAGGCCAGCCCGGTTCAGGACTTCCTCTTTTCCGCCGCGTTTCATCTGGACTACTCTGCGCTGTTCCCGCCCTGGCCCAGACCCAGCGGCAGAGCAGCAGGTTGGTGTGAACAATTAATGGTCTGTTTTGTGTTGCAGGCGGAGTCACAGGGCGATCTGGAAGCAGATGGACAGTAAGGGTACCTCTGCGGCAGAAGGAGACAGCAATACCTCTGCCTGGCACAGTAGGGGTGCCCGAGCCAAGAACCTGGAGCCGAGGGGGTTCCAGGAAACAACGTCGGCGCCCCGTTAGTCCTTCGGGCGGTCGGGGGGCCTAAACCGACCGGGGGTGTGCCTCATCGCTCCGCCCCGACAGGGGGGGGCGGGAGTAAACGAGATAACTATTAAAGGTATTGCACCGTCAAGAGCATCGACTTACCGTGCAAATTGGCTAATTAGGCAGGCGGGTCAGCGAGGGGCTGCCGTCTTGGATCGCCTGTAAGATGACCCACCTATCTGCTAGTTGTATGCAAATAAACCTGCACCACCGTTTTCCCACAATTATGTCTCATGAGTCTTCTTGGTTGTGAATGTAGTGGGTACAAGTGGAGCGAGCGATGGCGGTGTGGGCACTATGTGTAGCCCAGCCCTACCGTGCTTTTAAAGGCAACAGCTTTCTGGGACAGTCCTCTACCCCACCTCCGGCATTGGCTGAAAATACATACACAGGGCGCCTCCATCTTAGCTGGTGTCTCTGTGAATGAATGTGCCACTGTCATTAGGGCAGCAAAATCTATCTAAACACCTCACACGAATAAAGGCTTTTGGGATCACTCTCTCTCGGATTAAGAAATGTGGGCCCTTTTGTACCGACTGTCAACGCATTTCTCCCTAGCCACTGACTGGGCAAACCCTTCCCAGCGCTTATGCCCTATTCCACTTGGCCATTCTTTCAGAGCTGCCTGCAGTGTGCCGCAGTGTATGCCCCTGCGTGCCCGGCTCTGAGCGCACGCTGGTGATTGTTATCGGCGGAGGGAGTTTTTATTCCTCTTCTCCATGAAAGGAGTGATTGTTTGGCCTTGCCGGTGACATCATGCTTCCCACTCGGGCGGCCTGTCGAGGTGTCTGTTCTGCCGGCAGGTGAGCAGGCCCCGGAACACTTCCTTGTAACCTGCCCTACCTGTTGCACGCACAGCTGGCATCGCACAAGACAGATCGCGCCCTCTCACGCAAGCGAGGGGCAGGGAGGGGAGGGGAGCCGGAGAATGCAACGCAGGCACTCTCAGTGTGACCTGCTCCCTAGCAGCTCTATGACACACGATGCCTACCGATGGCCCAGGCAGCGCTGACCTGTTTCTGTCACAGAGTACAAATGGTACCGAATTCATGTCAAAGATAGAAGGAGATCAAACTTCGAAGCTTAAACGTCCAATGGATGGACTTGTGCACGGTTTTCCTAGCTCTAGCGCCTAGAGGCTGGTTTTAGAAACAGATCATATTTATGTTTTTTCTTGATAGGTAAAAACGGATAAATATTCGAGTGGCTAACATAAAACCCACCAACTCATAACAGAGGATATAAGAAACATGCGAGCCACTAGGACAAGTAGGGAGGGGGTACAGGACGCAATGGGTACAGACTCTATGTTGCCTAACCATATTGAATTATACGTTAAAGATAAAGATTTAAAAATAAACCGAGATAAGCTAGAGAGAAAGTTCACTTTCCCCTTGGAAGGTGGGGGTCCTGGGCAATTTCCCACTTTGCTTATGCCTTAAAACATCAGTGTGTGATTCTCGTCCCCTTTCTCGTTCTGGAACTGTCAAATGATAGGATGTGCAAAAGGCCTTGGATAGAAGGCTGACGACAGATTTATACAAAAACCACATGCACTGGAGTATGTTCGTCTCCTCCAGTGCTTCTAAACACTCTACAACAAGATATTTAAATATATGTAACATATCCGTCCTCTCCTTCGCACTGTACAGGATCAGGGGCGTGGCTTTCCTTGGTGCAGCAGGTGCAGTGCACTGGGGCCCATTGAGCACTGCTAACTGCTTCATTTTGCTACACCAACAACAATCAAATAATGCATTTTCCTTGCTTGCACCTGGGCCCATGGCATCCTTGCAGCGCTGCTGGGCAAGAGTAAAGCCCTTGTTAAAAAACCTCTCACTCACCACCTAGTGGTGACATGCTTCATCATCGGGGTCCACCCTGGTGGCCTAGCGTCACCAGGGTGTGCTTCGACACCTGGATTGCAGTGGAGCAGGTTGTGAAGTGTAGGTGCAAAAGAAAAAATACAGTGTTAAAAATTGTCCTGGTTATGGCTTTGTGAATGAATTTTAATGAAAAAGCTATATAGCCGAGCAGCGGACGGTAGATGTAGGTGACAGGCCTATTGCCACGCAAGGAAACTAATACGTGCTCTCTCCCTATGCGCTGATTCCCCCTTCACACCCATACATACTATGTTGCTCTCTTGCCCATTCTTCACCAACCTATGGGTGAATTTTTTTTGTTTTGCTCAATAACGTTTGCCTTCTACGTAAAGTGGGAGTGGGGGATATTGTTATTAAATGGGTTCAACTGTTGGGGGATATTTTTATTAAATGGTTTCAGCTACAGCCTGCATTCATGGATACAGAGGGTGTTTCATAAATATCCATTTTCATTCTAGTACAGCAGATACGGTCTGACTTTTTATATTTTCTCTGTCTCCCGAACTTGGCCCGAGGGCGTTAGACAACGGGACAAGACGTTGCAGATTTGCCCACTCAGCTGAATATTTTTTGTGTCCTGTCATTTCTTTTCAGGATTATTTTTGTTTGTCCAAATGCTATAGGTGTCACATTTGAAAAAGTTAAAACTTTTGGCATTGTAAATGACAAAGCTATTAATTTCGCTATTTTCAAAACCAACACATAAATAAAAAATTGGGTCATTTGCAATACCAATAGGTCAAGCTTTCCTAATGCGAGACCTATTGCATTGCAAATGCTTGTTTTCTTTTGGAGTTTTGGTGTTTAGAACTGGGCACAATAGTCCAGATGGGGGCCCTGCCTCTGCTCACACACAATTCAATCTACCACATCCAGAACCAAGCTGACCTCCTCAACAAGACACACAAGTAAAGGATTGGGCTCCGGCACAGGGCACAAACTGCTGAGCTTTGACCTTCAGAACTGGAGACCATGTCCAGTAGAGGCAGAAACATGATACAAAGGGAGCCTCGCTTCCCTTTTCCTGTGTATACCCTATTCAGAGTACTGTGAATCTTGCACTTTTCATGAGTACAAGTGCTACTTAAAACAAGCACTGATAATGCCAATCATTTTGGCTATTGTTTGATGAAAAGTTTCTCAGGCTTTAGTAAGGCACAGAGAAAGAGCACCGCAAGGGCATCAAGAGCGCAGGCTTCTGTCAGACATACCAACAGATACAGCAGAGGCAGCAGCACTTCAAGTTTTACTCAAGTAGAACAGTCAGAACATAGGTAGCAGGCCAAGAAGCACATGCAACAAGTACAGCCTGTTTATCTAACTTTCCTCACATGCACAATCATTACGGCAAATGCATCAGCAGCAGGCGACACTCCTTCTGAACAGGGGTCAGTTCTAAAAGCCCAAGGTGCGGACTGTAGGAGACAATCAGCCATGCAAGAGATGTATGGATCAGCTTGAGATCTGAGCACACCCGGGACATTCTGCAGGAGTATGACAGGTGTGGCCTGGCTATGGTTACACAGCTGCCATGTTGGGGAACAGAGGGTAGCAGGAAGAGTTCCTTGTGAAACCACTGAGGCCTGGGAGACTCTTTGAGGTTGACTGTACCATAGAGGCTGCTTGAGGTGGACAGACTCCTCTCGTAACAGCAGGCAGAAGTGCAAACATGAAGGTGGCTGCAGGAGAAGGCAACATGTGTAGAAGGGCAACGTCTTGCCCCAAACCGACCGCACAGCTGCGGTGCGCCACTCTGGCAGACAATTCATGTTCTTCATCCATTTTAAACCAATGTTTAACCACGTAATCCATTCTCTATATGTTTTTAATTGCATTCTACATTTTCTTCAATACACACGCGGATGTTCTGCCATTTTCAAGCTTCTAGTGTAAAAGCTGTGCCCATCCGGACCTCTTGCTCCAACACGACAAGTGCAGGAGTTCATCCAAAGCAACGCTTATTTTAAAAAACCAATCTATTTCGGGCCCCAAGTGCCCTTCGTCAGGGGACACTATAAACAATAAAATGAATATTCAATACCACCAAAACAATACTCAACATCTGACTTTATCACCATGAATCAATGCAGAATATGATATTTATTTCATCTCCCACTCTCATTTCCTTCGCTGAGCCCCTTGAGAAAAACGATTTAGATTTTACCCTTGTCTTCATGGAAAGCTATTCTTCCTCCCAAACAAATTGCCATTAAACCCTTCAGTTCTGTACAACAACCATTTACCCCTCTTCTGGATGAAATTTACGTCTTAATAATACATATTACTAATTTCCTGCTTTACTTTCTTAATCTATTCAACTGATACGTTCTTCGAACCTACATCCCCATCGGCACCTCACCTCTCTCCACTGATCACAACATGCTCCTCCTCATTCTCCCTACATTCATCACACTTCCTGCTAATCACCCAAACTCTGACGTCCTCACTCACCTACTCACATTCATACTTCTAAATCCGTTCCGATCCCGTTTCTCACCATTCAGTTGTGATTACTCACAACACCACCTATCCTAGAATAAGCTCATCTGTGAGTTCAACGCTTGTGCTCCCCATTCACACTCAGAAATTGGTTCCACACACACGCTCTTCTCTTTCGACAACCAAAACACACCGCTAACAGCCATCTACCCGATTGTCAATCCAATGAATCCACTTACCTGCTTCAAACGTTCACGCTAATCCGTCACCATCTTTGTTTCAGTAAATGTTTGTACAGCCTTTGATCCCACCCTTATTTAAACCCATGCCTCTCCAGTGCACACCTCCTAATTAGGGCACTAATTACCATTTTTCCGCCATGAAAACACTAAATAAATTGCCTATGGGTTAAATCAAACTGCATTAGCCATAATGCAGGATCCCCAAACATTAAAACAGGAGTATTACTATTTCAAATTCATCTTGGGACCTTTTTCAACAATTTTTGTTTTATATCGAGCCTCATTATGTCATGCTGAGTATTAAAAAATGAATATCAGTTTTCCAGTCCTTCACCACACATGTAAACTCCGCTTCTTACTCGAACCCAGTTGTTGCTCCGTTCGTGTGGATAATCATAATGTTGTCTGTTTCTCCACTTCTCCTTTATGATTTGTAGGGAGCAACCTCACTTTGGGTTACATTTCATTAATGTTCACATAGGGATTGTAGACAAAGCACGCAAACAATGGTCTGAGGCAATTCCTGGTGGATGAAATGAGATTATCAGAGTAGATGCGGTTGCAGGAGGTGGCACTTGTGACATTGAAATGGCCCAAGTAGATTTTGGGTGTGGATCTGGCCTTAGATGATGATATAGGACACAGTCCAGTCAGTCTGATGCCCCCTTTTGGAGAATCTGCTCACCCTGTATTGTTCATGTGTACAAGGATCGCTGTCAATAGGGTCTGGGTGGGTCCGACAGTCGCTGTTGGCACCAATGTGTTAATACCGCTGAAGCACACCCATTTCCGTCTGGTAAAGAGCGAGGTCACTCTGAGCAAATGCACTGTCAGGGTAGCTGAAGCTGCATGCCCGACTGTCTTTTTTATGCAACTTTGCTAAGTATGCCCTACACTGGGGCATAGAAAGACCATACCAGACCATTGCTGACATAGCCCATTAACACAGAGCTAGACTCAATGCATCCAACTATTCAACGCCTGGAAAGTTGTGCTTCAAACGTCACTACTAGCCCCAGTCTTTGAAAGAAAAGAAACACTGCAATGGAATCACTCCTTTGGCAACATAAAAATATGTGATGGGTGCAGATAATTCTTGCTGAATAATATTTGAATCGAAAGAAAGACAAATATAAAGAATATAAAAATATAGGAGTGCCCCAGCAGCCTAGGTGCACTGGCGTGCCAGTGAAGTGCATTCCTTTTCAGGAAGCTGTGCACGGTAAACAGACATAATATTGAATCCAAAATATAGACTGGACATAATATCGAGGAAAAAATATAGACTAGACAAAATATCGACCAGACATAATATAGACTACAAAAATATCGAGTTATATCGATATTAATAGCCAAAATATCGAATCAAAAATATAGACTAGACATATCGACTAGATACAATATAGACAAAAGAAAATGGAAAATAAGGTAAGTTTTTACTAATTTTTAATAATTGTGTAATATAAATCTGTAGCGGGTAGTGGGTTTATAGGGGAATAGGGTGGGGAGTAATTTAAATATAATTAATTAATTATGTAATTATCAATAATAATTGTAAAATAATTAATAATTGGTAATTAAATAAAAAAGAATTGGGTATTAATTATAATTGAATAATTGATAAATAATTAATTTATAGTAAATTAGTTTCAGTAGCGGGTAGTGGGTTTATAGAGGAATTGGGTGGGAAGTAATTTAAATATAATTAATTATGTAAATTAATATTAATTGTACAATAATTAATAATAGGTAATTAAATAAAAAAATGGTAATTAATAATAATTGATTAATTGATAAATAATTAATTTATAGTAAATTAGTTTCAGTAGCGGGTTGTGGGTTTATAGGGGAATAGGGTGGGAAGTAAATCAATAATTGATTATTTAATTAAGTAAATTAATTACATTGTTTATTTAATTAATAATTGTCCATGAAATTAAAATTAATTTGTAAATACAAGTTATTGGTATAGGAAATTAAATTTACTTGGTACTGATATTTCTATAAATAATAATTAATTATGAAGTTTTGCCTTTTTTTACTGTTGCACTCACTGGAGTGGGAATAGTAATTTTTACCCCTACGCGATCCAACGCTTTCCCTACTGTAGCACCCACTGGAGTGGGAATAGTAATTTTAACCCCTACGCTATCCAACGCTTTCCCTACAGTTGCACCCACTGGAGTGGGAATAGTAATTTTAACCCCTACGCTATCCAACGCTTTCCCTACTGTTGCACCCACTGGAGTGGGAATAGTAATTTTAACCCCTACGCTATCCAACGCTTTCCCTACTGTAGCACCCACTGGAGTGGGAATAGTAATTTTAACCCCTACGCTATCCACCGCTTTCGCTACTGTTGCACCAACTGGCGTGGGAATAGTAATCTTTACCCCTACGCTATCCAGCGCTTTCCCTACTGTTGCACCCACTGGAATGGGAATAGTAATTGTAACCCCTACGCTATCCAGCGCTTTCCTCTACTGTTGCACCCACTGGAGTGGGAATAGTAATTTTAACCCCTACGCTATCCAACGCTTTCCCTACTGTTGCACCCACTGGAGTGGGAATAGTAATTTTAACCCCTACGCTATCCAACGTTTTCCCTACTGTAGCACCCACTGGAGTGGGAATAGTCATTTTAACCCCTACGCCATCCAACGCTTTCCCTACTGTTGCACCCACTGGAGTGGGAATAGTAATCTTTACCCCTACGCTATCCAGCGCTTTCCCTACTGTTGCACCCACTGGAGTGGGAATAGTAATTTTAACCCCTATGCTATCCAACGCTTTCCCTACTGTAGCACCCACTGGAGTGGGAATAGTACATTTTACCCCTACGCTATCCAACGCTTTAGCTATTGTAGAATTCACTACAGTTGTTACAATAAATTTTAACCATTTTGCTATGCTACGGTAAAATTATTATATATGTTTATTTAATATTTTTTATATAAATATATATGTATTATTTTTATATATTGTTTTAAATGTACAATAAATATTTATTAATATAACATTAATTTAATAATTTTAAGTAAGTTTAAAATAAATATATTTATTATTACATTAGTTTTAACTTAATTTAAAGACATTTAAAAAAAACGATATTTTTAGTCTATATTTTAATAACTCGATATTTTAGAGTCGATATTTTAGTACTTACCTGTTTAAAGATAGCCAGTCGATATTTTGTCCATCGATATTATGGTAACTTGATATTTTTGAGGTCGATATAATTTCAGTGATCCGCTGTGCACATGTGATCAGGAAAAATACCATCACTCACAGTGCAAGACAGTGTGTGGATGAAAGGCGCTAGCCCATTTCCCCATGTTTATGCTGTGGTGGGCAGAAGCAAAATGTGAATGGGCCCTCATCATGCCAAGGATTGAGAGGGCTGAATGGAAACCCATGTAAGTATGTATGTATGCATGCATATATATCAGCCGCGGTCCGTGAAGGTAACAGCGGTGGGGCCGGGTATGGGGGATTCCGAGGGAAGACGCAGAGGGAAAATTAATTATTTATTTAATTTCCCCTCAACATCATCCCTCGGAAACCTCCCTTACACGGCCCCACCGCTGTTACCTGCACAGACTATGGCTGATATATATAAATATATATATATATACAGAGAGAGAGATGAGCGAGACGCCACCTAAAAATACTAATAGTTTATAAATACCTCACCTTGGTGCAGCTCGAAAATATAAATAATGAGGGTCCAATTTGCTGAAGGACCTTGCTTAGCAGGTGATTAAGAAGAAAGAAACGTTATAGCCGTTCACATGCATTATGCGAGTGTTCTTGGCAGACTAAGGGGCACTTATGGACATCATTTGATGAGGGAGAGGTCCTCCGAAACTTAAAATGAAAGATATGCTCCTTTCGTGAAGGTCATGGAAAGGACTGAGCAGAGCAGCTTCCTGGGCATACGTGACAATACCTACAGCTGGAACCCGGAGGTGGAAGAATCTAAACATCTGATATCGGACACAGGGTCTCATGTACCGGAAGGAGGACAGAAAGAGTTGTGAACTTGAAAGGCTGCAAGGCGAGCACCAGAGACATAACACAGTGATGGTCGGACCTCTGCTGAACAGGAGGGGCAGCCTCACTTTCTCCTATGACATGAGGTTGAAGTGTGGTGGATGAGAGATGGAGCCACATATTATCACATTTATCTGAGCATAGTCCGTACATCCATAACATCTACAGAACCCAGAGTAATTTTGCTGGGAATTCCTACATGCCTAGACGACAAGAGAGGATTAATGCACCCCTGGAGAGGGTCCAGTAGCTCTTCACAGGTAGGAGGCGTCCCCTGTCATCAAATACATTTAAATCCTTTTATCAGTATAGGAAGGATGAAAGGTGATAGAGGTGTGGCGCAGCAGCCAGAGCGGCTGATCCGGAGCGATGGGCTCAAGGTTCGATGCACGGTGCCAGCAGCAACTCAGCACCATGTGACTGTGAGCAATAGCTCACTTAATCTTCCAGGCAGCGCCTTGAAACCTTAAGGGGTGATATGTTTGCGCTTTACAAATATGGATTATAAAGGTGGACCCACTGGGGTTCCTACCAGCCACCATCGAGACAAACACAGATGCCTGCAGTTGATTCATTAGTCTACTGAGCCACCAGGCCCAGGATAGACAACTTGTGTAAATCGTGATCAAGTAGCCTTCTTTGGCTAGGAGTCTAGAGGATCTTAATAGCACATGGGTTCCTTTGCTGGATCTCCATGCAGTACTACTGATTTTCAGAATTCTGGAGAAAGAAGTCAGGACTCCCCAACAACCTCGACTGTGGAGTAATTCCTCTGATGAGCATGTCCCAGCATGTTTGGTCCACATTAATATCTGTATATATAGAACCTCTCTCCTCTTAAATCATCTAACCAGACTTGGAGGATATGGTAAGATTCATTTGAAAATGTTGGGAAAGGAGAACATTTAGCAGCGCAAAATAGATAGTGATTTGTCTTTTACATTAATTGGAATGGGGATCAGATAGATAAAATACAGAATTTTGCTGCGCATGGCCTTACCTCTAATACCTTGTGGGATATTTTTCAATAAAGCAAATTGGGGTTTGTTGTCACCATAAACTAGCAAATCGATCCACTACACTGCCAGATAATAGAGAGATCATTTGATATCACATTCTGTGGAGAAATGGTGGATGTGGACAGGTATTACACATAGTGCACATATAAGTTATTTAATGAGCGAGAAATCTAATCTAATTTACATTTTGTTTTATTATTAGTAAAATATAGTTTGATACAAGAATGAATGAACACCTGGGGTCGCAGCTACTACCCATGGCTTCTCTTTTTCGACCCCTGTCACTGTCCTTGCGACCCTTGGCTCAGATTTCATCATCAGAATTCATCAAGCACGCAAGTTAGAAAGGCTCTGTATGAGCCTTGTTTTCTTTCCATTGTTGCAGCGCCTTGCCTCTATTCATTTTTCTCTTTTGCTTTGCAGGTGCATTTCATTTTTAGTTGTGTATGCGTCCACATGTGAGACACTTTCAAAATAAAAAACGATACACATCTGCAATATAGATGCGCAAACTGACCGAGGTAAGAGGATCTTTAGAAATCACAATAGATGCTGCAATAAGGCATTGTAACTATTCGTTTTTCAAATGTCTGTGTGAAAGCATGCAGCGTATTTTAGTATTAATGGCCCAGCATCAGATCTCCTGGGCATTTTCAGCATTTTGTCCATGCAAAGCTAAAAATGGTTCCATTAATTTTTTTGGAGGATTTAGCAAATAGTATTCCCGTCTTTTACCCTAAAGGAGCATACAGTGAACAGATAAAAAAAATCGCCTCTCTCTTATCCAACCCTACATCACTAACATCAATCAACTATAAGCATTCTAGAATATTGCGTTGTTCGCTGACATCTGTGGTTGAGATCTGTTGTACACCATTCACTGAAGACCCCTTTAATGTTCATAAGGGTAGGTGTGCTGATCACTGAAGAATAAAAAGTGAACTGCAGAGGCAAAGAACATGTGGCATCATTTTCCGTCATGTCACCATGGTGATAGGTTGGATGGTGTCACTTCTTGTAAAGTCATTGAGGCCTAAGGTAATGCAAGTTTACTTCTTGTGATGTAACTGGGGGTCATGTGAGGAGTGATGTCACTCCTGCTGCAACTGGCACTTAGGTGAATTGACATGCATGGAAGAATGAACATATGTATCTCCTTGAAGCTATGCGCTACACAAGGAATCATGTACATTTACAGGGCATTGTTACTACATCATTACTACCATCAGATTGACCAGTCATGTAATAAGATGATCTGTTCATAATAGGGACATGCTTAATATAATTTAAATGGCTCCTGTACAACCACCACTCAGCAGGCACGCACGCTGGCAGGAGGCAAGGCACGCTGCAAAGACACTGACATTAGGAAACAGTGATGTTCTGCAGTCGGCGACGCCTACATGTTCTTCCGTGTATAAAACGAACACAATGGGCTCATTTGTGAGCGTTGGATACAGCGTTGCTTTATTCTGCTTTTGGAATTCATGGCAGAAAAATGTTTTTCATTTCCATCTAGTCTTCTTGCTGGCGGCTGCACTAGGTGAAGCTCCCTGCTGTGATGATCATTCTAAATGGACTGACTTGCTGGGTTAGCTCCCGGAGTTTGCTGTGATATATTCCTGCCAATAATCAAAGTAAGCCTTAAAACTAACAAATGCATAGTTTCAGCACATTGAAAATAATGTGCCAGGGCCACAATCTACTACAAGCTTTCTCTCGCTTACTTTTTTGGGCAAGAGCCCTTCAGATTACTTGCCAAAATGATTTCTGAGCGTGGCTGACTTGGGCATGTATCCTGTGCTTGGGGATTGCCATCTCCAGCAGAGAAAACATTGCACCAATGCCAAGGCACACACCTGATGACTCATGAGAGCTAAGTTGGCATTTATCTTGGTGCCCTGGGGATCAGCATGTCACTCCTGGCACGGGTGCAGACAACGTAGCTATTCAGGTGCAGTCAGCCATTGTGAGATGAGGGCCTGACTGCAAACTATGGGTGAGGATCCGGTTCAGGGTGGTCTAAAATAAAATATAAAGATTTCCATACAAGCAGGTATTTGCCAAAGGCCAGTAGGGCTGGAGCAGAATAGGTCATGTTTTGGGGCATCCGGTCCCAGGATGCTTGCTTCCGGTCCAGGGTTTGGCAGTTCGGGCTGGACTGTTCCCATGAGTCACGTTCCCATGAGGCACAGGGACAGACTGATTTGCATATGGCCATGTCTGAACTGGGGTGGCGGAGTGAGCTACAGAATGATGATGGATTAAACCCAGATCAGTTGACTGGGGGTGAGTGCTTGCAATATTCAACACAGCGTCCATCATCCCCTTTGGTTTTGCTTCGGGCACACTTGATACATGAAATGCTTCCACTCCATCTGAAATGGTCATAAGAATGGGTGTACGATCAGAAAATTGCTGGACTAAACTAGATGCCTTTCTTAAGGACACTCACGCTGTGGCTTTGTTGCCAGACCTTTCCAGACTTTTCAGCAAACTAATGTAACTCTTGACACACAACAATTGACAAACGCTAGAAAAAAGGGACCACAAATGTGCTACAATTCTATATTCAATTTAATGTAAAGACAGAGCCTAGACAAAAATTAATTGTTTATTTCAGTGTGGGGCTCAGAGAACATGGTTCATAGCTCACAAAATTCCAATTGCTTAGTACAAAGGAGATGTACCAACATTCGGAGCCTGCTAATGAGTCAAATACAACATGAGCCTTTGATTCATGTCATTGAGTCCCACTCCTCCAGTTCAAGACATCCGCCAAGTACACCCAGGTCGACCGACTGATGGAGAGAAAAACGTTTGGCCAAATGTCATCAACTGTGCAAAATAAATTCTTTTTGGATATAGGACAACTATGTCTACTTGAATGGAGTGAAAATGGAAGTCCTTGGTATATATGGTGGTACGGTTGTGTGACCTTTCCATTACCTTGAATGATTCTTGCCAAGTAACAAAACCCCAAAGAACAGCATAGGGTCAAAAAACCTTGTTTTTTAGGTCAAGCCTAGGTTGTGCGCATGCCCTGCCTGAAAGACATGATATAATCACTTTATGGGCTTTCATCCCACCTATTGGCTTTTTATTGGTTACTTGCATTGCCCTTTAGATCGCTTTGATTTCTATTGGGTAATCTTTCTGTTTTGTCCTGCCTTTGTATGCTTGGTTCCCTCCCAACAGATTTCACTCATTGCTCCCTTTTGTTGGCCATCTCAACGCTTTTGATGAAGCGAGACTGTGAAATAAAATGTGTTTTGACTCGCTAAGTTATACTTCCATAAGGAATTAATAACATTAATGAGTTTATGCATGATTTGTATTAATTCAACCTAGTTTAATATTCACTTTCATGAACATAAGGGGATTAACATTATGTGCTCTTTGTTGCATTTGCAAGTACGTTTAAATAATAAACTAACTTTGTCTTTTCGTTTTGTCAATATTAATTGCGGCTGTTTAAATAATAGTATGTGCTTATTTTTAAATGTGCTTTCGTCTATGTCGTGTCTTTTATGTGGCAAAGGCTCGTGGAGAATCCTGAGGCTCGTGTGAAGAAGGTCTTTATATTTGCTGCTTTTTCGCGCTTGAAGCTAGTTAACATAAACTAATGGGTTAACATTAGTAAAGGGGGTGGGTAGCAGAACGACTCATTACTCAAATTAATTAATGTTTTGTGTTTCTTTGCATACTAGTGCTTCGAAAAGAGGCCTGAGGCCTAGCTTAAATTGGGTGTTTTGGAATCCTGTCATGATGAGCCGAGCACAGCAAAAGAATGAAAAAAGAGTTTGTCACGTTCATATCCTCAGTGAACAAAATATGAGGAACTGTGCAGGATGTGCTCTGTGTTGTATAATTTTCCAAGGACAGGATACGGCAGAAAAGCCAAGCTGAGGAAGCAACGAACTGTTATTCAATAAGTTGTTGCAAAGGACCTCGGAAGCTAATGTCACTTGTAGACAATAGACAAAGATGTTATAGAAAAGCACGATTTCGGAATGAAGAGGCAATGACTTCATGTGGACTGACGGCTGTCAGCCAATCAAATCGCTGGATGTCTTTATAAAAGTATTCTTTTAGCTAGTTTTAGATAGAGAAAAGGTATAAAACTTGGCCCCTTGGGAGGAGCTTTGCTGGCTCGTTCCTGAATCCTGAAGGGCATGAGATGCTGATGGACTTTTGACTCACGTAAGGGGAATATGAACTAATGTCTTTCCTTTTAGGTTTTAATAAGTTTAGACAGGGAAATAGGGTTTAGGGAATGAGATTCTTTCTGCTTAAATATTTTACATACTGATTCGTTTTGAATTGACAGTCTAATATGCCTTTACTTAATAAAATGAAGCTTATTAATTGCTAATAAAAGATTACTTTATTGAAAAATGCTCTTTATTTGAAAATAAAGCTAATAAAATAGATTTTAAAATGAAAAGCTGGTCTTGTTTATTTAGAGTCTAGTTACCATTAGTTAATCCATTGCCTAGGTGACTTAATTAAATGATTTTATTTATAATTATGAAGTTGATAAACTGCAGTTGTATATAAATGTAAATAGTTTTATGAATAGTTCCGATTAATTAGGTCACCTGATTCAGTTGGCCAATTCATGTCTCAGTCATGTATGGGCCTTGTGAAGAGTTTATGATTAATGGTGAGTATCATGGTGTAGGGTTGTGCTTTTGAGACAGAATTTCTTTAGGCCCGCTGGATCACTTTCAAATCACTGTATGGGCTTTCATCCTACCTCTTCCTTTCGCTCCCCCACCACGCACGTAGCACAAATCCAATTTCACTCATTGTTCCTTTTTGCTGAATATCTCAACACCCCAACCCTTTAGCCTTTAGTGCTTGTACTCGCCCTTCCCTCCTGCTTGCCATTTGCCCAGCGACTGCGCTGCTGTTACATAGTGTGAACTCGACCAGAGGATACTGGAACACTTTGAATGAACAGCAGTGAAATTTCACAAGGGCACATTCCTTTAAAAAAATACCGACCAGGAGATTAAATGATCTGGCCATGATGACAGGGTGCTGATCTGACGCAGAGACTTCAACCTTAATAGCTTCGGCCGTAGGCCCACCTTCTCTCCCCCGTTTATCTACACCACACCAGCAGCACATGTCTGAAGAGCCGAGCCGGCATACAAAGGTTAATTTTTGTTGTATGTTCTTAGAGGTAAGATTGTTTTTAATTGCTGTTGAAGTTTTTATAGTACGAAGTTAACCAGAAGGTATTATACAATCACTCTCCTCCTTGTTGGCTTTTTTATTTTTGCAGTGTTATATAGCGTGAACTTGACCCAAAGATACTGGAACACTTTAAATGAATGCTTATCTCCCCACACCCAAATTGCTCAATCTCCTCCGTGCACTTCTCTGCCCCCATCATGCTCTGTTTTTTGCAGTTTTATATAGCGCAAACTCCACACAAGGGCTTTGGAGCCAGTTAGATTGCATAATGTCAGATTCATATTCAGGCACAGGGACATTAAATAATTTGCCCAGAATCACAAGCTGTTGAACAGACAAGAAAGTTGTTTAATCTTGACAGCCCCCAAACCATGCAACGCCTCTTCTGCCCCCACCTCCTTTTGGTACTCCTTTTGGTACTCCACCTCCATGATTTGTCTTCTTAATCTTTACAGCCCCCACTCACCTCCTTCCTTGCACCCTTCCCCCCTTTCTGCCGCCACTTGCGCAATTTATTTTTAACCAAGCTCTCTGATAGCCCCTGTATTGAGTGCTTGCTTTCAGTGGAGTGTTATCTGCAACTTTAATATCCCTCTCAATTGTGCTAGCTTTCAGCCAAAAGATTGCCTTCATAGAGCCCAGATTTTTATTTTTCTATTTTTTTTTAATATGCCCTGTGTATTCATCCAGGGCTAAAATCATGGCATGTGTTACATCGTCATCATCCACTTTCGCCAATTGTTCAGTGAAATTAGGTGTAACTCCATAAAATACGGCTCCAGTGTTAGATGTGACAGGCACACATGCATATGAGTATATAGAGGGAACCAAAAGGCTCACAGTGAAAGTCAGCATTGCAGCAGTTATTTTCTAATGAACTCAGAACGGCAGACTTGGCTGGATGCAGACACTGCTGGATTAGCTCACTTTCCCGGGAAGATAACTGCTTTGTTGTCAAAGGACTGGAAAATGTGACTAGAGTTAGGAGACTGGCGTGTGGTGGGTTTAGGAGGCTGTTGTGCTTGACTGTCATAAGCTCAATAAAGGGACATGACAGCCACCACATTCCCATCCCTTAAAACCATTGCCATCCCCCATACTGCTGTTGAATGGAACTCGTGTACGCTTTGAAAAGCGCTTTTGTTTTATTTTCTTGAAAGGTGGAAGTGCAATGTATGTCCAGCAAATGCAGCGCACTTCTACCTTTTGAGCAAATAAACAAATCACACAACTGCTCCCCCTGCTTTTGTATTTTTATATTTTTCCTTTTACTATAAACAGCAGATCAGAGCTTAGAGCTGCTTTATATTTACCTGTAGCACCAGAACTGCTTCACACTTGATTAAATATTGCCTTGCACACTGGTTCTTAACTTGTCACATTTGCTAAACTGTAGGCTGTTCAATACTCTAGCAATGCAGTTGCATACCGAATGTTGTACAGCTGTTTGCTTGCATCAAGGCACTTGTCTTTCTGCCTGTGCATTAAGAAGCCTTGGAATGTGCCCATAAATGTTTCCTGAGGCAAGCATGTATTCCAGAATCAGACCGCATGACCCAGTGTGTAGTAATTGTATAGCTCTTCAATCCCTGGAAGCACCCAGGATAATGTACTGCATGGCTAAACACTTATAAGGTCCCAAAGGTGAGACCTATTGGCTATGCCCATGCTTGTTTTAAATTGCTCTTCATTGGGGTTACACATAAACAGTAAGCATAATATAATGATACATTGCTGTTCACTGACAAGGCCCTCCACAAGGGGACCACACTGGAGGTGTACTTGTTCAACTCTGAGAGCAGTAACAATGAAAACAATCAAACCAGTGGGACGCATTGGGTCAGTGGGGGCTGGCCTGAGAACACACTATGGGTGAACCACAGATCAAGAAGGGGACAAAGAAAGGAAACATTGGTGTAAACAGACATGTACGGAGGGCATGAGTGGCCTTCGGGAGCCAAGAGGTAAGGCTGATCACTCAAGTCATGTGTTGGTGCCACCAGCCCACGTGTGGTTTTGCGTCTGATCTGGGGGCAAGTGTCAGGAGAATAGCATCCTACCGCTCATGGCCCTGCATCTCAAGCCACTGATAACATCATGCAGCCTGGACCCATTTCACAAGCTCTGACCTTCAGGTTACAGATGGAAGGGAGTAGGACTTCAGGTTAATCGTGACAGCATATTTCGCGAGGGATAAAGCAAGATTGATTAAAGTGCTGTGTGCCTTGTCACATTTGGGATGGTATATTAAACATAAGGGGTGAAGGTGCGTAAATGTTTAATGACATTCGCCTCTATGGATTCTTCCTTTTCATATGGGGTTACGACAATTATTTCCTGATGAAAATATGTAAACTGTGTAAGAAAAAAAAGTGAGATTTCATACTGAATCGTACAAGTATGCAGAAGTGTTTTGAAACATAAAAGTGTAAAAAACGTGTGAGGAGAGAAACAATGGTATTTACTATGTATATGAAAACTTGTTTTAAGAAACAAAAGTAGTTAACAAGGAAATTGTGCTAACGATAATTTCTAATGCATTGAAATGAAATAATGTGCATAGTAAAGCTCCTGAAATGATTAAAATGCTTATTTCAATTATAAACGATAGTATGATGTGTATTTCAGAGTGACATGTTAATGTTTGCTTTAGTAAATGATGAATATGCAAGAGGTGTTATCATTTTTTTAGTAGTGCCTCATATTGACATGTAACTGCTTAAAGAAGAATAATGATTGATTTAAGCAAGAGAAATCGAAATACAATTATTAGTGTGTGATTTATAATAATCATAATAGTGGTAATGATTCAACGAAATTTCATGTAGGCCTCAGATGCTTTTCTTTCTTGCTCAAAAGGCAGAATCGAGCTGAAGTAGTAATTTCTGACACTGTGAGAACTTTCCGTGAAGTTTCTTTTCTGTATTCAAATACAATGGGTTCGCTTTTGATTCTGCAACACGGACAGACAGTGAGCAAATGAAAGTTTCTTACTTCAGTTGAAAACTTCAGTTGAAAGGATTGAACTAAATTGCATTTGGAACTTAATGAATTAGCAAAAGGATTACGTAATGCTACCGGATTTCTAAGTGATGTATTGATCACACTATGCGGTTCAAAAGGGGGTGGTGATGGACGGAGCATTTGAATCAATCAAACACTCACACCCAGTCAAAAGATCTGGGTTTAATCCATCACCGTTCTTTAGCCCACTCTGCCACCCCAGTTCAGACATGGCTATATGCAAATCAGTCTGACCCTGTGCCTCATGGGAACAGTCCAGCCCGAACTGCCAAGCCATGTCTTCCCTGGACCGGAAACAAGCTTTCGAGGACCGGTTTCTGGCATTTCAGCCGTCTTCAGCCCGGCTTGCTTGAATCCAGTGGCAAAGTGAGCAAGGGACTCACGTCTGAGCATACCCTGCCACACTTATGGCGGCCAAAAGCAGTACAAAAGGGGGTGGTGATGGACGGAGCGTCTGAATCAATCAAACACTCACACCCAGTCAAAAGATCTCAAAAGAGCTCTCATTCAGGGAAAGAGTTTGTATTCAGCATTGTAGCACCATAGTGGTGTCAAGGAAGAGGAGAAGGCCCTCATGAGCACTCCTATGTGAAACTGACATGACAATACAGCTCGGGCCCTCAGTGAGGCCCCACCAGGATACCCAGGCCTAGGAAGTGATTATTTTCCAGAGCAATGTTTGTCAGTCAGTCAGTAAATGAATCATAAAAGTTTACAGAAAATCATACATTCAAGTTAAAATAAAATTTCTACACATAGTTTAAAAGCAATGCACAAAATAAAAACCAGGTTAGGTAAATTCAATAAAAGCAATTTACAATTTGTAACGTTTCCTAATTAGAAAAACAATTTTGATAAAACTAAGCACAGAGCTGCAGATAGTAACAGTTGATAGCGACCTCAAATAGTTAAAACCCTCTTTGTAAGAACAGGGACGAATGTCCCTTAAAAAAGGCTTAATAAAACGGGCTCTCGGGTCTTTGTAGAGTGTGCAAAAAAACATAAGGTGCATTGTGCTCTGTTGGGCTACATTGTTACATGGACAGGGGGAAGTCTCTCACGTCAAACCCCTGTTTCGGAAAAGCCACAAGAAAGTGCAGTGTGCTTAAACAAAATCTAGTCATTAGAAAACCTGAATGGACCTGTGTTCTAAAAGACAAATAAAATTGTTGCGGATTTAAAAGTGCACGATCCACTGCGTCACTGACCTGGTTAGACAAGCTTAAAACATTATGATATGCGTTTTTAATGCCCATTTTCATATTGGGTTGAATAGACTCTGGGTTATCATAAAAAGCTTCAAGGCCTATCTTATAAAAAGTTTCATTAACATAACATAACCAGGGTACCGCCATTGCATTGTCAAAGTTCATACAGTCTCCTAGAATATCTCTTGAAAATAATAGGTCCTCTGAGGTCCACATTTTTCCCCATAGAAACAAGGGATCAATATGAATTCTGTCAGTGACGTAGTCAATACCCACCTCAGAATGGCAAAATTGAGCGGGGGAACTACTAGGGATAAGTAAAAGTCTTTAAAAAAATGTGTTCTCTAATATTTGAATCTGTGCACTTTTATGATATCCCCATACTCCTGCCCCATAGGTGGCCACTGACAGACATTTGGCTTTATACAATGTTTTCAATTCAGCTATCGGCTTATGACCAAGTTTGCTGGCATATCAAAAAAAAACCTCTATGGTTCTACTTGTTTGTTGTAGCCTTGTCGTAATCAAGTGGTCCCAACTTAGTCTATTATTAAAAAGGTTCCCCAAGTAATTTAAATTTGGCACTTTGTCAACAGCAATATCATATTTACGTGTTTTAGTTTTGTTTGGACCGCAGACCATAATAAAAGATTTTCCAAAATTAACCGTAAGGTCCAGTCCTGTCATAAACTCAGTGAATGCATTCAAACATTTTTGTAGGCTATTGGCTGTTAAGGTCATCAGGACTGTATCGTCCGCATTGGACAATAAGGGTACCTGTTTGCCCCCTATTCTTGGAAAATCCAAGTGGTGTTGTAGTAAAAAATGTTCTAAGCCATTAGTATATATTAAAAATAAGAAGGGAGCCAATATACAGCCCTGGCGCACTCCCTCGGTTGAGGCAACTGGGTTAGTCTTTTCTCCTCCCAGACCATACCAGATAGCTATAGTAGTAGATGTGTGAAATCTGCGCAACAGGGTGACAAGGGGTTCCTCAAATTCCATGGTGTCCATAAGTGACCACAGCTTTCCCCGACAAACCGCGTCGAAGGCACTGGATAAGTCCATGAAGGCCAGATAGATTGAAACACCCCTGGCCTTCATGTACTTGCCCATAATCATAGACAAGTTGAGGCACGGCTCAGTCGTTCCCCTTCCCTTCCTGAAGCCAAATTGAGTGTTCACTAAAAGGCCAGAAGTGTTGGCCCATGACTCCAGGTGTGCAAGAATGACCCTCCCCAGCAACTTGCATGAAGCATCAATTATAGAAATCGGCCTGTAGCATTTATGGTCATTTCTATTTCCCTTATTAAAAATCAGCTCCACCACTGCTCTTTTCCATGATGATGGAATACGGCCCACAATTGCTGCTTTAAAAAGTAACAGTGAGGCCCATATTTGTGGGTTGCTTTTAAATAAATCCAGGGTCACAGCGTCTGGCCCTGGAGCTTTTAGGGGAATACCCTTTCTTAGGGCCTCCTCCACTTTGCTTAAAGAAAGTGATACACTAAGCTGTTGTGCAATTTGTATGTTGATACTTATTTCATCTTCGCACTCACTTGGTGAAACGCTCTTTGGGATATTGGAGAAGTGGGTCTCCCAAGCCACCCCAGTTATATTAGTATCCATGCTCCTTTTTTCATTAGTAAAAAAGGGGAGATTTAGCATTCCCAAAAAATCCTAGAATCCTTCAGGGCACTTTCTCTTTCAAGATCATCCCAGGACTGCCTTCTCAATTCATCCTTTCTCTGCTCAATCACCTTTTTATAGGTCTGCCTGGCTACTTTTATCATATCCCTATCTCGAGGACACTATGTAATGCCTTGTTCAAGTTATTTTGCGCCGCAGAACACTCAGCATTGAACCATTTTGCTACGGGGAGACTGCCTTTTCTCACCGGTCTAAGCAAATTCTTAGCCATATCATCACAAATAATTTCAAAACTTTGTGTTTTTGCATCTGGCTGTGAAGTATCGGTTAAGCAGGTCATTACTTGAGTTAGATTTGTTTTATTAATAGTCTCCTCAAAATCATTATAATTTATCATGTTCCATTTTAGCCTTATCCCTTGCTTGCGATTATATTTTATTAGGCAATCAGAGGCCTTGCGCTTTCGTGCCTCAATATGTAGGGAAACAGTAAGGGGGTTATGATCACTGGCAGGGTTGGGTCCGACCGCAAAGTTATCAACAAGGTGTGAGTACCTACTAGAAATCAGCATAAAATCAAGCAATGTTCCTTGTCCCAAACGACTGCATGATGTTGAGTGAGAGAATGACCAACGAGAAAGAGCGCGATTGTCAACCTCTGCCTACATACTGCTACAATGTTCCCCAGCTAATTATATGAAATCAGTTTATCAGCCAGCGTTGGGGGACCATGTGTTGCTGGACCCCATTGGATACAGAGCGAAGCGATGTTCCGCTCTTGACATTGCAGATAGAAGAGACCGTTGTGAAGCAGACATCTACCACTTGGAGGGCTGCTACCGTCGCTGCCTTCAGTGCCAAAGTGAATGCTACCTCAGTTTACACGCCATCAGGAGTCAACATGTTTTAGCAGTTCGATGCTCAGCTCTTCGGCCCATATCTGTCTTGAGTTCTGCAGTGGTGAGGCTTCCAGTTTCTTGGAACGTCTGCCAGGAGAGAGAGAGAAGTGCTGTGGTACTCCGTCCTGTCCCTGGCAACTTTGGGACAGTAAAGAAGAGGGATTTTTTGTCAGCGTTTGGTAGGGAAGGACGAGACATACTTGAGACCCATTTCTCTAAGCTTATGCTTTACTTCCGTAAAAGAAGAACAATAGTGGTGGACGGCCAATGTATAATCGGGAAAGTATAGAACCCTGCAGTTGTTGATCAGAAAGGGCCCAGCACCCCTGCCTTGCTACAGTATGACACTGCAGTCACTAATCACTCAATCAATCAATCAATCAATCAGTCAATCAGTCAATCTGCATTTGTAGAGTGCAGCACTGTCCCTCATCTGGGTGCTAGGGATCTATGCCGAAAAGCCAGGTCTTGAGTTTCCTTCTGAAGGAGGGAGCATTCCGGAGGTGGAGGGACAGGTTGTTCCAGGCCTTGGATGCAATGTAAGAGAAGTAATGGCCCCCGCTGTGTCTGTGAGGGATTCAGGTGGTGTGGGCCAGGGCCAGCGAGGAGGAGCACAGGTGTCTTGTGGGTTGATGGAAGTTGAGTTGGTGGTTGACATAGGCTTGTACTTGATCGAGTAAGGCTTGGTAGGCATGTGTGAGGATCTTGAAGTGGCATCTCTTCTGGATGGGGAGCCAGTGGAGGCATCTGAGGTGGGGGTGATGTGGGTCTGTCTGGGAAGGTCCCGGATGAGTCTGGCTGCAGCGTTCTGTATGGTCTGAAGTCTTCTGGGGCGTAGAGAAGTTTAGGTACAATCTGTCTGGGAGGCACCCCAGGGGGTGGAGGGCTCGCTTGGACCTGATGCGCCCATTCGATTGAAGAGAAGGGTGACAGCCCCTTGGGTACCACTGCAGTGGTGAGCCAGTCTCTAGAAAGTTCACTATGTCCGTGCCCAAAGAAAAAACAACCAGGCAGATGTTGCAGCTTCCTCTGCCATTTCCTCCAGGAAGAGGATCCGATTTATGAGTTCTTGTACACCGCATTGAAGGTCTGTTGTCTGTGGGTGCAGCATTTGCAGTGAGTTCTGTGTCAGAGAAACCCTCTCCCTAAGCTTTTTCTGGTGCTCTTGTTGAAGCCCCAGCATGATTGCTACAGCATCAATTGCGGCTTCAAGAGTCTGTGTGGTGGACCTGACAGCTTCCAGTAACATGTCCAGCTTGCCATTATGTTCCTGGACTCTTGTGGATGTGTTCAGTTTTTTCGAAATGCTGTGGTCGGCTTGGTCTGTGTACAGGTCACTGTTGAGAAGTGGTGGAGGAACCAATGGTGGCATGGATATCCTGGGCTTCCCCATGGTGGTGGTTAGTGATGTCAGTTGGTGCAGACGTGCGGATCTGCAAAGTAGGTCCCTGATGTTTTCGTAAAAGGAAGCAACTTCAGATGTGAAGCTCTGGGCAAGCCAAATGCCGGGTCTGGTCTCCTCTTGACTTTGACTACACTACTTCAGACTGCTACCGGTGAGAATTGTGGTAGCATGATAAACCAAACAGACACGCTTCCGTAGCCTTTGGTGCTGGAGCTGAAAGAAAGGGCGCAACGAGGTATGCACAACCCCTGCACCATCCCCCAAACCGGTCCGACCCACTTCTTTTAACAACCAGTGGTGTGTGTGTGCCACCAGGACCCACAGCATAACCAGCAGGAGAGGTTGTGACTTGCAGTTCTCTGGATACCCAACCCATGATTCTTCAGCCAGACACTGCTCTATGCCTAGATCCCCATCCACCTTTGGGACCAGTGGGTCTCTGCTGGCCCGGCTGCCCCTCCAGACATGTGGTGTGACAAGCAACCCTCAGGCATTAGCACTGTCCATGCGCGCCAGGGCAAAAGTCTTGTGTGGGGAGTGACCTGTATGGACCCAGAGGAGGTACCACGGTGGCCTCAGACCAGCCTGGGTTATTCGCAGGTTTGGTCAGTGGGCCACATAATGCCTCCTACTTTTGCATGTTGTGCCTCAGGCCACCAGATCCCCCAGGAGAGGTGGGACGTCTTTATATGCTTGCCTGCAAAAATCCCTGTTGGCTATGCCCGGGTCCTATGGCTTCAACCTAGCCCCTGTGGCGCATGGGTCAATTGTGCTAGTCATTCACCAACTGAACTCATCTCCAAGCTGTTGCTTCCTGAGGCACTATCCCTTCTTTCCTAGCGCTTGGACGCCCAAGGGCAGTAGTCGCGCTCAATAAAACCCCTTTTCCTTTCATTTCACTTCAAGGTTACCCCATGGGGAGACACTGCAATTTAAGCCCAGGAGCCCCAGGAAAATAGTGTTTTATTACTTGGGATTATCGGGATACAATATATACCAGGGCCCCAACAACCACCGAGCTCCAGGCTCAATCCTGCAGGGAGTCCCCAATGCTCACAAGTTTGCCATGGGGCCCTTAACTTTGACATGGACAGTTCACTTCCAGATGACTGCAGACCCCCATCCACCACTCAGGGCTTTTGGCTCTGTGAAAGGCAGTATGTGCACCCAAGGCTGGAAGAGGGGAGGGGCTGCACTGACACCTCCAGAGCATTTCTCGGGGCAACGCCTTTAGCCAGGGACATCTCGCTATGGCCCCTATGGGTGGTTCTCGGTACAGCCGACTGGCCTTCAGGGTGTCAGGAGAAGTTCCTCTAGTAGACTCAGGCACCAGCTCCTACGTGCGGGCTGGCATCTGCTGGGCCATTTAGTGAGTTCAGGACATGTATACAGGGTTCCCAAAAACACCCATCGCAGTCTCCTCTGTCCTGCAAAAGCCTTCTGGGGCTCAGAATTAGATGGATAGTGGAGGATTAATTTGGCGGCTGAGCAGAGCTCAGTTAATGTGTAGTCATGGTCTTGTCCTGTAAGCAAATGCCCAAAGAGTGTTGTGTTAGATATCAAGATAAAATGTAAAAAAAAAAACAAGATCCTAAACCAAGCTGCCAAAGTGTGCCGGATTAGAATTCATTTTGACCACATCTTTTCATGGCTTCATTTTCTTACTTTCCTTTACAGTTGTATTTAATATGAAATAAGCCCAGAAGAGTGACTGTGTGCTTAACAGGAGATGTATTAATTGATACAACTAAGCATAGAGAACAGAGAACAGAGCTGGAGTGAACACCTTTTTATTTATAATACTATCAATCAATCAATCAGGGGTTTATGAGGTGCGCTACTCACCCATGAGGGTCTCAAGGCGCGGGGGTGTGGGTGGGGGGCGTGCAGCTCTGGATCAGTCTAAGAATCAGGTCTTGACACTCTTCCTGAAAGTGTGCAGAGTAGGGGAGCGTCTGAGGTCGACTGGGAGCTATTTCCGGGTCTTTGCTGCGACGTAGGAGAAGGCTTTACACCTGCTCTGGTTCTGCGGATGCGTGGGGTCTCTGCCAAGGTGAGGTCTGCGGACGGAGGTTCCTTTTGGGTACTTGGAAGGAGACTCTTTCATTGAGGTATTTGGGTCCGATGTTGTAGAGGGATTTGTAGGCGCTGGTGAGTAGCTTGAAGGTTACTCTCTTCTCGATGGGGAGCCAGTGGAGGTCTCTTAGGTGCTGGGTCATGTGCTCGTGTTTAGGGGTTCAGAGGACGAGTCTGGCTGCAGTGTTCTGGATGCTTTGGAGCTTGAGTAGCATGGTTTTGTTGAGGTGGTAGTATGCAGCTGTGTGTCTACCAAAGGCATCCATTTTCAACACTCAACTAATTGAGTTTACGTTGGCAGTGTGTTATTTTTTATGTGACTTCTCTGTTCTCATCGACTTGTGAGGGAAGCAAACAAGCAGCACAGTCACAAGGGGCTTCTTCCCTTTAGTCTGTCTGCCCCCTCAGCTCGGAAGAGAACAGAGTCACTGAACAATGTTGCACCCCTAAACTTTGCACTTGTGTCCCCCTCGGGGTCCCTCCCAAACTCTTTCATCCCACAAACTCCCACTTACTCTTGCAGCCCAATTACAAGCACAAAGAAAATATCCTTTGAAACGGAATATGTAACAAGAGAGCGCTTCAAAGTGCCTTCCTCCCTGCTTGAACCAATTATGGAAAGAGAGCGATGCAGAAAAACTGCCTCAAAAGAACACATACAAAGTTAATACATAGGATAGGGCATGGCAGCCTCTGGATCAGTCGTTTGATGAGGCAATCATACTAAGTACAAGTGACAGAACCATAAAGACATTCTAAACATCTTGAGTGAAATAACCATTCTGATCAGTGCTTCGTTTAAGGATCTATCAAGCACTGAGAAGGCCAGAAGCCTCCCTCGATTCAGCCTACCTAGTCCATCGAAAGAAAAAACGTCAGAAAGGTAAAACTTGTATTGTATATGTATAAACTGGTCTTTCTATAGCACAAAACGAGCTAGGAAGCAATTGAATGCAGTACATTACATGGGGAAATTGGGCGATGATCTCGAGTACATCAAGTGGGCTTTAACAAATACATGTCATACTTTACATTTTTCTAGGGATGGTGAGATTACGTTTTTTGCCCAGAATCACACGACTCTGTGCCGAGCACGGAAGCCAGACTCGAACTCGGGTCCCCAGGTTTCAGGGTGGTTATCCCTTATCACTAGGCCACATCTCTTCCACGAAGAATTACATTATTACTTCCAATTGTGGTGCCTCAAAGTATTTTTAACGCTCTTGATTGATGTGAACATGCACCAAACACCAATTTCCACAACCTGTACCCGCGATTAAGACTCTAAGAAAGTACACACCGTCACATCACATAATTACTGTCTTCTGTGAGTTTATTAAGGCCTCCTTTCACTTCCAGAATGACATGTACAGAACGGGAGCATTCAGACCCCCAATACCTTGAAGAACTTCCATACCCGAGACACAAAATTAATTAATTTCCTCTTCCAAAAGTCAAATAAACCCTAATCCTAGATTACGGGTACATATCTATGGTCGTATCCCAAGAAAGATTTATGCAAATTGGAGAGCTATGCCATTCCTCAAGATTCAATTTATACCAAAATGTTCTTTTGTGGTCTTTTCCAAAAGATAGCAGAGTATGCAGTTGTAGTGGCAATCAGAATAATGTTCCATAGCTCCCTGGTCCAATATGACATCATAGGAAGCCGCATCAGACAGCCTTTGACATAAGCCAAACGACAAAGAAACACTGTGGCACTGTCAGCCTTCATTGCTGTAACCGAAGTGTCACATATCTTCCTGCTGACTGCATCCATTAGTATGGTCTCCCTGTCTTCAGGGACATTGACATGGCATTTTCTTACTGCCTTTACGATGACAGAATTTTGATGCAGAGCTGTCCTGAGTAACAGAGGGTCTTGATCTGGCGGTTTGAACTTCTCCTCAAGTCTAGATGGTGCAGAATATATCAAAGCTGGGGACAAGAATAACTGCAGAGCAGGCGCCAGCAGACCAGGGATGGAGAGGAAGGAGAGGTCTAGAAGTAGTTCTGTGATTTAAGGTCTTACAAATCACAGAGGTCAACACAGGAACAGGCCTTGGAATATTTAACTTAGCTGCTCCTCTGGCAAAAACCTTGTAGAAGGTCATTATTTCTTCCATTGGAGAGACACAAACAGGACTAGATTCTGTCAGTGTTGGGGAGTAATCCTTGATGGAGAAAAGGGTCAATGAATCGGACAACCAGGAGAGAAAGCACCTGTGTCTGTGCAAGCGCCTACAAGAACAAGATATTCTGCTGGAGTGTCTTGTGTAACTGGAACAATAACTGGACTTTCTTCTAGAGGGTTTAGCATGAGCAAATGAACGCAACAGTTGAGGGACCACTGGTGACCTTGGCAGATCTGGCAAAGTAACAGGCACCAGAGAAGTTAGATGCACTGGCGAAAAAATTGGCACCTCACTTGAGGGAGATAAATTCTTGAATAGTCTGAATCAGAGGTATAAAGTACCCTCTTCTTTCTGAAATCGAGAAGCCACTCTGAAGAAAGTGATAACGGTTTACTCAGAGAGGAATGCTTATGCGACCATGACTGGACTTTAGGCCTTGACGTCAAAGGTGGTGGTAAATGAAGTTGAATGTTGTCTCAGTAGTGTCAGGCCTTTGGGGGTCAATGTCAAACCTGGCATCGATGTCAATAGATGTCTCAAAAGTGAATGATTGCAGTTCTTCCAAGTCATATAGTACTTCAATATCGATTTACTTGGTAGAAAACCTGTTAACAGTGAACAAGTTGTACTATACCAGTCTTTGACGCCATAGATCTCAACGGCAATCAGTAATGGCGTTTCGTCCTCTGTTGGTGCCTCTCCCTAGATCTACCCCTCAGAGTACCCTTAGAATGTATCCAGGGTGATGTGGTAGAAGACACCTGTTCTCCTCGCACCTCATATCTTGCTGAAGTACCCTTTTGGAGTTTCTCTTGCAGCCTGATCTTGCAGTCTTTATGGTGATGGTCTTCCCAAAAGCACAATATACATAGATAATGGGGGTCTCTCTGGGCTGCCTTCTTGCCAGAGGCAGGGCACATCACAAAAAGTGAAGGCATCCTGGGAGCTAAAAAAAAAACATTTCTGTCAATAAATATTTCTAACCCACGCCTATTCTTAAAGGACGTCAAGTGAAACAGTTGGGAAAAGGTGCCATAAAAAAGAAAAAGGTGCCGTAAAAAAGAACTGACCTGTCTGTCACCCGTAGAGCATGATGGGGCACAGGAAGAAGGGTGAGGCTTAAAGGTACAGTGCCAGTTTATGCGCTCATGTCAATGACAGCCCATCTATTAAAATTGCCTGCCTCCTTTCTTTTCTCTGTTTAAAAAAGGCTTATACAAAATGTTTCTGGTCACATTGTGTTATCTCATTTTATTGGTTTCTTTTTACTTTTTAAATTGAAAATAAACACAATTTAGGGTAATAGGCAGCAAAGACTTTGTTCTCTATTTAAGAACACTTCTACTGAAAAGCTTTGCCCATATTAATGAATTTTGAGATTTATAACCTAAAACCAAGAGGCATCGAAGCGCTGTCACCAAATAAGGCACCAGAAAGAAGGTGCAATATTACATATTTTTAATTAACTGCTCCTGGAAATCTATGAGTGGTGGGACAATTAAGTGCTTATGACTACTGATGAGATACCCTGGAAGAGACTATTCCATTTCAGTCAAGCACTTCCTCCATAAATTCCTGTAGGCTGCAGGACATACATTTTAATTCTTGCAGTGCCAGCTCAGCCATGCAAGGGTGAAAAAATGACTGCTGCTTGGTAATGCTACCCATTAGCTAATACTTATCTTTAAATAACAGCCACAAGAAATTCTTGTGGAGTGCACTTCTAAAAGGGCAGCATTATCATATTCCATGCATCCTATGGTCACTAGAGCGTATGTTTCAGTAAATTGATACTAGACAAGAGATAAGAACGCTGTACACAAGTCTGAGTGTCTGAGATGGTCCTTGGAGGTGGATGAACAAAATGGTTTGGAACTAGTGGCTCAATACACCTGCTTCTGACATCTGCGGATTGGCCCACGTTTGGTATTTGGTGTTCCCACGGAAAAAAACTATCATTATGGCAGCAGGAGCAGTGTCACTGCAGCCCAGGAATGTGAGAGGCCTAGTCTAGCCTAATCATTGCTGTTTTTGCAACTTAACTTAGTCGGAAGGGGCCTCCTTTCATTGCCTTCAATAGGGTTAAAGCACACCAGATGTGTGCTGACTGAACCGCTCTTATCTGGTTCAAGGTGCTAAAATGAGTACTACTGAGTTGTAGAGACTACCACAAGTTATAATCAGGTGGGCAATCCACTTGGCAGCGGGAAGATGAATATATATTTGCAATCAAGTCGCTAAAGTGTTCAACTCTCCAGCAAAGCTCGATTGCTTTAGATACTCTATCATGTGCATTACAAATAATATTGTGATCGATTCATACTTATAAGAACACAGAGATTGGGCCAGAAATCCCCCAATAATTGCATATAAACGCTTGGATAATATCAAAAATATCTACAGAATTTTGAGTACAAACATCATAGCTGGACTAACATTCGCTGAAAGCAGCTGAGGTTCCATTCACACTATTTTGAGTGCCCTGATGTCTACGCAATGCATGCAGGGAGGGGAGGACATAGCCACATTTTTGGCAAACGTCCTGCTTCTTTCAAATTCTAGATCAGGGCCACTGTGTTTTTTTATAGGCTAGTGTGTTTTTTTTCTAGGCTACATCAGTTAGCGTTAAAGAGCTTTCCTAAAAGGCCAGTTCACCATGATATTGCTGAGCCTTGAAAAAGCGGTCAATATAATCGCGAAACAGCTGTCGGCTCTTTTATGGATGAAGATATGTGAATTAATTATTTAAATGAAGAAATCAATCAGAAGAACAAAGTCACTGTTGTATCATGTGTTTTGTGCCCTCTTCACCTGCGATGAGGTTGATCAATTTGTAATCAATGTGACTTTTACATGGATACTCTTTGTGCTGAGAGTCCGGAGAAGCGCTGGTGGAAGGTTCAGAAGAGGGCCCCTTATTTCTGAAACACAGCTAGCTGCTTAACTGGCCACCTTGCGACCCTTGTAACGCGCTCCAGGGTGTCTGTACGCTGCAGCAAATGTTTCTTTCCGACGCAAATTCTCCCACCAGCACTCTCCCGCAAGCATGAATATTTCTCCACCTGTTGAAGCCTGGGGAGCAAAACAAAGCAGAAGGAAATCTACTTTCTTATCTGACCTCTGCGTTGCCTAAGACCTGGCACAAGGCAATCTACCACCAGCTGTAGCCACAAAGGTCTATTATCACCTTTTACAGTGCAACAATGTCTCTATTCAAATTGTGTTTTTTTCGTTCTCATAAGAGAACTTATTTTTAAACCCATGCTGCAGGGAACAGCCCGCCCAGCCTACAAACACCAAAGCCACCCTTGTTCCTCGCTGAAAGCATGCCTTGTTTCCTACTATCTTGATAAAGATAAACATGGATAATGGATTGCAGCGGAGAGCCTATGCCAGAAAAATGTCTGTTTGCCTTTTGTACACAGAAGAGCAGTTCTCAGAGGCAGGCACAGGGCAGAGGGCTGAGTCCGCCATCGGGACTAAGAATGCCAATCAGCAGAATGAACTAAAATAACCCTTTAGGCCAGGGTAATCCAGAGGTGGGTGGCCTATGGAGTAGCCACGACATTCTCCGGTAGGGCTGTGCCTCCTGAAACATTGCACTGCTGTGGGAGTCAACCACTTGAAAATCAATGTGACATGGCTCTTGACTAGTGACTGACTCGGCCCCAGCCTTCCTACTATTCCAAAGGCACTCGCCTGCCTAAAATTCGGATTATCACTATAACATGGTGCTATTCTGTGGGTTCTGACATGGATGTCAATTGACAAAATGCCAGGGAATATGGAACATTATTTCACACACCCTTTGACCTTAATAATATCTATCACCCGAAGTGATATGATTTGCCCTTCGACCCTGGACCGACAGGAAGTTATACCACATCACCTTAATTGCCATCATTGTAACCTAGTGTATACCTGGACTGAAAATATATCCATTAATCATAAGGAGACATACATAAAGCGATTACAAAAACAACAGTGGTCATCTCCACCTGTATTAATTCATATAGCTCAAATACTGAATATGAACTATACAGTGCTTTATTTGAGCCTGTGGGCGCCACTGGAACTTACTTTTTGGGAGCGGCACATATTTTTCCCCATCAGACATATCCCAAGAGCAAGAAAGGGAAGAAGAAACAAAGTGTAAAGACGGAAAAGCGTCACAAAGGAAGAAATCGGTGCATGCACGAGTGAGCAGGTACAGGGGCAGGGAGCATCTGGCACTGGATTAAAGAGGCATGAAGTAGATTTAAGACGTACAATATTAGTACTCCGCACCAGGGCTTTAAGTGGGCTGGGTCTCACCGGGTCTGAGCACCAGCAGTTTTTTAAAGGGGGCCTTGAAACGGGTCTCTTTCGGGCTCTGTTTTGTGCCCTGGCACAGGCGGTCAGTTTTTTTCCAGACTGCAGTGACAGCAGGCACATCGATGTGCACTGCTCACACTGTTCACTTGTCACTAGTGGAGAAGTTACGGCATGACGTCATGGTGAGCATTGTAGGGGAAGGGAAATCCTTTAAAGAGAGTCCTTTGCTCTCTGGATTTCCCTTCTCTTTTTGAACCTCTGGAGCAGCAACATCGTCTTGATGTCACCAGGGCTTTAAGTCGAAGCTCTTTTAATATTATACACAAGCCATAGTTGCTGCTTATTTATCTTATGCAACTAACGGCCATTGACAAAGCCAATAGTCCTGACTTGTTGTAAGTATGATTTTACTTTTTGTTTCATATATCTGGGTGCAATGACAGAAACAGCAAAATACAAGTCGGGCGGCACAATATGCTAAGCACAGATTTTTAGCTTAGATTTTTTAAGCCATGCCCTAAATTACATTAGCCACGCCCCTTTGAGAGACCCCCCCCCAGTTATTTCATCCCACTTAAAGCCCTGTTTGGCACGCAGCATTTTATAGAGCCAGCCACGAGGTTCCAAGCAGCCTAGGCGCATCAGCACTCACATTTTGCAAATTAAGCACTGGAACTATATTACTGGCTTGACATATTTATTGCCGTTAAGTGTTTTATTTTATCACTTGTAATGCATTATCAGTCTAGTGAATCTCAGAGATAAAGGTTTTATTCAAACATACATTTATGTATTTGCATAAAACAGAAACTAATTGTAAATGTGTACGCTTTTTTTGTATAATGCATTCTAAAATGTACACCTTGCGCTGAACGCTAACAGTGCTCATGAGGAGGTAGATTACCTTCTATTCTTGGCAGTGCTTCTACCGCCTCTGAGGCTTGGGGTCACAAACTGAGGCCTGGGGGCCAAAGGTAGCACCAGGGGTCGCAAGGGAAAAACCTTAAAAGATGTCCACGGATGCTGAAGGTAAACCCTTAAATGATGTCCATGGATGCTGAAGGTAAAACCTTAAATGAAGTCTATGGATGCTGAAGGTAAAAACCTTAAATAATGTCCATGGATGCTAAAGGTAAAACCTTAAATGATGTCCATGGATGCTGAAGGTAAAACCTTAAATGATGTCCATGGATGCTGAAGGCAAAACCCTAAATGATGTCCATGGATGCTCTAGGCAAAACCTTAAATGATGTCCATGGATGCTAAAGGTAAAACCTTAAATGAAGTGAATGGATGCTGAAGATAAACTTATCTGCTCAAACTTCTGAATTATGCAGTATAGTCTTAACAAGTATTCTTCCTTTCCCAAATACAGACAGTCAGCTTGAGAGATGTCCAATTATTCATCTGTACTCTCTTTTGACTGAAACGTCTACTTACATGACTTTCCTCCATTCTTTCAGATCAAACTTAATACATCACCATAAGCTCTATTTACTTCTGGAAGACAACATCATCTGTGGGGCTGTCTTGACTTGCTCTTCCCCCATATTTTTAGGGCCTCGCGTGCCAGAGCATGTGCTAGCGCATCTGTCTCGCTTGCGAGACACTATTTTTCACAAAAATGGCATGAAGCCAACCCATTGCTTACCATTTGTGCACTTCAGTATCACTCTTCTTTGCAATGATCCTATTTGGCAAGTTCAGCCAAAACGTCACTTCAGATGCTTGTTGAGAAGCACAGGCCAAGCGCAGATTAATTCAACGTAATCAGTGCCCGTCTGTTGCTCCAGACGTGACTGAGGTACTATTTCTTCTACTCCTCCCTCTACTCTCCTTGTGGCTTAATTGCACCTTGCTGTTTGGTGAGGTCTCAGCCACAGGCGCAGATATAGGCCCAGATTACCAGCACAGAATATTTGGCAATCTGGGCCTAAATGTGAGAGGGAATGAGTATGAGTTTGAGTCAAATTTTGAAAAAATGTGGTGAACTCCTGGGCGGTATTACGGCCCACCACTTTCAAAGATAACCAAGAGCTACTGACGCCAATAATAGCCCGACTAGATGTGACCTAACAGCCTGAGCTGCCAACTTTGGAACTGAGGGGCAAGGTTTGAATCCCAGAGTGAGCTCAACACCCTGTTATCCTGCGCAAATGATTTAATCTCCCCACAACTCCCACATGAAATATGCTATAGGCAGAAAAGTCTGGTTGCTGCATTTAAAAAACAATAACTCTTTCTTCCCTTTTTAGCATTTATTTCGCGCTTACTACCCATCACATGAAGAGTAAACACTATATAAATGCAAATATAAATCAAGAGAATTTGTGATTTCTGCCTTGTTTGCTTGAAAGAACAGGAATATGGAAGAGATTGCCTTTGAAGTCAGACACGGTCTCTCATACCAGTGGTAATGGGCAAGCATTGTCTCTCATTAAAACAATGGTGATCGGTAAAGCACACACTACCTTGCACCATTAGAACCCCCACTGAGATGTTTTCGTCCTGGATGTTGTGATTTATCTGGAACCCTATCACCTCCTTTGAGGACATTGCAGAAGCAAGATAAGCTAAAGGTGGCTGTCGGAGAAAAGAAAATGTTAGTTCTGATGCTCTCTTCTCCAATCGTACTTCGTCCAGGCGTTCCCTGGGACAGATACCCACTCAGGTGTAGGCCTGCAGCCCGGGCAACAAAATACGACCCAGGGGAGGGGCTGAAGCCCAATAAGAGTTATCACCTGATGCACCATTGATAGCTACATCCACCACTCACTTCCACTCTCTCTCACAATTTCCAATCACTCAGTCTAACACACTCATTCTCCTTCACTCAATCTCTCGCACTTACTTTCATTAATTCATACACATTCTCAAACTCAGATTCTCACTTCCACTATCATTGAAACAAGTTCTCATACAGAGAGAAGTAGTTTCTTGTGCATACAGAGACAGTGGAGCTATGCCACAAACACACCTCATCATCTTGCAGAGCTGAACTCATGCTTCTGCAGACAAAGCTGAGCTCCAGCCCAGATGCTACAAAGTCCCTGACCAACTACAGCAGAGCCTGTGAACCCATAGGTAATTTTTTTCATTGAGCTGGAGCCACGTTCCTGCTTACATAGTGCTGTGGGCCTGGACAGATAGAGCTGAGCCCTTCCAAATATGCAGCTGAGCTCCTCTGCAGTCATAGATCAAGGTGAGACAGTTCACAGGCAGGGTTGAGCTCTTTCAGCAATCATTCCTATAATTTAAAACCGGAGGTCTTGTGGGGACTGAGAAACTGGGACCAGCTAATATACTGTGGGAGTACCACATGCATCTCACTGAGGTTAAAATTGCATATGGCTTGTTTCTGATAAGTAGTGAGGATAAGGTGGGAGATGGGATGACAGTGAGAGAAGGAACTGAGAGAAGCAATTGAAGAGCGAGAGAGAGAGACAAAGTAGACAGTAGTGAAAGAAAATTAAACATGTGTGAGAATATGGACACAAAAGTGAGAAAGAAATGAGAGGGGTGTGCGACTGAGATGGAAAGGAACAGAGACTACGCGTGAAACAGGAGACACCAGAGCGATGTTTGAACAACAGCACAAGAATATTGCTAAGGCATACTTTATTTTATGTTAAGGGTATTTGTGAACTGCACAGCTTATACTGGAAAGGATCCTGGTGCTGAGGAAGCAGGGGCGATATCGGCTGTGACTGGGCCCTGTCCAAGTGACGAGTCAAGTTTTCAGTTTCTTGTGGAGCTCAAGTACTGAGAAGGCAGCTCTAATGTGTAGAAGCATGTCGTTCCAGGCTTTGGACATGAGTTAGGCGAAAGCAAGAAGACTTATTCTGGCCCTGTGTATGCAGGGGATGATGTGTGCCAGCAGGAGTCTGGCTGAGCAGAGGTGTCTGGTGGGCGTGTTGAAGTCATTCTGGCTATCGATGTAGGTGGGGTGGAGGTTGCACAGGACTTTGTATGTGTCATGATCAGTTTTAAGAGTATTGATTAGTGAATGGGGAGCCAGTGGAGGTCTTTGAGGTGTGGAGTGATGTGAATGCGGGGAAAGCCTAAGTGTGTGTCTGGCTACTGGGTTTTGAATGGTCTGAAATATTCTACCAGTTAGACAAGTATTTATTTATTTATTTAAGTGTTTTATAGAGCACAAACCTGACCCGTGAAGGTATCAGAGCGCTTTACAAGGTTTACAGAGGAGAAACAAACAAAAAGGCATACAAAAAGGCATATCTGTACAGCAGCATACAAAAAGAATTGTAGAGGTGCAGTGGTGCTGAACCCATGTGGAGTAAAGGAAACACACGTGGAGGGTTACGTTCACAGTCAGAGACCATAAAACTCCACCGCATCTTGGGGGTGTGAATAGGTGAACAGCGGCAAAAGTATAGTTAGTATATACTTAGTATAGTCAGGCACAACTGAAGGGGTCGACAGCGGAGTTTAGATGAGAAATTTACCCATGAGGAAAGTTTTGGCTTCCTTTTTGAAGCATGCCAAAGAAGGGATTCTTCTAATGGCGGGTGGGAGAGAGTTCCAAATTCTTGGTGCGGCCCCGGAAAAAGCCCGATTGTAGGATTTTTTCTTCCGGAAACGGGCAGGTTGGAGCAAGAGGTCTCTGGCTGGCCGTGAGTTCCTGTTTCTTCCAGATACCACTAGTTTCTGTGCCAGATAAGCAGGGGAGTTTGTGTATAGAGCCTTGTGTGTGATGCATGCCAGCTTCAGCTGTAATCTGGCCTCGAGGGGCAGCCAATTCAAAGCTTTCAAATGTGGATAGATATGGTCAAATTTCCTGGTGCCAGTAAGTAGTCTAGTGGCCGCGTTGTTACAATAGTCCCGCTTGATCATGATGAGTACCTTCATGAACATTCTGAAGGTGTTGCCTGGGAGCTCGTGGAAGATCTAATTGAGGATTTTGAGGGTGTGGAAGCAAGAGGCATGACTACGTTGACTAAAGTAAACTTTACAGCAGATTGCTCCCATTCTTCTGCTCCCTTCATCAGAAGTCTGCCTTTCACTATGTAACTGGGCAGTGCTGGTTTTGGATGGTGCTGATACCAATCTCCAAAGAAACAAGCACACTTTTTTTTAAAGCAAATTAAGCACTGTGTTAGAATGAAGATGTTGCACATGTGACCGATCCACTTGGCAGTTAAGTTTCAGTACTGTAAAAGGTGAACTAGTCCAATTCAAAATTGTGTTTCACATAGAACATTAAACGTAAACGCTTCACAAACTGAAGGAGTTTGACGTTTTATATATTCACTTCCCTGGCTTGGTTGAAGTAGGAAAACTCCAAAGTAAGTGGATGGCAGCGGAAAGCATAAAGCTTTTGAGGACAGCTCAACTTCAAGAGTGCAATCGGAGCGATTTCTTGTAGGATCCTCTGTTAGTGCATGTACGCTAATCGTTAACGTATGGCTTGGTGTCACCACAAACAAAGGGAAGAGCTCAAATCATGGTGCCCTCAAATTATGCTCCCCTCAGTGGGCAAAAGCTCTGCGTGCTCCCCTATACTGCTAGGAGTACCTTCCATCTTTTTGCAAGAGAGCACCTGGCATCTGTTCAGGTGAAGGAACATGAGCTCTGCAATGGCTGAGGGTTGAGGTGTTGTGCACTGGCAGGAGCTACTGGAGCTCACTGAAAGAAGTGCATCAGGGTTATGGGCATGCTCACACTTTCCCAGATGCATAGGTCTACTCACAGGTCTCCTGGCTATCTCAATCTAATCATGCAGAAGTGTCTTATACTGCTGATGCTCACCATAAAAATAATAATTTTTCATTTTTACATGGCTTCAGCTCCTTCACTTATGTAACTTCCAACACTAACTCCCGTTAAGAATTTCTGTCGCAGCATGCATCTTTGTCCAACCTTTTTTCATTTGGAATGAAAGAAACAAGTTTGAGTTCAGCGTAAGATGCATTTTTTTAATAAGAAAACTAACCTACGGCTAACAAAATGGGAACTGGCTGTGTAGGTTTAATTTAGGATATCACCTCACTCCCCTCACAGCAGTGCATAGCCATTTTATGTTTATTGAGAAGTCATTACATATTTGAGTAAAAATGCATGTATTTTATGTTTTGGTGCTTGGATTACACAGAAACAGTGCTATAGGAACTGTGGCATATGGAAAATATCTCACAGTCAGGTGTGAAATACAAATGTCATTGTAATGGTAGTTCCCACACCACTGTGCAGAGGTTTTACATTGTCTAGGCTACTATAAATATGCAGCTTGGTGGACCAAGGTAATCGAAATTATGTGGCAAAATAAATTTGCAAATTATGTGCAACATGTTTGGTGATATTATTTTCATCCGTTTGAGCTACGCGCAACAATTTTGTTAAAATCTGCAAATTGGGGAAATTATGTAGCAAAATCAGTAAATCCATAATTATGCTGCAAACTCTGCAGCCACAGATCCACATAATCCACTGATCACATCATTGCCTATTATTTTTATCAAGAATCTATTTGTGACAGGGAAACAAAGCACCAGAAAACATCAACATTTTAATTCCAGTCCCTGTCCATTGTTAGCTGCTCTTTGGATAACAAAAGGCTTGCAATATATAAAATACTTAATGTGTATCTTGTCATTGCCATGTTAGGCTTCAGGTGATGTTTACAAATGACAGGGCCAAAGATATCACCAGAACCCCTCAATGATAATATTGGACCAGATTACACAGTTACCTATTATGTATCCTCTGTTTGTACTTAACTTTAAACCAGTGTGTAGATGCATACATAAAACTCAACCTTAAACAAGAGACAACTCATTTGGGTACTACTCGTGTAGAACACATAAAAAAACAAAATAATTTGCATTCAGTCGCCTCACTAGACAACATGACGAATAGGTCTTATAGTTATGTTAAAGCACCAACAGAACGTGAGTGTTCACAATGAGTGGTGACATCAAATGTTTGAAGCTTTTCTTGGAAGTTCTAATACATCAACTAGGGAAGGAGGTCTGATCTAGTTGCTAAGCTGTCAATCTGAGGATCTTGTATCCAGCTTGGTATGGACTGAACATTTTCAGTTTTGAGAAATCACTTCATTAGAATGTGACTAAAATTTAAAAGTGTGAGATACTCCTGTAAGTATGAGTAACAAAAAGATTAAACCACCCCTTTATGAATATAATCTTGCACAATTTTCCATCACCTCCCTCAATGTGCAATGCTCTGTTGCTCTCTGGCTTGGTCCATGCTTTAGAAATACCAATACATGCATGCTTTTACATTGTGAACAGGTAATCCAGCGTATTATCTGTGGATAACCCTTCGCTTTGAGCTGTTGGTGAGCCCCCCCCCCCTCATGTTGTGACAGCCAGTTAGAAGCCCTCCACAATTCTCTTTATCCGATTTATTCCTCACACTTCAAGCCTACTTCTCAATGTCTGTGGGAGCACTTTCTTGGGCACACTAGTAGATTCCTCTGACACACATCTTCTTTTCCTTTGAAATATGTTTTCATTATGGAGTTCATACTCCTTTTAATAAGATAAGACACTTTTCAAGTAAGCTTTCAGTACTTTATTTTCTGTGCGTCAGACCAGAGTTGTAGCTAACATTGGTGGAGCAGTGACACCGGAGCCCAGAGCCCTGAGGTACCAAATAAACCCCGGTAATTGCTGTATTTACTACCAAGCCAGCATTCAAATTGGCCATTTCCCTTGCCTGCACCAGGGCCCATGGCATCCTTGCTAGGCTACTTTATCAGACATGCACAGGACTCACTGGGTACCAACCCTCTTGCAGACATCCGATGCTCACAGGTTTGGTGTACATCTCTGAGCTTCAGCAGTGGTCGGTGTCTCGGGGAATGCATTGGCGAAGATAAAAGATCTGGCCTTAGTTTACTTTTCCATACATTAGCACATTAAACCTGGACCTATTGGCCTTCCAAACATGCCCAGCCCTCAGAGTGTGAAATTGTAGCCCCACCACCACTGTTTCATTACTAGCCCCCGTGAAGTTCACATCTAGTTGTGCCCCATTCACAGAATCACATGTACCTCTCAATCACCAAGGAAAAGGGAGGGGCCAACGTGGACCAACAGATTTATTGAGACCAGCAGAGCATGGTGGTCTCAATAGATAATACCAGTAATGTGTTCGTAATAACAGGGCAAAACAAATGTCCTGTAAACCGATGACTGGGCATATTTTGGCTGCTCCACACCCCTAACGACACCTTCACAATCCTGATCTAAATGAGGAAAACCTTACCAGTTTACCACACGGTTCACACGATCTTTTACACTTCCATGCACTGTAAATAAGGGCCTTGGAAATGCCTCAACAGAAAATGTCCCTGGTGCTAATGGTGCTCTCTTCAAAATTATCGGTTCAGTGCTTTGACGTCCACTCACAGTGTTGCACACCGAACGTCTACATTTAAAAATAAACTGACTCTTTGTTCTAACTATTACGTCATAGTTACAAAAAAATGAAAATATGAACATGTAACTGTTTAATAGCAGAAACCACAACCTCTTTTAGCGCAAACTAGTTGCCTTATTCATAAGGTGAAATGAAAATAAACTCTAAACGTGTTTGCGCATTGACTAAATAATCTAATTTTCGAGCTATTCCCTAAAGTTTGTCAGTTGGTAGCACCCGGTTTTGCTATGTGCATTTTTAGGTCTCACTGAGCCAGCGCATGCGCTGCTCTGCGAGAAATTTAGTAAACAGGCTTTTAAAAGTGCTACCAGAGGTTTTTCCTGGCCTCAAACTTGCGTGCACACGCGCAGCCGCAATGTGGTTTTCTGTCAAGGCTCATTAAGCCTTATGTGCCTCTCTCCGCGCTTCAATTCTCTCCCCCTCCCACTCCCCCACCACAAATTGTGTCACTCTGCTGGCCTCCACCCCCCCACCACTGCCTCTCTATACTGAGCGCGATGCACGCACGCGGCCAATGTGTGTTATAATTTCCAGCTCTGTTCATCCATCTCCACTCCGACAAGAGCAGCAGCGCTTAATTCTTTTCCAGCACTAATACATAAAGCATAACTCTTAACCTGCGACAGTTATTATTCATAAACCCCATTTTCAAACGTTCGTCTCCCATGATAAGTTTTCACCACTGGGCTAAATTAATAACATGGCTGTTTTCAGCAAATTCTGTGCCAACCGGTAAGGTATGTGCATAAATCAGGACTATAAATTGCCCCCAAACGTTGTAACAAATGCATCGTGGGTGAGTTAATAACTACAGTTTCGGTCTAGAAAATATACACTACTCATGTATTACACTGCTTTGCAATTCGTAACTGCGCCATCATCATCGTATCATGAATGGAAACGACTTTTCAACGCCGAGCAAAGCGCATGTGCAAACGGGAACAGTTTGACAGGGTTAAAGCCACGTGTAGTAATGCAGTGACGTTACTCTGATTAAAAACCACAAACATGTCTGAGGGGAGCCATCTTGGAGAGAGGCAAGGATGTCCTTAGCATTGCTATCCTCCGCCATTACCTGACTCTAAAATGAGAGACAAGTCCCGACCCATGTATATGCCATGGTGCGCCCATACATAGTGTGACGTCAAAGCCAGACTTGACTTTTTGGAAGTCTCAGGTAAAATAGCAAAGGAGTTCTTGCTTTAGCCGTGTGATACAGAGAGTGACCTGCAGGTATAGAAGAGGTAGCGCCTTCTATATTGAAGCTTCTTATGATAGGAGAGAGCGGCGTGGGGAAATTCAGGTAAGGAATGGGTCACAAAGAAACATTTAAAGTAATTTGTACTTTAGGATCACTGTTCAACCAAACGTGCTCTTTGAGAGGATCGTGTTCTTTTTGAAATTGTGTACTCGAATGAACCCAGGATATGTGAACTTGCTGCACCCTGTTTTGTATTGGGTTCATAGACATAGAAAGCAGACAATAGCTTTTTTTTTTTTGTCGTCTAGAATTTGGCGGCCATATAGAAACTGGGTGTTTTTTCATTAACATGAAAACCTGACATAAGCTGGCTGACGGCTATTTTAGTAGGACGCATTTTCTCAGTTTGCAGTCAGGAGACAATGGGGAGTTCGCACAGGCCATTAAGGACGTTTATTGACTAACTGGAGTTCCAAATGAAAACATTTTGTCCATGTTCTTGTGTACGTGTACCGAGGACAGTAGTTATGTTGTTGCTTATTATACAACATAACATACACCCTGCTTTCTTGATATACACTATACAGCATAACAAACTCTGAAATAAGCAAACTCTACCTTTGTTCGAATCTTTGCATACGTTTTTTGTTGTGCCTTTCATTAACTTTCAGAAATACTCTGATTCAATGAAAGTTTTGCGATTTGTCTAGTAACTGGTTTTCAGGAAGTGCCCTGGCAAATCATAGTTCTCCAAAAAGGCAAGCATGTATACTTGTCATATATTATTGCATGGTTTAAAACGCTATGATTAGCAGAATTAATTGTAATTTACAGTGCTTCACATCAAGTACGGTTACATAACGTTGATTCTTATTTGTTAGCTTGCTTACAGAAATAGCGAGAATGCATTTAGGCATGCAGTATTTTATGAGTACAAGTGACATATGCCGTTAAGCTCTAAAACACAATGACGATATCAGGAGTACTTACAAATGATGTCAGATGCATTACTACTATACATATATGCTGGTTGTTGCTAAGAAGCACTGCCCATGATGTGCTAATTCATCCCTCTATGTGGTCGAAATGTAGAAATTATGAACAAGCATTGGCATAGCCAATAAGTCTCGCCTTTGGGACCTTATAAGTGTTTAGCCATGCAACAGTTGATGGTGTTGCGCCAAAGATATTGTGCTGCATAACTAAATAGTTATAAGGTCCCAAAAGCGAGACCTATTGGCTATGCCAAAGCTTGGTTTTTTTTAGAGGTTAGAAGTCACCTTTCCTGGGTTTGTTGATGATGATATTAACATTACTTATTCTTGAATGAGTTCTTGCCCCTGCTTCTGTTCAACATAACCTGCTGAGCTGACATCAAATGCATGGCGCTCCAGACCTCTTCAAATGATTCAGGTGCTATTCAGTCTGTTTCATATGTCAAATGAAAAACATATACAGAATGGCAAACTCAATTGAAAAGCTTTATTTTGACGGAGGTGTGATGGATTTTGCAAAGGACAACTGGTGAATTCCGTAAAATAAGCGTGCATCGCATTACTATATGATGCAGGTGTGCCTGACTGTACAGGGATCTTGAAGACTTTTCCTTTTTTATTAGGTCTCGCCTTTGTTAGCACTCTCACTTGCAAATAATATTGTGTTTAAAAAGGGGTTTAGAGCCCACCCATTGTTTACCGTTCGTGGGCTTCAATCTCACTCTCATTTACGGACTTCTAATTGGGCAGTGCAAGCTCGATTCAGTTTTTCTTTTGTTGGCTGGAGCACAGACCAACTACTGATTGCTTCATCTGGATTAAAGTTATTTCTCTGCTGACACTGAAATTGAGGTACTATTCCTTATTTATATTCTTCCTTCTTCCCTTGCCATGCATGTCTGTGTTGATTCTTCTCCGTCCTATGGCCATGTCATTCTTGCTTCTTCTCCCTCAGACCCCCATGTCTGTGTTGCTTATTACCTTATCTTCTCCCTCCAACCCTTCTGTTGTCTTTCTTGCTTCTTCTTCTCTCACAACTGCCATAAGGCAAAAAAGAAAATCCTATTATGTGACGTGTGCAGGTTGCTTTATCACACTTTTTTTTTTACTGTTCTATTCCCTACTCCCACCCGCCTCCTGTTGCCCACACCCACCCTACAGGCAAAGCCAACAGTTTGAGCATGGGTGAGACCTATTGGATTTGCCAATGCTTGTCTAATTTGTAATTTCAGATTACTATTGCCCTGATCAACCTTTTTGCTTCTAACAAAGCTTCTTCCTGTACACATATGTGGGTGCCACTGTAGTAGATGATATGCCACATGTCTCTCCTCGTAAACCAAAGCCATCGAGCAATGAATTATACCAAACCTTCTGAAAAGACAAGACAAAGATCATGTTAGTGGGACTCTGTCAGACTTGTTCCTGGAAGTAGCAGGGACCACTCCGAAACATCAAAGAAGAGATTGCTATAATTTCCAACAGACCAGAGCTTGAGCCAGCTGTCAATAGCTAGCTCAGCCAGGTAGTGTGAAGGATACCACTAAAAACAGTCTCACAGGTCATTATAGCTGCAATAAATATACACTGTTCAGCCATTTGTAAGCCGGTATTCAAATGTATCTTGCAGGAAGTTAACATTCCAGGAAATATAAGTGTTCCTCTCAAGGAAAGACCAAGTGAGTTTCATGGAGGCGTACAAGGTGGAAGCGCCCTCGTATTTAACGGAGTATCAGGAGAAAGGGTCTCTCTACCCGGTGATATGCTTTCTTTAGAGAGGAAATAACTAAACGTGCATAAGTATCAGAAGAATACTTACGCTGCATTTAAGTATACATTATTTTGCACCTGGTGTAAAACCTGCATAAGTAAATTACCGGCACTGGGATTCTTCGCTTTCATAGGCTTCCTGAAGTACTCCGGGCATCCTTTGAGAATCTGATTAAGTTAGAGATCTACTTCAAATGTCGAGCTAATCGTACCGGGCATGTCTCTGACTATCCAACCTCATCAGGGCACAGTACACATTCTGAGTTTATTCCGAGAGGTGGGCTTTCTCAGACACTCGCTTGCACTCTCGTAGCCAGTCTCAAGAGCTCCCTGAATTTTAATACAGTCTCGGTTCTCTTGCGATACACTTTCTAGTATCTGTGAAGGGAAATTTCAGAAAGCAACAAGTAAACAAAGATGTGCCTGGCCAGTAACACACAAGATGTCCCTGCATGGTTGGTCCATGGAAAGCCGCCCAGTGACGCCTATAGAACAGCTCAGATGCCCGATGATCCTCCCTCTAGGAACTGATGTTCCACTGGAACCCTCCGCCTACTCAAGGTCTGACACAAAACGAACACAAATACACCAAAGAGACTGTTAATATGATACTATTTCAGCTTCTTACTTTCACAGGTCACAAGTGCGCAAAAACCTGGGTATAAAAGGAGTCAGAAGGTCGGGGACAATGTGTATTGAGCCTAAGGAAGGAGGCTTGGGGGCATGGAGCACATGGAGGCTTGGGGGCATGGAGCACATGGAGGCTTGGGGACATGGAGGATTGGGGACATGGAGGCTTGGGGACATGGAGCGCATGGAGGCTTGGGGACATGGAGGCTTGGGGGCATGGAGGCTTGGGGGCTTGGGGACATGGAGGCTTGGGGACATGGAGCGCATGGAGGCTTGGGGACATGGAAGCTTGGGGACATGGAGCGCATGGAGGCTTGGGGACATGGAGCACATGGAGGCTTGGGGACATGGAGCCTTGGGGGCATGGAGCACATGGAGGCTTGGGGACATAGAGTACATGGAGGCTTGGGGACATGGAGCACATGGAGGCTTGGGGACATGGAGCGCATGGAGGCTTGGGAACATGGAGCACATGGAGGCTTGGGGACATGGAGACTTGGGGACATAGAGCTTTGGGGGCATGGAGGCTTGGGGACATAGAGCTTTGGGGGCATGGAGGCTTGGGGACATGGAGGCTTGGGGACATGGAGCACGTGGAGGCTTGGGGACATGGAGCACATGGAGGCTTGGGGACATGGAGCACATGGAGGCTTGGGGACTTGGAGCAAATGAAGGCTTGGAGATATGGAGGACATGGCAGCTTGGGGTCATGGAGCACATGGAGGCTTGGGGACATGGAGCACATGGAGGCTTAGGGGCATGGATCACATGGAGGCTTAGGGGCATGAAGCACATGGAGGCTTGGGGGAATGAAGCACATGGAGACTTGGGGACATAAAGCACATGAAGCACATGGAGCACATGGAGCACATGGAGGCATGGAGGCTTGGGGGCATGGAGCACATGGAGGCTTGGGGGCATGGAGACTTGTGGACATGGAGCGCATGGAGGCTTGGGGACATGGAGCGCATGGAGGCTGGAGGACATGGAGCGCATGGAGGCTTGGGGACATGGAGAACATGGAGGCTTGGGGACATGGAGCACATGGAGGCTTGGGGACATAGAGCACATGGAGGCTTAGGGGCATGGAGCACATGGAGGCTTAAGGGCATGAAGCACATGGAGGCTTGGGGGAATGAAGCACATGGAGACTTGGGGACATGAAGCACATGGAGCACATGGAGGCTTGGGTGCATGGAGCACATGGAGGCTTGGGGGCATGGAGCACATGGAGGCTTGGGGGCATGGAGGCTTGGGGACATGGACCGCATGGAGGCTTGGGGACATAGAGTACATGGAGGCTTGGGGACATGGAGCGCATGGAGGCTTGGGGACATGGAGCACATGGAGGCTTGGGGACATGGAGCACATGGAGGCTTGGGGACATAGAGCACATGGAGGCTTGGGGACTTGGAGCAAATGAAGGCTTGGAGATATGGAGGACATGGCAGCTTGGGGTCATGGAGCACATAGAGGCTTTGGGACATGGAGCACATGGAGGCTTAGGGGCATAGAGCACATGGAGGCTTAGGGGCATGGAGCACATGGAGGCTTAGGGGCATGGAGCACATGGTGGCTTGGGGGAATGAAGCACATGGAGACTTGGGGACATGAAGCACATGGAGGCTTGGGGGCATGGAGCACATGGAGGCTTGGGGGCATGGAGCACATGGAGGCTTGGCGGCATGGAGCACATGGAGTCTTGGGGGCATGGAGGCTTGGGGACATGGAGCGCATGGAGGCTTGGGGACATGGAGCGCATGGAGGCTTGGGGACATGGAGCGCATGGAGGCTTGGGGACATGGAGCACATGGAGGCTTGGGGGCATGGAGGCTTGGGGACATGGAGCGCATGGAGGCTTGGGGACATAGAGTACATGGAGGCTTGGGGACATGGAGCGCATGGAGGCTTGAGGGCATGGAGCACCTGGAGGCTTGGGGACATGGAGGCTTGGGGGCATGGAGCACCTGGAGGCTTGGGGACATGGAGGCTTGGCGGCATGGAGCACATGGAGGCTTGGGGACATGGAGCACACGGAGGCTTGGGGACATGGAGCACACGGAGGCTTGGGGACATGGAGCACATAGAGGCTTGGGGACATGGGGCCAGAATTGGAGCACATTGGCCACACAGAAAGAAGGAAACAAGTTCACAAGAGGACTCAAGGACTCAGAACGACACAGGGCCGTGCGAAATACCAATCAAGAAGTAAAGGACAAAGGATGCAAGAACCTTACATCACAGGGAGATGCTGACAGGTTTTGTCTAAAATATAAGGTTATAAGATGACAAGGAAACACAGGCACCATACAACTATGGAAGGAATATAAACCCCCTCACTAGGAAGCTAGGGATCAAACATTGCACACTTCGGCTTCTGGCAAGCACAACCAGGTATGACACATGGCCCGTGATTTTAACTAGTGTGGTAATTCCACATGTTTTCTTTCTTCATTACCGCCTCCAGCAATTCCGAGTTGTAACCTTTGCTGGAACGCACCCGGTAAAACCAAATGCATTTCTGCATACATTTTCAAAATAGGTTAAGGAGGGGCTCAGATCCGGTGAATCGCTGGTGGTAGGTAGTGAGCCCAGTAGTTCTGAGACCCTTATGTGTTTCTCTACTCCAGGCGAAAATTGTGATGGGTGGTGTTGTTTCTGAGTGGAATCCATAACAATGTCCCGGTATCAGGTCCTCGGGTTACCACGCATCCCATAATAAGGGCCGTGGGGGACTAATTCTTTTCTCCCTGGGATTACCACCGCATGCCTAGCCCACCGATGGTTAACAGTACCAAACTAGAAGCGGGGAGGCATTGAGGGAGGCTAGCGCCTCTTGTTTACATTTCTGGTCAGAGGCGCAGTTGACTACATATAGAAAATCAGTCTATTTCACGACAAGCCGTGACAGGGCAGTAGGAGTGGGCCATAGCAAGTCGTCTGCAGATTATATACCTGGTCATTTACTGGAACGGTCTAGCAGGAAATGCTTGGAAAGTGCAACAGACCAGCCCTCCTTTTTAACTTGCCCGGGTGACCACCATACGTGATTGTGCAGCTCACACAAACCAGGCCCCATAGGCCCTTCCTCCAGCTCTCCTTCGGCCGAGGTCTGTGGGAGGCCTACTTCCCGAATACCGGCGCTTGGCTCTAAAACCGGACGATATTCCCAGGAGGGCCAAGAAATTACAGGTACACAGTGTGGCTGAAGACCCCAGGAGTGCCCATGAGGGCTGGTCAACAAGCTGCTGGCGATGAAGTCATTCTCTGGCTGCGGATGACTTCACTTTTACACAAATATAGCAGCATTCATTGGCTGCTGAAGGAGGAAGGCCTCCTGAGACTGATGCATTTAGAACCAGGGAGCAGCGCTATCTGCGCTCCCTCTACAGACGTGTAATATAGGCAGCGTGCCTTCGCTCCAAAAACTCACTAAAGAGTCTCATCTGCAAAATTACCTTTTTCTAATCAATGCTTTTACTTAATAACCCAAAGGGAACACATTCAGTCTATTTCTTTTTAGGGCGTGGGTGCATATTTTTTATTTTTATATTTGCAATTTTATATAGCACGGCTATGGTCCGAAGGCTTCAGAGGGCTTTACAGCATTAGCACGATACCTGGCTCCAGCAAGTTACAGTTACAGTAATTGCGTTCAGACACATTGCATTGCTAGCTGAGACCAAGACAAATGCAGCCGGTGGACTAGGGACATACATTATCCAGGCATTGATTAAGATGGTGGGGACACCCGATCAAGGTAGTTTGTCTCCTGGATTGAGTACTTAGGTGTGGTTGATTAACCCAGGTGTCTGTCAAATAGGAGGAGTTGAGGTTCTTTTTGACCGTGGTTATGCAGGTTATTAGGTGAAGGGAGGGAGGTAAAGAGATCCAGGTTCTTGTGGCACTACCAGGGAATGACTGTACCATTCTCGGCTGAAGGTGAGGGGTTCCAGGAAGAGAGGAGATTGGGCACTTCTGGAACCCCTATTTGCTCCAGAGAGTTTTAGTTTATCATTTAGATAGGAGGATGGAGAGGAGTGTAGGGCTCTGTGGGTAATAATGCAGGCGGTTTTGAAATGGGCCCGAACGTCAATGGGAAGCCACTGGAGGGTTAGGAGGGTAGGGGATGAGTGGTACCATTTCTTGAGACCTAACACGAAGCACACTGCTGCATGTACGGTTGTTCTCAGTGGGTCTAGATGAACTTTGGGAATGCCTGAGAGAAGGGCAATTTGTGTGGTGTCCATGAGATCTAAATCACGATTGGCCAGGTGTGCCGAGGAAGGAAGTGGCTTGTGTGTGATAAAAACTCAAGTTTTCTTGCAGTGCTAGTTTTTGCTGCTGCTTGTGCATTCGCAGGAAGCCCTTCAACACTGCCTGTCCGGGCCGGACAAACGTCTCCCAGTGTCTTTCTCTGTGCCTTAAGCTCAAACTCTTCATATGTCCCAACCTCTTCACATTCACTGTTCATGTGTACAAACTTAATCACGATGTTGTTCATGTATCCTATGTTCCTCATGGGGTCTTGCCTTGGGCACTAAACAATTCACACTGTGTAGTCCATATTACTCAAGTTCCTCACACTCTTTGCACAGTACTAAAGGCCCTTTGTAATGTCTGTCATGCCCCTTAGAACCCTTCAAAGTTCATGTGCTGAAACAAAAAAGGCAACTCACGATTACAAGATAACAGATTTAATGAAGAATAAATTAAAGACTTACAGTTAATAGGGTGGTTAGCCAGCAACTCCCAGACTGAAACCAGATAGAATCGATGGTTAATTAGACATGTGATCTCACAAAGCCTACTGCATGTACTGCTTCTCGACTGGAACTTTCTTAGGCTTCTTGGACAGCCTGACTTCCTGCCCAGAACTCCTTCCTCTAACACAATTAACTAACTATTCACCTGTTCGTCCTTTTTCTAAACGTTGTAAAGAACATACACCGCTTTCACCAAATTACACAGATTTCCACCCGAGAGTTCCAACACATTTATTTGTGCTCCAAAAACTCATAAGGGCTTAGAAAACCTAGACTTCCCCTTCCTGTTTTTTTGGGAGATACCACGACCCTGACCCAATTGCCTTTCTGGAACCAAGAATTCTTAATTGATTCTCAAGGAGTCAGTAATTGACTCTTTACTCCTGATCCCACCAGCATTGAACTTTAACTTTAGGACCAAACTCCCAATTGCACATCAATTTATTTGGGTATTAGGGCTTGAACTAGTATTAAGGTTGAGTATAATACATGACCCTTGCGGGAGAGTAGTGCGCTATACAAGTATCAATTTACATTTACATCAAGCCAAATCAGTTATCCCTCATTTCCTCCCTCTACTAAAATTACTCACAAAATAGCAAGTCGTAGGTCTATTAACAACACACTGTTCTACCCATTGATTTGGGGATACTAAACATATGTATTCCGGAGACCCATTTCCCCCATTTCTCTGGAAACGAGCGCCACACCTTTGTAAGCTATAGTTTCGGAAGGCACACTCTTTCATATATGCAGCTTTTCAATAAACACAACCACTACTTTGGTATCCTTTCACCTGGTTCACAAAATTTACATCAACCTATCGTGAAAACGAATCTAAAACTATTAAGGCACACTTCCAGGCCTTGATAACTCATTGGCCAGACACTTAACTGTCCATAGCCATTTATTGCTGCACACAGAGGCCACAAATTCCTCAACCTCCTTACCAAGTCCGGGCTACCAAGCTGGGGCAGGGTCAAGACTGATTTGAATATGGATGAGTGCAAAATGAGTTGGTGTGCAAAAGATAATGGACTGGAATGTAGCCCCAAATAATTACCAGGGACAGATTAATCCAACTATTTCATCCATCACTTTTTCAGATACTTAAGTGTGTCACACTAAGTGGGACAGGTATGCCCAGACGTGAACCCCGTGCTCACTGAGTTACTGGAATAAAGCTCTACCTGGTTAATGAGCCCTAACTAGAGTGAAAGCAGTCCTGGGTTACTTGTGTTCCAGTTCAGGGAGGTTCTGGCCAGGCAGTTCGGACTGGCCTGTTCCCACTGCAGCAGGATCAAGACCGATTTGCATATAGCTGAATACAAACTGAGGTGCTATGGTGTGAAAAATAAAGATGAATGGATTTGGATGCGGCCCAAGGAATTAATAGTGGCTGAGGCTAATTTAGGCATTCCAACCATCACCTTCTGGTATACCAAAAATACATTTTCACAAGTCTTTCAATGGAGCCGGTTACTACATGGTCATCGTATCTCACAAACTCACTGGCGCCAGAAGTACATTTTTGAGTTGCAACACCTCATCATGCCACAATAACTCAGTAGCTATTTTACAGTATACCATCTTGTATCTTTAAGTGTGTCATTGCCTTTGTCAAGCCATTCAGATTCACATACTTCACTACATTAATCAAACCAATATCATCTTACACTTGTTTCACCCGCTCATACCTGGTGATAAACTTCCCACTCACATCTACCACAACACATCTGTCCTCAACTCAAAAACGTACAGCTTTTGTGATCAGCAATCTTGAGAAACAATCAGCTGTCTCGTTTTTTTACTCCCAGAATATGCAGTTCTAAGTATATGCTCTTGTAGCTACACAACCATTTAGATAGTCTAGGTGTTGTACGATCTTTACACTATCTGTGAATGTGCCCAGAGCTCCTTACACAATTCACAAAGCATGGGTCTGTGTTCCTTACCAGTTAGCGTATGACCATGTCCCATAGCTTCTCAAGTTGTCAGTCTAAGTGTCTCATTCAGGTTTGTGGCTTTAACAAGAATATTTGTCTTTAGGCAGTAGGGGTGTAGAATCCCTATCACCAACGACTTGGGCTTATAGTTTGGGGCAACAACAACAAGCTTCCATGTTTATTTTGCCCCTGGAAATATTGGAGCCAAGCTCTGCAGTTCAAACCGCTTGACTACCAGTTTATAGAACCACTGTACAGATTCTGATAGAAGATTATTTCAAACTAAAGCAAGATTTATATCCACATGTACAAGCTGCTCAAATGTATGTACATGATTTATTAATGCAAAACTTTTAAATTGATGCTAGCGAAATGCTGTGAGCTCAGCTTGAATTACTGACAGTAATTTCAGTATTAAGACGTATACACATTAGAAAAATGGAACAATTTGAGACATTTATAATGCTTCCAGAATACTCCTAGGTTTATGCAAACACATGCATAAACATGAAAGCAAATTTGTTGATTGTTTGCTGCAAAATAAAGTGCACACCAAAAAGAATGCAATTTGAAAAGAAAATTTTGCTACACCTATGTGAAAGTTTAATTACCTTTTTTCTATGGTATCCTTTAGTAAAATTAGTTTGTCAATATTTTCTAAAAAAAAATTATTAATTGAGAATAAGTGTAAAGCAGATTTTGTATTTAACTTTTGTAGACACCAAACATGACATTACTACATGCTCCCAAACAAATGTTTGTCACCTAGTAAATGTAATAAGATATTTCAATGTTATCCAATGCGAGAGGCAGGCCTCAAGGTATTGAAAAACGAATTTGTGAGTTGTTCACAACTAGGACATGTAAAACATAAATTTCATGTCCCACTTTTTAAATACACTGCACCCTGCCCTATGGGCAGTTTAGGGCCTACCTTAGAGATAACTTATATGGATTAAAAAGGGAGTTTTGGACCTGGCAGAAGGTTTATTTTTATTCAACAAAAGTGGCAAAATGCGCTCCATGTTTTACCCAGTTTTCACAATGCTCCAAGGCTATGTGATGCAGCGTGCGACCCTATGCGCGCTCCGTCCGTGCACGTAAGATAATTATGTCAATGATGGAGCATCGTCAGGTCCCACTCCAGGTTGCACAGCTTTTTAAAATTCATAAACAGAACAGTTCCAACAATTTTCTCATTGTTATTCCTTTTAATTTTCTTCAATTAAATCAGTAATCCACAGTTATTCCAATGTTGTTTAGTTATACATGTTTGATCCAATTTCAACATATGCCCATTCAGGCTTTCCTTCTAAACATATCGGAATTCACCATTCCTCACTCCATGACGTCGTTTTAAAACCCCAATGGATTTTAGGCATTGAATGCCCTTCCTCAGGAGTAACTACAATGAAAAAGAGCACATATCACTAATGAATCCCAATCCCAGACTCATAGATTTAGTTGTCTCTCACTACTCCCATCCACAAATGTAATCTCACCTCCATGAATCCCAAAATCAAAACAAACATGTCCTTAATTATATTGTAAAAAATAAAACAATATAAAATAAGACTCTAACATAACCCTGAGTTTTCCTTGTTGTGAGGGATACAGACTTGCATATCTGAAACATAGTTTGTAGAGGTTTCTAAGTCACTCAGTGCAGCTGCTGCCTTGCGTTCTGACCAGAAAACCAATGGGGTGATGTGCTCTTTCTGAAACTGCTGGTAACAAACAAAATGTCTAATCTTTAAAGATAATGCAAGTTTTGTAGTAGTAAGTAAATACATGTTACAATTTCTGTGAATTTACTTCAATAGCAAACGCAAATACAACTTCCCATCAGCACTACACACAACCGAAACGGTTAAAGCTCACTCAACATAAAAATTAGCACCCAACCAAAACAGCACCAAATGGAAAACAGAGAGCAATGGGTTGCTCTTCAACAAGTCAAATGACAAGAAGAGCTATTAAGCCTAAACAGCATGAAACACATCACCCAACAACACAATTAAAAGAGTTGTAGCACAGTACCACTACCAGGGCACTTGAAGCTGCAAACGCCCTTACGCAGATGCAGGTAGGTTTTGAAATGCAAATGTTTCTTCAGGGGCGCCACTGTCAGTCTATTGAACTTTTTAAAAAAAATAGTGATGTGAAGGGCAGCAGGGGAAAGTCGTGGCTAGAAAAGTCTAACTTGTTTGGCACAAATACCCACTATGTTGTCCAAAGGGGGGGCTGATGAAGTTGTTCGCCTCCACTGAAAATAATTTAAAAATAGGACCAAGTAGTGCACATGTTAGGAAAAAAATTATTGCAATTGTAAATTGTACTTATATAGTGCTCACTAACCACGACGAGGCGATGAAGCTCTTTGAGGCGAGTAGCATTGCAAGGTTAATAGTTAGTAGATTAGAAATAAATTATTTCTTTTTTCTCTTGTGGATTGGTTGTGTTAAATGTGTGCTCCTGATTTCTTGTGTGTTTAGTAGATCTTAGAGTAGGGATAGAATGATGGCAATGGATTAGGAAAGGGGAAGTAGTAAGTCGTATTTTTGTTAGTAGTGGTTGTGTGTTCCTATTAGTTGGGCTGGGGGAGGTTTGAGAAGGACGATTGGGAGTTCATAGTACTCAAAAAGGTTTGTGATGAGTGAGAGGGAGGAGGGATCGGATAAGAATAAAGGGAGTCGATTATTTTTGTAACAAAACTGATATTAACTTATAGATACATACATACACACAATACTTAACATTTTCGGGCTGGAGTAAAGCCCTCTAATATAAATAGCCATATGTACATAGCTGCAACAAAATGTACATTGTCTGATATGCACATGTATCTTGGGGTGGAGTATGTTTAGATTGTTTTCCTTCTCTTTTTGAACATGTCATGGGTTCTGAAGGAGCACTCAATGTATAGCCCTGGACCGTCATTTAGTGACCAGAATCAGGCCAGGGGTCTCTGGGGTTTTCCTTCTTCAAGAAAACTTTGAAAACTGTGACACAGCAGCGCATTATGTAGCACTTTCACTAAAAAGTCCCATCATTGACACTATTTTTGTCCTGAGTGCCCCTCGTCAAGCTGCAGATTTTCCCAAGACTAGTTGGCACATGGGTCGAGATGCTAAGGGTCTGACATAGTCGGGAATGTGTCAGGGACCGGAATGTGATAGGGAACAAGAGAGTTAAAGTTAAAGGGAGGGGTATAGGTACATGGAGGCTGGCTTTGATAGGAAGGGCGACAGGGCCCTGGAGAGTGACAGGAAAAGGGGACAATGGCAGTATTGGAGTATGTGTGAGGCATGGGGAGAGTGATGGAGATGGTTAAAAGGTGACAGGGTAATGGGAGGGTGACAGGGATTCAAAGAGTGGGAATGACCTGGAATGTGACATGGATATGGAGGATGTCAGGAAAAGGAAGGGTGACAAGAACTGAGAGTGACAGGTTCTATGACCGTGAAAGCCACAACGAGCATGATAGGGTTGTAATGTGTGACAGGGGTCAGAATGGTGACAGGGACTCGAAAAGAGACAGATTTTAGAGGAGAATAAATAGAAATGTCATTCTTTGTTGCCCCGTGCTTGATTTTGCATTATCCCCGATAAGAAAACATGTGAGTGCTGCTCCGGAGACAAGCAACACTCCACAGACAGGTTTAGAGACAGCCAAGACCCCATCAATGCTGAATATCCCCACTCCTGCCACATCTCAACCTCCACCTCTTCACTACCCACCTGCCATCACATCAGCAGCAGCTACCCACCAGCCCCACAGCCCTGCCTCCACCTCAGGTTTTAAACATGCACCACAACTCTGCCCCCTGCCCCCTGCTCAGTAGCTACCGGCCTTCTATGCCCCTAACCCCAGTCGCTTCTCACCTTACCAATATTTGTTATTACCCACCATGCTTCACGCCCTTTCCAACAGCCCAGACACGTCTTGCAGGCTTCTCAACCTCATTCAATATTCACCTACTCCTAACACCACTGACACCACCTTTGCAACTACTAACCTGCCACTTCCCACCTACTCCCACACCCAGCTCAACTTCTTTCAATACCCACCTGAGTTTTATTACTCGGCCCAGAACCACTTCTCACCTATTCCATCTCTGTTACTACCCAGCAGCACCCACCTTTCACTGCCCACCTCCACTACCCATCTGACTGCCACATTGCTGCTGACATAAACCCACCTACCCAGGCCACTTTCCACGGTTGTATGACAGAGGCACGCATGGCTAAACCACACGTACCTCTACCACCAGCCCAAACATTTGCCTTAACCACACATTCCTTTACCATGCAATTTCGTTGTAAATGTATGAATGGTAAGGGGGTATGCATGGTTATGTTCACCACTACTCAGACCCCCTGTCCTAAAATTCTAACCCCCTACCTCACCCTGAGGCCAAAATCCAGCCCTTCCCTTAAAACTACCTCTCCCACTCCCACCTACCATAAACTACCTCAACCCCCGCCCCCTGCCTTTATCCCTACAACTTACCCCCAGAGAGGTCCATAAAACTACCCCAACACTTCCCACTGCCCTGAGGCTTAAAACGGCCCCAGCCCTTAAAACCACTTTAACCTCCTCCTGCAGCACTAAAAACTTACCCCTTCCCAAAAGTACCCCCACCCTGAGCTCAAAAAATGACTCACCCCTAAAAACTACTGCCCCAAACCCCACCCCAGGCCCACTTACCTGTCTGTGTCCAGAGCTTCCTGTTGCGACGCTTCCTCTTCTACTCTCCGCCCATCCTGAACACTACATTGCTATATGCCTTAACCACATATATGCTTGGTTAAGGCAAATTCGTTGTTCAGGCAAGCGTGACTGCGCTTGCGTTGTTCCGGCCCGTGTGGCTCTGCCTGCGTTATTCCAGACGTTCCCCTCTTTCCACACCTCAATCACTAATGATCTGCCCCATATAGCTCTGATACCACCTTTGTAACTCGTCAGTTGACACGTCTGTCACAATCCAGCTTCTTCCACCCTGCCCTACCTGTCACAACCTACCTATTTCCACACTCAATTCATCAATCTCTGCCAGCCTTACCAACACACCCCTGCCTCATCCGAGTCACAATCCCCCTGCCCCCACCTCAGCCAATGTATACCTTTACCCCATCCGCCAATACAGACCTCAGTAAGTACCCAGCTGCCATCTCAGTTATTGTTATTGTTATTGTTATTGTTATTTTAATTTTATACCGCGCCTAATCACCTGCAGGCCTCTAAGCGCCCGGAAAGATGGAATAGGACAATAACACAACAAGGTCAGAACAAAAGATCGCATTGGATCTCAGTATCTACTCGCGTGCTCCCATACCCCTGCCCTACCTCACACTTTGCACATAATCCCACACCCTTGCCCTACCCATCACCACCAACCTCACCCCCACACCTCTGCTCCACCTCACCTACAAAACAGCTGCCCACTCATACTCCTATCCCTGCTCAGGCTACTACATACTTATCCTCAAAAGACTGGCAGTACTGAAATGAAACAATCATTCCCAGCTCTGCGGGCCCAAGACACACTGTGCAACAGTATGTGCTATGATTCTCCCTGATTGTGCTACTTTGGACCCAGAGACACATTATTTTCCCTCCGCCCCACACCCATCCCTAAGCTGTCCATCCACCTTTTGCCGCCCCTAAAACCCAGAGACCCTCAGATTTACAAACATCCATGATCAACACCCCCATGCACTCCAGTCCAGCCTGCTGTGAAATGATTTTTTCCCTACTCCATTACTGATGCTCTCTCTCCGCTTTGCAGTAGCTCAGTCCCAGAGACACTGCACCTGCTGCACTCTACTCTTCTCCATGATTGTACCTCCCTCTACCAGATCATGGCCCTGCTTAGGCCTAACAGAGGAACCAAGAAGACAAACAGTCCATTGCACAGCATTTACTTAAAAAAACTCAAGAAGTTTATTTGTATTGTACTGTAACATTTATACCGCACTAACTATCCCAATGTGGGGCACTGAAGCACTTGCGTACTTGAGTAGCATGCTGCACAGTATAGGACGTATAGCTGGAAGTGTGTCGCCTTTTTTTGATCCTATGTGGGAAGTGTTTGCATGTCATGCGAGATGGTCAATAGGGACCTCAATCATATTATGGGGCACAGTGCTTAGCAGAGTGATGGCTGAAGAAGTGTGTGATTATCAGTAAGCTGGCAGCTTTGAATGGCTCTGCGGGTCCTGTTATGGTAGTCTTATGATCTTAGTCCACTTGATCGGTTCCTGCAAGTGATTTTTCTTACTGAGATTTTGTGCTTAAAGTTTGTGATCCTGAAAAGGCATAGGTTGGAGGGAAAATGGTGGCCAGTTCTGCTGGGATGGACTTTGTTTATAACATCTTTTCGTGGCCAGCGGTATGTGATGGAGCTCTTCAGTCAGTCCATGCCTGTTCAGTTCCAGACGGACGGGTTCACTGTCGTGGCCTGGTACGGCACTGGGTGTTGGACATGACCTGCAGCAGTTTTATCTTATGGGAGTGTAGGAGAGTCAAACAGGTTGAGGGGATGATTCTGAATATGCAGCGTGTATGAACTAGAAGTATCTGCCGAGCTGCGTGTTATGGCGCTGGTATTATTAATGTTTGTGTTGGGGGTTACATATTGTTTTGAAATTGCACGCATGTAGTGCTAACTACTCCAGTGAGGCTTCAAGCTGTTTGTGGCGGGTCGCACACTGCTCTGAAACCCTAAATTAATAGGGTGGGGTTCGATGGGGAAGATTGAGGTCCAGTATGAGGACAGATTAAAGTTCTGCGAGTAAATTTCATTTTCATCGTAAATGTATGCAATTTATTTTAGTTTGAAATGCCACCTACGCACCAGCCCAGGTGTCAGCAGTTCACCGGGAGACTTTAAACGCAAATTCAGGGGGAGGTTGGCTCATTTACCTCACTATTAAATCCGCTACTACCCTCGCCAACCAAACATCCAACTTAAAACTTGAATGTAACCTAATGTAAAAAATGCACTACATGCATCAACAGATCTAAACACAATTTAATGCATGGTTTGAATGTAAAGAGTGTAATATGATGATTATAACACATGAACCTGCTAAACGATATCACTCTAGTGCACTTTATTCCAGAACTTGGATGCCTCAACGCTCACCAACACATCAGAACAGTCTTAAAGCTGCCAAAACACCATGTACTCGTGCAACCAACACAGCTCAAAAACCTATAAGAGGTCTTAAATGCACTTAAAGCCATTCCTTCTATGTTTGAAAATCAGCATCACCAACACAACACAGCACTCTGGAAGCACGAACAACAATACTTGCTTAAAACCAACTCAGAAAATAATGACATACAAGTGAAACAGGTTGATCTCCAACAGAAGAACACATAAGCAGGGTAAGACCAGACATCATGAACTATCGCACCCAGACCACATCCCAACAGACACATTATTGTCTGAGGGACAAATGTCGCAGCACTGCAGCTAGTACACGAATCTACTGCTGATGCCTCATCAAACATTAACAAGTAAATAAACAATAGATGGCTCAGTGCATAAGTGCATGCAATCAACGCACTATCAAATGGCCATGAATTTGGAAATGAGTGGCTCTTATCCCCACTTAGAGGATTTAGTGTAAAGAGTCTCTCACTGCCAATACAGTGACTTGAAACAGTGCAGAGAAACCGACCTCTGACAGCAGGATTGTTGAAACTACTTAAAAACAACATTTAAAACGTAAAGATTCTGCCTGGGGTAAAGCTTTTTAGGGGTTTAACAAAAGATGCCCAGTGCCTAATGATCGTGGAGAGCCATTTGAAAACACTCCCCATTATGGCAGATTAGAGGACTGTGGTGCAGGGAGAAAGTGATTTATCACATAATGTGGTCAAAGTACTGAGAAAGCAAATTATCATTTTTGTTAGAAATAGGGACTCTAGTTGTCAGTGGTTTGCACCCTGTCCTATTAGGGAATCTCACTCTAGTCAGGGTAAATTACACACTAAGAGTACCTCGTGCTCACCACCTTGGTAGCATGGCAAGAACAGCCAGGCTTATTCCCAGAGGCAATGTGTAAAATTAATGTACACACACACCTAGGATAACAGTGAAAACACCAGAAAAGTACTCCACGTAAGTTTAGAAAAATAGCCAATATTTACCTGAGTAAAACAAGACCAAAATGACAAAGATTCAACATACAAGTTACAAAGTTGTCAATATTAAATAACGTTCTAGTTCTTAGGAAACAATAGCTCCGGCTGCGGGTATCAGGTCACCTCTGACCGGGACAACTCCACAAGTTCAGTCCGACCCCAAGGGAACATAGGACGGATACAGGGGCCACGCAGACCCCAGCACAGTACCTTGGGGGCGTCAAAAGAAAATCACGATGATGGGAGGTGCAGGGGAGTTGAGGCATAGCGAAAGCAGATAATGCATCGGTTCCTTACTGCTGGGCAGGGTCGTTGGCAATTTGGCGTTTGGGGACTGTGCGTTGCGCCAAGGAGGTGAGGCATCACTGTAGCAAGTGACGCGTCAGTTCCTGAAGGTAGTGCAGGGTTGTTGAGCTGCTAATGCCCGGGGACGATGCGAGGCGCAGGGGAGGTGATGCGTTTGCTCCAGGTGCAAAACTGCAGTTCCTTACTGCTGCATGGTATCAATGAAGAAGTCCGCAGTCAAGCCGTGAGGCTTCGGTTTCACGGCATTGAGGTCAAACCACTGGGCCACAGCTGTGGCATTGGAGTCGGAGCGGTGTGTCATGGATGTCGGCGTTGCGGGGCTTGGGCCTTCCGCAATGGCTGTTCTTCAGAGATGCTGCAGCGGCATTGGAAGCTGTGTTGCAAGTCGCAGTCATTCCATCAAGCGGGGACCACGGCTTTGGTGCAGGCAGCGACACAGCATCAAAGTTGCAGCTAGGCTCTGGTTCCAAAGTAGCTTGATGTCGGGTTCGCCTTGTATCACTGAAATTCACTTCCAAGGACCCAGGAATTGGAATTGGCCCCACCTGGCAACAAGCATTTGCAATGCAATAGGTCTTGGGTTAATTAAGCTTGCGCAATTGGCATTGCTAAATATTGCAACACCAACTGCAACAAAAGTCTATACATTGAAGGCCAAAAAAATGTGTATTTATTTTTGTAGCAATGGTGGCATGTTGCGCTTTAGATGAATATGTTTAAATGTAAAGTGTGCCATACTGTGATTGCTACAATAGTTAATTGGGGATGCGTTAACAATTGATGTGTGCACTGATGGCTGGTGGTGTGTGTGCCTGGAGGAAGCGTGCACTGTCGGCTGGTGGTGTGTGTGCCTGGTGAAAGCGTGCACTGACAGCTGGTGGTGTGTGTGTGCCTGGTGAAAGCATGCACTAACGTCTGGTGGTGTGTGCCTGGTGAAAGTGTGCACTGACGGTGTGGTTGTGTGTGTGGTTGTATGTGTGGTTGTATGTGTAGTTGTGATTGTGTGTGGTTGTGTGTGTGGTTGTGTGTAGTTGTGTGTGTCGGTGTGTGTGGTTGTCTGTGTGGATTTGTGTGTGGATGTGTGTGTGGATGTGTGTGTGGTTGTGTGTGTGGTTGTGTGTGGGTGTGGGTGTGGGTGTGTGTGTGGGTGTGGGTGTGTGTGTGGGTGTAGTTGGAAAGGGAGAGTGAATAGATGAGTGAAATCATGGATGGATGAGTGAAAGGATAAATGGATGAGTGGGTGGAAGGGTAGGTGGATTAGTGAAAGGGTGGATGGATTGAGTGAAAGGGTGAATTGATGGGTGGGTGAAAGGATGGATGAGTAAAAGGGTGGATAGAGAGATGGACATGTGAAATGGTGGATGTATGTATGTATGGATAGATGGATGGATGGATAGGTTTAATGGATAGGCTTGGTGATGGATGGATATGTTTGGATATGGATGGGCGGACAGAGGAATGGTAAAAGACAAAGATGGATGAAAGAATGTATGACAGGATGCAAAGCTAAAATTATAGATAGGTGGGTGAAAGGATGAATGTACAGGTGCTTGGAGAAAGAAATAAGAGTGCTCTTCTGGGGAGGGTCGTGATGACTTGCTTCGTTTGCTTGGTGTCATAAGAAGTTTGGTTAAAAGTGGGGGGGCATTTTCATTTTCTAGCTACATCCTTGTTCTCACTAATTTAATATGTCTGTATTACATTGCTCTTCTTGAAATGCACACTTTTATTTTGACCCACAGAGTATTTAATAGAAATATCGCTGCTGCAACGCGAATTAGAATTCACACTTATTGAGCCGTCAGAACTTGTTAGCTACCTACGATCCCAAGGTTGGGACCGTGGAGTCCCCCTGTGTGTGCCGGCCTGTGGGAGCAGGCCAGAGGAGCCAGGGGTTCCTGCAGTCTGTGCTCCCCTGGGAGGCTGGCGCTGAAGCCGTCAGAATCCATTCTCAGACAGGCAGGCAGGCCATGGCAGTGCCGAGCAGTGAGTGGCGGGGGTTGGGTGAGGGGCGAGCATTGCTCAAACTCCCGTGACACAGTGGGCAAACTTCGGGCTGGGGCAGAAAGGAAGGGGGCTGTGACTAGGGATGGTGAAGGGATAAAAGCCGTGCTCAACCTTGACTGAGTTACAGCTGCTCCGCACATTAGAATGAACGCCTGGTTAATGTCCTCCATGGGAAAGCGTCACTTACGTCTTTCCTCAATTCGGTGGCCGAGATTTCTGTAGTAACCCGTCGCTTTCCAAACACCTGCGTCAGAGGTGCACGGGCCATTTAAGTAAGTCATCTGGCAAAGAAAGTCCCATGTGAAGCTGTGTCTTGTTCCACCCCTCACAAATTTTGGATTGCTTGGAGTGCAGGCTGGGGTAGGCGGAACAGGCACAGCTTGAGACCTGAGTGGATGCATCGACCCTTCCAACTGTCAAAACGGGGAGACGACCCTAAGTTCAAGCGTGGGCGAGGCCTGATGTGACGTGACTGACACTGCCCCAATCCTTCAGTTTCGAGCTTGCTAGGAAGTGTCTCCATAGTGGCACGGAAATTTGGCCTCCGACTCCACCACATTGAATTTGTGGTGTAAGTACGCGCCATTTGCATCTATAGGATACTTTCAGGAGGAGGTCGCGCACAAATATCACGTCCTTTGTAATGCTCCATGTTGCTCCCACTACCCGCGCTTCAACAAAAACAATAAAAAATTGCGAGACGATCCAGGGCTGTTATGATCCTTCTGGGTTGCGAGAAAAACTTTGACATTGAGTTCTGGTCCTTTCGCTATCCCCCTTTCAAGGAAGCCATGTAGCAGCACCTCCCTGCTAAACATGGAATTGTTACTAAGGTTCTCCAAACACACACCTACAATGGAATCATCTCCGTAAAGCAGCAGTGATCGAATCTGCACATGCAGGAGACGGATAATGGAAGCAGGCTCGCACAGAAAGTAATATAAAGGTGGAAATGCCACGTTGAAACCAAAACGGACTTCGTGAAATTGTAACTTATATAATGGAAATGCTATGTTTAAATTAAATATTAACAGGAAAGAAAAAAAGTATATTAAACACAAGGCGGCAGGGCTGGTGGCTGGACGACACAGGAAATACAAATACACATGGCAGAGCCAAGCCATGATCCATGACTATGGAGGACTAAGATGTATAGATGTGGCTGGGAGTGTTTACTAATTCACGTTAGGATTAATTTGACTATTGCTCACGCAACTATTGGGGGATCGCATTTCCGTCTAATCTGCGAACGTTTAAACATATGTTAGAAACTGGGCATTTAAAAACTTACAAAGGTACTATATTTGGCAACAAAGGGAGAGGCTGAAGGTGGGAGGGCGGGTGAGAGAAGAGGCAGCCAGCTTGTTTATGAGCACCACGCGCCTCAAGAACAGCGCCGCGCGCCCCTCTGCAGACTCCCCCTGCATTCCAGAGAGGCGCGCGACGCGAACCAGTCTGCCCTGCAATGCTGTGGAGACAAGACCTGGCCGCGTGCACAACGTTATCCTATGGGGAAACGCTGCGCGCGGCCAGGTCTTGTCTCACTTCGGCGTTCTCAGACTGCTGAGACGCCGACTATAGTTCTCGGCGAGAACGCGCTTTCAGCGCGTTACTAGCCGAGACCTAAAAAGGGCACCAGCAGAGGTACCCAGCTGCTACAGGTGAAATCTTTGATGGCCCTGAGACTTCCAACAGGAGGCACGCTCAAGCCCTTGGAGAAATTTAGAAAGCAGGATGTAGAGAGCAAAGTCCAGTCCTCTCACCCCGACAACAGAATCAGCAGGCAACATGCCAAAACAGCAAAATGGCAGTCCCTCCTGGCAGCACAACAGCTCTTCTTCTGGGCTGAATGTCCTCAGTCCAGAAGTGTTCAGAGTATATGGTGTCAGAGGTCCAGTACTTATACCCATTTTAGCCTTTGAAGTAGGGAGACTTCAAAGAAAGGTCTATGTAGTGCACATGACCCTGTCCTTCCTGACCCTGGCTCCAGACATAGTACAGCAAGGTGGAGATGTCTCTGCGTGGGGACAGGCACAGCCATATTCAGGTACAGCTTTCAGCTCTTACGACCATTCTAGCTCAGGAAAGCTCATCGTGATGGGTCATCGAGATATACAGCAGGGCATACCTCAGCTTACTTTGTGTGTGACTGTCTAGAGTGAATTAAAGCCCAACTGTCATCCAACCTAGATGTGTCTTCTAGGGACAGGCGGAGGCACAGAATAGTTAAGTAAAAAAAAAGGCCCACTTAAAAAAAAATCATTTTCAGACCTGCAATTTAAAAACCACCTTTACTAAGGGATATTTGTTTTTTTAATTTTGAGTCCAGGGACACCAAACTCCAATTGTCTATCTGCTCGCAATTGGAAGGTGCATTTGTAAGATATAACAAGGCAGCTCCAATGCCAACATGGAAGAGATAGGCCTTGTTGTAGTGAGAAGCGGATTTAGCATGTTTTCACTGCCAGGACATGTAACACTCACAAGTACATGTCCTACCTTTTAAACACACAGCATCCTTTCCACAGGGCTACCTAGGGCCTATAGTAGGGGTGCCTTGCATGTAATAAAAGGGAGGTTTTGTCCTGGCAAGTGGGTGCACTTGCCAGGTCGAAATGGCAGTTTAAAACTGCACACAGGCTCCGCAGTGGCAGGCCTGAGACATGTTTACAGGGCTACTCAAGTGGGTGGCACAATCAGTGCTGCAGGCCCACTGGTAGGATTTGATTGGCAAGCCCTGAGCACACATGGTGCACTGTACTAAGGACTTTCTAGTAAATCAAATAGGACAATCATAACATTTCAGACCGAGAGCACTTGCACTTTAGCACTGGTCAGAAGTGGTAATGTGCTTAGAGTCCTAAAGTCAGCAAAAACTAAATTCAGCACACAGTAAAAACAGGAAATCACGTGCAGAAAGACAAGGGAAAACAATGCCAAAAGATGCCAGGTCTATCAATTTTGGACAACATAGTTGACAAAAAAGCAACATTTCAACATAGGCACATGTGTATATACTAGAATGATTTTGCTTAGTGTGAGATTCCCTGAAAAGTGAGCAACACATGAAAAATGGAGTGAATATCACTTCAAATGAATGACATTCTCCAAGTATGTGGCGACTGGAAGCATGAGTCACTGCTTGCCAGCGTGATTGCTTGGATAGCAGACACCGGCAACTCAGATGCTTCTAGTGCTTGGAGGAATGGGGAACGTGTATGTGGTGCACCTCAACATATGGTGGACTGAGGGATCTGGGATCCATCAGCTTCCAGACAAGCATTTCCATACACTACAGGTGGTTAATTGGCAGGAGAAGCTGGACATGAATCTGTTTGACTCGGCGGTCTCCAGGCACAGTGTCCACTTAAGGCTCAGCAGTCCTGTTGGCAGAGATATTGTCGCATTCCCCTGGAAAGTCTCCCTTCTGGAGGCATGCTCGCAAGGGGTAGTGCCAAATAACAAGTGTTTGTTGGTTGTATGCCCAGCTTTAAAGTCCAAGCTACTTTTTTTTTAAACATGTGGGCCTACGAATAATGTTTACTTTGCCCAGATGGTTCAAGTGATGTATTTACTTATAAGTGGCGGAAACAACATTTATTTCTTGGTTAAAGGGTGCTCTCTGGCTGCAAGGTTTCCTATTTCCCATCAACAGTCAATGCCAAACTTGAAAAGTTCTGGCCCAAGAATTCATACAAAAATCGCATCCAACACTTTTCAGAAAAAGGTCACTTTCTTACCTACTACACCACTTAAAGACACCTGCTTGGTTCCCTGCTGTATACAGGCTATCACCAACCCGTATTGAACTTTGCGAATTGTGGGCTTATTGAAATAGATAATTTATTTGTCCCTATATTTAAATTCTGCACGTTTTCACAGGGCTGAATGGATGAAACGTGCTATTGGTTTTTAAAAAGAAAATAATCTTCACTGCTTTTGCGATATGTAATGTCAAACCAAAGGCCAGTACCTGGCAAGTCTTGTACACTGAGCGTTACTGCATACATCAATATTTCAAGAAGCTTTCTATCCGGTAAAGAGATGAAATGGTAAAACATACAGTGCCAGCAAGGCCTAAGGTATACAACAGTAATGCTTTGTGTATTAGCCCTCACCCTGGCCTTGTTTTTGGTCTGTTTCCAAATAGTTTACATAACAGTGTCCACCAGGGATGAAAGGTGTGCTGTCTCTTTTTTGAAGGGCACTGTATTTAACTCTTCTGTCGACTGTGCAGTTCAGCAAAGGTTGTTTGCGACCGCCAGGTGCTAAGCCGATCACCTGAAGCCCTCAGGAGTGTCGAGCAGGAGACCAAGAATATCATGGTGGATATTTACAACTGAGTTCGTAGTGGTACACAGGTCTGTCTATCTTTATGGCAGCCCATTCTCCACCTGCTGCCACTCCTTCATCCACCTCTCTCAGACTACTGGAGCAATGTCTTCATCTCCCTTTCTTACCTTTACTGTTGCATACTTCTCTTTCAGCCAGGGCACAAGTCCTATAAAAAGAAGTGGGGGGACTGACCAAGTTAGGCATGCAAGTGACTGACGCATGCCATCACAGCATATGAGGTCATGACATGTGACATTCCAATTGGCATCACAGTAAGTGACCTCACTGGAAGTGACGTCTGATACTAAGATCTCACACATTCATTTATCAGGTGTATCATGAGTACATTTAAGTGCATTATGATATTTAACAATTAAGATTTGAAGTCGGGGTTGTGCCAAAAAAGTGGCGCCATCCTGAAGCAAAATCTGGGCATCAATTAATATATATTTTTTTTAAACCCCGCCACAAAGAAATTGGCAACAAGGAAAAGTATGGTAGTAGATCTTTTCTGCTTAATTGGTTGCCAAGTCTGCATTTTTAAATATTTTATGGGGTTAAGGCATCTGCTGCAGAGGTGCCCAGTACATCAAAGGGAAAAATAATAATGGTGAGATGGGGGGCGCTAGAGGGCGCACTGCGGTATGGCTGGCTAGCGAGTCAGCTCCGCCGGACGGTCGCGCTCTAAACGCAATCCGACCCTCAAGAACCCCGCCGGACTGCACGCAGAACACAGAATCGTGCACCGGAATGTGGGGCTGACGTCTTCAGACCGGTTACCACGGCCAGCTGCGCGGAAAGAAGGAGAAACATCCGAAAAACCGGAGCCCCAGCGGACGCTGCACAAAATGGCCGCCCAGGAGGCTCGAAGACCCGAGGTAATTAATGGCCCCTAGCGCATGTGGACTGCAGCGGACACTCGGCGCGGATTGTTGTGCGCCTACCTCACACCCCCAGAGACTTGGGGAGCCTCCGCTGTCCCCCAGAACTCAGCGCCACTAAAAATCGGCGTGCGTTCCACCGAGGGCAAGATGGCGGCGCCCGTGGAACGCACAACACTGGCGGCAACTACGGACATTCCTGCAGGCTGGGGCACGTCGCAAGCTGATGGGGACACCAACGCATGAGGTGCGGCGAGGCGGGGGCGTGTAGAACCTGCACTGGGTCTCCCCGACCGGATCGCGACCACATGTGGAGCGCTCGACATCACGGGAACTCTGGAAATTCTGAGTGAGTACAGACCATGCCACAACGGAGGCTTGCAGGCGCAATAAGCAGAGGCACCTTACGTCCAAGCGGGCCGGCAGCGCTCACCGCAACGGCAGCTCGAGGGCGACCGCTCACGCAGGGGGGAGTGTGGATGTGGACCCGTCCCACATAGTGACACAACTGAGTCCAGCACAGAGAGGCTCCTGCAGCACCCAACGTCCAAGGCCTTGCACAGGGCCTGTAAATCAACGAGCGAGCCCGCTGTTGTCCACGCACGGTGCAAGAGGAGGGACTGTGCCACCAGTGACCCGTGCCGATTGCACCTCGGGCCCGGTGTAGGGCAACGACCCCAGCCCAACTGAGTGACACCAAGCAAAGCGACGTCTCAAAATGGGGAAGCCCGACCGGAACCAACCCAAGCTCCAGTTCGAAAAGCGAAACCAAGGGAAAAACAACCCTGCGGAGTCGGAGGCGGACGGGGGCCGGGAAACACCAGAGGGCACGGGCATGGAATCAGTGCTGAAGGCGATACAGCAGAGTTTACAAGAAATGAACGGCAAGCTGGATAATGTGGTACAGAGGGTCGACAGCATGGCGGCGAAAATCGAGCAACACGAAGGGCGCCACGCGGAAGCAGAACAGCGAATCTCGAAGCTCGAGGACGAACAGAGCACCACAGCCAAGACATGCGATGCCCTGGTAAAAACGGTGGAGGTCCTGAGAGCGAGGGTGGAGGACCAGGAAGCTAGGTCCAGGCGGAACAACGTTCGAATTTCTGGCCTTCCGGAGTCCACGAACACAGGGAAAATGGAGACCTACATAGAACACCTACTCAAAGAACTGTTCGGGGCAGACCATCTTTCTCCAGTGTTCCTAGTGGAGCGAGCACACCGTTCCCTGGCCCCAGTGCCGAAACCCGGAGCCACCCCGCGAATGATCATCGCACACGTATGCTGAATTACAGGGACAGGGACACGGTCCTGCGGATGGCGAGAGAGCGGGGGAAAATCACGCATCAGGGGAACACTCTGGAGTTCTACCCGGACCACACCATGGCGGTACAGCTGGCTCGAAAAGAATTTGCCCCCGTCAAGAAAAAGCTGAGAGATTTGGGCATGGAATATGCCATGCTATATCCGGCAAAACTCAAAGTCCTAACTGGCGGGAGACCTGTCATACTGCCAACGGTACAAGCGGCGCAAGACTTCATCAAGCTACAGGGAAAGCGGAGGAAACAACAAGACCACAATGAACCGACCAGCGAGGTGGAATGAGTACATTGGAACATTAGCAGACTGGCGACAAGTTGGTACTATATATACGTGGAAAAGATTTTTCTATGCACGGACACCTGCTGATAACCGCATAGACAGTGCAAGCAACGTGGGAGGTGGCAAATGGACCGGAAAAGCACTTACAGACATGCAGTGAGTACTAGCTCTGAGTATGAGAAGCCGCGGAGGTGCTGCTCCGGCCGTGAGTATAAGCAGTGCGCTTGCGGGCAGGTTGGGCTGGCTACTGGACCGAGTGGCAGGGGGTGGGTGGCCATGGCCCTGACCGGCCTTCTTGTTTGACTACTGGCGATGAAAGGAACACTGCATACTATGCTGGGTATCACCTCGAGTTCAAGCTAGGACTAGAGACAAAGGGGATGACAGCGTATCGGAAATCGGATGCTTAAGCGATGCCGGACAGGCCGGCGGGTGAAACGGGGTTGGAGGGAATCGCAAGTATACTATTCACTAGTACAGCGCATATGCGACCGTCCACATCCACTATGTGGATGGAGATGTGTGAACCTGGTGACACCCCCAGGAGGGTGTACCCCGAACTATGTTGGATAACGACATTTCTGTTAAAGTTAATGTTAATACAGGGATGGCTTTGGCAAAGTTTGGGCGCTAAAGTGGGTGGGGGGAAATTGAGACAACCAAGTTCTAATAGACTGAAACCTCTGTGTCTGAGAAGCATGGCGAACTCCTTTGGGGCGCACAGTTCGGTGAATAATGTTCCATTTATGTGTTTAGCAATGTCAATTCCACAGGTTACAAGGCACGGCGACGCATACATGCGATTCAGTAGGAACGAGGGGTACCCGCTGTGGTTAATACATTTCCTTACGCAAATATATGTCTCGTAGGGGCACACTTAAAATGATCACTTGGAATGTGAGGGGGCTGGGCAATCCGAAAAAGATTAGGCGGCTATTTGCGTACTTTGATAGACTGCACATTGATATTGTTTTTTTACAGGAGACGCACCTAGGGCGGGATGGCTCCTCAGCACTGGGGGCACGTTGGGCTGAAACAGTGGTTCACTCTAGCTACTCGACATATTCCAGGGGCGTTAGTATATTGGTCAGGAAGGGTACGGGCCTGGAAGTTACGGACATACAGCGAGACACTGCAGGGAGATGCGTAATGCTGGCCGGAAGGCTCAGGCGCCAACAGATCCTACTGGTGAACACTTATGGCCCTAATGTGGACGACCCAGGGTTTTACAGCAAAGTGTGGCACAATATAGCAAGCACCGCACCACCTCAAATACTGTGGGGAGGGGATTTCAATGTCGCTCTGCAGGACGCACTAGATAGAGCAGCGCACACATCAGAACACCATGGGAATGCCAGGACGGTGGTGAGGGACGCTATGGACGACCTACATTTGGTGGACTTCTGGAGAGTTCGTAACCCCGGGGTGACAGCAGCGACACACGTAAATGCGGCGAACAATAGTTGGTCCAGGATCGACTACTGGCTGGGCTCACAAGATATACTCTCATGGGTGTCAGATGTTACACACTTACCACGCACACTCTCGGATCACAGTCCGGTACTGTTAGAAATAGACATCCCTCACTACGACCCACCCCCCTTCACCTGGCGCTTTCAAGCGTCAGCATTGAGAGACCCAGTCTATGTCGACACCATACATAATGCAATAAAGGAATACTTTGATCTTAACAGCCCGACGACAGAGGACCCAGGCCTGCTATGGGAGGCCTTCAAGGCTACCATCCGGGGAGTGTGCATAAGTACAGCATCTGGAATCCTCAAAGACATTAGGCGACAAATACGCACACGTGAACGGGCCATACAAACCCTAGAGCAGGCATACACACAAACAGGAGACACTAAACTATTGGGGGAAATCCAAGTGCTACTAACGGAGCATGCCGGCTTTGCAACAGACGAATTGAACTATGTGACCAAACGAGCAACTGCAAGGAGGTATGGCGAAGGGGGTAGACCGGGCAGGGAGCTGGCCGCTAAGATATGCGCAGGCAGAACACCACAAAATGTCACATCCATCACCACCAACACCGGGGAGGTAATCACTGACACTAAAGGTATACTGAAAGAGTTCATGACCACATATGGTACACTATATGAAGCACACCCCTCACCGTCACAGACGGACCTATTGAAATACATGGAGGACATAGAGATGGCTTGGCTAGCAGATGGACATAGAAAGTATCTGGAGCGCCCAATCACAATTGAGGAAGTCACGGACACCATCAGACGATTACCAAATAACAAAGCACCGGGGCCAGATGGCTTTGTGGCGGAATTCTATAAGGCATACGCTGACACACTTGCACCGCACTTAGTACAGATGTACGGAACAGCACACGAAGCCCAGACTCTGCCGGCGTCTCTGAGGGAGGCCCTGCTCATCACACTACTGAAGCCTGGCAAGGACGCAGATAAATGTGACTCCTACCGTCCGCTGTCTTTGTTAAACGTAGACACCAAAATCATAGCTAGTCTGCTGGCAGACAGGCTAAAACCTCTCATGCCTATGCTAATCCGTCCAGATCAGTCAGGCTTTATCCCGGACAGGGCCACTACACACAACACCCGCACGCTGTTCGCGCTAGCGCACTATCTGGCACCAGAGACGAAGGCAGTGGCTGTCCTGTTAGACGCGGCCAAAGCGTTCGACACCATCGGCTGGCCGTTTATCCGCGCGGTGCTGGTGCGCATGGGATTCCCATGGATATTTCAGGGATGGATAGCGATGCTCTACACAAACCTGACGGCACGCGTCAGAGTAAACAGATATATATCAGAACCCATACCTATCTGCAGAGGCACTAGGCAGGGATGCCCGCTCTCTCCAATGCTCTTTGCCTTGGTGCTGGAGTCTCTAGCCTGCAAAATTCGACAGCACTATCATCACTCGGCGATACAAATGCCCTCCCGTCCCATACACATTTCGCTGTACGCGGACGACATGGTGCTGTATGTCAAAAACCCTGAACAACACCTGAATCCTCTCCTGAGGGAATATATTAAGTTTGGTCAACAGGCCGGCTTACAAATTAACTGGGATAAATCCATGATACTAGCGCTTACAGACAGCACGCAACCGACTCCCCTGGATTATCCGTTAGAGTGGCAGGAGGAACCCACAAAATATCTGGGTATATGGTTCCACAGAGACCCAGAGGTAGTTGTTAGGACAAATTATGGGCGGACGGTAACATCCCTAGAGGATAAAATCAAAAAATGGAACAGACTCCCTCTATCATTGGCTGACAGGGCGGCGATAGTGAAAATGGTACTCTTACCGAAATTTCTCTATCTATTCAACAACATCCCTATAAAACCTCCCGCTGCTGTCTTCAGAAACATCAAGACGCTTGTGCTCAACTTGCTATGGGCGGGCAAACAAGCAAGAATGGACCTGCGTACCATGACCCTACCATACGCTAGAGGAGGGTTCAAAGTGCCAGACTTTTATCTCTATTATTTATGTGCGCAGGCCCAATACGCACACTTCTGGTATCATGAAGTGCCCTTTCTGACGCACGTTGCGGTAGAAGGGGGCGACGCCGACCCAATCCCTCTGACTAGTATGCTCACGCACAAACGCACCAAACTACATGAACGCGATATTAACACAGTAGACGCAACGGTCGAAGCATGGAGGCTCCTGGGCAAAGAAGCGAACTGTCTGCCAATATATGCACCTACTCTACCACTGGCGCACCACCCAGCCCTCTCGGTGACACAGGAACAGGTGGGAATGGATCTGTTCAGGCGGGCAGGAATAGACACACTGGGGGACCTATACAGGGATGGTGAATTCCAAACAATCGATAAACTGCACTACATCACAAACCCTTCTCAGCTGTTTACTTTCAATTTTTTCAGGCTCCATAGAGCAATACGAGAACACTACCCGTCATATCCGGAGGAACCACCTACACTTGCACCTTTACAACTACTCCTGACCACACCCAAGGCATCTCACATGGTATCTAAACTTTATGCTAGTGCGCAAGGGGCAGTGGGACGTACCACACTCAAGGCAAGGGACAGGTGGAGCGCGGGGCTCGTGGAGCCTCTGACGGAGGAAGAATGGGACTCCGCATGCATGTTAACGGGCATGCTCACCCCTAACGGGAACTTGAAAATAATCCACTACAAGTATCTGCATCAGGTATACCACACCCCACACAGACTGCACAAACACGGGTTACGAGAAGACTCCAACTGCTGCAGGTGCAACCAGGCAGGGGCTGACTTCATGCATCTAGCCTGGCACTGTAGAAAGGTAGCGGGATATTGGGAAAAAGTTATGCAGGTCATGAATGAAATGTTGGGGGTTGACATGTCCTGTGATGTAAAGATCTGCCTGTTGGGTATCACTCCACACCTGAGAGCACTGAAGCGTAAATTCTGTGCGGTCGCACTCCTGTTGGCTAAAAGAAGAGTGTCAATCCACTGGAACAGTAAGAAAGCACCAGAGGTGAAACGCTGGATTGAGGACATGGTGTACTGCCGAGACACGCTTAATACATATGAAGAAGAACTGCCGATCGGCTCAAGGCCCAAAGATTACTGGGGATACCTGCGAGATTATTTACTTATACATGGCGCAGAAAATACTGTAGAGTAAATTGTGTGAATGAACACATGTGGATGACAACAAAAGACAAACAGATCTACTGTGCTGGCTCCTAGGGGGGAGGATGCTGTGATGCAGAGGAAGGGTTCTAGAGGTGAAACTACAAGTTGGGGACTGTACAGTTAAGTTAAAGTTTAAGTAGAAAAAAAAAAAACCGAGAAAAGTAAGATCATTGATGTATAAGGTCGCGACCATAGCACTGCTACACGACGGATTTCTATCTACTAATGCGCCGCCGGTCCGCTGGATGTCGGCTGATGGGCTGTGTAGTTCAGGAACAGTTGCTCGTAACCATGGTTGCAGGGGGCCGGCCCGATGTGGTTGTAGGCAAATGCACCATGGATGGTAAACGATTTGTATTCTGTATGTTGAAAAAGTGCAATAAAATTCTTACACCAAAAAAAAAAAAAAAAAAAAATAATAATAATGGTGAGATAACTCTGGAGGTTAAAACATTTGTTGGAAAGATCTGTGTTTTGTGTAGTCCCAAATTTGAATCACAGTAGTATAGAAGTTGAAGTTGTCTCCTGCAAAAACATAATCATCCGCTGTTCGGGAGGGGGGCGGGGAGGGGGGGACGATTGTTGATATTCTATTTTGTTGCTACCTTATTCAGGTTTGTTATTCAACATATTGCCACACAATGGTGTGCATCTTATACAATGTTGTGAGCATAAATGTCCCAGTTAATTATGCAATAGTGCTCTGATATGTGTATGTTATAACTTATGCCAACTGAAAATGCAATAAAATATGTTGGGGTTTTTAAAGTCTCCTGCAAAGCACAACATGTAACATGCGGATCACAGATTTTTAATTTATGTAAATAGGTAAGTGGATAACTGCTTTGAACACAGATCCTTTTGTTTTGAGCTATGAAAGGCATTTGACTCCTACACCTGGTAACCCTGACTGTCTCATGTAACACATCATGTACATTGATTTGCACACTTACATGATTTATTTTATTTTGAATGGATATTGTGTATGTTATGTAAAGCGCTCTAACACTCTGCATTGAGATGTGTAGCGCTATAAAAGAAATAAAATTTAACTTTTTAAATTGTTATTTGTGTAACTACTGGGACAGACAAACCCATCTGACATTCTTACAGTGCATGCACTTATATACAGAGACTGAACAAAATAAAAAGCATGCATCTCTTAAGTTCCTGTGAAGAGATAACAAGATGTGTGCTTTTGTTCCCTCTCTGTTGCATTTGCATGGAAGCGTGAGGTTCCAGGTCGCGTCCAGTCCGATAAAAGGTCTGATGTCCCCTTGACGTCTACCTTCATCTTTGGAACAGATGGAGGTGAAAAAGAGGCCCCCTCGCTGCATGCACATTGCTGCTGTGATTGGAAAGCAGACAACGTGCAGGAGCTGCTGAAAGTGTCTGAAAATTACACTTGGACAAGTTCAACATATTTCTGATGGGCCAAACTTCTTGGCAGGGTGGACGGCGTCCACCCTGTGAAAACAGTGTGTGGATGCTGTGTACCTGCGAGTGCCCCTGATTCGTTCCCTGCTTCGAGCGAACTGCCTGACCGGTCCCTGATCTGTCTCTGGCAACACTCAGCTGCCTCCTCCGCTCTGCTACCTTCTTCTGAACTACTTACTTCTCCTAAACCCCTCACCTTCCTCCTTCCCTTAGTCCTGCCTTACCTCTGCCTGCATTTCCTGATTACAGCGATATCCGACCACCTCTAACGTACTCCAATACGTACGAGTAAACTTCATCAGTCCTAGCTTCCCCCAATCATTTTTTACAAAGATACCTAATCTCTATCTCTAGTTCCTCCCACTCTTTTAAAAACTGGATTTGTGTAAAATACAGTTTTTAGGGTTGGGACAGGTAAAAATTGTTGGATGAGGCAAAATTGCTTTGTAAAGAATGAGACGAGGAAGGCGAACAAAAAGGTAATACCTACCTCCTTCCTGTTTACCAGACTTCCCCACATCACTCCTGTCTACTGCTCCGTCTTTCATGCATGCCTCTCTTCTACCTGCTATTCCCTCTCTCTGGCAATCTTAAGCCTCCTCACTTGGATACCTGCCTGCCTCCTCCTAGCCGCCCCTTTCCTGTCCACATTTCTTCTGCCTACCTATCAGATGACAAACTACTTTCCTAAGTCTTCCCAGCCAGTACACACCTCCCTTCTGAATACTGCATTTTCCTTATCTCTTCTCCCTAGCACCAGGCTTGACGAACTCCTCCATACCTACCTCACCCCTGGCATCTGATCTCCTGACGAAAGTTACCCATTTTCTTCCCTGCCTCTCTATCCTATCAGTCCTCACCTCCGCCTAACTCTCCTGTGCCTGGCTCTTTCTACCCTTCTTATACTTATCACGCAAATGTTTATGCTACCTCTCCTGAGCCTTTGACACCTGCCTGCTTCTTTTGAGGCAAACTCTTCCCTGTCTCCCACTTTTATGGTTGCCCTCATCCTGTTCATCTTTCTCCCTACCTCCATTATGCATAACTCTCCCCTCATCAATCCTTTCACCTCCCCTATGCCAGGCTCTCCCCCTTCACTTTCCACTATCTATGGCTGCTGGGTCGAGGTCTCCAGTGCTACCTCTCACGCCTCCTCACGCCTGCTTCCCTCCCACCCTCCTGGACGCTCCTCCCCCGCGCCCCCGAGTACTCTCACAGTACGGGCCCAGCTTACACAAAGAGGAGGTTCTGAAGCCCATGTCTGTGGCTGTATCTGGTCACAAAGATAGCCATTCATTCGGCAAATAAGGCATTTGTGTCCCGGTCTGATCTCTGGACCTTAATGAAAAGACGCCCCGCCCCCTCCCCCACCGGAGCGACCGTGGGAGGCTCAGACGGTCACATGGAATAATATTTTCCAAGCCCCGGGTGACCTATTCCCGCCAGCCCTCCAGGCTTGCCTGCCCGCCATGCCAGGGCCGGACAGGAAGGCCTCTGTGGGCACTCAGACCAACACGAGGGCCGCTTTCCCCAGGAAGGGGAGGGATGAATGGGCTTCATTGTGTACCAGACCGGAGGAAAAGTACAACGTCTTTATCTGTTTTCATCCCTTATCCACGCACATACAAAAAAGGCCCAAAACACAACGCATGGAGGGAGCAAAAAAAAAAACACAAGATCTCTCTGTTAAGATGTCCACGTCTCTGCCTGCGTCGAGCTCATTAGCCTTTCCGCTGTAGCGCCCAGTCCTATCTTCTATGCACTTTAAAGTACGTTTCTGATAGAACGAGCGTACCACCAATTACCTATATATTAATAAAACAATCCTGGGAGCATTATCAAGACAGATTATCAGACTCTAGGGAGTCAGCAGAAGCTAATTGATATTTATACAGCACACCACACGCACTGAATTGTCTCTTGGCGCTTTGAAATACTATGTGTTTTTGTTACCATAATCGATGTTTGCAGCTAATCTCGGTTTTTCTACTGAGCCACATTTTGCCACCGAGGAAAAAAAATACTTCATGCCCTGCGCCTCGGTTCCCATAGCTGCCAAACAATTAGAAACGTGTAGAAAGATATTAACAACTAGAAAGACGCAAACTCCTCTCGGCATTTTAAAGCAGACGATCGCCTCTTCTTGATTCGCAGCCTCGAAAGGGCACCCCCCACAGGAGGAGTGAAGAATGAACATAACTATCTGGCGTCTGCTAACCCCAAGAAGATGTCAAGGCACCGATCCTGCCCAGATGTTGGGGAGGGCCAGGCCTCAAACTAGCCCCAAAGTTCACATCAAGTGAGGCATCTGAGAAAACACAGCGCGATAGAAATGAGTCCGACGATTACCCAGGCCTCGAAGAATGCTGTGGTTGAAATATTGTTTTGTTTTTCTGCCCAAACCTCTCCCGTGACGGGTCTTGTGACAAAGGCCTCTTTCTAGTCGTATTTAATCACTTCAGGGTGCAAAGCAGCCGGGACAGGGATGCTTCTCGCTCGGAGAGCATCCTGCACAAAAGGGCGGGAGTCGGGACAGTAGCTTTCCAGGTGACGCAGTTACAGGGATGAGAATGATCCGCCGCCGCCGCCGCCCCCCACCCACTCCCTCCCCCTCCAGCGCCTTGAGACCCTCACGGGTGAGTAGGGCGCTATATAAACCCCTGATTGATTGTGGGTGGCTGCCCAGGACCCCGTAGTCAGCCCTCCAAGGTGGGTCCCGCACCATTTCGACAGAGGCAGACCACGGCATAAAAGGTGCCACCTTGCAAGTGCCCCACCTTTTGGAGGGCCCCTCCCTGACCACACTGCTATAGTGTAGCAAGGAGAACCCGAGGGGAAGGGGCCCCATTCCCAGTTGTAAACCCAGGTCTGTCCACCAATTAGGCCTCTACCCCCCACCCATGCAGAGGCACAGCGGGATGGGTTTTGCCCTGCTATTTAGCTCCCTAGCAGTATGGAGATAAGCAACCCTCACACCTTCAGCCCTTGATGAGCTGTTAAGAGGTGCTTGTAGGTAGCAGAGAGGGAGTGGCTGCTGCTTCAGGAGCAGAAGGCTTCTATTGAGATGCAGACAGCCCAGAATGGGTCATTCTATGCAAATTAGAGGGGCATTGCATATTCCCCTTCTGCACAGGGCCCCAAAAGTCCGAGAACTGGCCCTGGTACAAAGTTTGAATGGCGACAGGTCACAGTAGTATACAAATAGTTCATTGTATACAGAGAAGGGCCAGGGCTAGGTGTTGGAGTCCAGGGGGTTAAGGTGTCGGTTGCACAAAACTCCTCACACCATTCAGGTGCTCTAAGCCCCTTATGATGTTTGTCCATGTGCCCCAAGCTTCTCATACTCTCTTTTAGGTAACCTCAAGACTCTCACACAGATGTCCCCAACAACTCTTCCAATGTCTCACAGACCTTTTCTGCTGACGCAGCCAACCTCTGTGCTGTAAGCTCTTGGCACTGCCTGCCCAGATGTCCCAGCGCCACACCCTTTCAATCAATCAATCAATCAATCAAGCTGTACTTTTATATAGTGGCTTATCAGCCAAGAAGATATCCAGGTGCTGTGGGTGTTAGTTGAAGAGCCAGGTCCTGAGTCCCTTCCTGAAGTGGATTAGAGAGGGTGGAAGGGTATTCCAGGCCATGGCGAGGTGGGAAAAGGAGCATCCTCCAGAGCCGGAGTGGTGGATGCGATGTGTCTATGTGATGGTGAAGTGAGCGTAGCAGAGGATCCTGTGAGGTTGATGTAAATACAGGCGGTGGTTCATGTAGGTAAGTCGTTGGTCGTGGAGGGCTTTGTATGCGTGGGTCAGAAGCTTTAATTGGCGTCTTTTCTGGATGGGGAGCCAGTGAAGGTCTTTTAGGTGCTGGGTGATGTGGGTCCTCTTGGGTAGGTTGTGGCTCAGTCTGGCTGCAGCCTTCTGGATCGTCAGGAGTCTTTTCATGAGTTCAGTGGAGGTGTGCGTAGCTGTAGTCCAGCCGGCTGATGACGAGGGCAGGCGTTACCGTTTCCCTGGTGTTGATGGGGAGCCACTTCAAAAATTTTGAGGAGCATGCGGAGTGTGTTGAAGCAGGCTAAGAAGCCATCGCTGACCTGACGTTTCATCGAGAGTTTGCTGTCCAGGATGATGCTGAGGTTGCAGGAGTTGACTTTAGGGATGGGGTTAGATCCGAGTTCCGATGGTCACCAGGAGTTTTTCCAGAGGTAGGTGTCTCTGCCAAAGATAACAACTTCCGTTTTGTCTGTGTTGAGCTTCAGGCAGTTATTCTTTATCCAGGTTGAGACTTTCTTCACACAGTTGTGGAAGTTGGTCTTTGTCGAGTTGGGGTCAGCCGAGAGCGCGAGGACAAGCTGGGTATCGTCAGCGTAGGAGCTTATTTTGATGTTGTGGGTTCCAACGATGTCTGCGAGTGGTGTCATGTAAATGTTGAAGAGGGTTGGACTGTGGGACACCGCAGATGGTGTGCCTGTGTTGTGAGGTGAAGGGAGAGAGACGGAATCTCTGGGTGCACCAGCGAGGAAGGATGCATTCCATCTGAGTGTCGTCTGTGATTCGGATCTGGCGCTGTTGATCAATGAGTGTGAAGTGGGAGATGGTGTCGAAGGCTGCGGAGAGGTCGAGCAGTATCAGGGCTGTTGATTCTCTGTTGAGTAGCTTGCGTATGTCATCTGTTGCGTCAATCAGGGCCATCTTGGTGTTGTGATTGGCTCTGAAACCTGATTGGGAAGGGTCCAGCAAAGTTGTTTCTCTTCAAGTGTTTGGTGAGTTGGAGGTTGATGGCCTTCTCCAGTACTTTGGCTGGAAACGGGAGAAATGAGATGGATCTGCCTCCCTGCCACCCCTGACCCTCTCACTCCTGCTGTCACCCTTGGTATCCTCAATCCCCAATTGATTACTCAGATTCCCCCAATCACAGAAGATGAGTTTTTGACTTTTCTGAATAAAGTGGCTTCTGGCTCCCCCACCGACTGCTGTCCCCCTCATGTTTTGCGTGAGGCTTTCTCTGCCTGCCCTTCCCCCCCTTTGACACTCCTGAATAATTCCCATAAACTGGGCTTGGTCCCCAGCTCTTTCAAAGTTGCTGAGGTGGTATCTATCCTCAAAAAACCCAACGCAGATCCCTCAGTTATGAGTAACTTTCGCCCTATTTCTTTACTCCCCTATCTTAGTAATGTCCTTGAGTCTCATCTCACCAACTCCCTGAGCCTCTTTATCGAGCGCTCGCAGTTCCTCGATTCCCAACAGGCGGGCTTTAGACCCCCCCACTTCACTGAGTCGGTCATCCTCTCAGTGATGGAGGAACTGCGGAGGGGAGCCGACTCTAACATCAGTCAGGCCTTGGTACTCCTGGATTTGTCGCCCGCCTTTGACACGGTCGACCATAAGATTCTGATCGACCGTGTCAGGGAGGCCGGCATCCAGGGATCGGCCCTTAACTGGGTCCGTTCCTTTTTGAGCAACCGTTACCAGGCTGTCCGTCTCTCCCAGTTCTCCGCGGAGAAAGTTAGGATGACATGTGGTGTCCCATAGGGCTCTTCTCTTTCCCCTCTGCTTTTTAATTTATACCTGACCCCTCTTATCCAGTCCTTACAAAACAGCAAGGTCACCACATTCAATTATGTGGATGACATTCAGCTGATTTTTGATATTAACTCCTCAGAACAATCTGTTTATAATTTTCAGTCTACCTTATGTCACATCAGTGACTGGATGGGGCAAACCACCTCAAACTTAACCCCGATAAGACCGAGCTGGTTCTTATCGGGGGTGCCTCTAACCCCTGGAGGCCTCACATTTGGCCAACAAGTTTGGGCCTTCCCCCCCTCCCCACAAACTCAGAAAAAAGTCTTGGGGTGATCATCAGTAACGATCTTTCGATGAAGCCCCAGATCAATGCTGTAGTTTCTTCTAGTTTTTTTCATTTACGTAAAATTGCCCGTTTTCTCACTACTTATGCCATCACCCTGACCCTTTTGGCGTTGGTCATCTCTAGAATTGATTATGCCAACTCTCTTTATGTTTGCATTCCCACCTATCAACTGAACCGCCTTCAGCTGGTTCAGAATCAGGCTGCACGGCTACTTTTCCATCAGCCCAGGCACCAGCATGTGCGCGCCCCCTGCTGAAGACCCTTCACTGGCTCCCGGTAGCAGAACGCCTTGGCCCTCTTTTCATTTCTTCTCTTCTTCACCACTATGTTCCCTCCCGCAATCTCCGTTCTTCCCATCTTGCCCTACTTAATTTCCCTGTCTTTAAGCGCAAGAAACATGGTGGGCTCAGATTGTCCTTCTTGGCCCCATCCTTCTGGAATGCAATCCCTTTAGAATTTAGGCTTACTGCCTCTTACCCCCATTTTAGGTCCCTTCTCAAAACCCATCTGTTTCGTAAAGCACACAACTAAGTCCCCCTCCGATCTGCCCTCACACGTTCACAGCGCCAAGAAACCGTCAGGTGGTAGTCGCGCTTTACAAATACTTTTACATAACATAACATAACATCTGAAGTACCGCACTGGCCACAGCCGAGAAATCCAACATGGCGGCCAGTAGCGGGACAATTAGAGTCGAAGTCAGCACAACAGTTTATTAAGCGCACATTGAAGAAGAGTCAGAGGCAACCCACAGGGCTGGACCTGTTTGTGCGCACGAAGAGCAGAGTGTGGAAGAAGGTACTGGCCTCCGCTAAGGGAAGGAGGAGAGCCCAGAAACTATGCAGAGCACAGACGGGAGCAAAACTGAGGACCGCAAGCATGCCAGCAGTGGAGCACAAGACCTAACGCCATCAAAGGATAGGATCGTTTTGCTCCAACACTGATGGTTTTCAAGAGAGGGAGACCGCAAGTTCCCAGTCTGCCACGTCCCAGGAGGGCTCTGGCTGCAGGCATGTCCCATTCCTAAATTTCTTTTCTTTAAACAGGTGGTGGGTGGGGACCACACACTGCCAGTAGTGTGAAGAAAACACGAGGTTATTGAAAGTTATGGGTGTGGTGGAGGAGACACAAAGCATTTAGAAAAAAAGGTTGTTGCCTAAACCTTCCACTCACGGTGTCCCCTCTTTGCTTCTTTTGAGGACCAACCCAAGCATCCCTTCCTGGGAGACTGACCACAGATCAAAGGGTTGTCTATAGCAAGAAGGGAACAAGAAGCAGGAAGAGGAAACATAGAGAACAAGCCAGTTTCTAAGAAGGACAAAGAGAACCATTAATCAATTAGTTTTCTTTTTCCTGTGTCATTTTTTGGGGGGGGGTTACAACCCTACTATGCCTGCCTCTATTTAAAAGTGAAAAGAATAAAGGACATTGTTCTGGCTCCGTCAATAACGTGCCTATTCTTACGTTCTCTGAAAAGGACAACATGGTCCTTAGTCCTGGAGCTCACTGGGGTCAGCCAAGGGTTTCTTGAGGAGGGGGTCTCACCTCTACATGTTTCCAAGTGTCGGGCAAGGTGGCTGTAGTGATGGAGGCGTTGAGGATGATGGGGAGCTGGTGGCTGATCTCATCTCGCACTAGGTTAAAAAGTTGGTGTGGGCCTGGGTGGGTGGTAGCACCCGAGTGGATGGAGTTCATTAGAGAAATTGTGTTGCCTATGCTGAGTTCTTCCCATGCTGTGAGTGGCTGGTCTGCGGGGTATGCACCTGTTACAACGCATTTTTTACAACGCACTACCACTACAACGCAGGCATTACAACGCATACCATTACAACGCATTGCGCTGGGGGGCGCTCTAGGATAAGAGGTAAGTTTAATTTACTATCCAACACCTTCCCTAGGGTCCACGGGGACTGGAGTTAGAATAGTAAATTATACTTACCACTATCCAGCACCCCAAAGCGCTATGCGTTGTAATGGTATGCGTTGTGAATACCGCGGTGTAATGGTATGCGGAGTAAAAGTATGCGTTGTAACGTCATACATCCGTCTGCGGTAGTGCTGATAGGATGCTGAGGAGGTCAGTGGGTATTGCAGAGTTTTTGTGAGAAGGACATTGAGTTTTCAGAAGCTGACGGGCAGGTGAACTCTCCGACGATGGTGAAGAGTTCCTTAGATTGGTTGGCGCTGGACCGATCCGGTGTGTTAGGGTTTCCTTTTTTGTGGCTTTGAGCTGACGGTTGTAGTTGTTAAGAGCCGACTTGAAGGTTACTTGGTCTATTTTGTTTGGTGTGTCATCTTCTTTCCAGTTGTTTACAGCTGTGCTTCAATGTGCTGAGTTCCGGGTTGTACCAGCTGGCTCGTGTGGGGGATCTGTGCATTTTGGCTGATTTGGTAGAGGTGACTCGGTTGGCGGCACTGGTGAGCCAGGCGTTGAAGTTCTCAACTGCCTGGTTCAGGTTGGTTGTCACGTTGAGTTGTGTGACACTGACGGCGTCTGTCCATTGGTGCAGAGTGACCTTGGTCAGGCTGCGGAGGGGGGCACTGTTGTGGTTGGGGGGTTGAGTGGGGTGGTCCGGCAAGGGTGAAGTGTATGGTGGAGTGGTCGGACCTGGTGAGTTCTGTGGTGTGGCTGTATCTGATTCTGTTGCTAGACGTGAAGATGGGGTCCAGTATGTGTCCTGCTCTGAGAATGGGGTCTGAGACCAGCTGCTTGAGTCCGATGTTCTCCAGTCTTTCGAATGAGGTTGTGGATTTGATGTCAGTGGGGTTGTCCAGATGGAAGTTAAGGTTCCCAGGAAGATGTAGTGTTCGGATTCAATGGCGAGTGGGAAAGTGAATTCAGTGATGAAGTTGCTGAGGGCAGTTCATGGACCTAGCGGTCTGTAGGCGAGGGGGCCTTTGCTGGTGGATTTGACGTTGGTACAGAGCTGGAGGTTCCATTGTATCATGATAGGCGTGGTTTCGTCATCGGTGGTGGTGCAGGTGATAGATTCTGTGTGTATGATGACCATGCTGCCTCTGTGTCTGTTGGCGCGGTCACAGTGTTTCATCTTGTAGCCGATGGGTGTTGCTGTGGCGATGCCCAGGGCAGATGTAGAGGTGAGCCAGATCTCTATATTAAAGGTCAATTAAGGTTGCCAAAGCTCTTCATACTATCTATCAAGGTGCACCAAGCTCATCACACTTTAGTTTCAGGTACCAATGACACTAAATGCCAGAAGCCTCTGACATTGTCGGTCGATGTGCATACAAGCCAAGAGACCCGATTAAGGTGGGAAACTCCCAATTTTCTAAGCGAAAATGTTTTTATCGTAGTTGTCTCTTGCCTGAAATTGCCTATTGTTCAAAAGAAGTTAACGGTGGAAAAAACATTCCCTCACTTAAAAAATAAAAATAACACTTTTGTGTTTTAAAATGTTGGCATGTATACATGCCCTACAAGTGGCTAGTGCAGTCTTCCCAGGCACCCAATCTTCTCCTACACTCTATCCGCACACAGCAAGTTCACTACTATAGGCGGGCGAGCCAAAAAATGAACATGGATTTTATTAGCCTATGGTCGGCTCTGAGTCTAAGAACCTGCGTATGAGTTGAGCCTAGTAAATCATGCAACAAACATCATGATCGAATATGATAAGGTGTCTTCAAAATTCAAAGAAAATGTATCTTTGTAACACATGAAAGAATTTCACCTCAGTAGATCAGATTATATCTCTGCTTTGAGAAATATTTAGAGTTTTTTTGAGAGTTTTCAAACATGCACTGAGAAACATTCCTGCCCTTTACCTGATGGTACTGATATAAGTGAACTAAGAGGCAAGTAAGTTGTCATGTGTTCACTATTTATGGCCTAGTTTCGTATAGATGGAGCAACATTATATACTATTAAATCAAACATACGAGGTTTTTGTAGAGCGCACACCCTGAACTCACTCGCTTGAAGGTGCGCTGATTTGTGACAAACAAAAAGGAGGCCTGGTGAAAAAAGTATTTGCCTAAGAGCACAACATTTGGCGAAGCACGGATTGATCCACATTTTCCAGTTTTACTCTGTGCCATGGAGTCCACAGATGGGTATCTCTTTTGAACATCAAAGGTGAACGCTCTAACCTTAATTCTTGGAGGATGAGATTACAGCGTGCTGACAGGCAGAATCCACACTTTAGTGTTGGCAGTTTTACACAGCATTAATTTTGCCCAAGGACATAAGTGCGCTAGGCAACAAAGACCGCATTACAGCTCCTTTTCTGGCACAAGGAGACTTAACTGGATACCAGAATGCTGATGGGAGGCCGGTTTCCCCATGTTGCATGGCTGGCAGCATCAGCCACCAGGTAATATCACCTCCTGTGAAAGCTCGGCTGGCTTTAGGGTTGAGGTTCCAAGAGACGTAGATGAGCCAGAGTCCAGCTTCAAGCTTGAGCTTTCAGTGGATCACCCAACTCTGTTCACTACACCTTCTTTACTTGCACCCCAAGCTCCTCATACAGTCTCAGCATACCCAGGGCACAAGTCCTATAAAAAGAAGTAGGGGGACTGACAATATGCGAATGACCTCATGACATCACATGCTGAACGTGTCCCGGTGTTTGAAAATTACTCCGGCGTTCAGCATATTTCTGTGGGGCCCAGCTTTTTGGCAGGGGGGGACGGCGCCAAGCCTGTGAAAAGAGAGCGGGGATGCCGTGTGCCCCGACTCGAGCCCTGAGCATACCCCATTTTCCTTACGCTCTGTCCATGTGCAACAAGCTACTCACAATAAGTGTCCCAACCATCTGTTAGTGTCTGCACATGTCCTACCTGCTCGTAATATGGACTTCCTTTTCCTCTGAGGAACGCAGTCTAGTCCTTTTGCACGAGCTCCACACAGACAGTCCTTGTATAAAAGCTTCCTTGGATGGATGAAAGGGAGATGCATTCCTACCAGGATCACAAAGAAACAGACGCCAGCAGGGGCTAACGAAAGCCCCTGCCTGCATAAATTACTCCGAACCTACAAGGGGGTGGGCACCATTAATTCCAAGGCCAATGAATATATGGAAGATATGGGAGATTTAAGGGCCCTCTTCACATTCTACAGTGAGACCCCATCAATTTACACCATGACACTGGAAGCTGGACCCCTCTCCACTGATCCTGACAGTTGAGTAGCAAGTAACTCCACTCTCACCACTACCCACATTTCAGTAAGAACTGGAGGTCGGACTACATGATGACATGCATCGGAACTTATGTTCGCATGAATGGATTTTTGCTGCAATACTTCCCTGCGGATGTTTGAGAATACTCGAGTATGTGAGGGGCAGTCTGGGCACTTATGGTTACACTACTGTTGAATTATATAATTTTCTCAGAATTTCCCTTCCCTTGTCACTCTTCCACACTCTGTACACTTCTCAGTTACCAGTGACCCTGCGGAGTAATAGAAATTGGACAGGACAAAATAATGGAGCAGGTCAGATAAATTAAGAGAAGAGTATAGTGAGAGCTGAAGTAGAAGGAGAACGTGGTAGAGATAAAGATGATATAGAGAGATATGTAAGGGACGGAGAGAAGTAAAGCTTATAGACAAAGGCAAGACAGGCAGAAGAAAGGATAAAGAGGAAGGTGTAGATAGCAAAAGAGAGGTAGAGAAATAGGTAAGATTTTAGAGTGGGGCACAGAGAGAGATAGGGAGAGAAAATGTAGAGGAAGGCAAAGGGGTACAGTACTCCAAGTGGTGAAGTAAAGAGAGAGAGGCAATGTGAATTAGAGAGAGGCAAAGAGAGGAATAGGTAGCGGTAGACAGATGGAGAGACTTGAAAAAAAAAATGAAACAAAGAGATGCAAGTTAGAGCAAAATGAGAAGAGGTACAGTCACATGGTCCAGGTAAAGAGAGTAGCTGGGAAGTGAGAAAACAGAGAGAGGGGTGAAGTGTAGAAAGAAAATTGTGGTATTGAGCAAAAAAAAGAAGCTCAGAGACATGTGATATAAAGAAAGGGAGGAAAGGTTGATACAGATGTAGACAGTTGTGATAAAATGAGGAGACTGTGGTGAGGGAGAGGGATATATGAAGGATGTGGTAGAGGTAGATAGTTGAGGTGGAGAGGGTAAGTTGAAATGGAGAAATATGTCCAGAAAGATGTGAGTGTTAGTGCCAGAGAGAAAGATGAGTTGTTGATAGAGATAGAGGAACAGAAGTATCCATAAAGGAATACGATATTTAAAGAGCAAAGGAAATGGAACAGAGTTATATTGAGAGAAAGGAAAGGAGGGGAGATGAGGTAGTGAATTAATGGGGAGGTAAATTGAGAGGTTTGGTAGCCAGAGAGCGAGAGCTCTAAAATAGAGGAAGATGAGGTAGTGAGAGAGAGAGAGAGAGAGAAATTATTTAGAGGTGAGCAGGAGCGGAGAGAAAGAGCTTAGAGAAAGAAGACAGAGTTTAGGTAGTAGAGACATGGAACAAGATAGAGAGGTGAGATAAAGATGGTTTTTGAGGAAAGTGCAATAGATGGAGGAGAGATACAGGATTTCATATGGAAAAAGAGCAGCGAGTAACAGTGGGAGCTATGCGTTATAGAGGCGAAATTGAGGAGGGCACGGAGAATGACAGAGGCACAGTCATGAGGGAGTGGTAAAGAGATATAGTCAAGTGAGGTATACTGGGTATATTGAGAGGAAGGTGATGTAGACAAGAGTAAGTTTTTAAAAAACGAACCCCGCCCCCTCCCCTGGAAGTATATATATATATAGGAATGGAAGAAGGACTTTCTGTGATCTTCCATTTTTCCACTTGAACCCCTGACGGAAGGAGACGCTCGGCGCTGTTGCCTCTAGGAAATCGGTAAGAGCTTATCAAACTCCGTGTGAAGTCATTTTGACTCGCTGCAGACCTCTATGTCGGCCTTTAGTTTGAAGCCGTGTTTGACTGACTCGCTGCAACTACTATGTCGGCTTTTCTTTTAAGAACCATACCATTAAGGTTCTCACGTAGAAACTAAGCAAATTACCTACTCTACATCAATCGTTAATTTAACTTAATCATATCCCCTTTAGATTTTATATCGAGGCTGCACCACCCCAGGTACCACTGATCAACTAAATCGATTCCCATTTGGAGGAACGGCAGTATATTAACCTGTGAGAATCTCAGAGATATGCAAACGGCTCTACCTTCCGTCGCCATTCTATACAGAATCCAAAAGGTAAACGCACGCTAAGGGACTCGGTCGAAATTCGCCTACATGCCGAAGTTGTTCTATCTTTAAGGGACAAACACTGTTTTTCTGTTCTTCCCTCTATTTTCAGGTTGTTTTTAACTTCCCGAAATTGTATATTATTCTGACTATATACCATCGCTAGATACAAAAAGCGGCTAGAACAGTTTTGAAAGACCGGAGTTCTCCATTACGCACCTTTTGGTTTGGGACGACAGTGTTCTTTAAAAGAGGTAATTTATGGAATAATTACTAACTCTGAATAATGCCTGTAGAGGCTTGGATAATATAAACCTAAAAGTCAGGTAGATTGATTCCTTCTCTCCATTTATATAGGAATGCTTCCTCTGTAAACAATCAAGTGTAACGTTTTGTTGTTGGAGACTAAAGAGATCGACCCTGTGTCATAGAGATAAAAAGTACGCAGCGTCTATTGCTCTCTCAGGTAATTCTGCCATTAATGTACAACAGAGGACAGAGTTAACATACCATTTCATGTTTAATACTACAAGTAAAATTTGAAACATCAGTAAGTTTTGATTTTTTTATTAAACAGGCAGTGTCTACCGTTCGCACCAGTTTTTAGAAAAAGCACTGTTTTCCAGTTTCAGTCTCCAATAAAATACTGCAGTGGAAGGTTACTACAATATTTCTCTCTCTTTCCTTAGGTAAGAAAGTTTCCTTATAAAATATCTACCTACCTAGTTTGCCATATTAGAGGTTCCCAGTACGAATGCACTTTAGGACTTCTACGATTCTGTACTATCATTCCTATGAAACATACAAGCCTGGCCTAGAAATGAACTTTTATTTAACGTTGCTTTTTGATCGAAATGTATAAGATGTTTTTATCAAGCATGTGATATCATCAACAGACTGTTATAAAATGCTATTACCTGTCTGGTCACCTTTTGTTAGCTTCAACAAAAACCGCTAAATGTAACCTACAAAATGTTGACCATATATCTATCTAAAACCTGTTTTTATTTTGTCTAGAAAAAAATTGGCTGCACATTCTAAAGTCCTGATGAAGACAAATGTTTTGTCGAAACGCGTTGACACAGCCCAAGTCTAACAAAAAAATACATCTTTTGGAAAAAGAATTTTAACTAAAAAATTTTTTTTATAGTTTTTGTATTTTAATAATGTATTAATGTAGAAATGTCATTCCTAATTAATGTATCATTTGTGTAATTACATATCTTCTATCAGTGTGATTTTTTTAGAAAAAAGCAAATCGTAATTAAAATGTATTTTTGATATCACAACAGTCTGTTGATTTTTCTGATTTTTATCATTTTTTCGTGTATTTATCATATGTTACCATTATGATGTGTTACGATTAAGCCAGGTTCTTGTAGCTAAAGTCTGCCTGGGTATATACCTTTTCAAAAATTGTTGTTTCCCTGACCCAGGAGCTAGATCCTTAACAGGGGGTCCCTGATACTTACCCAAGACAAGAGTAAGTTAACCCCTCCACAGCGGGGCTAATTCTCCCGTGGTGCGGGGGGCCGTGCGTGGCGCCGAGGTGCTCGTGACGAGCTCAGCTCGTCACGCTGCACGGAGGCGCTGTGCTCATGAGGAGCTGAGCTCGGGAAACATCCTTAACAACGAGGTTTGAATCACGAATGACCGGAAGCACGAATCCAGAACAACGACCAATCAGTTAAACACGCATTCCTTAACAACGACTTACATAAACCACGAAAACCACGTCTACCTGCTGGCTCTGACAAAGGTAAACTATGGGCGGAATGTACTGCACTATAAACTCACAATAGTTTTTACTGTAACTAAAAATGTAACCGACCTAGTGTAATGTAACCCAGTGCTCATGTAAAGCGCTCTAATGTCCTGGGGCCAAGTTCGCGCTATATAAAACACATTTCTAATACCCTCCCCCGCCCATCCTACTCCTAACCAGCCAGTCGCACAGCACTCTAGGAGAGAGCACCCCCTCTGCGCCCGAGGCGTCACAAATCAAATTTCACCGACAGGGAGAAAATGGTGCTCTTACATGCCTCTCTCCTTTTCTTTTCCCACAGAGAGAGACGGAATTGTTGCTGGCAGTGGAGCTGGGTTTTTTCGAAGCAGGAGACGGACACAACTCCACCCCTGACTTCTCCAGCTCTGTTACGCGGCGAGCCTCTCCTTGAATACCTCATTTCCCCCAAGGGCACAGAGCCATCGGGGAAGTGACACGCATAACATTTTTGGGAAGGACTCGCAAAACTAATTTACGTTGCAGCCTGCCTTCATCCTGCCAGTGGCAAAGGCTTGCTTAGGTAGAATGCGGGGCTGCTGCCTGCCTTCATCCTGCCGGTGGCACACAATTGCTTAGGTAGTTACAATGCGGGGGATGCTTGGTGACTGGGTACAGGGTGTCCGCACGGAAAGCATGATATGGTGGTTAGAATGTGAGATGAGGTTTAGTGAGTTTGGTGATGTTTGGCGCCTGTGCGTTTCACCCTTCTGCTACCCCTGACCTGACATGCTAATCGCCCCCCTGGCATTATTTACTTGACATTGCAGCCTCCAGGCTGGCGGGCTATGACGAGCGCGGGGCTGCAGACTGCCTTCATCCTTCCTGCTTGGCAGCACGTCGGGGCACAGCTTGCAGGAAATGCTCTGGCTTAGCCAATGTGTGCTGGTGGTTTATGTGACAGGCAAGAACATAGTGGTGTAAATGGGGAAAGAGCAATTAAAAAATAATTTGTGGTTTAGGAATTCGTTCTTAACGACGTAGTTGTTTGGCATTGCTCGTTGTTTAACCTTCGTGGTTAAGGAATTCGTGGTTTAGGAAGTAGTTGTTCAATCATACATCCATGTAGAGCTGTAGAAAAAGAGAGAGTGGTTAAGATAGAAGTGTAATGTAGAAGAGGTGAGGTGCAGTGAAGAGAGAGAAATTACTGAAAGATTATTTTTCAATGTAATTGCCACCAATTCCCTGAGATCGCAAGGGTTAATGCAGGGCAGACCAAGCATGTACACCTTGGACAAGATTTATTTAAAATTTGAGCTGGTGCAAATTTATCAAAAGTGACTCGACCTGGAGCAAACGGTTGATGTAGGATTAACTTTCCAGCGCAAAACTTTGTTTACACTAGAAATTTCAAGAAAATAAACCCAAAGTAGCGCAATGTGCTGCTGTGCATCAAGGAGACATCCCATGTGTGGTACATGAGTGTTCTCACTATACCTCTCATTTTGTAAGGTAAAGCCCACTCTATTAACATCTGTAGACTAGGCCTGGGCTATGAACTCCACTCTGTTCGCAGAGTTTCTGCACTTCAGGAGGCACGCAAAGTTCCAATAGGTTTTTTCCATGTCCGCGCTCACTAACATTTAGTTGGCGAGCCAGTAAAATCCAACGCTAGACCACCTCCCAGTGAGATTTCTCAATGAGGTGAGTTGAGGATGTTCGGAACCACTCATGTTGAGAAAACTTCCACTCGCATTGAGGTAGCTTCCGCTTGAGTAGAACATATACTGGAGCAGCAGAAAGAAGCACCACCCTCTTGCACTGCACATGGTGCTGTTCGCGCTGATTTTCCAGCGCCGGACAAACATCTGGTGCCAAAAATCTGTGTGAACTGTGCAGCCTAACACACACCCCCACTTCTGGAACTCCACCCAGGCCTACTGAAGACAGGGATTTGCACCAAAAATACACCTCAATGAAGCAAACGCAAAGAAGGACAAAAAAATGTTTCACCCAATTTGCATATGAGCACTACGGTACAGCACAAATGCAAAGTGGGAAAGGTTTTACAGTTAGTCTAATCATAGTGTTTGGTACTGAAAGGCTACCCTTCTAGACCAAAAGACACAAACACACTAGCAAGGCAGTCAAATAATGTGACAGCTTGGGAAGAGTGCCATATCTCAGTAAAAAATGGCACTGTTTTGCTCTCTGCTATTCGCAAAATGCGTGAAGTAATAGTAAATTTGCCCCCATCTTTCTGTCAAGCTAGTTACTTAACTTCGGTAATGCTCTTTCTGATGGATACTCTAACCGCTGATTTCTCACCTTTTGAATATTTCCACAGGCATCAGATTGGACCTAGAAACTTTTCAGTAGTACCCCACATGCTAATAGATGGCGTTTTGAGGCTCTGCATCAACGTCGTTCCACTCTGTACGGGACGTGATGCGCCGCATACAAGCATCACTCATGAGCCCTGCCATCAGCTACCTTTTAGGCTGCCCGCGACCTCAGACGTGGGGCCCATCTGCAGATTGGGCATGGCCAGGGTACATATCTCTGGGATCTCTTTAAATAGAAAAGAGTTCAGTTCACATCAAGGGGAGTTGGGAAGGCCAGTAAAGAATCGGTAGTTATATAGATTATCCACCCAAAAAAGTGTTACCATGGATGGATACTTCTAATCGTAGATTCCTCACCTTCTGAACATATACTAAAGCAGTACCATCGAGGTGGTGGGTCTGTGAACTGGCTCAGACCAAAAAGTCCTGTATGACGCGATCAGCAAAGTGGCCTTTTCATTGGACTTGGTGGTCCAAACAGTGCTGCTTCATAAACATATGAAGTTACACTCATGTACCAGCCTGGCAAAATGACCAGAACGGGCATGCCGTGTGCAGTGCAGTGGTAGCAGCTTTAGTTCTGATGGAATGAGGTCATATACCTTCTGGAGGGTGTTTCTCAGCCAGTGTGTTGCAGATTTTGAAGCAGAGAATAATCAGCGAGAAATGGTCCTTTTCTGTACACTCCAACAAAGAGCTAGCTGATCATCCACGCAATGTTCCCTGGTAGCATCAATGTAGAAGCTGAGAGCTCCTTTGGGATCCAGAATATGGAGTCTATGAAGTTTCTCCTCCTCCTTAGATGGGTGACGTGCAGTCAAGAATGCCCGGAAGGTGATGCTTTGTCCAACGTGAAAAGGAATTACCAATTTCAGGAGAAAGGAGGCTCAGATCCTCAGCACAAGCTTGTTTGTAAAGAATGCAATGTACGGCAGTTTGCCAGAGAGGGTTTGTAACTCACTCAACTGCTGCACTGAAGTTCTGGCAATGAGGAAAACTGTCTTTAAAGTGAGGAGCTGCAAAGACAGCTGTGCAGAAATTCACAGGGAGTACATATTAAGATTGAGAGGACTAGGTTCAGGGCCCGCGGAGGCATGATGATAGGTGCATGCTGAGATAAATTCTGCAAACCTGTAACAAAATCGAATTGCAACAACCTGTAACAAAATCGAATTGCAACAGGTGACTTGAAAAAAGCAGAATGGGGCAGGAATGGAAAAGTAATCTTTAGTTGTGCCAAAGCAGGTCCTTGCTGGTCTAGGGACAACACAAAAAGCAGCACATGGGATAGTTTGTCTAGAAGTGTGTCAATAAGCTTAGTACTGCTCCAAACTCTCAATGACAGGCATACACTGATTTCAAGGAGAGATACCAGCTGCCAGAATGACATCAATTGTCACTGTTCCATTTCCAAGCATAGAGATGAAGACTGCGAAGGCCCAGGTGCAGGATCCTCCCCTGCCGCTGTGGCAGAAGATCCTCCCGAAGTGGCAGCCAGATGGGAGGACAGATGTTCCTGCTGAGGAGTTCTGGGTACCACATTCTCCTTGCCCAATCTGTTGCCACTAGGATGAAGGTTCATGTTGAGCCGAGGCTCACCGGAGAACAGATACCTTTGATTTCCATTTGCTCCAGAAGCAATATGTCTGGCACAATAGTTAGTCTGGGTGGGGCAAGGGGTGGGGTCTGCCGCTCACCCATTCACAGTGCAGCAGCATCACTCCTGGTTTTCAGCAGTCTCCTCCGAAATCTGGACATAATTGGAAAGATTTCCCTGATGCTGTTAGCACTGGGATTTCAGATTCTACTGTAGAGCCCTCATATGCTATCTGGCAGGTTCCACTAGCAAGATGCAGGAAGCTAGCAGTCCCAGTATGGGAATCTGACTCTTAAGATTCAGCGAAATTCTGTCAAGTGGTGGAGATAGGCACGTTGCACTGCTCGCTCTGTGATTTAGTGCTAGTAGAGCATTACCACGCTGAAACATCACCACAAACTGCATCACAAGGTATGCCAGAGGGTGCAGCTATTCTAGTTGATTTTGCTGCAACTCAAGTAGATTTTTTACTAGAGTGGCAGACTTTTGACCGCAAACGGTTGTGACCATGTGCATTCAAAAAATCTCACTGGTTGTCCTACTAGCGACAGGAAATGGCATCCGTTACGCCAAATCTCACTTGCACTCGTCAACTTGCCATTCTGGAACCGCACGCAAGACTAAATTCCACCATGTGACGATTGGCAGAATTTGGCCAGAACTCTGCATTACAAAAGTAACGTTGAGTCGCCACAATTCAGAGAGTGGAATGGGATACTTCACTATATGTAATTATAGGCCAAATGTCCTGGACTCTCCGCTCTGAGGGGAAGGAATCAAACTGCACTGTGTCCAGCATGGCTATGATGAAAGGAAACATCAGCAAAGGTGTTAGATGTCACTTCAGCACTCTGATAGTAAACCCCAATGAGCCCCACCGTGAACCATAGATAGCACCCGTAGGTCTTCTGGATGGGGATATGAAAATAAACATCCTGAAGGTTCTAAGCCTTGACCCAATCTCCAAGATCGAGGGCAGAGAAGACCTGGGCCAAGGTGAGCATCTTGCATCCTACTGCAGGAAGGCATTGAGAGGGCAAGGATCCAAAATAGGATGAAGGTGTAGGGGGCTGGCTTAGTATGGTGCACACTTATTTAAGTGAAGCATTTTGCACTAATCCAGAAAACCTTTATGGTAATTTTAGTGGTCTTAGACAACCATACAAAGCTCTTTAAGTGATAGTTGTAGAGAACAGCCTTCAGGCTATGTCCAGAAGGAGTGCTAAGCAGCTTGTTTTACCAGAACTAATATATAGTGCAGGTTAAACAAAAAAGAACCACACAGTGTAATTATAAAAATAAGTATATTTATTATACACACTCACTAACACATTGGTTCAGGGCTCTAAAAATAAAAATAAATGGTACTAGTCCTGCAGGACTAGTACCTTAAAAAATGTCCTCGACCTAACTGCAACCTACTTGACCTCCGTGTGTGAAAGCGGAGCAAATATGACAAGATAACACGATTTAAAGGCATCTTTATTGCTCATTAACTTTGTGAGAAATAAAAATGCCTTTAAATTGTGTTATCTTGTCACATTTGCTCCGTTTTCACAGACAGAGGACAAAAGTTGGCTTGTTTTCCTACTCGCCAGAAAGGGCGAGTAGGACCTAAAAACAGCTCGACCTTGTTAAATTTAGCTCGGCTATGTGAGCGGCCGAGTGGAATTTTCGAGCCCTGTGGTTTATCTCCTACCGGGAGAAATAAACACAATACACACAATATTTGAAATGTGAACAGGTAAGTAAGCACAAATACACAGTGGTCTCCAGGGGTAGACCAAATTATATACTAAAGAAGTGGAATGCAAACTGCGACCAAAGTCGGGACTCGGGCCAGAAGACTCAGAAGAGCTGGGGACACAGGAACCACCCAAGGTAAGTACCCAGAAACCCCATGAATGCTGAGTGCAGAGTGAAAACACATCTACATACTCAATGCAAGTCAATGGGAAAGTCGTAGCTTCAGTCTTTAAGAAGGACCCTTCCCAGTGGACCCTGAAGAAACCATGTGGAAGACTGAAGGTTGGAGAGTCACCCCACCCGTGGAAACCCCATGAACCAGGATAACTACGCCAGGGAAGCCGGGTGCATAGGTGCAAAGTGACATCAGAAACTACTGTAGACCACAATGGATTACGTCAGAAAAGATGCAGCTGGCAAAGAAGGTGAAAGAGTCCGGTGGAATCCAAGGATGGATTCTTGAAGAGGAGAACCTGCAAGCAGATGAGGAAGAGTCTGCCACCCGGAAGTGACCAGGAGGCACGGATGAACAATGACCACCGATGACGGGTGATGACGGTGACCATGTCACTGCAGCTGTAAGGACCAGGCAACGCTGTGGAAGAACAGGAACCGTTCACAAGCTGTCCCACGTCGAAAGTCAAGAACCAGGTGCTCAGTGTCCAGCGGGAGCACCAACAAGCCTTGGCAAGCTGCAGATGTGGTAAACGAAAAACGTGCAGTGTTCGGACCAGGAAGGTCGAAGGGACTTACCAAGTGCAGGAGAGTTAGAGCAAGCCCGAGCAAGCAGGGCAGCCCACTGAAGCCAAAGAGGACCCTCAGAGGACCCACAGGATGAAGACACAGGAGTCATAAGAGGACCTCGATCAGCTCACCAAAGATGCAGGCCCACTGTACAGAGGATGTGGGTGAGGACGAAGACCTTGGTAAGAAGAGATGCGGGAGGCTGGAGCTTCTTGTAGCCCAAATATCTTTGGAGGACATACCCAACAAGCCTTTGCAATGGCAAGTCAACGACGTGCACAGGGGTGCTATTCCAGTGGTTCCGAGGAGAGATAATGGCCTCAAACTTCCTGAGAGGCCAGGTCAGGCCTGGAGGGAGTTGCAGAAGGACCACCTGTGTTGCTGAGTCTTTCGGAGACTGTGGGACATCAGGAGCAGCAGACCGGTCAGCTTCGTTGCGGTGCCTGTAGATGCAGGGAAGTGGCTCCTTCACTCCAAGGGAGATTCCTTAGGGTGTCTTTGATGCCCACAGGCTTGGAGAGGAACATGGATGAAGCACAGGCACAGACGACGAAGAAGACTTGCAGAACAGAGAGAGCATGAGTCTTCCTTGATGCAGTCTATGTTCCAGATGAAGTCCTGTGAATTCCAAGGTGGCCAGACGGTTGCAGTTGAAGTGGTTTCGAGTTTTGAATCTTGTCCCACAAAGAATCTGAAAAGTCACCCACAGGTAAGCCCTTCAGTACCCTAGGGAAAGGGTTGGGAAGATTCAAGGGTTCCTCCCAGTGGAGGGCCTGGACAGAGGGGAGGATACTTCCATGTCCTTTGTAAAGTTTTGCGCCAGAGCGGGAGCCAAGGGCTCCCTGAACTGGCTCAAATTGGAGTATGCAAGTAGGGCACCAAATGTGCCCTTCAAAGCAGTCTGGTGGCACTGGGAATCGCTCCCACCAGGCAAAATACACTGAGTCCTGTCTGGGAGGTGGTCACACCTCCCTGTGATAGGAAACCAATTGTTCTACCTTCCCCTACTCGACCTCAGCAGGAGGGCAGAATCGTGTCTGGGGTTGGCAGCAGAACTAGCTTGCTGGCACACCCTGCAAGGCTGTTACCGGGAAAACTGAGGGCTTCCCGGAGGAGCCACCTGGTGAATGGAATCATACCTCCAACACTGGTAACAGTGTTGGGGGTATGATTACAATATGTTTAATACCAAACATGCCCAGGTTCGGCACAGCCAATATATAATTAGCCATCGCGTAACTGCGCATGGCCACTATGTGTATCAACATGTATGACCGCACTTACAATGCCTGGAGAATGGACTCTGGGGTTTGTAGAGGGTGTCCTGCTCGTGCTCAGGCATGTGCCAACAGGGGTTCTGAACTTTTAATATTACCAGATACCTTTTTCAATATATGAAGTGAGTAGGCCCACATATGTAATACCATTGATGCACTCATTTGCTTAAATCGTATAGAAACTCGAATTAGAATGTCACAGACCCGGGGATGTTAATCTTGTGCCCATGCCTGGAAGAAAATATAGCGATCCACTGACGCCCAATATTGTTATTACGTTCCCCTCAGATCCTCCACGGTTGACTGATTAGCGACCACCAACGGTAGTTTGACGACACCGTTTGACGGACATTTGTGAAACTGAAGGAGTGACTAAGAAGCCAGGAGATCGATACCCTATGCTACTTTGATTCACCCTAGTAAGTCTCCCCCCAACAGACCGCCATTTAGGACTATGTATACATGTCCCAACATGTAATACTTATATTCTCCTTATTTTACAGATAGCTAAGGAGCCGTTGGCTGCCCATCCCAGACGGTTATTGCTAGCCGTTTCTGAAGTAGGTATCACATGCTTTGGTACCGTACGATTTTAAATGATTCACCATAACGTATTACACACACTGAACACAATCTATCTTTCTAGGTGCTCCTAAACTACATTGTCCTGATGAAGACCCCAGCATGAGGATAAAACTAACCCTTTAATCCTACTGGGTCGAAAGGTAGACTACCTTCCATCCTCACACCATAGGACCAAAAGAAATGCCGAAATTATCTCATGAAACAACAGAGATACTTTGATTCACAAAAGTTTCTGATGATTGTCATATCTTGGGACTCCAAGAGGTCTCTAATAATTGATGTGTGGAATTATATGAATGCTTTGAATTCTGAAAAGCAGTTAAAAAGTAGGATTTTTCTTTTCCCTTTGATTTACGTTGTGTAAAATAAATCTGAGTTGCAGTTTAGCCATGAGAAACCTAGCGTTTTTGGTTAATCTGTAACACGTTCTAGGTACAAATATCAAGCACTACTCTGACCCTTTCTAAACGTATCTCTGTGATGACCCAGGTCAGGTAGTTTTTCTGGGTAAACCCCGTTGAAACTCAACAAGATCACCGTGGGCCAGCACCTCTGCAGTCGGAGGAGCAACTGTGGGTTTCAGAGGACTTTCGAGTAGCGCCTCGATCTGCACGCCTGTGATTGGCACCTGTAACCCGCTTGTTCGCCCTCAAAGACCCACTTAGCTCACTGAGCCATCTTTGGCAATGAAAGTCTCGGCCTCGGATTGCAAAGGCTGATCTCTGCAGCAGGAGCACAAACCCCCAGGGCTGTGTTATATTGAAGGATTCCGGATTTATGTATTGAGCTGTCTCACTAGGAACCTCACGCTCTGCAGAAGCTGCACTAACACACTGAGCTATCCCCCGTGCGTTGCCCCCAGGGGCTAGGTCTCTGGGAATGGAGCGTATACCTGTTGAGCTGCCTTCATGGGACTGGAACCTCTACATTGCTGGTCACATGCACGCTCTGCGGCAGGTGCATGACTCCTCTGAGCTGTCTCACTCGATTAGGGACCAGAGCCCTGACTGTCGCAACTGCATTTCTGCACAGAGGTCTTTAAAAGACTGAGGTGTGTCACTGGGGTTGAAACCGCTGCGTTGCTTCATGCACTCGAGCTCCGCAGAAGCTGAAGCAATAACCCACCAAGCTATCTTACCTGGATCCCATGCTGCACTTGCCCACAAAAGGGGTGCATCCGAGCTGTCCTCATTGGTTTGCAACCTTTCATGGTAGTTGCACTGAGATCTCTGCAAGGGGTGCATTAACCCACCGAACTGCGTGCCAGCAAAAGATAATGGCTGATTTGTAACAAAGAAAATAGAATTATATAATGTTACAAAGTGTTCCAGGGCAGCACACAACTGACAGTCCTCCAAATGAATCACTTTCATTAACTGCAGTTCTCTTTGCCGGGTGCCGGCTGAAATCACACCCAGCCTTCACTGTATGTACCTTGTCTTGTAAAACAAAATAAAAGGGTTCGAAATACCGCTTCGCCCATAGAAAGGCGGCAGCTGCCTTCCCAGCACCAGGGCGTCCAGCACTAGCTGCAAAAACCACCCACTTCCTTCAGCAGCTAAACGCACCCAGCCTGAGGGAAAGTGAAAGCGCGCCATGCGCGCGCTGTGATCACACGGGGACAGGAGATGTGCATGCGTACGGAGTTAACATCTCCTGTCCGTACGCGTGCCATCTCCTGTCTCCCTTCAGGGGAGACGCCAGAGAGGAGAAGCCATAAGCGTGCACATCGCCTGTCCGTGCGCGCACATGATTTGTCTCCCTTCGCGCACCAAACCGACAACAATAGTCTCGCCATGGCGAAGCAGTGCAGGCGCTGCGTTTGATAGGCGAGGCCTCAAAAGGTATACTTTTAGTTTATTAATAGAAACAAGCAAGACTTGGTACAAGTAGGTAATAATACTTTCAAATGCACCACTGTTCAAGAAAATGCAGTTGTTTTTGTAATTGTAATAGTTACAGATTGATATCAATAATTTTTCAGAATACTTGACATTATAAAGTCAATACTCTGATTACTTTTGGACTACGTTAAAAAAGTGCTCACTTTTCCCCATACATTAGCAGTTCTACATAGAACACTTTCTGGACCCAAAATGTCATACTATGAGTGCCTGTGGGAGGAAAAAGGTTATTGAGCTTGGAGGTAAGTATTGGACTTACAAGGATGAGGTTTTGGGGGTTAGGACCAAGGTTCCCCAAGGTCCAAGTGGACACTCTGGTTGCACCACCAGCTGCACTGGGATGGCCAGGTGCAGAGTGAAGGACCCAATGTTAACCAATGCGCTGAATGCCTCTTTTTGGGGTATGATGGCAAGCAGGCCACTTGGGTGTGGGAGCAAAGCTCCTAAGGTTGCGGTCGGCACCGCAGGGGCCAGCGACTGACACAAGAACTGCACTGCCCGTGGTATTGAGGGAGCCGGGTGAAGGAGGTAAAGCGGAAGTCGCAGTCCCTGGGCTTCTCAATGGAGTCTGCCTGTTTCAGAAAGTTGCAGGCTCGGTTGGAGGACTTCTTGGGGGCGACAAACGACTAGGCAGGCGAATGGGGATCTGTGAGGATGCTTGGACACCGTTCGTTAGGCCACCAAAGGCTGGGAAGGCATTGAGCGCTGAGGTGTCTTCGGCATTGGTTTTCTTAAGCTACGATCGGTAGTGGTTAGAGTCAGTCGAACAGGCGCGGTCAGACTTCCTGGACCGCTTCGGTCAGGGGAGCAGTTGTCCTACCGCCTACGGTCGCGGTCAGGGAGACCCTTCAAGTAGAGGCTGTAGGGTTAGCATTAAAAGCCTGTGGGAGGTCAGGGGTCACCGGATCCCAATTTAGGATTGCCGGGGGATCTCTTTGGAGTAAGGGGCCACTTGATCTCAGACCGTGGTGGCAAGGTACAGAATCGCGATGTCCGGACTATGACGATTTAGTCTTTGGTTTGAGCAAATCCGCTGCTCACGGGAGACAGAGTCTGTTAGTTGAGTACAGGGCAGGTCCTCTGGGCTCTGGGGGTCTGCTGCTACGGGGCACACCGGTTTCTTCGCTGTAGGCAGGTTGTGGTTGGTACAGGCCGGTAGTGTTGTTAGTTGGTGGCCTCGGTTTCTTCCTTGGTCAGTACGGCTCTTCGGTCCTTCTTCTTTCTTCCTCGAATCTGAGGAGGCAAGGTTTTGGGGTCACCCCTAAATACTATATTTAGGATTGCTAAAGGGGTGTGTAGCTTGGGACCAATTGTTCCTTCCTTGGGGTGGGTACACACCCTATTCTGCCACCCTCCAGTGGGAAGGGGCATGAGCCTCTTCCTAACTGGTTGAGTCCCTTCATCTTTAAGATGGAGGGGATTGAGATGTGTGCTTCACCCCGCATTTTCTCACTTCAGGGGTGAGTGAGGTTGGCAACTGTGGCACATCTCTCTGCTTAACTTAGATTTCCCGCCGATTCTCCCATCCAAGTAGGGGTAAAAACCGGTGGGAGCCAGTTGCTGGGGACAGCAAAAGGCAGGGCCAGCATCCAAAGGTGACAGGTCTTGAAGCTTCATCTTTCGTGGGGGAGGAGCCATGATACCTCTACCCAGGATGGGCTTTGTTTCTGGACCAAGAGAGCAGAGGCCCTCTGTCCAGGGCTCCAGAAACCTGTCTAGTGGTGGCAATGGCGGACAGCCATTTCGAAACCACACCAGGGCTGGTCGGCTTTCAGGGGGCATCTCTAAGATGCCCTCTGAGTGCATTTTACATTAAATCCCCCACTGGCATCAGTATGGGTTTAATGTGCTGAGAAATTTGCTACCAAAGTTCCCAGTATTTAGTAAAGCCATTATGGAGATGTGGAGTTTGCAGTGACCAACTCCCAAGACCATATACTCTATATGGCTTTACTACACTTACAATGTCTATGAATGGACCTAGACACTGTATGGGTACAGGGCTCAAGACTCTGTACCCTCACCTTAGGACTAGTGCACCCTGCTAGAGGGGTGACTTACCTAGGCCTTAGACAGTGGATTGCAGGGGTGTGTGCCATGTCGACTCTCCACTTTTCTCTGAACCAAAACATGCAGTCTGCGGTGGCAGAGTGTGTGGGTCAAGGTGCAGGGCCTCTAAGGGTGGCATAATAGGTGCTGAAGCCCCCCTGAGGCCTTTCTTGGTCACAGTGTCTTAGCACCCATGGTACCTTTTACAAGAGGCTTGCCTGTGGCCATGGATGTGACAATTGTGGAAATAAATGTACAATTTTGGGAAAATACACAGGCCATCGGAACCTGATTGACAATGGTAATTAACAGTGTGGGCTATTTTGCATCGTGAAACAACGCGTGATATGGCCTCTAATTTAAATATGTTTATTTATTCTTTGCTACCAGTGTATTGTTTTGTGCGCCATCCTTTTATATGTTCTTGTATTTTATGATCTGAATAAATTTGTTATATTTTTATAATCATTTGTACATGGTCTTCAACCCTTTTTCTCTTCCCTTTTTTCTCTTTTCTTTGCACTGATGTTTTTAGATGGTAGGTTTTGTTGATTGTAATTATGTTTGTTGTATGTAGTGATATCCTAAACCTTTGTTAAGATTCGGTGGCATAGACCCAGGGCACATCAAGTCGGGTTGCATCATATGTCAGGCTAAAAAAGGGGGTAACCAAGCAAGGATGGGGCACTTCCCTAGAAGGTCGAAGCAGTGTCTGCTCGGAGTTGGAAAGCATTATCGGTGTGCTTCATCGTCCACAGTCGGCATCAGTGGAAACACTCCCAGATCTGGCATGGCATAAAGATCCGTCTCGGCAATAAATCTGGTCCGAGGTCCTTAGTGGTCCAGAGGTTCCAATTGGAGCTGAAGGCAGACCTTCCAGTGGAGACCCAGGTGGAGGCCCTTGTGGTTCCTTGGGGCCCGAAGGTGAGCTGGTAGCGTACCAAAACAGAGACATCATGACTTCAGGGTGCTTATGGATTTGCTGCAGTGTTGTCCATGGCGTGGGAATTCAGGCTGTGTCTGGACCAAAGTTGGAACGGGCTCCAAAAAAAGTCACGTTTGGGATGGAGACCTAGAAGCACATAAAACCCATGAGCTAGGAGTTTTAGAGTGGGGGGAAGGGGAGGAGTCATGCTCAAACTTCTTGTGCCTATTCTTTGACTTACCCTAATTCTTCGACTGGGTTAAAGACCTGCTGCGGGACAAGGTCCTTCCCTCTGACTACAACCGATAACGGCAGGAAGTATTCCTGTGGTTGGCGACATATAAGTTCATCTCACGGTTCCAAATGGCTTTCGGGTTCATCTGGGCTCATTCACTACAGACCCTAGAGTCGTGTTCAGAACCCAAACACAAAAGGCCAACTTGATGGGGATCTGTCACAGACTTTTGGTTAAACCCTGTAGTCTTCAAAGAGACATCCCTTAGACACTGGTATTTTTGGTGTAATTTAGACAAATAAAAAGTCCTGTTAAGAGATGAGGGGTGGCTTCAGATCTGCGTCTGGTGAAGTAGAAAGAAAGCAAATGACATCAGTACATAAAGGTGGCACGTACATGAGGCTTTGCACGTCACTTACCTAGAGGCACGACTTCGAAGCAAGCTACATGACTCCACCCACCAGCATGCAGGTGGCCTTCTGAAAAGTTTACGGATCCTGTCTGACGCTTCAAAGGGTAAAAAATCTGGGATCAAAAGTATCAATCATAAAAGCATGCTCAGCTAGCAAACTAAACAAGCACTTGCAAAGCCAATAGGTCTCTGCATTAAGATCTATTGGCTTTGTTAATGTATTTTAGCCATATAGCTCAAGCACACACATTTTAAGCAGGGACGACGTCATTTATCCTCCTTTTCTGGGTTTGCCCCTCTACATTTGTTTATTTTCTGTTTTGTACAAACCATGTTAAGGCAGCCCTGCCCTACGTTGCTGTGAGTGCTCAATCTGTACTTCGGTATCTAGGCAGTGCAACACATGCCGACGCTCGACTGCCTCGCAGCAACTTTACCTTTGTACCATGAGGCACAAGATAGCTTGGTGGGTTGATGTGCATGCTGTAGAAATATATATGCAGCCTAAAGGACGCCATTGGGATGGTTCTGTAAGTGGGGCATGTAACTTATACATTTTTATTTTGGCACCTCCCCTCAAGCACATTGTAATTCTGGCCTAATTACATAATCTTAATATTGTCTGTTTCTGCTTCTTCTAAACGCTGAGAGCACGAAGAGAGGCATTTAATGGAACTGATAATGGTACATGCTGTCCGAGATACATGCCACTTCTAGGCAACAGGAAAAGAGGATGTGGCGTTACGGCCAGAGCTGCAATTGTGGAGCTGGTAAACCGGGTTCAAGCCTTGGCGTCGGCTCAACAGCCTTTGACCCTGGGCAAATCACTTAATCTCCCTGTGAATACAAAAACGAATGTGTCCTTGTATAAAGTAACCGGTGTTCATGTAATTTGCTGCAATAATAAATTCGGGTGGTGCTCGTGCTATATAAAACTGCGTTAAAAAAAAAATTTAACCAGGAGACGGAGGACAGAGAGTGTGAAAACACGAGCACTTGTGTGGAGTGCTCCAAGAGAAAGAAAAAAGTAGCTCCCAAAACGGGAGCAGTAGATTGACACAAGTAATTGGACCATGCTTTGGGGGAGGGCAAAACACAGGAAGAGACACGACACATTCATACCATGGAGAAACAGGTCCAAAGGATTTGAGAGAGAAAATGGAGCAAGCAAATATTAAGCCTATGGGCGGGCTGAAGCACACAGATTGAACACAACATATCTCTACAAGACAGCTCCTGTGCTGTCTAGCCGAGACCTAAAAATGAAGTTGGTTTGTTTTAGCAGCTGTTATGGAATACATTTCAACTGTCCTATTTACCAGGGGACCCCCAAAAGGTGGGGCCCTGGACAATCGCCCACTGCGCCCATGCCTTAAAAAGTCTCTCTCTACATGTGGTAATAAGGATTCTGAGAGATCTAGTAGTCTGGGCCATCCAGGAGGCAGGAGCATATGGAGGAGCATAATGAACTGCATTGCATTTAGGAGGCATAAAGGAGTCATAAACATGCCAGTCTGATGTATTGTAACTGTGCCCCAGTTGGCCAGCCCTGCAGGTCATGTGGGTGACACCTTTAGGTCATCAGATGAGTGACCTACAGAAGCCTCAGGCATAATAAACAAGGGCAGGGCTCTGCTCTAAACCAAGACCAGCAAGGCCCAATTGTAAACCAAAATTAGCCCTGGCAAAAATGTTCAAACCACCCCACACTGGAGGAAGTTCGGGTAGAATGTATCCATGGGGGCACGGTTAGATCATAACTGCCCATCCTGTTCTGAAAGCAGCCCCTTAGCCTGCAGCCTACTGTGGATATGCCAGAGTGGCAGCATGGTCGTGAGGCCCTGGAACTCAGTATACCTTTAAAACTTAGGATAGGTTCAACTGGGCCAATGCCACCACTGCCATTCCTTTATTTGGATGGGCAGAGTACTTGTAGCTTGTTCCATGCTTGATAAAAACAGTATATTAATGTTCTCTGCTGAGTGTGGCCCCCTGAGTGTGTTTTCACATAAACGACTTATTCACATGTGCAAGTAATTAACATGCACAAAATGATTAACAGATCCACATAAGTCGGCACATACATATCAAGAGGTGACAGGAACCAAAAGGGTTTGCGCTTGCATACAACACTTTTACACCAGCAGATGAAGTAGACGCAAAAAAGTATGGGAAGTGTGAGCATGAGTGCAATGAGGAGGGGCGGAGTCAGAGACATGGTTAAAAATAAAGTATTTTGCAACTATTTTGTTGGACTTTCAGCTTTAGGTAAATGCATATAACACACACACCTTAAATGGAAAATGACTGAAAGTTGACGTTATAGGTGGGAAATGTACTATTTTACATGATGAAAGCTCAGTTGGTTAATGTGATCACTGTAGATGTCTGCGTGTGTAACGAAAGAGTCACAGAATTGCCTTCTGGCAGACAGTTCGAGAGAGTAACATGTATTTATGGTGCTACTAGGCACCAGCTTGGAACATTATTTGAAAATTGCATTACACACAGTATAAAATAGTCTGCTGTAAAATGTGCAAAAACAGTTTAAGTTAAAACAGGTGTTTTCTATAGATCTATAGTAATACACAATCAGACTGTACCGAGGGAATGCACTGCAGTCATCAGCTGGTAACAACTTTACATTACCTTCGAAAAGAATAAATCTTTGTCACTATGAAGGCCCAACGGCCTCCATCGATTAAAGTCATATATTGACTCTTGAGTAACTTTTAGATTTGTTGATTTACCCATCGTGCACATTACACTTCTTTCAGGTAGAATCCACCGTGAAGGGAAGGCGTGTTTCTTCTTTCGCTGCCTGCCTTTACCTTGGCTTCTCAGTCAGTACTATACTGCAGGGGGAGGCAGCCGGATCTAGCAGATATTGTTGAGCCAGATCGGAGATCTGTCTGGCCCCAGTAAAATACGCTGAATTTGTCCCGGTGTATTTTGCCAACACTAGAACATAATTCAGCAGTGCTTGTCTGTTGTTTGCTTTCTGTTTGGAGCAGCAACGTCCTGGCCAAGAGGGGGACTTTCTTATTTTAGGTTACAGTTTGGTCCAAAATAAAGGAGGAATTTAAAGGGTCATCAGCCATCCTTTTGTCAAATATGATCCTGGCTGGGAGCTATCTGGAGCCTAACACCTAGGTGCCAGCAATGGAGGTAACCAAAAGCACACAACTTGCCATCACGTTACAAGTACTTAAAAGAAACTATAATTTGGATGGAAGCTTTTGACTTTGTTCAATCCCTGTATACAAGAGATATTCTTGCATTGCAAGTGTCAAACATATCTGTCAGGATGATTATTTACACGATTAAGGATTTATATAGCATTTTTTTAATGTAATTTTTTTAAGGTGCTACTCATCCCAATGAAGGGTGTTAAAACGCTTTTCATCACGCACACACATCATACATTGGAAATAAATCATACAATTATGTAAATCAAAGTCCAGGTCGTTAAGTAGGAGAATGAGAGTTTCATGGTGCAGGAGCACAAACTGCCTTTCCTGATAACGATTATATGTTAATAGTGCATGGCTGGGAGGTACACAAAGTCAGGATTCAAAAAGTAACGCAGTGCTTAGGGTTGTCTGTACTAATATGACTTTATTACAACCCAAAGAAACCCTTTTTAGCAGCCTTATAATGACAGGTTGAGAAAAAATCAATAAGGTTCTAAATCAAGGCCTTGCAGGTTCCATGCAGGTCATTGATGCCAGTTCATAGCTAACTGTGCTGTATTAGAAAGATTGCAATTTATGAACTGCAAGTAATAAAAGGATCTGTGTGTCAAAAGCAGCAACTCACCTATCTACAGAAAATGAAGATCTGTCATTTGCATGTTACACAGTGTGCTTTGGAGGAGACACATTAGCCCTCAATGCTACTTTATGATCAAAACTGTGACTTAACTAAACACAGATCTTTCCAGCAAATGCATTAACCACCAGAGAGGTTTCCTAACTATTATGATTATTCCCCAATATTTACTAGGCACACACAGTTCTCTGCTTTTTTGCAAAAAATACTAAACCAGAACAGATTTACTGCCACATGTCTCTTCGTTGCCAATGTCATTGTGGAGAATATATTCAAAATACCTGTACAGGTTGACCGTCAGACTCCTTTTCAGGACTCTGCCCCCTTCTTGTTGCCACTCCTTGACCCCAAATTGATGGGTTCCCAGAGTAAAGCTTTTCCAGTTCCAATACTGTCCACAGTACAGGTCCCATTTCCTTTCAGCCACAGGTACTTAAAGATCGGCATCAACGGTTCAAGCTAAACTAGGAGAACTGATTTTGTAAAATTAATAATCGTTCCAAATAGAATACATCCTGCCTGTACGGTCTTTGATATTATGTGCTCTGGGACCCTCGCAGTTCTGGGCGGACTCTAAACAGGAATTGCTGGGGGTTGTTAAGGTGTGGTTCTGAAAGTTATGACGCATTGCATGTAGCTCATGATTGTATTTGTGAGAATAAAGACGTCTGTTACAGAACTCCGTGTGTGGCATATTCATTTGCATGCTCCAGGGCTGGGGCAGATGCTACAACTGTAGTGGATACGTGCCCCAAAAAACAAGGCTGCTCTCCTTGAGAGTTTGCAAAGGTAAAGCAAACTCCTTGTGCATGCCACGTGCACCCCAGATTGATGCAATGCGGCCTGCGGTTGGTGCATGTGGAGTCAAAGCCCTGCTCCAGCCCATACACAAACATTAAAGAGATTGAAGGCCCTACAGAGGAGCACATTTGAAAAGCCTGCCAGAACCCACTAGTAAGGCTGAAAGAAGAGATTCTGCTCTGCGCCATAACACAGAGCCATCATCCATATGAAGTAAAGGCTGAAGGCAGTGACGACTAGGTACAAAAACAGAACTTACTTACTGGCACAAGAGAAAGAAGTGCCACATGACCTCACAGTCGGATGAAATGACCAGGCCCAAGCAACAGGGGCATTGCTTAGAGGCTGCGGGTCCTACTTTGCGCGAAGAATGCTGCCTGCACAACACATGCTCTCAATGGTACTAGAAGGGAGAGCAAAGTATGATGCGGTTATGTTTCTAAAGCCACTGCCACTGTTTGAAACAGTGAAGAAACAGAATATCGGTGTCAGGTGGGTTGCATGGATCAAAACGAATGATGACTTCATAGATGCACCAGAAGAAGACGACGATAAGAAAATCATTAAATATTTGAAAAACCTTGCCGGTGGTGGAGTGAAATAAGTGCTAAAGGAAGTCTCACAAACTGAGGCAATATCATACCAAAAGATAAAAGAAGCATTGGAAGTCAAGTTCAATCCATTGACGAATGTCGACTATGAAAGATACACCTTCAACCATGCATGTCAACAGGCTGGTGAAACAATGAATGAAGTTGCTGAGAGACGTTATGCACTTATCAAACACTATAAGTTTTGTGACTTTAATGATGAAGCAGCCATCCTCCTCAGTGTCACTGATGGCAGGCTTTCAGAATCCTTCATGAGATGAATGTTGAGAGAGACACTCAGTTTAGAAAAGACCCTAGTGGCTGCAAGGGCAGAGGAACAAGCGGATCCAGAAGCTGCTGATATGGAAGCAGAAATAGCCGGGAGAGGCAGACGACAGAGAGCTGGAGAAGACAGCGGGCCGAACAGGGGCAAGGGGCCGGCACCATCTAAGTGTCAGGCGTTTTACTGGCTCGATCGTACAGTAGACATCACGTCCTTGAAATGCCCCCAGGATGGAGCGCCTATGTAAAGGGGGATCAGAAGGGATGCCCCAACAGCTCAGTTTAGGAGTGGCCTGGAGCCTCCGGAGTCCCCCTCGGACGTGCTCAAGACTGGTCCCAGTCCCCATCTTGAAGTCAGGCACAGCCCTGGGAAGGCCCTGCAAAGAATAAATCGGCCTCAACAAAGTCCATTGGCTCGATCTCTATATCAAGTGCAATTCCTAACTTTGGGGGCAATTGTGGGCACAGCGTTTGTTCCTCGTCCCAGAGTTATCTGTGTCTTCCCCCTAGGAGTCACCCTCGCAAGGCTCAAGCGGTGCACGCTGAAATCGCAAAGAGGTACATGCTTGTGTGTCTCGCCCAATTCTACCCTTCTCTGCAGCAGGTTAGGCCACTCAACAACGGTTCTGCGGTCAGTGGCACAGCGTCACAGGAAGAAGAGAAAGTGGGCGCCAGAAGTTTGAAGAAGCATTCTCGCCACGCCCACAAGGTCAAAAATCAGCATCAGTTATGACACGTAGAAACCAAGCACATTCGATCATCATCAAGTTCATTATATAAAGGCTCTTCAACACCGTCATCAAGCGCTAGGGAAGAAGGAGGTACGTTGATTGTATCGACTAAGGAAAGACATGCAAGTGTAGGATTTACTGCTTTTAAAGAAGATCAAGTGTCAGAGAAGAACCACCAAACTAAGCATCAAAATTAATTTAGACATTGTCCTAAAATAAAATTAAAGTTCAAAGATCGCCCATAACCTTCATTATAGACACAGGTGAGTCAATTAGCATCATGCCAGTAGAAAAGCTCAATGGCCTATCTCCTGTGCCACGCTTTATTCTGCCACACATGAAGGTACACACGGATTGCTTCTAAACCGTTACAGAGCCAATGGTCATTTACAGCACCTTGCAACATAAAACAACATCAGTGCAAACACCAATTCATGTCCTTAAGGGAACTTCATCTAGTGCATGCCTACTTAGCTTTGCCACTGCTGCTGACATGGGACTGATATCGCTCAACTACAACATCCGTGTTCAGTATAAAATTGTGAGTCAGTTTCTGTGGTTGTTTCATGGCTTAGGAAGGCTCATTGCCCAACGGCACTGCAGAGTCACTTTTCACTTACAACAAGCCATTGAGAAAGAACTAGAAACACTGTTGACGCACGTCATAATTGAACGCTTTACCGGTCCTATGCCATGAGTTTCACTCATAGTTGTGGTGCAAAAAAGGGCAGTGGAGGTGCAGGGAGCATGTGTGTTGATATGCACCAGGCCAACAAGGCAATCGAGAAAGAAACACTTCCCGATCCACACATAACAGACATGATCATGCATCTGAACGGAGTCAAAGTTTTCTCCCGTCTTGACATGAACAAAGGATACCATCAACTTGAGATGGTAGAGGACAGTAGGTATGATACTACTTTTTCGACTCATGTTGGTTTGTTGACATACGAAAGACTGAGTTTTGGAGTATCTTTTTCTGCTATTTCTGCTGAGATGTTTCAGAATGTTATTCGCCAAGTAATTCAACCTGTTACACATGCTTTCAATTACAGGGATGACATACTGGTATTTGGGACGACACAAAAGGAGCAAGACACGGCTCTTGCACAAGTGTGCCAATTACTTGCTGATGCTGGTCTCATGCTGAAGGCAGCATAGTGTGAGTTTCATAAAACCAAACTTAAATTCTTTGGGCACATATTCTTTGATGGGGGAACAACTCCTGACCCGTATACGGGGGAAGCACTGTCATCCACTTGCCCCCCACAAGATGTAACCATCCTGTGATCCTTTTTAACCCTGGCCAGTTATCGATCAAGGTACATTTGTGACTTTGCTAAATGAGTGGCCAATTGAGAGATTTAAAGTGGAATGTCCCATTCCAGTGGTCAAATGAATGCGACCAAAATTTCAAAGAAATAAAACATGATATTGAGAATGCAATTGAAATGGCCTATTTGGACCTTAAGTTACATATTGAGACCACAGTAAATGTGAGCTCCGTGGGGCTGGGAGCTATCCTTCCTCAGCACAATGGCCAACTGAATGCCTACAGACACATTGTGGCCTATGTCAATAGAAGCTTCTCTGAAACAGTGAGTTGCCTATTCACAGCCGGAGAAGGACAGGCTGGCTGTAGTGTGGGCCTGCAAACATTTTCATATTTTTTATATGGGAAATATTTCACTATTATCACAGGCCACCAGGCATTGCTCACTATATTTGGAAACCCAAAAGCTAAGATACCCCCTTGCATCGAAAGGTGGGGGTTGTGATTGCAAGAGCACGATTATGTGATTGTACACAAGCGGGGAAAGACCAAAACAATGCACGTTACTTTTCACGAGTGCCACTAAATCAACACAGTTCAGCAGCTGAAGAGTATCTCAACTTCATTGTGAGGTCTAGTACACCAGCATCTATCCATTGAACAGAACATTGCTGCTACCATCACAGATAAAGACATGCTCAACCTCAAAGACCTCATTATTACGCAATCTTGGAAGAAAAGTATTCTGCCCTTTGCTGATGATGTTGAATTCTAAAACTGCCAAAAATGTACAGGATGAGCTATCCATCACCTGGAGGGTTTCATATTGAGAGGCTCGAGAATTATCATACATGAGAACCTGAGACAACAAGTCATTGAGCTAGCCCATGAAGGACATTGTGGCATTGTAGCCACCAAACAGCCCTAGGAGAAAGAGTGTGGTTCCCGTGCCTAGAGTTGAGAAAGAGCTGAACTTGTGCCACCTTTGTAACTGTTTATCTCCCAAGGTGAAGCAGCATACGTTGACAATGTACAACCTTTCTGCACATGCCTGTGAGACTTGCACTTGATTTCTTTGGGCTCTAGAAAATGGACATTATCTTACGGTAGTCATTGATGAATACTTGGGTTTTTCTTTGGTGGAAGACTTATCAACAACAGCGAAAGCTCCCCGCTACGGCAGAGGAGCGTTGGCTCACTGCTTTTCAGCAGTGAAAAAAGAAAAAGAAAATGATAATAACAAAGGTTACCATTTTATTTTACCTTGTCACTTCCTGCGTCCGAGCCGAGGGTGGGGCCATCCAGCTGACAAAGCTGCAGGAAGGAGGAGGAGTTGTGGCACTGCTTCAAGTGCGTATGACAGTTTAGTCGGCTGTCTCAGGCAAGCCAGACTGTCAAGCTCTCTTCAATCTTTCTACCCCAGCTGTGCTGTAAAGCCTGGTGGAGAGCAAGCACAGGGCCAAAGTCCCTTAGTGAGTGCTCACACCAATCACAGTGCTGCTCTCATGCTGGCTAATACCAAAATGAAACCAGCGTCTGGACTGGCGTAGGGGTGCCTGTGGCTTGCCGAAAGTTGAGGAGCAGAGGCCAGAAAAGCACTGGCGCTGCAGACGACAGGTAAGCATTTAAAAATTATTTTCCCCACAATGCCCCCCTGCACTCCCTTCCTTGTGCTGCCTCACCATTTCAATGCCCAAGCAGCCGCCACTGATTGACAACCCATGAGAAAGTCACTGAGTGGCTTGATGACATCTTTGTAGCATGGGACATCCCCGCTATTTTCAAATTTGATAATAGTCTGCTTTTCAATAGCAATAACTCAAGGAGTTTCTTGTTCAACTCAATGTCAAGCATCAAAAGAGTGCACCTCTCTGGCTCCAAGCCAATGCTGTTGTTAAACGATTCATTGGTACCCTCAAGAGAGTAATTCAGCAAGCATCGATGGAGGGAATCAGCCTAAATCAAGCCATGTGTCAAACCTTTCGTGCCTATCGATCAACTCCTCACAAGTAGTGAGAGTCCTGCCACCTTGCTATTTGGAAGAGCCATTGGAACCAAATTACCACAATGGACATCGAAGTGATCGATGAATGCTGATAAGGTTCACAGGGCTCGACAAATCCGAAAAATTGTACTAGTCCTGCAGGTCTAGTAACTTGGAAAATCCCCTCGACCCAAGTGCAACCTACTTGACCTCTGTCTCTGAAATCGGAGCAAAAGTGACAAGTTAACTAGATTTAAAGGCATCTTTATTGCTTAGCCCCTTTGTGAGCAATAAAAATGCCTTTAAATCTTGTTATATTGTCACTTTTGCTCCGTTTTCCAAGACACAGGACAAAAGTTAGTTTGTCTTCCTACTCGCCAGAAAGGGCGAGTAGGACCTAAAAATAGCTCGCCCTCATCCATTCTCCCTCGCAAATGCGAGCGGGCGAGTGGATTTGTCGAGCCCTGGGTTCATGTCACTGACACTTCTTAAAGGTGCAAAATGAAAACATATGCCGATCAGCACCGATGTGCCCATGAAACAGTCTTCGATAAAGGGGACTGGGTACTGGTCAAACAGAAACAGAAGCTGTCCACCCTTTGAGGGTTGTAACATGCAAAGGACACATGGTAACAGTGCATCATCCAGAGAAAAGTCCATCACAAGAGACTCGTCACACTTTTAACACCTACCTCAGTGTTTGTCAGCTCCTGAGATCGCGAGCGAGACGACCATGTCTGAATGTCCAGATCACACATCTGAGCCTGTGTCACTGGCGCATACTAAAGGTGCATCTCAACTACCTCACACCATGCAATCTAGCAGACCTGTGCCAGCGCCTCGCCGACTCATCGAGGAAATATGATGCTAATGTTTGTACTTTTTATTTAACAAAGTGAGAGACATAGTGTCTATGATATTATGCGTGCTTGGACCAGAGGTACAACTAGAGTCAAATTTTGGGGGGTGTGGGGGGTGGGGGGGGATTGGGGGGTGCTAAGAAAATTTTTCGGGGGGGGCTGATTCTTCAAGCAAAAGGCAAGGTGGAGCTGCAGGGGCTCTAAGCAGGGGGAGGACATCAAAGCCTCATTAACAAGCAAAAGGTCTTTAAAAGAACTGTGAAGTACTCTGGTGTGGCTATGTGTGTGCCCAGGAAGCTGTCTCATCCCGGGCTGCCACACACGACGGTGAGGCTGAAGCCCTTTGAGGAGTCCAATGGGTGTTGCACGCCTGGCTTGGACCCTCGCGGTTCTGGGTGGACTCTCAACAGAAGTTGTGTAAACTGCTGTGAGGTGTTAAGGTGTGGTTACGAAAGTTATGATGCATTGTGTGCTGAGTGTGCTCGGTTACACAGCTCTGTGTGTTGTGTATTTATTTGCAAGCTCCCAGGCTGGAGGAGATGCTACACTGCTCAATCAACTATCGATTTACAAATGCAATCAATGAATCTGTGTGTGTGTACAATGGATAGTCATACACTCACACATGCTGTATTTCAGATCAGTGCACGTGACTTACACAGCCTAGCGCCAACCCCACAGTTCTCTGGTCGCCTTCAGAGCAGATAAGCTTTCGCTGCCAATAAGAGGCCACTTCCATAAACAAAATGGCTGCCTTATCTCTCTCTACTGTATTGTATTTGTTTATTGTTTCAATTAATTAAAATTGTTGACAAAAGAAAAAAGGCTGGTTGGAGAACACTCCATCCAGACACTTTTGGAGCATAAATAAAACATGATCATTTCATTTAACAGAATTGTTAGTAATATATAAGACTGTGACGGGGTGGGCTCTTCCCTCGGCATAACTACCTCCGATAAGCACTGGTGGTCCTTCACCCCGCTTTCACCCACTTCCTTTTCTCAGCAGCCTGAATCCCGCCCGCCAGATGCGTGGGCAGTAGAAGACCCGGACTCGTGCTGGCCGAGCAAAGACTGGACGGAGCCCTTTAAGTGGGAGTATCCAAGTTCCGATGGCACACCCTCCGTGTGCGGCATAACGTCAAAAGCCCGGCAGAACCAGGAAGAGACGGACAGCGTCCCCGAGGAGGAGGAGGTCGGAGTGTGTTTTGCGGAGACCGAAGACATCGCCGAGCAGATCAGAAAGGACCCATCAAAGCCAGGAGGCCAAAGACCCTGCGGACCGCCCCGCCACGTTCCTGCGGCAGGAGCGTGGCTCCATCAGGTACGGGGCAAAGTGGCGGGCTGGGTTGGCCGTATGTGCAAGACTAATGAGTGACCTGCACAGTAACCCCTGGGCGTAAAGAGAACTCCCTGTACCCAGCACCGGCACCCCCTCACGTCCGTTATCTCGAACACTGTGCACAAAGGTTTCCCTCACACCCGGCCCTTTTGCCTGTCCCCAAAAGCCGTATGCTAATAGCACCCTCTCTCTGTTCTTTTCTTTTGGATGGTCCCGGATCGGCGTGAGACACGGCCGGCAGAGCCTGAACGCTGGAATCCTCGCGAAGACCACCCCTCGACCCAGCAGCTGCTACAAGAGAGAGACTTGCTAGCCGAAGGCGTAAATCATATATCAAAATAAAACCTTCCCTTAAAACTTTCCTAAGAGTTTCTGACTCCCTATCTTCTAGTTCGTCACCTCCACCCTCTCCCAACCTAGGACAAAGACATAATCATTTCTTTAAAACATTCTGGTAGTTACTAATTTAAGGGAAAAAAAAAAGGAACCGCAAGTTTAAAACAACAGTTTGTCTCTAGTCTTTGACTGAGTCATTATGTAATAGTTCTTTCACCTTGTGGGCAAATTTCGCTATTCTTGCTAGTTCCATTGGGATCTCCAGCTTAAAGAGAAGTTTCATGGCATCTAAACCGGTGCTTATCCCATATTTTAAAAACAAGGGTTTCAGTAAAGTGCGACGTGCATAATTCAAACGGTGACATATACAGACCATGTGGACCATGAATTCCTCATACTGGTGACACAATCTGCAAGTAGTAACAAACTCTAATGTTTTCCAAGGGCTGTTGATGTCTTTTCTTGGTAGTACCATCAATCTCACTGACCGAATTTGCTTTAAAATTGACTTATTCAGGGCAGAGTCATCTGCATCTGGGTCATTTTAATTGGCCTCACAATGTGGATTTTCATTTTTTTGTTTTTTTTATTCATGGTTCATTTTTGAGCCGCGCTCTGCCCGCGAGTTTACCTTCCGGCTTGGAGAGAGGCCAGTCACAAACCCGAACCCCTGCACACATCTGGAGCAGAACCGTGGAGAGATGGCCTGCAGCTGAATTGACCTATTCATAGGCAGGGTCTGTTTTATGACTGTGTGTCATCTACCTTGCACGTGCCAAGAAAAAAAACCCTTTCCTTCCATAATCTGTGCTTTTGTTTCAGTGCGATGGAATTACATATTCGCTGAAGTATGTGGGCTTCAAAGCAGTACATTCACGAGTGTAGCAAGCCAGAAGCACCGAGGATACTTAACGAAAACAAGCCAGCTATGACCGAGTGCACTTCGTTGACCTGTTATACTGCGTGAAAGCGAAGGTGTATAGCCACTTAAATAATCACGGCCCAATTCGCTTGGAACCGTTTATTCATACTTCAGGAGGCGTTTGACCAACCGAGGTACCTCTGTAGTCAGCTTCCATTGCCCTATTTCAGCTCCTACTCAGTGTCCTAAGTGTCTTTTGCGCATTATTTAAAAGGTGTACTATCGCGTTAGCACAGAACGCGGAACTTTGTCAAACAGTCCTCTTTTAAAGCTGCAGTAAAGTTACCCGAGAAGCATCGAAGAGCAGGTGATGATGCTGTTTGAGGACTACGTGGGCGTGACACGAGGATGCGTCATGCAGACCCAGGGTCCTTCAGCTGGGAGGGGGAGTTGTGGGGCATTTATAGCGCCGGGTAGTCACAATCAAACTCTAAAGAATAGTAAGGATGGCGGAATGCGGCCCTGCAGTGACACCTACTGGCTCCATCCATCCATTCGTTCGTTCATTTATTTATTTATTTATTGATTTATATATGATTTTTTTGGTCGAAGCCAACCACACAGCTGCCAGACAGCACAGCTGACTGTTTTACTAAAGACATCTTGGGAACATTCAGAAAGCTTTACTGGGAATGCATTCCGCCTGTTGCTTACCATTGGGGAACATCCTTTTCAACACGGATGTTAACCCGCAGTGCTTTTACGACGCGTCCTTTACAACGCAAGTCGTAACGAGGGCGCTAAAGGATAAAGAATAGTATATTTACTATTCCAACCCCTTCCCTACTATCCACGGGGACGGGTGTTAGAATAGTAAATTATACTATTTACTATCCGCGCCCAATAACGCAAGTCGTTGTAACAACTTGCGTTGTTAAAGACGAGTTGTAAAGGCACGCGTTGAAACGGTACGTGTTGTACCGTCATACATCCCTTACCATTGGCTTTGGGGTTTGTAACTTCCCTTTTCTGGATTTATTTTTGTTGGCTTTATTTACTTTAGGCTGTCCAGGGTGAATTTGTCCCTCTCAAGGAGCAAAGCCTTTTCACACCAACTCCCCTTGTTTTCTTCCACGTCACATTTGCTGTGCATTGAGAGACAGAGGTCAAAAGTCAGGCTCTGTCTTCAGAGTGAGCTTGGTATTTACTTTTCTTTCTCTGACTTCAAATCAAGAGGATTTATGTTACAATGTAGCTGGGTACTCTGTTTAGGAAAGTTTTTTGTGTAGCACACAACATTTAAATAAACTGTGCAAGTATTTCAGAATATTTCAGAATTAGGAACGCACAAACGTGGCACATTTTTTGATAATTCTAAAGTGTGTTTGAAACAAATACTTTAATATGATCAAAACAAATCAATAGACTAGATGATGCCATTTCCACACATTATCGTTTGTGAGCTGTATGTTTTATTAGTAAAAATGGTCATTTTAATTGAAATTGTGTTGTCTGTAATAGCAATGTGTTATCACACCATGCGTACTCCACTCTAAGACACTCCACTCTACTCTGCACCACTCCACTTTGAACCACTGGACTCTGCACCACTGCACCACTGCTCCCTACTACCTTCTCCACTCTGCACCACTCCATAGCACTGCACTCTATGCTAATTCACTCTGCTCTCAACCTGTGCACTCTTTGCTACTCTACTCTACACCACTCCAGTCTAGGCCACTCCAATCTTCTTTGCACAGCTCAACTCTAACCCACTCCACTCTATAACACACTGCAATGATAAACGCTGTACCAATACACTCTATGCCAATGCATTTTACTCTTTAACAATTGGTGAGCCCAAGATGGCCTCCGGGACGGAGCACAGAACGGGAGCTCCGGGGCCTCAGGATCAACTCTGTTGAATATCCCGTCCTGGCCCGACCCCGCCGATACCAACGACACCGGCCTGAGTCCGGAGCCTCTAGTCACCTTTTTGGTCCCCATTGATTGCTCCCTGAAGCAACGGCTGACCCCTCTACAGTCAAGTGAGCTCTGGACCCTCGTCGGAGCCTCTTCAGGCTGCGGCTCCAGCTTCAGGCATGCGGTGCACCTGAAGAGGCGAAGCAGAGAGGGAGGATCCTCGGTGAAGTCCTGGCCCGATCGGAGAAAGCACCCTGAGCCACGACTGAGACGAGACCGCGTCCGAGAGCTCGACCAGAGTTCCTTGTGAGTGGACCCTCGTGGAGGGGAGCACAACGACAGAGTGAAGCCTCAGGCACACCAGAGCCAACCGGTGAGCTGAGACGCTGCAGCGAGCATCAGCACCAGGAGCTTAGGTGACAACAGGACCGGGGCTCCCCAGAGGCAACTGAAAAAGTTAGAAAACCCCCATTCAGCCTGCCTGACTTCAGAATGGCGGCCGCTGGGACAAATACAGGCATCAATACTCTGCGAGTGCCAGAGACGGCGTGCAAGGTAAATAATGTGCAGGAGGGAAGTAGCAACCACAAGACTGGGGCCCAGAAGGGGCAGATCAATCCTCTCCCAAGGGGTGAACTGACAAAAGCTACATATCAATGAACTGTCCTCCTTTAGACTCTTAGGGCATTTGAAATCAATACTCTCCGTGAGCCTTTTATGTGAAACGCGCCTGAACCCAAAATGGCGTCTACAGAAGATCATTGCCAGGGGACAAAAACAATCACTCTAAGGAAGGCCCCTTTAGCATCTACAGCCTAGAGGCTGCATAATTGTTTGAAATAGCAGCAACATCTCAGGCCTCAAAGGAAGTCCTTGTTTAGCATCACAAGCAACCAAGAGGGATCCTATCATGGCAGCCGTCTCTCCCCCTGGCAGCTATAACGCAGAAATACTTAACCAATGACCCAACTCTCATTTCCCCGTTTACAGTGAGGGTCTTTCTCTACCAGCACGACTGTCCCTAAAATGGCGTCCATAACTGTGCCATTGTCCAAAGCACTCCTACTCCCCTTGCTGTGGATGGATCCAGCATTTATGCCCAGAGACAGAGCATCCTCTGGAAGAGTCCACAGCGACAAGGGAGTCACACATAGTGGAGCACTGGGAAAGATCCCCTTACTGCTGGGAGACGTCTCCTACCCAGCCGGACGTCGGACACTGTGGTTCCACTGGATTTCCTACCCCCTCCCACACCTCTTCCCTCCTTCATTCTTCAAAGTGGGCCTGGGACCAAAGAAATATGTAGTAATCCACTCAAAAAGTTGAGTTGAGATGACTTTTATTCAGTACAAGTCAAGTACAGCAACCATCAGCAAACCCACAAATACTGGTTTAAATTGGAACATTCACATTGATGCAATTCCACTGCATCATGACCGCATCATCTAATTCTAACCATTACCACATACTCCTCTCCACTTGTTGGAGAGGGATCCAGCATTTATGCCCTGGAGTCTCCGAGACCCACCTGAGAGTGTCCACCGCGACAAGGGAATCACACTGAACTGGGAGCCGGCACCTACCCAGCGGGACGTCAGACAATGTTACTTCCTTGTCTCCACACTGTGTCTCCTACCCCCTCCCCCACCTCTTCCATCCTTCATTCTTTATCTACCTCCCCTATTACTTTCCTCTCAGCCCTGAATTTCTCCCCCTAAGCTTTGTTTATCCTTATGCCTATGCTATGCTTTTGTAACTCATGTAACTACGCTCCAGCAACTGATGTAACTGTGTAACTATGTTCTGAAACAATGTTCTTCCTCATGTAAAGCACTCTGATACCTTCTGATCTAGCCAGCGCCATATAAAACTTTTCAAATAAAAAAAATAAACACTCAACTCTAGGCCCCTGCACTCTATGCCAATCCACTGTACGCCACTCTAATCTACTCTGCCACATTACACTCTACGCCACTGCACTCTACACCACTTTATTCTATGTCACTGCACTCTACCCTGCACAACCCTATGTCTCTTCACTCTACTCTGAAACACTATACTCTACGCCACTGTACTTTATGCCACTCTAAACCGCAGCACTCTATGCCACTGCACTTTAAACCACTGCACTCTGTGCCAAAGCACTCTACACAACTGCACTCTGTGCCAATGCACTCTACTCTGCACCACTCAACATCACTTCACTCTACTCTGAAACACTCTTCGCCACTGCACTTTACGCCACTCTATTCCACTCTGTTCCACTCCACTCTATGTCTCTTCTCTAAACCATTGCACTTTATGCTAAAGCACTCTGCACAATTGCACTCTGCCCCACTGTACTCTATGCCACTCTATTGTATGTCAATGCACTCTACACCACTGCACTCAACGACACTACTCTGCCACACTCCACCATACAGCACTCTACTCTGCACTACTGCACTCTATGCCAATGCACTGTAAGCCATTCTACTCTACATCACTGCACTCTATGCCACTGCATTCTCTGCTAGCCACTCTACTCCACTCTACACCACTGCACTCGATGCCACTCCTTTCTGAACCACTCCGTTCTCCATCACTGCACTCTACTATGCACCATTCTAATCTACTCCACTGCCATTCTATGAAGCTGCATTGTTCCCCACTGCACGCCACTTTGCATCACTCCAGTCTATGCCATTTCACTCTACTGTGAAACAATTTGGTCTACGCTAGTTCACTATATGCCACTCTATTGCACTCTGTGCCACTCCACTCTTTGCCACTCTACTCTAAAACACGGTACTCTACGCCAATGCACACCACAGAATTGGACTCTACATAAGTCCACTCTATGCCACTGCACTCTACTCTGCACCAATAAACTCTATATCACTGCACTCTAGGACACCACTCTGCAACACTTCATTCTTCAGCACTCTACTCTGCACTACTGCACTTTATGCTGATGCACTGTGCACCACTCTACTGTGAATCACTGCACTCCAAACTACTGCACTCTGCATAACTATTCTATGGCACTCCACTCTGCATCACTCAACGCAGCTGCATTCTCCGACACTCTACTCTACACCACTGCCCTCTATGCCACTCTACTCTGCACCACTCCACTCTACACCACTCTAATCTATGCCACTGCATTCTATGATGCTACATTATACGCCGCTAAATTTGATGTCTCTGCACTCAACTTCACTATACTCTGCAACACTCTATGCTAATGCACTATACACCAGTCCACTCTATGCCGCTCCACACCCCACCAGAGCACTCTACATCACTGCACTCTAATCTGCACTACTGTACTCAATACCACTGCACTGTACTACACTCCACGGCATTCTACTCTGCACCACTGCACTCTATGCTACTCTACACTGCACCACTGCACTCTACGCCACTGTACACTACTCTGCACCACTCCACACTGCACTCTATGCCACTGCACTCTACTATGACACTCTAATCTACCCCAAGGCATTCTACAACAATCAATCAATCAATCAATCAATCAATCAGAGTACTTGTAAAGCACGCTACTTACCCGTGAGGGTCCCAAGGCGCTGAGGGGGGGGGGGGGGGGGTGGTGGGGTGTGCTGCTACTGCACGAAGAGCCAGGTCTTGAGGAGCCTTCTGAAGGTGAGTGGGTCTTGGGTCTGCCGTATGTGGGTAGGGAGGGTGCTCCAGTTCTTGGCGGCGAGGTAGGAGAAGGATCTGCCGCCGGAGGTCATCCAATGGATGCGGGGGACAGCGGCGAGGGCGAGGCTGGCGGAGTGGAGCTGGCGGGTGGGGGTGTGGAAGCCGAGTCTGCTGTTCAGGTAGGCTGGTCGGCGTTGTGGAGTGCTTTGTGTGCGTGGGTGAGGAGCTTGAAGGTGATCCTCTTGTCGACGGGGAGCCAGTGTAGGTCTCTCAGGTGGGGGGTGATGTGGTTGCGCCGGGGGACATTGACGATCAGTCGGACGGAGGCGTTTTGGATGCGTTGTAGTCGTCGTAGGTGTTTGGCTGGGATTCCTGCGTAGAGTGCGTTGCCATAGTCCAGTCTGCTGCTGACGAGGGCCTGTGTCACCATTCTTCTTGTTTCGGCCGGGATCCACTTGTAGATCCTGCGGAGCATGCGGAGGGTGTTGTAGCAGGAGGAGGAGGAGACTGCGTTGATCTGTTTAGACATGGAGAGGGAGGAGTCGAGGATGAAACCTAGGTTGCGTGCGTGGTCGGTGGGTGTTGGTGCTGTTCCCAGTGTGGTCGGCCACCAGGAGTAGTCCCAGGCTGAGGGGGTGGGTCCGAGGATGAGGACCTCTGTCTTGTCCGAGTTCAGCTTCAGACGGCTGCTCCTCTTCCAGTCGGCGACAGCCTTCATTCCCTCGTGGAGGTTGGTTTTGGCGGTGTGTGGGTCCTTGGTGAGGGAGAGGATGAGCTGGGTGTCGTCGGTGTGGGAGATGATGTTGAGGTCGTAATGGCGGGCCACTTGTGCGAGGGGGGCCATGCAGATGTTGAACAGCGTCGGGCTGAGGGATGAGCCCTGGGGGATGCCGCAGATGATGTTGGTGGCTTCGGAACGGAAGGGTGGGATGCGGACGCTCTGGGTTCTGCCGGTGAGGAAGGACGTGGTCCAGTCAAGAGCCATCTCTTGGATTCCGGCTTCTAGGAGGCGTGTCTTTAGAGTGCAATGGCAGACTGTGTCGAAGGCAGCTGACAGGTCCAGGAGGATAAGGGCTGATGTTTCTACATTGTCTAGTTGGCACCTGATTTCGTCCGTGGCGGCGATGAGGGCTGTCTCGGTGCTCTGGTTTCGTCTGAATCCGGACTGGGATGGGTCCAATATGTTGTTGTCTTCCAGGTGGCGGGCCAGTTGCATGTTGACGATTTTCTTGATGACCTTTACCAGGAAGGGGAGCAGGGAGATGGGACGGAAGTTCTTGAGGTCCTTGGGGTCTGCTTTCGGCTTCTTTAGAAGGATGTTGATTTTGGCGTGCTTCCAGCTTTCCGGGAATGTCGCTGTTTCGAAGAAGATGTTGATGACCTTTCTTAGTTGGGGTGCGATGACTGCGTCTGCATTGTTGAATACGTGGTGAGGGCACGGGTCAGATGGAGATCCTGAGTGGATGGAGTTCATGACCTTAAGTGTCTCGTGGTCGTTGACGTTGGACCAGGAGGTCAGGCGGTTGACACTGGTGGTGTTCACAGGGGGGGTGGAGTCTGGCGTAGTCGGGGCGGTCGTGGTGTTGAAGCTGTTGTGGATGTCAGCGATCTTACGGTGGAAGAAGATGGCTAGTGAGTCGCACAGTTCTTGTGAGGGCGGGATGTCTTTGGCATTGGCGTTGGGGTTGGAGAGTTCCTTTACGATGCTGAAGAGCTCTTTGCTGTTGTGTGCATTGTTGTCCAAGCGGTCTTTGAAGGAGGATCTCTTGGCTAGTCTGATGAGGTGGTGGTGGCTGCGGGTTGTGTCCTTGTGGGCTGCGTGGTTGTCCGGTGTGCGTTCGTGGAGCCATGTCTTCTCCAGTTTCCGGCATGAGCGTTTGGAGGCCTGGAGCTCGTTGGTGAACCAAGTGGCTCTCTTGTTGGTGTGGCTGTTGGAGGGTCCTTTGAGCGGGGCGTGGGTGTTGGCGCAGTCGTCGATCCATTGTCTGAGGTTGCGGGCTGCGGCGTCTGAGTTGGTGGGGTCGGTGGATGGGATCTTGGCGTGGGAGGTGATCAGCTGGTCTTCGATGACTTTGCTCCAGCAGCGGCGAGGCAGCTGTTGGGTGTGGTGGTGCGTGGTTGGTTTCTTGAAGGTGAAATGGATGCAGCGGTAGTCGGTCCAGTGGAGTTCGATGGTGTGGTCGAAGGCGACGTGGGAGCCTGTGGAGAAGATGGGGTCAAGCGTGTGGCCAGCGGCGTGCGTGGGTGGGATGATGAGTTGTCTGGGGCCGAGGTTGGCGATTAGGGTGGCGGAGTTGGCGTCGTTGTTGTTCTCAAGGTGGAAGTTCAGGTCCCGAGGAGGATGTAGTGCGTAGGTGCTGGTGAGGTCGGCAATGGAGTTGCTGAACTGAGCCTGAAGTCCGGGGGGTCTGTAGATGAGCGTTCCTCTGATGGTGGTGTTGGGGTCGGTGAGTATCCGGAGGTGCAGTTGTTCGGCGGTGTTGAGGGTGTCGTCTGCGTGGGTGGCGACTTTGAGGGTGAACTCGTGGACGATGGCTATTCCTCCTCCGATTCCGTTGGCGCGATCCCTGCGGGTGATCTTGTAGCCGTCCGGGATGGCTATGGCGATGTTGGGAGCCGAGGAGTCGTTCCACCAGGTCTTGGTCAGGAAGGCAACGTCTGGGGCGGAGGTGTCAAGCAGATCCCAGAGCTCGACGGCGTGTTTGCGGGCGGAGCGGGTGTTGAGGAGTATGCAGCGGAGGTGGTTGGGTAAAGTCCTTGGAGGTTTGGTGTTTCTGTCGCAGGTGAAGCTGCAGGTGCGGCAGGCGAAGGGTCCGTGGGTCCGTTTTGAGGCAGCCTGGATGCAGGTGTGGTTTTGGCCGGCGTTGAGTGCGTGGAGGGTGCTAGAGTCGTAGTGGATTTTGGTGTTGTGGCGTTCGCATGGTCCAGGGGTTCTGGCACTGGGCGTGGTCCAGGTGCGGACGGGCTCAGACGGGCTTGCCTTAGGCGCGCCTGGGAGGGAGGAGCAGCTGGGAGGAGGGGAGGCCAATGGGTGTGCTGGGGGGCGGGGCCGCAGGGAGGCAGCGGCGGGAAGGGCCGGGTCGAGAGCGGTGGGGGGGCGGGTGGGAACTGGAGTGCAGGGCAAAGGGGAGGGAAAAGGAGCCCAGGAACACGGAGGCAGGCAGCAAGGAGGCAGGAACCAGACAATCCGGAAGACCAGTGACGAGTAGCGGTGTTGGGGCGACCTGCCTGCAAGCAGGGTCAAAGGTCACTCCTGCTACCGCCACTCGGCCTGTATTTGAGGAGGCTTGGGAGGGAGGAGCAGCTGGGGAGCGGGGAGACCAATGGGTGTGCTGGGGATGGGGCCGCAGGAGGCAGCGGCGGGAAGGGCCGGTTCGAGAGCGGTGGGGGGTGGGGGAACTTGCCTGCAAGCAGGGTCAAAGGCCAGTCCTGCATTATATGTCACTGAATTCAATGTGGCTGCTCTCTTCACCACTATGCTCTTCAACACTCTACGTCAATGCACTCTACACCACTTTATGCAACTCCACTCTATGTCACAAGACTCTATGCCACAAAACTCTACTCCACTCTTTGCCATTCCACTCTATGAACTCTATGCCGCTAACTGTTAGCCATGCTGAGCAGCAGCCATGTTAGTGTACAACATGGCTAAAACACATTGGCAACGCCAATAACTCTTGCATATGCAAGACCTATTGGCTTTGCCAATTCTTATTACAGAAAGGTGTTTGCTAGAATTAGGGGTCCCTAATTGGCAGTGGTATACACCCTGTCCAAGTAGGGACCCTTCCTTCTAGTCAGAATGAGTAAAGTACAAACCTAATTTTACCTGTGCTCACCCTCTGGTAGCTTGGTACAGAGCAATCACAGAAGATAAAAATTGATAATTGCTTCTCAAGACCATTGGATGCTAATCAAAGGGTCCCTCAGGGTTCTATTCTTGCTCTATCATCAAGATGGGGATCACACACCCTAAACTCTGTCCAAGACTGGATGATTTTACATAATTTATATCTGACCACTTTCAACACCTAATTCCTTTTAAAAAAACACCACTGCCAGTACATTCCTGGATGGACACTTAAGATCCTTAACAGCAAACTCAACCTAGAAAAAAAGCTCAACTTAAATTACAAATCAGCAATATGGCAAAAAATGCGATGTATCAACTGCGTCTTCTCTATGGAATTCACCCCTGCATTCTAGAACAAGACCTACAATTCCTTGTTCAATCACTGGTGCTCTCCAGAATTGACTATGTAACTCTCTTGACTGGTCTACCCAAGACCCATCTCACCCCTCATAAATCAATCCTTTGCTCCGCTGCAATTTCGTCTCTTGGGACAAAAATGAATGAGAACATCACCCCTATGCTCTTTTTTTTGCACTGCACACCCACGTAAAGATAGCTATGGTGAAACCAGGTAAAGCGCGCTGAATATGAAATATGGCCCAAGGTGTTGAAATGTGGAATATTGCCAGAGCTGAAGGGTCATTAGCTGCTGGAGGACCAACCCAAAGAGGAACTCCACAAGGCACAAGTTGAAAGTTTAGGGTAATGCACTTTAGGCTGAAGAGTGCTCATGCCACTTTCCGGCGACTGATGAATTATGTTCTATCAGGGCTAGAAGAGCTCTGTTTGGCCTACTTGGATGATATTGCGGTATTTAGTAATTCATGGGAGGATCACCTAAAGCACCTACACAAGTGTTGGTCTTGATATAAGGGGAGATATTGACTATCAAGACAACCTAGTGCCAGGCGAGGAAGTTCACTGTTTAGGTGAGTAACGAGAAGATACACCAGTTGTAGGAGCTTCACAAATCACCCACACACATTCAAACAGTGTGAAAGAAATGCCAGCTTAGCTTGGTTCCTGCAAAATACTACTGAAATCACAATATTTTCCACTACTGCTTTTGGTTTACTGCCCGGCCTTAAATTCTCTACATTTTGGACCTCGTTTTGGAGTTCAGTGGCACCTTTACAGGCAACATAACAAGATGTATTTCCAAGCTATTATTCCTGCGAATATCTAAAAGTAGTAACACAATTTGTACTTTCATTCAACAAACTCAAATCCCCCCTTAGTTTTAATGATCTTCTGTCTCTCCATGAACAACAGAGTAATCACTTTTCCCTTTTAACTGTCACCATCTTCCTCTACTTTGTTACTACAATCTCTAGAATTATATAGTTATTTTCTATTTCACCCAGTAATAGAGCGCCCCACATTATCACAACCAAATTACTTTCCTTAACTGTCTCTGTCTTATTGTTAGGTTTGCCACATGGCCATTATTTTATCAGCAAAGGCTGCCTTTTTATTTCAAATGTTAAATTCCTTTATTTAAACACTTTAAAATGTAAACGTAACAATGCAAGTCCTCCAATAAATCACAGAAAAACATTTTTTATCTGATCAAAATATTTCTCAAGGATTATTATAACAAACATCTGCAATATTGGGGTGCTGAAAATAAAGAGTAGGAAATGTTATACAAAATCATATTTAAGAACTGACCCTTTAAAATCTGAAAACATGAGCAAGTGAGTGGTACTTTTCTCTGGAAAAGGTGGTTCAGTTGTTTGATCACTGCTGGGATCTCACAGTGCTTAAAGATCTTCGAATGTATCTACAGATAACTAAAGGCCAGATGTCTGTACTTTCTGACCTACCTTATTTAATATTCATGAGGTAAGTTGCAAATTGCGGCCCACTCCAACTCGAGGCAATAACAAAGATGTTGGCTTGCTAGGAGGACCAGTGGACAGTGGCGGCTCCTCTGCTATGGAGGAGCGTCGCACCACTGCTTTGAGCAGTGTAAAGGAAAGGAAACATAAAATGATAACTTTTAGTTATTATCATTTTATGTTTCCTTCTTTTGCAGGCAGCCAGGCGGTCTGCTCTGATTGACTGACCTGCTCACGCTGAGCAGGGAAGAAGAGGATTGGTTTGCCAACTCATCAGTCCGCAATGACTGTTTGGTGGGCCCTCTTGGGCCGCCTAAACCAGTCATGCGTTTTTTCCCCGTTCTCCGCACAGGCTGCATTACAGCCTGTATGGAGAACAAGCCCAGGCTCCCATTCCCTGATTGAGCATCCCACCAGGATGCTCAAAACCAATCAGAACGCATTGCAGCGTTGTGATTGGTCAGGGACGCCTAGCTTCCAGTCCCATGATGAGAGCAGGAGCAAAGAGCAGAGACGTGGCGGCGGGTAAGTGTTGTAATTTGTTGATTTTTTCATTAACCCCTCCCCTGCTGATGACGGAACCGCTCCGTCATCAGCTACGGTTGGGCTGTGCTGATGACGGAGCGGTTCCGTCATGGCCCGGCCGCCGCGCCTGCGCGGCGCTGATTTCGCGCCTGTGCGGCAGTTGTATTGAGCAGGGCGGGTCATGACGGAACCGCTCCGTCATCAGCACAGCTCAACCGCGGCTGGTGACGGAGCGGTTCTGTCACCAGCATGCGGCAGCCGCGCGGCCGCCCCGCCCCGTTAGCGCTGCGGTAGAATAGCCGCCGCAGCGAAAGGGTTAAGCTACCTCGCACCTATGGCTACCTCCCCCCGCACCTGCCACCCGCCACTAGACCACCGTTTTTGCGATTGTCTCTCAATATGCAAAATTTATTTTTTTTGCCTACACCCAACGTTTTTTTTTTTTTTTTTTAAAGATTCGAGGATTGGGGGGAATGGATTACCACACCAGCGCGGTAGTCGGTAACACACCCCTGCCAATCGAAATCGATTTGCAAAGCCATTTTAGGATTCAGTAAAAGTGGATCAGCAAAACTAAATCAGTAAAAGTTTACGCCTTCTAAAATGGTTTTCGCACTTTCAACAAGGCATTTTAACAGTGACAAGTAATGAGTGTTTATGACCAATAAAGTACACCTGGCCCTATTTTTGCCTTGCCGTGCATGTTTTTCTGTCGCTATTGGGAAAGAACAGACCGTTATAAACTCGTGATACGTGGCAACTTTAGGGTGTTAAGATTGCCCATACGTCTTTGTAGGTCGCTGAACGAAAATGAAAAAAAATATATATAACAAATTACCCTCCTTCATCAATCACACAAATCACAACCAGATGCCTTCATATAGTTTCAATAGCACTTCGACTACTTTACTTATTTCCTCCTCCAACAGCGGGAAACTAGGAGATGAATGAAATTATTGACTATACCCACTGGATGGCAGCAGAGTAGCATGTAAAAAAGCCAACATTCGAAACAAAATATTAAATATTGATACCTGATCTAGTAAGTAGACTCAAATGCGTGGGAAACACTACATTTCGGGGACTGGGGAGCCAGTGAGTAGGGGATTGGTACGGGGGCACGGACAGCCTCCGGGAGAACTAAGCCAGGGGCCTGACTTGGCTTCAAGAGCAAAGGCATGACCTGAGACATCAGAAGACGGAAATTTGGCAACAAATGTCATGGAAAATTACGATGAAGGCTTTAAAATGAGAAGAAAAATGTATTTCTCAGTGTCTCAAGTACATGTGATCTTATCACTGAAATGGGTGGTATTTATTAAAAGCAATATTTTTTTAAGCATGAAACATTTAAGAATAACCCCATGCACTGACAACATTGCCACAAGTTACCCAAACAGTGTCCGTTTGCATTATTCCCTATTTGTCTACCTCATATTTAATAAATGTGAAGCAAAGATTATTTTATAATAACAATATATGGGAGGTTTTTTTTTTAGAGCTGATCCCGAACTTTATTCCTTCAAAGTTCACTCCATGCCACTGGAGTACAGCTATCCTGGCTGATGAGGGCTAAAAGCCCGAAACCGGTCCGAGGATGCTTGTTTCCAAACCAGGGAGGACTAGACCTGGCAGTTCGAGCTGGACTGTCCCCATTGGGTGCAGGGTCGAGACTGATTTGCATATGGCTGGGTTCAAACTGGAATGGCATTGTGAGCAGAAAAACGATGGATTTATGCCCAGATCTCTGTCCTGGGGTGAATGTATGACATTGTTCTGCATTCTGTCCACCAATTGTTCTTTTTCACAGTGATCTCAAGCAGGGTGGTTAAGAAAAATGATACATAGGTAAATCAGTGGGCTATGCAGTACGCAATTTAGTTAAGTGGAGTAGATGGGAGTTGAGCCGAGGATTCCTTTTTACTCATTGTGCAGTTCAGAAATTTTAGGGTTACATCCTTCTGTCTTCTGTTTAACACCAACGGTCAGTTTTTTGTTTTCAGTTATTCAATTATTATTATTCAATTAGTGATAGTATATGCAGTGCAATAAATACACTTATCACACATTAAACCCAACTGACACTATATAAAACACAGATATTACACAGTGGTGGTCGCAACTGTGCAGTTATAGTTTGGTGAATGTTGCATAGAAAGAGTGTTTTTGTTTAGCCAATAACTCTGCTGCGGTTTAACAAATATTCAAGAAACTTTACCCCAAAAAAGTTCATCCACCTCAGCTACTTTCTGGAAAGTTTTGGGGAGATCCGTCAAGCAAAGGCCGAAAAAAAGAGCAGGTCCCAAAATGTGTTTTCCCCAGCCATTTCCAATACGAATTTTAGACAGTGCTACAGAAAAAAAGGTGGAGCCGTATTACACCAAACTTGGCATAAAGCTAGGTTGTTACCCAGAAAGTGTTTTTTGTGATTTGATGTAAATCCATTTAGTGTTTTTTGAGAACTTAAAGTTCAAAAGTTAGTGATATATTAAGAGTTTGTCCAGTGGGACTCCCACTGTACCACAATTTAAAAAAATCAAAAATTAGCATTCTAGTTGGCCTAGAGAGATTTTACCAACCCCCCCTCTCCTCCCCCGTTGCTTTGGTAAGAAATTTAAGAATGTGGTTGGCCAGTCGCAACATAAACAGAAATTTTGCAGCTATCGTGAAAAAAGAGTAAAACAATAAAATACATGTGGGCAGAGCAAGGGTACCCTGGCCCTTGTTGGATGGTGACAAAGGGACCCCATGGAGCAAAAAAAAGAGGCTACAGAAAATTAGGTCCAGATGTACCTGGAAGAATACTTCCTAGTATGATAAGCATAGACCAAACTGTCACATTCATTGGATGATGCCAGTGAAGTTATCGACGAAATCACTGAACAGCTCATGAACAAACACAGTGACATAGCATGCCTGTATGAAATCCTTCGGCGCTTCAGAAAAGCATCATATGAGGAGCAAACTGTCAGGCCTCGGAGACCTCTTCCTTTATGCTAATGACTTCACTGAGGGGTTGAGCCTCTCCTAAAATCGGTATTTTTCTCAAGTCAGCAGTAACATTAACTTAAAATAGCATCTCATGCCTTCCCTTACTCTGCTAGCTCCCCTGGCTTTACAGACAGAATGAATTTAGGAGAGGCTCAACCACAATTAAATACCAAATCAAAGAATTCATCATACAGACCCCACCGAGTTCTCGCCTCAAGTCACAGCACATCAAGGATACAGGGAGTATTGCTGTGTGTGCCAATGTTCAATCTTAACTTTCCACTTCGAAATCCGGGAGGCATACTGTCCCTTGCACCACTCCCACTTCGAAATCTGAAGGGGGGGGGGGGGTGAATCCCCTTAATCCCCAAGGGTTCCTGCTACCAGTAACAGATTCGTTTGTGCAAAATATAGATGAAGCAGACACCTTGCTCGCTTTAAAGAAGAGCTGCTCTTTGTGTCGAATGCAAGAATGATTAACATTTTATGAACCATCTTCAGGGGGAAAGGACTGTAGGCTAAGCCGGCAAGTGCACCCAAGCCTTGGCGACCCCTCTAGAGAGTAGTCTTTTTGTGCAGCGGAACCTTTCTTCCTTGTACATTCAGTGGCATTGCATTTAAAGCGCGTGCTTAAAAATTCCAAATAGAAAGTCATGCCTGGCTTAATGTACCATACATGGCGTGCCTACCGGCAGTTTTGTTGGTGAGGTTTATACCAAGAGTTGCAACTTTGCCTGTAATGTATTGTACCAGTATGGCGAGTGCCTGCTGCATTCTTATGGGTACCCTGCTGGCCACACCGACATTGCATTTTTCCACGATGAGTACATTTGCATATGACATTTGGCGTGTTCCAGTCCACGATTAATAGTATTGTTGCACACGGCTCTCATAGAGAGCCATTAGTGTGAATGGCTACATTCTAAATACCGCCATTCACTGGTATGACGTGCCAGCAGTGGGTAACGTAATTTGTAATGCACTGTTGGTACGTCATCTAAGAATTCCAAGCACCTCTGCCTCCGGGGGAGAGTGTGGAGGGGAGAATGTAGCACAGACATGTTTGTTTGGAACAGGCAGGACAGTCCACGTTATGTATGGCTCCCCCATTACTACTCCGCCCCACATAGCAGTTTAAAGTAGAGGTAGATGATTTTGGAGGCCAAACCTAACATAAAAGTATTGATGTTAACGGTGTCCTTCGTTGCCTATTAATAGGTGCCCTTAACCCGTTTAGCGCGTCGAACATTCCGCCCCAGTGCGGACGTTCGATCGCGCTAACGGGATTCGGACGTCCAACGGTCGTGCGTTGCACCAGCGAGGTAGTGCACGCGACGACCGTTGGACGTTCGAAGCACGGAAGGGGTTAACGACCAAGTCAACAGTGCTCATTTCAGTAACATCAGAATGATGAGAAGCTGCTTCAGCCCATTGGGAATCAACACTTTGATCTTCACATTTCATATAAAAGAAAGAGCCACGGTTCACTACCCACATGAGAGTTTAACCGAGAGGGGCAATACTTCCCATAGTGTCCAGTGAACTTCTGACACTGCTAGTTGAAGTATTTAGAGGTTTTTGAATGTAAAGGGTAGAACTTTGGGATGTCTTGTGGGGAGCTTGTGGAGTCTGGGGATCTCTGTAATGAAGTTCTATTAGAGGAAGTTAGGTGAGATGCGGCGGACATACAGGTGCAGTGTATGCATTGGAAAAGGGCGAGTACCATACCTGCTGCTCCTTGTTATACCAGGACTTGTGTGAAACATCTTCCTTCCAAAAGAACCTTTGTAGACCTCTGTCTTTTGAGCACTAATGTTCTGGACCCATGTGCCCAAGTAGCAGGAAGAGGCACAACTTCCTCACAAAAAGGTGCGAGGTTTTTGGAGGCCTGGTCGACAAACTCAAGAGGGGCCCTATCGGACAAGAATCAGTTTCAAAGCTTTAAAAAAAAATGCCCTGTGGAAAAATAAAAAACATGCAGTGGCGGCTCCTCCGCTAAGGCAGAGGAGCGTCGCCACACTGCTTTGCATCAGTGAAATAAAGGAAACAAAATGCTAACTCATTGTAATTATCATTTTATGTCTCCATGTTGTGGCAGCTTTGCAGGTGCGTGTGGCTGCTTTGCTTACAGAGCAGGGCAGGGTAGGAGTGGTTTGCACTCCCTACGTGCGCATAACTGTTTGGCTCAGTCATGCACACTTTGCATGTTCTCCATATATGCTGCATTACAGCCTGCATGGAGAGCATGCCCAGGCCACCATTCTCTGGCTGAGCGTCGAACAAGGGCACTCAGACCAATCACACCACTGCATTGCAGCATTGTGATTGGCTAGGGGAGCCTGGTGCTTCCAGCTTCCCTGTTCCAGCCTGGGGAGACAAAGGAGGAACAGTAGAGGAGAGACCCGACAATCCAGTATGTTTTTTTCTTTATTTTGAACACTCTCACTCTCCCCCACCCCCCACCACTTCCAGCCACCACTGAAAATGGTACACCATCATCTGGCACCCCATCTAGTGGTATTAACTGAGTTAGCTACCTCATTATTCATACAAAGGACATTTATGCTTCAAAGTCTATACATAAATGATGCAGCACAAATGCAGGGCCCTAAAAACGCTATTGCCTGGGGAATAAAGACCTCTACTCCCCGCTCTTTTGACCGGCCACTTCTTCATGCAGTTGCAGCACACAAGCATAACACCAGAACTCCTTAACCATGTAACCCTATGCCAGACGCAAACGCCTTGCACTGCTGCAGTAAAAACTTATGCTGCTAAATATATATATATATATTACCTACTGGCGATAGCTAGTAGGTATATATAGTTAGGACCTAGTTACCATAGGAAATTCCGAACCTTCTATTGGGAATTACTTTGGCGCCGATTGAGGGATCTGCCGGTAATTTTCCTTAAACTTGCCTCGCTGCGCTCCGCTCCTTCCCTGAAAGTGTCGGGGGATTCGCCAAGCGGGGGCCAAGAAAAAAGGGGGGTCCCAAAACGTGTTTTCCCCATGTTAATTTCCATAGGGACATTCTGACAAGGCTACAGCTCGAACGGCTGAACGGAATTACACCAGATTTGGCAAAATGGTAGGGAATGGTATGCAGCAGTGCCTTTTGTACGTTTGGTGTAAATTCCTCCAGTAGTTTTTTGAAAAAATTGAATGTGAAATGTAGCCCAATGCAATTTTCCATAGGACCTTTAGACACAGCTACAGCGCGAACGGCTGAATGGAATTACACCAAACTTGGCAAAATGGTAGGGACTGGTATGCAGAAGTGCCTTTTTTATATTTGGTGAAAATCCCTCCAGTAGTTGTTGAGAAAATTCAATTTTCCCAAATTATATATCTATATGTGGGACACCGTGAGTGCAAGTAAGCTTACTGTACTCTGTACCTTCCTGAGTACAAGCTGCATGCTGATTGGCAGCTACTGTCTGTGAACATTCCAAAACAGAAATTGTTGGCAGCCATCTTGTGCCTTGGTAGACTGAGTCACAGGAAAGCAGAAAAACAAATGTGTAGAACTCAAAAAGGGGGCAGGGTAGAAGCACCCTGACCCCCTAGGCCTGCTCAGGGGGTCCCACAAGGCCCCCCGGCCACCCCCCCCCCCCCCAAAAACAAATTCGAAAAATCGCGGGGGTACGCGCACCGTGCGCGCACAGTACGAGTACCGTGCGCGCACCCCGCCATTTTTCGAAAAATAAATATTTGGGGGGGGGGCCTTAGGGGTCATTGTGGGACCCCCTGAGCAGGCCTAGGGGGTCGGGGTGCTTCTACCCTCCCCCCTTTGCGTGTTTTGTACCTTTATTTCACTGCTTTCTTGTGCCTTAGTTCTCACAGCCCACACAGGCCACACAGCTCTCACAGCCCGCACAGCTCTCATAGCTCTCACAGCCCACACAGCTCTCATAGACAGTGGCAGCCAATCAGCATGCCTTTCACAGGAAAGCAGCAAGCTCATTGGCTGTCAACACTTCTAACCAGGAAGTGTTGGCATTCATCTTGTACTAGGTAGACCGAGACACAAAAGAAGCAGAGCTCACAGCCCACACAGCTCTCACAACCCACACAGCTCTCACAGCCCACACAGCCCACACAGCTCTCACAGCCCACACAGCTCTCACAGCCCACACAGCTCTCACAGCCCACACAGCTCTCACAGCCCACACAGCTCTCACAGCCCTCACAGCCCTCACAGCCCTCACAGCCCACACAGCCCTCACAGCCCTCACAGCCCTCACAGCCCTCACAGCCCACACAGCCCTCACAGCCCACACAGCCCTCACAGCCCACACAGCTCTCACAGCTCTCACAGCTCTCAGAGCCCACACAGCTCTCAGAGCCCACACAGCTCTCAGAGCCCACACAGCTCTCAAAGCCCACACAGCTCTCACAGCCCACACAGCTCTCATAGCTCTCACAGCCCACACAGCGCTCACAGCCCACACAGCTCTCACAGCCCACACAGCTCTCACAGTCCACACAGCTCACAGCCCACATGGCCCACACAACTCTCACAGCCCACACAGCTCTCACAGCTCTCACAGCCCACACAGCTCTCACAGCCCACACAACTCTCACTGCCCACACAACTCTCACTGCCCACACAACTCTCACTGCCCACACAACTCTCACTGCCCACACAACTCTCACAGCCCACACAACTCACAGCCCACACAACTCACAGCCCACACAACTCTCACAGCCCACACAACTCTCACAGCCCACACAACTCTCACAGCCCACACAACTCTCAAAGCCCACACAGCCAACACAGCTCTCACAGCCCACACAGCTCTCACAGCCCACACAGCTCTCACAGCCCTCACAGCTCACACAGCCCTCACAGCCCACACAGCCCACACAGCTCACACAGCTCACAGCCCACACAGCTCTCACAGCCCACACAGCTCTCACAGCTCTCACGGCCTCACAGCTCTCACAGCCCTCACAGCACACACAGCTCTCACAGCCCACACAGCCCACACAGCTCTCATAACCCACACAGCTCTCACAGCCCACACAGCTCTCACAGCCCACACAGTTCTCACAGCTCTCACAGCCCACACAGCCCACACTCTCACAGCCCACACAGCTTTCACAGCCCACACAGCTCTCACAGCCCACACAGCTCTCACAGCCCACACAGCCCACACAGCTCTGGCAAAGATAATACCAGCAGCGAACAGGCACTGGCAAAGACAATAATGGCAGCAAACAAACACTGGCAAAGACAATAACGGCAGCAAAGAAACACTGTCAAAGACAATAACGGCAGCAAAGAAACACAGGCAAAGGCAATACCAGCAGTGAACAAACACTGGCAAAGATAATACAATCAGGGGGCAGGGGCACAAAAAACTGCACAATCAGGGGACAGAAGGCCCGATAAACGGCACAATCAGGGGGCAGAAGGCAAGAAAAAAAGGGCACAATTAGTGGGCAGAAGGCAACAAATACGGCACAATCAGGGAGCAGACGGCAAGAAATATGGCACAATCAGGGTGCAGAAGGCAAGAAATATGGCACAATCAGGGGGGCAGAAGCCAAGAAATATGGCACAATCAGGGGGGCAGAAGCAAGAAATACGGCACAATCAGGGGGGCAGAAGGCAAGAAATACGGCACAATCAGAGAGCATCTTGCTCCGGTCCAAAAATCGGATCCCTAGGGCTGCTCAGGTGGTCCCACAAGGATATTAACATATTTAAACGTTATCCGCTAATAAATTTAGCATTTAAAAAACCTTGCAAATTCACTGAAAAAACCATAGGTTTCAGGCCCTATATAGTTAGGAATTAGCATTTAAAAAACCTTGCAAATTCACTGAAAAAACCATAGGTTTCAGGCCTTATATAGTTAGGAATTAGCATATAAAAAACCTTTGAAGTTCACTGAAAAAACCATAGGTTTCAGGCCTTATATAGTTAGGAATTAGCATTTAAAAAACCATTGAAATTGCTCCTATATAGTTAGTTGTACTAACTATATTTCACGCACCTGCAATCCACTGCTGATGATGTCACATATTACATCATTCATGACATGGTCAGTGACAACACTGATGTCATCTGTGATGTCATTTAAGATGTCATCAGTGATGTTATCACTCATGACATCTCATTTGGCATCACTGATCACATCACTGATATCATTCATGTGATAATACGATGCACCTCCTCACACTATAATATAACTTTTGATACAACCAGTGTTAAATACAGACTACCATTCTTAAAACCATTGACACACCAATACCAGTGACTACATACGCACTCACTGATTCCTAGGTCTACACACACATTCACTCATTCACCCATAGAATAACTCATACATACCGTCACTCATCAATACAACACTATCATATGCACTCATACACCTATACAGACACTCACACACTGCCACTCATCCATGGAGTTACTCACACACCTAGTCAGTCATGCAAAGAATCAATCACACTTCCATTCCCTCAACTATACAGTTATACACACACCTTACTTATTCAAACATATACATATACTAACACATACTTACTCTCTTATACAATCACTGATACAAGTACACAATGATCCAGACAGCCACTCGCACATTCACTGGCTCTCATGTATAGTCATTTATATATGCCAACTCTCACATGCACTGTTTAACATATGTACTTACTTGGACATGTAGCACTGAGATATCCATCCACTCACCAACACACCCATGCACACAGTCAACCGCCCATATAGCTGTTTCCACATGCACTCTTGAACTCATACACCTAGTGAATCAACTGCTCACACATCTATGCACAGAGTCACACACCTCCCAGCCACCCACACACACACTCAGTCTCCCATTCAAATACTTGGGCAACCAATCAATAACCCATATAGCCACTCATATAGCTACTGATCAACACATGCAGCAGCTTACACAACAACAGACATACTGATCCACACATTCAGACAGTTTAGTCACTAACCCATGCATTTAGTAAGACACATTTAATCACTCACTCATAGAGTCAGTCACGCACCAACTAAATCCTTCATCCAGACACTTATACGTCCACTCATTTTTCAATATGTAAAACATATTTGAACTTTACAGAAACACACAGTTACTGGATGATGTCATCAGTGATGTCATTTGAGATGTCATCAGTGATGTCACTGACCATGTCATGCATGATGTAATATGTGACATCATCAGCAGTGGATTGCGGGTGCGCGAAATATAGTTAGTACAACTAACTATATAAGAGCAATTTCAATGTTTTTTTAAATGCTAATTCCTAACTATATAACGCCTGAAACCTATGGTTTTGAAGTGAATATATATTTCACTATGATCAAGGGCATCTGCCTGAAACGCGCCAGTCCGCTGCGTGCTTTTTTTTAAACTGGTGCAATAAAAACATCTTGCCTTACCTTGGGATTCGCTGGTCTTTGTTCGCCACTGGTTGGAGGTTCGAGATAGTTTGCTTGGATTTATATATATATATATATATATATATATATATATATATATATATATATATATATATATATACTCCTATGCAATTCACAATACTTTTGTACAGATATTTTGTTGGTCGATATTTAGGTCACAATATCTTTGTTCATCAGTATTTTAAAACTCACAGTTTATCACCCCAGTGTCTTGCATGGAACTATTTTTGCTCTCAGTGTGGGCCAAGGTGGGGGCCGATAGAATTTGGACACAGGGTGAGGTGGCATGCGACCAACTCTGGGGGGGGTGAGGGGGGGGGGGGCAATGTGTTGTAAAAAGAGATCTGGTCCAAGAGGATGTATGACGTTACAACGCATACTTTTACTCCGCATACCATTACAACGCGGTATTCACAACGCATACCACTACAACGCATAGCGCTTTGGGGTGCTGGATAGTGGTAAGTATAATTTACTATTCTAACTCCAGTCCCCGTGGACCCTAGGGAAGGTGTTGGATAGTAAATTAAACTTACCTCTTATCCTAGAGCGCCCCCCAGCGCTATGCGTTGTAATGGTATGCGTTGTAATGCCTGCGTTGTAGTGGTAGTGCGTTGTAAAAAATGCGTTGTAACAGGTGAATACCGGTCCAAGACTGAGCAAACACTGGTGTTTGGAACGGATTGTAGAGTGTTAAAGTTTGAGGGCAATGAATGAGGGCACTCCCGCGCAATAATATTTTTTATTAAAGAACAATGTTTTGCGGTTCATGCAAGCGAAAGCTGTCCAGCTGTTAAGCTATTATGCTTGCCTTCAAATAACTCTATGAATGAGAACATTTTTAAAGAGCCTTATGATAAACAATTTAGAATAACCTGTCAGGATTATATCACTTAAGAAGGATTATTGAATCAAAAAAAAATAAAAACGACTAACGAATTTTTTACTTTAGCGAAGAGGTACCCAGTATCACAGCCCACAGACTGAGCACCCAAGTATCCCAAAACCAGGCAAAGCTGCGCACCAGGGCTGAGATCAAGGGTTTCACCCAAATAACCTGGCGCCAGGCAGAGATCCCCTGTCATGCACCGCAGCAGAGATCAAGTGATTCACCCAAGTATCCCTGAGCCAGTCAGGGATCCTCAACTTTGCACCAGGGAAGAGATCAAGTGATTCACCCAAGTGTCCCTGAGCCAAGCAAAGATTCCCAGCTGTGCACCTGGGCAAAGATCAAGGGTTTCACCCAAGTAGGGTAGACTGGGTTCAGGGAGTATTGATTGTGGGAGACTGGATGAGCAGGTTGGGGTGGGTGGGGTGGGGTGGATTGGGGTTGACTGGGGAAGATTAGGGTGGCATGGGTAGATTATGGTATAATGGGGTGAGGTAGATTGGGGTAGATTGTGGTAGATTGGGGTGGGGTCCATTGGGGTGGAGCAGATTGGAGTGGGGAAAATTCAGTTGGGCTATATTGGGGTTCATTGGAATGGAGTAGGCTGGTGTATGGTAGGTTGAGTTAGATTGGAGTGGGGTAGATTGGAGTATTTGGAGTGGGGTAGATACAAGTAGACTGAAGAGGGATAGATAGGGTAAATTGGAGTGAAGTAGATTGGGGTAGACTGTCGTGGAGTAGATTAGAGTGAGGTATAGCATGGTAGATTGGGGTAGGTTGGGGTAAATTGGGGTGTGGTAGATTGTGTGGGGTAGATTGGGGTGTGTTGTTGGGGTACTGTGAGGTGGGGTAGATTGGGGTAGACTGAAGTGAGGGTAAACTGGAGAGGGGTAGATTGGAGTGGGGTGGATTGGGGTAGATTGGAGCAGATTGAAGTAGATTGAGGTGGGGTAGGTGGAGGTTGATTGGAGTGGTGTAGATTGTAAAGGGGTAGATTGGTAGACTGGAGTAGTTGGAATAGGGTAGGTTGGAGTAGACTGAAGTGGAGTAGACTGGGGAATATAGGAAGGGGTAGCTTGGGGTAAATTAGATTGGTGAAGAATATTGGACTAGATTGCAGTGGAGTAGACTGGAGTGGGGTAAAGTGGGGTAGACTGAGGTGAATTGTAATGGGGTAGATTGTGGTAAACTGGAGTGTGGTGGATGGGTAGGCTAGAGTGGGGTTGATTGGAGTGGAATAGACCGAGGTAGTGTGGGTGGGGTGAATTGACAGGTAGATTTAGGTGGGGTAGATTAGGGTTGATTGGGGTGGGGTAGATTGGAGTGGACAGATAAGTGTAGGTTGATTGGGGTGGGGTAGATTGGGGCAAATTTGGGGTGGCTTACAATGGGGTAGGATAGGTGGTGTAGATTGGAGTGGGGTAGATTTGGAACTACAACACAGAACCTGATGGCAGGGATTATTGCTGCACTACCTTTCAGTTTTAAGAAAAAAACGTTCCTTGGTTCCAGCTAAGATACACACTATTGCCCACCTCCTAAAACCTGCCACCTGGGTTGGTCTTAACTATACAACAGAACTTTGTTACACAAGTGTGGAGAGGCAACGTGTACAATGCAAGTTTTAGCTTCAAATGCTATGCATAAAATAACAATGGATGACAGGAGTGATGAATCTCCAAAACAGATGACGTAGTGTTCAAATGCTTTTATTGGGTTTCATATAATCCACAGCCTACGCGTCTCGCCCAACACAGGCTTCTTCAGGGCTGTGAACAATATATGTACAGTATACGAAAACATGTAATTCACACATATAGTACATACTAAAAACATACATTTACAATTACAATTTTTATTTAAATATATACAGTTTAAAAACAAAGGCAAAAAAGAGAGATTAACACACTAAATACAAATCAGAAGGACATGTATTTTGTTACATTTGTTCCTAGACATTAAGGTTCGCTGCAAACTAGCCTAGATCTTGCTAGAGGTCTCTATGTACAGTTAACATCAGTTAGTGTTTTTGCAGTTTGAAAGAGAGAGGTAACCAAACTCATTCTCGAGATGGAGTGGCATGAGTAACCAAAGGTCAAGGGAACGGAGAGGGTGGGAGGGCAGGATGCTACACCTATATGATAGCCTTACCTACAGGACAGTTTTTAAGCTAAAAAATGCTGAAAAGGCTGCATGGGCCTGTGTTATTACAGACACCCCCATCACCCCCTCCGTTCCCTTGACCTTTGGTTACTCATGCCACTCCATCTCGAGAATGAGTTTGGTTACCTCACTCTTTCAAACTGCAAAAACACTAACTGATGTTAACTGTACATAGAGACCTCTAGCAAGATCTAGGCTAGTTTGCAGTGAAATTTAATGTCTGAGGTAGATTTGGGTAGATTAAGTGTGGTTGAGAGGGGTCAATTGGAGTAAAGTAGAATTGGGTACACAGGAATGGAGTAGATTGGGATAGAGAGGGGTAGTTTGCAGTGGGTTTAGATTGTGGTGGACTGGGGTGGGGAAGATTGAAATTGGGTAGATTTGAGTGTGGTAGATTTTAGTGGGATAGATTTGGGTGGGTTAAATTGGAACGGGGCAGACTTGGGTGGGTGAGATTGGAATGTGGTAAATTGGGGTAGGTTGGGTGGGGTTGACTGGGATGGACTAGACTTGAGTGAGGGAAATTAGGGTACATTGGAGTGGGGTAGATTAGAGTGGGATAGATTGTGTGGGGAGATTGGAGTTTGGTAGGTTGGGGTGAGTTGGGTGGGGGAGGCAGGAATCGGGTAGATTAGGGCATACTGTTGTGGGGTGGATTGGAGCTGGGTAAATTAAAGTAGGATAGTTTGGAGTGGGGTAGATTGTGTCTGGGTAGATTGGAGTGTGGTGAGTTGGGTGTGGGAGGCGGGAGTCGGGTACAGTAGGGCAGACTGGAGTGGGGTGGATTGGAGTAGGGTGGATTGGAGTAGGCTAGATTAAAGTGGGGCAGATTGGAGTGAGGTAGATTGGGTGGGGTAGAGTGCCGTCTGGTAGATTGGGGTATGTTGGGTGCAATAGATTGGAATAGAGTAGATTGGAGTGGGATAGATTAGAGTAGACTGAGGTAGACTGGGGTGGGGTATATTGTGTAGACTGGAGTAGCTGGAGTGGAATTGATTGGAGTGGGGTATACTGGAGTAAATTGGAGTGGTGTATATTGGGGGTAGATTGAAGTGGGGTAGGTTGAGGTAAATTGGAGTGCGGCAGATTGAGGTAGTTTGGAGTAGTTGAAGTGGGGTGGATTGGTGTGGGGTAGATTGGAGTGAAGTTGATTGAGGTGGATTGGAGTGGGTTAACTGGAGTGGGGTCGAGTGGGCTGAATTGGGGCAAACTGGAGTGGTATAGATTGGGAGGGATTAAGTGGGGTCCATCGCAGAGGAGTAGATGGGTAGATTGGAGTAGGGTAGATGGGGTAGACTGGAGTAGGGTAGATTGGGCAGATTGAAGTGGGGATGAGTAGGGAAGACTGGAGTAGGGTTGATTGAATGGGGAGGAGTAGGGTAGATTGGAGTGCGGTGGAGCGCAATGCTATGAAGAAGGGGGGCAGTAGAACATGGAGGAAAGGGGAGAAGCAATGCCATGAATGAGGTAAAGTGCGCATTCCTCCCTATTATCAAGAGCTGGGTATCCAATTTGTTTCGAAAAGTCAAAAAAATAAGTTTCCATTACAGGACAAAATTATCCTATACCAGGTACACATAGAAAAACTCAACTATCTAGTTTCAAATGCTTGGCAGCTGTTTAAAATGTTGGTAGTTTGTTAATAAAACATATTCAATTTGGTGTAATTTTTTGTCTTTGCATAAAATGTGTGCTGCTCCAGGAGAATAACTGCAATATTGACAAATTCTGTTTTACTGCATATCAGCTTCATTTCTTACTAGTCCCTAACATCAGTGTCGAGAAACCATTCCAGGGTTCATTTGCATGCCCATAATGCCATGGGCTCCAACTGCTGGTTTAAGCCGTACCGCCTTTTGAATTGTCTTTTATCCGTAACAGGGATATGACTGAAAGATGCCAGTAGACAGAGTAGAGTGCAGGGGAAGTGAGCCCTAGTTTTCAAAATTACTCTCTTCTAAAATCTTATCAGATTACTGATTGATATACTATTCTGTTTGATTTTGCTGTAGTTTATGTTCTGCATGCAAAACATTTCAGCTTCTACTGCTTGCTACTCTCCAAGAACAAACGGGGAAGCAATATTAGCAATAGAGAAAGGGGTTTGGGTGAAGCAAAACGAAATACCGAGTCAGTGTCATTTGCTTGTTATTGAAAAAGAAATAGGAACAGAACTTAAATAGCAAGGACTCATATGGAATGCTTAGGCACAATTAAAGAGCGACCGGGTAGTGGTGGAGGTACAGATAAAACAGACGGGGTGGAGTGTGATAGAAAAGATGCAACAGGGATTGGGTTCGAGGGGAAGACAAGTAACACGAATGGGGGGGTGTGGGAGGAGAAGGAGCGAGTGAAAGAAGAAGCACTTGTATGAAGTGCTTAAACACAATTTAAAAAGTAGCTCCAAAAACGGGAGCAGTGGATAGACACAAGTTCTTGGTCCATGCTCTATGGGAGAACCAAACAAAAGACTGACGGATGCATGCCACAAACAAACGGTAACGAAGGATACGAGAGCGACATTGAAGTGAACAAATAGAAAGCTTTGGGCAGGCTGTAGCCCACTAACTATAAACACATTGTCTCGCAGATGGCTGTAGTCCACTAAATGTAAACAACGTCTCACAGAGACAGGAGACCTAAAATCCCACCACTTTACTCTGCCATACACTGCCGAAGCTTAAGGCAGGTTCACTTGCTGTGTGTAGAAAACTGACCTGGGCACCCATCCAAGGGCAGGAATCCCCGAACTTGTGAGAGGAATGTCCCCTTCATGAAGCACCTCCTGAAATGCACATTCAACGCATACTTCAGCTCTCCATATTCACACGTGTGTGCTTCCTTTCTCTCATCGAGACTCCGGCCTGTGTGTGAAACATCATCCCACTTGTTTCAACAACATTTACAACTTTTCCTTTAAAAAAGCACTTCAACGCATGGGTTCTTTCACTCTAATTGGCAGTCGGGCTATTGGCGACTCAGCTGCTCTCTAGCGCATAGAGCGCTGATTAGGAGCTCTACGAGACACCTAACACAACATATCTTAACAGCCCGAGCTGAGATGGCCTGGCCTATGAGGAAATTGGGTGAGTGTTTGAAATACCACACGCCTGGCCCTGGAGGAGTCAGGCACATGTCAGCATTCATGCGGTTGTCTGTTCCATCGCTGGCCTTTCCTAGGCCTCACTCACCCTGTCAGAGAATCTCCCCCTTTGCCGGCAGATCTGCACTCCCGGGGAGCAGGGAAGGCAGCCCACGCGACAACTTGACTGCAGAGGAAAAGTCAGCCGTACAAAACGGCGCGCTTGGCTCCTATTTAGATGGCGCTGACATTTCCAACCGTGCTGTGGAAAGGCCTCATCTGCATGTCGCAGCGCGCGTACGTAGGAGCTGCAAACCCCCAGTGCGCAATAACAATCTTCCGTGGCTCCCTCGCATCAGCCGTCTCCGAGAACACGGCGTTCTCGCAACCGATCCCACACGCCGACGCGTGAATAATTGCCGTATTCGTATGTGTAGCTTTACACAACCGCAGCGCGCGCACCTAATGACAGTTTTTCCATTGCCTGCACTCCTGCTGGAAGCAGTCTGTTGTCGAGTTTCATTCGTGCCATATATTCTTTTTTATGGACTAGCAGTAATAGCCACAGTCTAAAAAAAAAAAGATAATGCTTTTTCCTTTCGTGACAATATCACGAAACATATGAAATGTTAAACCTTGAGAAAAAAAATCCAGTTTAATTTTACAGAGGGCACCCATAAGCATCCATTGCATAGAAAAACATTGAAATGCGTAATGAGTTTTGCTATGTAATAAATACCGTTTGTTACTAGAGGGTTGCGAGTGTGGCGTTTCTGAGTGTCTTTTGATGGTTAATGTATATCGGTCAGTTGTCATCAGTATTTCAATTTGGATGTTTTGGTTGATAGTGATAGCAAAGAGGTTGTCAATTTAATGCAGAAAAAAACATGTTATTGTCCACCAGAAAAAAATCACTCTTCTGAGGAAAAAAAAATCTTAAAGACTCTCCATAGCTGATCACCAATATGGGCAGATACAGGACCCATAAATAACAGCCAACGAAGCAAGAAGGTGACTCGAGGAGACTGATCAATGAAAGGCCAACTATCTCCCATAAATACAGAAAACACATCCTTAGTCCTGTGAAAAAGTTTTCACTGAATGAGAAAGTATAAAACAATTCAGCTGTTGGAATGTACTGCAGTCTATTAGTTAAACAAGAAAAATCAACATAGTGAGTTAATGCTTTACAACACAGTACACAGCACATGAAATCGGCAGGTTGGCTCTTAATTTGCGTCTCTTCTGAGGCACGGTAGGCCTCATAGGGATCCAGGCGCAGGGCTTTGAGTCTTAACCGAAGAGCCAGGTTTTGAGTCCTTTCCTGAAGTCTGCCAAAGAGGGAGCTGTTCAAAGGTGGAGGGGAAGGGCATTCCATCTTTGGTGGTGAGGTAGGAGACTGATCATCCTCCAGTGTGGCAGCAGCGGATGCACAGTGTCTCTGCGAAGGGTGAGTGGAGCAGAGGTTTCATGGTGTATGGTGGAAGTTTAGGCGGTGGTTCATGTATGCCAGTCCTTGGTCATGTAGGACCTTGTAGGCGTGGGTCAGGAGCTTGAAGTGGCATCTCTTCTGGATGGGGAGCCAGTGGAGGTCTCGCCGGTGCTGGGAGATGTGGGTCCTTTTGGGCAGGTTAAAGATCAGTTTGGCTGCTGTATTCTGGTCATCTGGAGTCTTCTCATGAGTTCACTGGTGGTGCCAGCCTAAAGTGTGTTGCCGTAGTCCAGGCATCTGGTGATGAGGGCCTGCGTCACTATTTCCCTGGTGCTGTTGGGTAGCCATTTGAAGATTCTGCGTAACATGTGGAAGCAGGCTGAGGAGACGGCGTTGACCTGTCAGTCATGGAGATTTCACTGTCCAGGCTGATGCAGAGGTTGCTAGTGTGATCCTTCAGAGTGCGGGTGGGTCCGAGTTCCGATGGCCACCAGAAGTCATTCCAGAGGGAGGTGTGGCAGCTGAAAATCGGGACATCGGTTTTGTCAGTGTTAGTTTCAGTCAGTTTTCTTTCATCCAGGCTGAGATGTTCTTCATGCAGTTGTGGAAGTTGGTTTTCCACATTGTGGGGTCCGCTGAGAGTAAGAGGCTGAGGTGGGTGTCATTGGTGTAGAGTATGTTGTTGATGTTGTGGACTCGGAGGATGTCTGCTAGTAGCATCATGTAGATGTTGAATAAGGTGAGATTGATGGATGAGCCTACTGCAGATGGTAAGCTTGGGCTGTGCGCTGAAGGGAGAGAGACAAATCCTCTGTGTGCGCCCCAAGAGGAAGGATGCCATCAATCTAAAAGCGTCGGCTTTGATTCCGATCTGGTGCAGTCGGTTGATGAGTGTGTGGTGGGAAACAGTGTTGAAGGCAGCGGAGAGGTCTAGAAGGATCAAGGCAGCTGATTCCTCTCTGTTGAGTAGGGTACGGATGTTGTCTGTGGTGGCGATTAGGGTTGCCTTGGTGTTGTGGTTGGCTCTGAATCCTGATTGGAAGTAGTCTAAAAGGTTGTTTATGTCTAGGTTTTCGGTAAGTTGGAGGTTGACGACCTTCTCCAGGACTTTTGCGGGAAACAGGAGCAGCGAGATGGGGTGATAGATCAGGAGGTCGTTAGGGACTGAGGAGGGTTTCTTGAGGAGGGGTCGGACCTCTGAGTGTTTCCAGGCACCATTGAAGGTGGCTGTGGTGATGGAGACATTAAGAATGGTGGTGAGTGGGTAGCAGATCTAGGTGCTTCCAAGGTTGAAGAGTAGATGGGGGCACAAGTTGGTGGGTGCTCCAGAGTGAATGGGGTTTATTAAGGCCTTGGTATTTTGCTGTGCTGAGTTGTTCCCATGTGGTAAATGGGTGGCCGACTGCTGTCTTCGCGGGACAGGAATGTTGAGGAGATCTGTCGCTTGGGGATCAAAGTTTCAGTATGTGGTGCCACTGCTTGCATTTGCACTTATGGAGAGGGTAGTAGGTATTGTCTCCTTAGAGTTAACAGAAGTTGAGCAATTGTCTGGAATGAAGCTTCTTTCCAACACTGTCTTATGATCAGACACTCAGCACCTTGCACGGCCCAAGAGGCAGAGACAAGGTATACTGCTCCTCACAGGAGTCGTGAGGATCAGTGGCATAGGAAGGGTGCGGTGACCCCCACTGACCACCAGAAAATGATCTCATCAGCCTTTGTGGGTAGTAAAAAGCCAGTTTTAACTGAGCAGCAGTGGGACACTAAAACCCCTGACACCAGTATTTCTGCACCTGCAGCATTTATAAGAGCAATGCTACCTATGCCCCAGACTAGGAGCTATATATAACATGTCTGTATGAGGAGTGACGTGGTGTGTGTTGAGATTTACAATGAGTAGCATATGCTTTTCAGGAAACATGGACATTAACACATTCCTCTACATCTTCATTTCTGTTCTTCACGCCAAGCACTACGTAAACAATCTTCCATAGTGCCAGGGCACAGTCATCTGGCGGTGGTAAACCAGCTTTGAAAAAAGAGAGTAGGACTCTTGAATGGATATGTCTACGCTGTGGAAACGGACTGCAAGGAGACATAGTCGATGACGGGCGGGATATTGAATGTAAATAGGCATCGCAGACATTATGGGATACTCGCTTACCTATTGAGCATTTTCAGGGCACGACTCACTTCAAAACATATTCAAATTAGGAGTAATGTTTTTTTTTTCGTATAAGATTAACATTTTCTTAAAATTGCAGTTTTCTCTGAAGAACTATTTAAATGCTTTTGCGAATTCTGTTTGAAACACATTTAGAACAATAGATTTGCTCATGCAAAAATTGCCACTTTTAACTTTTTCTCCACAGAGAAAGTAGCCTTCTCCTACACCCAACAGCAACTTTGAGAGTGTCGCCTCCCCTTCACTACCACACCCCTCCTGTTGTTTCCTGCTTACAGGCAGAGGGGCCAAGCACTCAAAAGTGAGTCCCTATAATGTTCATCTTTTAGTTTCTCCTCTCTCATAGATTGTCTATGTCGGTGGGAGCTTCTCTTCACTCATGAGATCCCTGTTCTATCTTCCTTTCACTTGCCCTGCTCTTTCCCATACTTTGTCTAGTCCCTGTTCCAGGAGTCTAGTGTCCTGGCTGTGGACTTGGGTAAGTAATTTACTCCTACTAAACAGGAGTAATCCTCGATTTTCAGGTGAGTAACGGGTCAGGATAAATAGACTATAAGGTACATTTGTGAACATGCACACACGCCTTCTGAACGTTCATGCCCAGGAACTCCCAGTCCCTGCCCCTGGAAGCATATTTACTCACCCCAAAATCTTTGCTTGAGTAAAAAATACCTTTTCTGACTGACAAAAGTGACTTTATGTACATATAAAGACGACTTGTAGATAAAAGCTTATTTTACAACTGTAAATATCTTTGTGAATGAGGCCCAGGGTGTACAATACAAAGTCACCAGGATGACAGTTAAGTTCAATTTCACTCTATCCATCTTTAAAAAGCCCCAGGGCGCAGATCCAGCCGTCAACAGACTATGATGAAGTGCTGTGAGGGTTTGGCTATTTATATGTTGATCACCTTGTGAGGCCGATTTGCCCTGCATTCATAACTTTGTGTCTGCGTCATGGTAGATTGAGCCACTCTTACTCTGGCCTTGAAAAGTAAATATAGTCTTCGAGAAATAACATGAATAATCAGGGTGCACCGTGGCCTCGAGCTGAAGGGTTTGAAACGCTTCTATTACTTACCAGTAATGGCATTACTCCTAGTTCTTCTCCCTTGCCTTCCCTCCATACAAATGAGGTTTCCCTGCCTCCAATCAAACATCCCCTTCCCACAATCAAAAGCTCTCCCACCCCTCCATCCTCCTGTATATAAACAAGCTGAACGAGAAACTCAGTTGTTTCGTACCAGGAGGGTGGGATTTTACTTGAAGGACTAGGTGTAATGTCATTACCGGTAAGTAATAGAAGCATTACCTCTGTGTCTCTCCCACACCTTCCTTCCATACAAATTAGATATCGCAAGTGAAAAGATGAACAACTAAGGTGCAAAAACACAGAAATCTAATATAATATCCATGTCTTACACGCTGCCCCCAGAGCCTCTTCTCGTCACTGGCAGCCTCACCTTCTTTCTTCACCCTTCCTTCTCGCTCACGTTAGCCCTACAAACTTTTCTTCACACGCACTCGGTTTTCCTGCCCTTATCTTACACATTCCCCCCAGAGTCTCTTCTCGTCACTGGCAGCCTCACCTTCTTTCTTCACCCCTTCTTTTCTTCTTCTCTCTCTTTTACACACTCCTGCTTCTCTTTTCATCTGTCACCTCCCATCTCCATCCTAAGCTCCCTTCAAACTGTCTGCCATATTTATTTTCTCTATCCCCACTCTCTCTCTTCCTCGCGGTTTCCCCATACTCCTCTCTGTTCATATTTCTCTCCCGGCACCACCCTCCCTCTCAGGCGCGCACCTTCCATTCTTCCCGCCTTTCATTCTCTCTCTCAATCTTTCCCTTCCACCCTCCCTCTTCCACTTTCTCACTGTCAGGCGCTCTCTACTCATTCAATCCAGATGCAATGCCTTTAACACCTCCCTAGACAGAGATCGCAGCTCCATAGCCAGGAGCAGGTGGTTAGGGGTCGTGCGTCTAGTGCAGCCACGCACTAGATGCATGACCCCCCCCCCTTTTTTTCTTCAAATAAACAAAACTTTTGGGTGTTTTTTGGGTCACACTTATTACCCTATTGTGGAATCCCTTTTCTGTCCTCTGCCCAGAGCAGATTTGGGTTAGTGGGCCCAATCCGAGCCTTTCACTATGGATGCCCTTGGGCTTTACCCTACAAAGGATCCCAAAACTGAGCACCAGGTTCAGGAGCATTTTACTCTAAGGGTACAAAGTTAAAGAATCCAAGGCTTATTCTGGAACGTGGTGTGGGGTAGGAATTCAGAACTCAATACATAGGGCGATCAGATCTTGAGGGCAGAAATAAAAGAAGGACTCAAGCCTTTAGTCTCACTTTTATAACTTGCCTTTCCCATATTTTGGCATAGCCTTGTAAATGTGCGCCTATACGTATGTGTGTGTGTGTTTGTGTGTATATATATATATATATATATATATATATATATATAAATTAACTGAAAAAAACATAAGTTTCAGATCATATATAGTTAGGAATTAGCATTAAAAAAACCATTGAAATTGCTCCTATATAGTTAGTTGTACTAACTAAATTTCGCGCACCCGCAATCCACTGCTGATGATGTCACATATTACATCATTCATGACATGGTCAGTGACATCACTGATGACATCTCAAATGACATCACTGATGACATCTCATTTGACATCACTGATCACATCACTGATGATATCATTCATGTGATAATACGATGCACCTTCTCACACTCTAATATAACCTTTGATACACCCAGTGTTAAATACAGACTACCATTCTTGAAACCATTGACACACCAATACCTGTTACTACATACGCACTCACTGATTCCTAGGTCTACACACACATTCACTCATTCACCCATAGAATCACTCATACATACAGTCACTCATCAATACAACACTATCATATGCACTCATACACTTATACAGACACTCACACACTGAATGGATATTTCCAAGGCAAAGCACCCAATTGCAATTAGCTGTCCAGCAGATGTTATGGCCACCAAAAAGCATGACTTAAAGGGCAGTCTTTAAATCAAGTTGATAAAGCAGTTCAAACAGTGGGCTGTTCAAAGCATCCAAAACCAACTGAAGATTCCAACTGGGAAACCTCGTTGAAGGCCTAGGAAAGAGATTCAACAAACCTTTGAAATACCTAGGCATCAGGATCGCTTCATTCCTCAAATTCTGCCATGTGCACTGAAAGGCTCAAATAGCAGCCCATTGAACCTTCAGAGTTGCCACCATCAGACTCAAGCTAGCCCCGATCCTGCAAGAATTGCATTGCTAGAAAGAGACTAGCTGAGGTAGGATCAACCAGCTTCTTCAGACACCGGCCAGAAGAAGCCCTCCAATGTCTAGCCTATGAGTAGAGTAGAAGACCTGTGATGCCCATAAAGTAACTGCCAATTTCTCAGATGCACGCAACGTTGTTAAACATCTCTGCTCAACCTCCAGACCGTCAAGTGTAACTTCTACAAGGAGCCCAGAAGGAGAGCTGGGAAGTTGAGAGGAGATGGGGTTGGAAGTCTCCAGCCCTGACCCTTCTTCATTAACTTCACTAGCAGAAACTAATTTGCCTGCAGCCAATGGGGAGTAACCAAAATCACCTGAGCACTATCCCTTCTGCCCCTCACCAGAAATGACTTGATCAGAGGAAAGGAAGAAAATGCATATTTAGAGTGAGAGGCCAAGGACATGTAAACCCGTCTATTGCCCAAGCCTCCGGTCACCTCCCCCTCGTACAAAAGGTCTGACCCTTGGTATTCTCTGGAGAAGCAAAAGATCAAGCCCTGGCTGGCTGAACCCAACGTTGAACAATGAGGCTGAACAGAGCAGGGTGATGAGAGATATTTAAGAAAGAAGGAATTTTCCTGCTCAGGAGATCCGCCCTCAAATTCTCCTCCCCCCAAATGTAGATTGCAGTCAGTGACAACACAGAGATCTGAGTCCTCTCGAAAATGTCCTGTCAATCATGTTCAAAGACCTGGATCTGGCCCCGCCCTGCTTGTTGATATATGCATTTGTTACCATATTGTCAGTATGAACCACTAATGCTTCTCCTAACAGAAAAGGACAGAAGTGTAACAGGACAGGATGGACAACCTTCATCTCTCTCCAATTCGGAGACCTCTGACATTCTTTTAGAGACCAGCCACCCAGAGCCTGCTGTAATTCTAACCAGGCCCCCCCAACCTGAAAGATTGGCATCCGTTGTGCGCACCACCAGAACAGGGGAGGATAGAGGAACGCCCTTCATGAAATGATTCTGATCCAACCACCATGACAGAGAACTCCAAACCTGCTATGTCATCCTGATGCGATCCGATAGACTGCGAGATACTGGAAACCAATTGAAAAGAATCCATTTAATGATCATGCGCAGGTAAGACCTGGCTCACGGTACTAAAATAACTTAATGGCAAGTGGCCCTGAACCCTTAGCCAGTATACTGCCTTTGGTTCTGCCTGACCCAACAAGTTCTGAACATGGGCCTGCAGACTGTACAGCTTTCTTTCGGACAGTCCCAAGATTCCCAGGTGAATCCGGAAATGTGCCCGACAGAACCAGGAAATATTTTTCCCAATTTACCAGGAATCTGTGGACCTGAAACACCCGTAAGACCCTTTCCAAGTGCTCTACCAACTGGGATCTTTCTGAAGATTACACCAGCAGGTCGTTTAGTTAAGGATGAATAAATACCCCCTCTGAGTGAGGAATTGCTCCCAGCGTGTACAGGACCTTTGTGAAAACCCTTGGGGATGTTTTGAGACCAAAGGTAAGAACGCAAAATTGAAAATGTTCTTCTCCCACTGCAAATGGAAGAAATGTCCCATATGGAACAGTGTTTGGGACGTGAAGGAAGGCATTTTGCAGACCCATGGATGCTAGCAAATCTCCTGGAGCTACCATTTGGCAGCATTGATTGAGGTACCACCATCCGAAAACAAATTGACTTGATCCATGAATTCACCTATTTTAAGTCTAAAATGGGATGAATAGCCCCTCAAGCCTTTTGGATTTGGAAAAGGATGGAGTAGGCACCTATCCCTGTCTCTGAGGGAAGTACCATGCAGATTGCTCCTTTGACAACAAGTATGTGGCTCCATCTAGCAAAGTCTTTTGCTTCGCTTTGGTAACTGAAGCCTGGATATGAAGGATGCCCATATTTGGGGCAGTCTCCGCAAACTCTATTGCATATCCTTTTGTCACATTATCCAGGACCAAATGATCCATCACATCATGCCTCCAAACCTGCTGGAAATGCTGTATCCTGCTTCCAACCGGTAGAGAAATGGGAGAAGATCGATTGTCAGGAGCTCTTCTTTGTTGAGCCTTTCCAGTTGGGGACATTGCATTTAGGTGAGAACTTAGCTTGGAATCTCCTTCTCCGAAACGATGGAGAGTGAGTGTCAAACTTCGGGGATGACTTAAGAGAATCTATTCCAACCTCCCTTGTAGGGCAATGCGTGCTTATGCTCTTTAAATGCTTTAGAAATCATAGCATTCAACTGCTCTCAAAAAAAGAGATTGCCCCTCAAAAGGAATCTTCTTCAGACAATTTTTCTCCTGGATCTGCCTTCTATTGCCTAATCCAGAGAGACCTCCTAGCTACAATCATGGCACCTGTGGATATAGCAGAAGAGCAAATGATGTCAGAAGAAACGTCAGATAGCATTCTCACCTGGTGTCCATGGCAGGTTTGAGGTTAGAACACTCCAGACCTGCTTGTACCACCATAGCTAGCTTTTATAAGTCTTGAACTAATTATTGTGCCGAGTAAGCTGAATAAATGTTAGCTTTCAGCACCAGATTTTCTGCCTAGAACACCTACTTGAGAATTGAATCTACCTTTTCATCTGTTGCATCAGTGGGTGTACAATCCACAGTCTTACTAATAAGGTGTAGCCAAAATAGAATCCAGCCTTACAGAATAAGGAAACGCGCCCTCACCCTCCAATAGGTACAAGTTCTGCAGGAAACGAGGAACCTGGATCTTTTAAACCTCCTTCCACTCCCCCATCTCCATGTCTTTAACTGGGCCATGAAAGGGAATTAAACATCTGGATGGTTTAATATATCGAGGACATAAAGCTCTGCCATCCTCTCATGACTGAAAAGAAGGAAAAGCCAAATACTCCTGAACATGAGCCAAAATGTCCCACATTTCCTCACAAGACACGTATTTGCCTCCTGAAGAAGTAGATGGAGCCTCCAAGTCTGAGGCTGTAGAATCATTGTCTGGGACTCCAGTCTTCGCTTTAGCAGATTTAACAGAGTTTGATGGTTGAGGTTGCATTTCTCTTGGACACAGCAGCCTCAATCATGTCTTGAATCTCCTCTTTAAACATGAAAGGCAGCACCCCATCTCCAGCACTTCTTGAAGGTCTTTTGGCTGAGACAGCACCCTCCTTCTCAGAAGAAGACTTAGTTGACAGCACAAGCCTCCTTTTCACCACCCTGTTCCCCTCCAGCCTCACAACAGAATGAAGGAGTAGCAAAAAACCCTCCTATAACAAATGGTAGGTGAACCTCCCAAATAACCACTAGAGAGAAGTCAGCATGGTATCCAAAATTCACCAATCGAATTTCATGCCAAAATAACACAGAAATGATTCAATCGAAGCCCAAACAGGTTCTTACCCCCTCTGATAGAGAAAAATGTCATGCCACGTCTTCACAGAACCAAAGCAGAGCCTCTGACCCAGAAGCACTTACTTCCCCAGCTACAAAGGACTCTGTTGCGGCAACAATCTGCAGCTTCCTTCCCCTGTCGGAACATCAAGAACCAGGAAGCGCTGTTGAACTGGGTGCCACTGCGAGCGAGATCCGCTCGCCGTCAAGACATACAGGAATTCCAAAGAACGACAGTCCCTCCGGCCCCGCCACTAGGAACAAAACAGGTAAGTCCGATCTAGGCAAACAAGAACAGAAGGAAGGAGGAGAGGGAAGGAAAACTTGTATTTGTGAGAAGGGGGTGTTTGATTGGAGGCAGGAAGCCTCATTTGTATGGAAGGAAGGCGAGGGAGGGACGCAGAGCTAATGCTGTGTGTGCTTCACCTACCTATGGCGCTGCACATATTTATAAAGTAAATTTATCATAGGCCATATTAATGTAAAAACACCCCTTAGAAGTTTACTGAAAGGGAGGACATATCGTACCATCATATAAAGGTGCAGTACATCTCACCGATCTAGCAGGAGTCTCATTGAATGCATGTTCTCTCATGTAGGCTGTAGGACCTCTCTTATTTGAATGTCACTTTAGAAAAACAACAACATACACGTTGTGAATGACTTGGGACAGAGACAGGTTGTGGAAATTTTCAAGAGTCCTGAGGCAATGAAGGTTTATTGGGAGTATTTCCAGCTGTTTACCACTGGTGTACTGGGACTTTGCCACTTGACTCCCAGGGTACCAAAGGTGAGCAGTCCAAGACTTACTCAGGGAAATAGTGATTGGGTTACAGACTCATAACTCAACATGCATAACAATTAATACATCACTGTTCAGCCAGTATTTACAAAAAATAAAGAGGAGATAATTATGTGGTTGTACTAATGGAATACATACAAACCCACAGTAATTTTGAAACACTCTTTAATGGTAAAGTAGACTGGCCCTGGCCTTTGTAAGGGGATTCTGAAAGAGAGTCTGTCAGGGGAAGGAAACCTGCAGCACAGTATTGCTCACAGGACCTTTTGGGATACATGCCACAGTACCTGCGGTCTGTGCAGGATTTGTGATATACTCAAGTCTTTAAGTGGGCTGAAAAAAGTGTGTGTGGGGGGGGGGTCCATAAAAGTGAAGAACCGGGAACAACACATCCAGCTCCAGATCAAGCAGGAGGACTTGGAAAACAGGGGACGACGCAACAACCTCCGCATACGGGGTGTGCCACTTGGAGAAGAGGGGACTAATACCATGGCCTACGTGGCCCTGCTCTTGCAGGCGGTGTGGGGCGAGGAGGACGCCCCCCCGCCGCGCCTCGACCGTGCACACCGAGTTTTTGGAGCGGGAGGGAAAGCGGGCCTCCTGCCCGACATCGTCACTAGACTCCACTACTTTACCGAGAAGGAGGCCATTTTGAAGGCGGCTAGGGACAACCCAGACCTGCGGTACGAAGGCCACAGGATCCAGATCTTCCAGGACTTGGCCCCCACAACACTCCATAGAAGAAAGGTCTTCCGCCCGATCACCGAGAGGCTCCGGACCCTCAACGTCTCCTACCAGTGGGGCCATCCTTTTGCTCTCATTTTCAGGTGGGAGGGCAAGCGTAGGGCTCTCCGGTCCTACCGAGAAGCGGCGCACCTGCTAGGCATGCCGGAGACCCCGGACCACAGCCCGACTCGCCCCCCCCCCCCGCTCGGAGAAGGCCCCTCCGCGCCCAGATTGGTCCACTGTGCGCGCCCGCCGAAGGTCCCCTCCGGTGGACGCGCTCTCTGCTTCTCAGACCAAACAGGACATCATCGCACACATCCGCTCTCTTGAGGGCGACCGCGAGGAGCAGGCCTCCCAACTCCTCGCTTCTGACTCGGAGGGTGGGGATCACCCCTCAACGCCGGACGGCCGCTGATCGTTGCGGTCGTTTCTCAAGCTACCCTGAGTGCGCACTTGCCGACTGGGCGCTTGGCTTTGCCCTCATGCATCATGGTGGCCTGCTCACACTGTTCTAGAAATGGACAACACCCTTTGCCTCTTCCAGGCCGAGTACCGCATCACCGAGCCCCAGCACCCTGCGGGCGCCTGACCGGGCTGAATGGACCCCATGGCCCGGCGCACCCCCCGGACTACCTCGAGGCAGCGGGGTAGACGGGCTCTGAGACGACTTGATTGCACACTACTTCTCCAGATCTCCGCTCCCTCCCTTTGTCCCGTGGGAAGTGACATTCCTGAGTTCGTCCAAACCCTCGGGTAGAGGATGTCCGGTACTTGGGACACTGTACACTGGCCCCGTTGGCCTGTTTTGGTTCTGTTTCCCTTCTGCGCCTTTTCTTTTTTCTTTCTCTCCTCTCTTCCTACTTCCCCCTTACACATCCCTCTCTTCCTGTTCTCTCCCCGCGCTTGCGGAGGGGTGGCATGGTGGGTCCTGCGGGGGTTGAGGCGCTGGCGACGAGGTGACGCTTCTGCTGTCCTGCTTGCGGGGAGGTCTGCTAGGCCGGGACTTGCGCGACTCCAACCCCCCTTAGTGCTATGACAGCAAACATCCCTACACCCTTGAAGGTCCTTTCCCTCAACGTCAAGGGGCTCAACTCTCCCAACAAGCGAAGGCAGATATGGCGCTACCTCTTACACCACTCCCCCGACATTGTTCTCCTCCAGGAGACACACCTTCTCAGAGGGGACATCAAACGCATGGCGCACCCTAGATACCCCACACAGTTCTGGGCATCCTCTGACACCAAGACAGCGGGGGTGGCAATCCTCTGCAGGGCTGGCATTAGGCGGGGACCCGTGAAACCCTTCAAAAGCACTGACGGGCGTTTCCTCCGAGCCACGGTACAGATAGGCTGTGCACAGTTCACTCTAGGATGTGTGTATGCGCCCAACCAGTCGCAGGACAAATACCTCCAGACACTTTTGCGGGATCACTTCCCATCGGGCGACGCTAATACAATCCTGGGCGGAGACTTCAATCTTGTCTGGGACCCCGAGCTGGATCGCGCGGGCGCCCCCTTTAACGGCGCGGGAGCAATGTCTTCTACCCTCAGGACGCAGCTTACAGACCTGGGTCTCGTGGACGTGTGGCGCTACCACAACCCGGAGTCCCGAGATTACTCCTTCTACTCACATTCCCATCGGACGTACTCCCGTATCGACTATCTGTTTACCTCCCTTGAACTGACCCGAGACTCCTTAGCTGCCGCTATATCCGACATCTCCCTGTCGGACCACGCCCACGTGGAGCTGTTACTGCAGGACCCCCTGGCTAGTGCCACTCGCGAACGCAGATGGGTGCTCCCGCCGAGACCCAGACGACGTCGCCAGCATCCGTGACGCCATAGACTCGTATTTCACCATTAATGACACCCCTGACCTGCCCTTTCACACGGTGTGGGATGCCTTCAAGGCCACCATTCGGGGCCACATCACCTCCCTGGCGGTGGCGCGGAGGAAGGAGGTGTTCAAGTTGGAAACTGACCTAGCCAGTGAGATCAAGCTGGCGGAGGCCCGAGATCGGGACGCCCCCACTCGGACGACAAAGAGGGCCCTTGCCAATCTCAGGGGGCAACTCCGCGCCCTGCGCACTAACAAGGCGGAATTCTCCCTGCTAGCGCTCAAGCAACGGTATTACGAGGGAGGGGACAAGGTTGGTCGCCTACTAGCAGGCAGACTGCGGGCGCGTGCCGCTAGGGCCCACATCGCCAATGTCAAGCGGCAGGATGGCACCCGTGCCACCTCTGAGAGGGCCAAACAGGCTGCATTTGTTGATTATTACTCCTCTCTGTATGCCGAGGAGCCCACCTCTGCGGAGGCACGGGAGGCCGTACTCGCGAACTTTGAGGGATCCCCGCTGTCCCCGGCGTGTGCAGCCACGATGGAGAGCCCCCTGCGGGAGGAGGAAGTGACAGAGGCTGTCGGGGACCTCCCCGTGGGGAAAACCCCGGGGCCGGATGGCCTACCGTTGGCCTTTTATCGCCTGTTCCTGACCCAGCTCCGCCCGCATCTGCTGCGCCTCTACAGCTCCTTTTCTGACGCCACCGGCCCGTCCCCCATTATGGGCATGGCGGAAATAGCCTTGATCCCCAAACCTGGGAAGGACCCCGACCTATGTGCCTCCTACCGCCCCATCGCCCTCCTTAACACCGATCTTAAGATCTACACTAAGATCCTGGCCAAACGGCTGGATCCGCACATGCCGGGTCTGGTGAACCCGGACCAGGTGGGTTTTATACGGGACCGCCAGGGGGCCGACAATGTTCGCAGGTTGGCGCACTTAGTGGGAAAGGTACACCATTGGAAAATCCCGGCCTGCCTCCTCTCGCTAGACGCAGAAAAGGCCTTCGACCGAGTCGACTGGACCTTCCTGCGGGCGGTCCTCGAGAAACTAGGTCTTGGCCCTACCATGTTCTCCAGGTGCATGGCCCCTTACATTGGACCACAGGCTAGAATCCGGGTCAACGGCCAACTGACACCGCCGCTCTCGATCCACAGGGGCACGAGGCAGGGATGCCCGCTCTCGCCGCTCCTGTTCGCCCTGGCGGTCGAGCCGCTGGCGGAGCTGATTAGGCGTGCCCCTGACATCCATGGCATCCCCCACGGGGGGCGCGCTAACAAAGTAGCGCTGTTCGCGGACGACCTGATCCTTACTCTCACGGACCCTCGAGTCTCCCTCCCAGCGGTGCACGACGCCCTCACACTGTTCGAGCGGGCGTCCGGCCTTAAAATTAACCACACCAAATCTTGGGCGCTTAACCTCACCATCCCCGAGGAGGAGGTCTCCTTTCTGAAGGGGGTCACGCCCTACCGTTGGGCGGATGACCACATAAAATACCTGGGTCTGGACCTCACTCCCCACCTCGACTCGTGGTCCTCGAAGAACTGGGCCACTTGTCGCAAGGAAGTCCTGGCGGACCTGCGGAAATGGAAACCCCTGATGATTTTCTGGCTGGGGCGGCTCAACGCGGTCAAGATGTCGGTCCTCCCCCGCATTCTATATGTCTTCCAGTGCCTCCCCACCCCGATACCGATTCACTGCATCAGGAACCTCCAACGCGACCTCACGTCTTTCTTATGGGGGGGCAAACGACCCCGGTTCTCACAGAAAGTCCTCATGGAGCTGAGGGACAGGGGCGGCCTCGCCTGCCCAAATCTTCTCCACTACTATTGGGCGGCACATCTCCGGTTCGTGATAGAATGGGGTGCACGCGAAAGCGACAAGCACTGGTTCCACATGGACCGAGTGGTCACGGGGCGCACCATATGGGACCTGCCTTGGTTACCGCGGGTGGCGCGCTCCAGAAGCGCATACATGGCGGTCCCCACGAGGACGGTTCTTGAAGTATGGGACAGAGTGGCAGTGTCCAAAGGTCTGACCACGTTCCCCTCTCCACACACCCCCATTGCAGGTAACCCGCACTTTCCCCCTGCTGCTCAGACCCGGGCGTTCGAGAGCTGGACCCAAGGAGACTGCAGGGTTGCAGGAGATCTTTTTCTTGGTGGGTCGCCTAAATCGTGGCTGGACTGCAGGGAAGAATTCAGCCTCCCTTTAACTGCCAGCTTACAGTACACGCAGCTGCGCCACTGGATCTTGGGAGACGACATGTATCAGGCTGCTTCCAGGGCGCACACTCCATTTGAGAAGTTGGCACGCTCCCTCGGGGGACTGAAACGACTCATCTCCCAAATTTACAACATCTTGCAGCATCCCTCCACTCCGCCCGCGCATCCCTACCAGAGGCAGTGGCAGACGGCAACTGGCACTGAAATCACGCCATCTCAATGGTCTAGGCTCTGGAATGACATCCCCAAAACCTACCGCAGCATTCCGCAGAGGGAAAACGCGTACAAGATGCTAACACAATGGTACTACACCCCCCTGCGACTCAGCAAAATGTTCCCTGCCTCCTCACCGCTGTGCTGGAGGTGTGGCACTGCGACTGGCGACTTCATACACATCTGGTGGTCGTGCCCTGCCCTGGCTGTCTTTTGGAAGGAGGTCCTCAGTCACATTAAGGAGGTGTTGGGTTTTCCCCTCCCTGAGGAGGTTTGCACACTTCTGCTGGGCATACGACCCCCCACACTTAAAGCACTCACGCGCAGCGACTGTATCCTCACCCTCCACATGCTAGGCGCTGCCAAACAACTCATTGCTCTATACTGGAAGCGGGCTGAGGCACCGCCGATAGCTTCCTGGTTCGTGCGCCTCTGGCAGGTCCTGACCATGGAGCTGCTCACGGCGCGGATACAATCAAGGGGGGTACGATTCAAGGCAGTGTGGGAACCTCTCGTGCGTCACCTGTGCTCCATCAGCTATGCCCGCCACATGCCTCCCAGGCTCCGCGCTTTGCAATTGTTTGAGGACGCTCTCATCCCTGCCGACCCAAGCAGACTAGGCTCATAGTCGCTTCCCCCAGTGCTGGTTTGCGTCTTATGCCTCTTGTAGGCGACCGCAGATACACCTCCCTGGCCCCTCTCCACCTCACCCCTGCTCTCCCTCTTCCGACTTTTTCTTTTTTCTTGCCTTGCCACTCTGGCTTCCGCCCCCCTTTGCGGCAGTTTGGTCCCTGTTGGGCCTTTGGAAATGTGACACCACTGCTCTCCTTCTCATACGCGCCTCCCCCGTACATTGACTCATTGCCAGCACATGGCCACCTCTTGCTATATGCTCCCTTAAGCCACGCGGCCGGCCCCCCCGGGGGTTGTAGGCAGGGCGCTGTGTTAAGGAATCCACCTCTCCTGGTTAACTACTCCTACTGATTTTTCTCTGCGCGGCCGGCCCCGATGAGGGATTGTAGGCTTATCGCTGTGTTCACAATAAAAACAGATTTGAACAAAAGTGAAGAACCGGGACAACTCACTTACTGGGTCTTGGCGGCGGGGGAACCGCCCAAATCTTCCATACCTTCCATACTTAGTAAAAGGAGACACAGGAGCCTACGTCTGCAGGTGGAACCCAGATTTATTTCAATAGCCCGGGCTATGGAATAGAGTTCCAAGCTAGTCAGAGACAAAACCCAGGAGGCTGCTACTTCACTCTGTAGCTTACAAGCCTTTTATACATTTTTCATCCCAGTCTTTTGGCTGTCAGACCATTGTTTAATCAGGGCAACGTTTACAGTTGATAACCAGATCCAGACGATGTTTGTAGTTAGTGACCTGGTCAAGGCTTGGTACACAGATCATTGTTCACTCGGCTTTGATCAAGGCTCAGTCTTTCAGGTCATTGTTCAATTGCCTTGATCAAGGCCTGATCTTTCAAGTCATTTTTTAATCACCCTGATCAAGGGCCAGCAGTCAGACCATTGTCCAGATAACCTGATCACGGTGTCAAGGATGTTTACCAGGCTTGGAGCAGGAGATGGAAAATAGATCATTTGCTCAGGGTGTGAGTGTCTCGCAGCTCTTAGTTGAACTGCAAAGAACAACTCAATCGGGCCCCGTTATAAAAAACTGGCTGTAACTTAGTTCAAAGAATACACTATACAAGAGCAATACACAACATAAAAAAACAGAAACGTCATCTTGGAAAAAGCTAACAATCCTAGGGGATGTACAATTAAGTAAAGAAAGTGAAATATACACAAGAACAACATGGATTATGGTAGTGTTTTTTACACTCATTGTTCAGAAATCAATCAGTGGCTTGCCTGTAATGTTCAGGAAATGAATACAGGGCCCGAAAGGGACCCGTTTCAATGTACATTTGTAATCACTACTGGGTCTGAGACCTAAAGGCACCTGGCCCACTTAAAGCACTGGATATACTCTCAGCAGGCAACACCTACGTGTGCCACTTTTTGGCGGAAGTAGAACAGCTTGGGATGTTGTCCATTCTGCATTGCTCACCAAATGAGGATGCAGCGGCTTTGGCCCAATTGATTGAGACTGATTTTCAAGTTTGAGCATTGGAACCAGCAGCCTCCAGTAAGTATGCTATGTGTTTTTTTTTCTCTTCATAATACCTGGTAAAGTGACATATGACCAGGGCTACTAGAATTATGCGGCAAAGGAGAATCAAATTATGCAGCAGGTTCGAACAAAATATGTGGAAAGAAAAGGCAAATTAAGTGGTATTTATTTATTTGTGTCTTTTATAAAGCGAGCAGCTACCCCAATGGGGGGTCCCGGCGCTAATTGATTGTGATGAGATCCCTAAAGAGAGAAACCTGAAGACGGCAGTTACTGGCAGAAAAGAAAGGTTTTCAAAGCGCGGCGGAATTCCGGTTCAGTTCTACTCATGCGCAAGTTGAGAGGCAACTTGTTCCATCGTTGGGCAGCGCCCAACTCAAATGTTCTGCCACCAGAACGAGATTTTTTAAATCTAGGTGTAACCAATAGGCATTTGGAGATGGAACGAAGCGATCGAAGGTTGCAGTAAGGGCGAAGAATGGATCTAAGATGGGCAGACCCCTTGCCCTGAGTCGAGCGGTAGGCTAGTGTCATAGCTTTAAACTCAATGCGTTTGCTCATGGGTAGCCAATGCTGTTCGCGGAGGTATGGAGATATATGCTGTCAGCACGAGAGGCCCTCAATCAAAAGAGCTGCAGCATTTTGGACCATTTGGAGTTTGTGACAAAGGCCAGAGGGTAATCCTAAGTAAAGTCCATTTGCGTAATCCAAGTGGGAGATAATCAATGCGTGAACAATTGTTTTCCTATTGGCGCAAGGCAGATAATTGATACGTTTTTTAAAGGTTTTGATCTTGGAAAAGCAGGCGGCAGAGACTGATTGAACCTGACAGCCTAAAAACAGCTGTTGGTCCCAGCGAACTCCAATATTCCCGACTGAGTCCTTAGGGATGGGGGCTTGACTCAGATCTTCTGGCCACCATATGTTAGAATCTAGAGGTGAGGGCTGGTTAAAGAAAAGCACTTCAGTCTTGGTTGCTTTCAATCTCAGGGAGTTAAGATCCATCCAGTGAGCAATGTTTCTGATGCAGGATTTGAGGGGATCAAAAGTGAAAATCAGCTGAATGTCATCGGCGTAGGATGTAGTTTTAATGCCGGATTTGGAAATCATATCAGCTAGCGGGGAAAAATAAACATTAAAAAGAAGAGGGCTCAGAGACGAGCCCTGAGGGACGCCCCATTTCAATGGTCTGGGAGTGGAAGTGAAGGGGGGGGGGGGTATTAACCAGTTGTGAACGATTTGACAAAAAAGAGCTAATCCATTTTAGGATATTGCCCTGGATTCCCAAGGCCTTCAGTCTTTTTAATAGGTTGGGATGGGAGACGGTGTCGAATGCTGCTGATAGGTCCAGCAGCACCAACACCGCCCTTGATCCTCTGTCTAGTGTCCAACGGACAGAGTACGCCATCTCAATAAGTGCCGACTCGGTACTGTAGCCTTTACGAAAGCCATGTTGGGAGTCATGGAAAAGGCCATGGGCTCGATAAAACCAGCAATTTGCTGGTGGGCAAGTCGCTCGAGTATCTTGGCAGGGGCAGGGAGGAGTGATATCGGCTTATAGTTAGCGGGATTACCTGGATCTAAGTTAGCCTTTTTAAAATAGAAACAAGGAAGGCCTGTTTCCAAACTTCCGGATAAATATCCATACTCAAAGAGGAATTCCATAATGGGTTGAGGTAGGGGTTGAGGAAGGATGCCAAGGCTTTATATTGTTTTACTGGCCAGGGATCCCCTGGTGATCCTGACCTGCATCTGAGTAGTTCCTGTAAGGAAGACTCCTCAGATATCACTGTAAAGTCAGCGAGGACTGGGCTGGAGTAGTTCGTGTCAGTTGGATCCACTGTAGACCCTGTATTCTCGTTGATGGGGAACGAGGCATGGATCTGGGCAATCTTATCCTCAAAGTATTTAGACAGCTGGGAACAGAGTTCTTGAGAGGCGGGCTGTTGTCGGATTAAAGCCTGGGGGTCGGTAAATGATCTGACAATGTTGTTGCTAGCTTTATTGATCTTCTCGGCTAGGAAGCCTCTTTTATGTTTAATGATCTGTTTCCGATATTCTTTAAGAGCGCTGCGATACTTCAATTTGCTCTCCGCAGAATACCCAGATCTCCAGCGTATTTCCAATATTTTACAAAGGGATTTCTGTTGACGTAGTTCATCTGAGTACCAGGGGGCTGCAGGTGAGGCCCCGAAGGTTTTTATCGGCCTGAGAGGAGCCAGGGCATTATGCGGCAAATTTAGTGATCGTATTATTTCATTATTTTGGCATTTTTAGACCTGGCAATAGTGTCTGGGAATAGAGATCAATTTATTGGTAACAATGTAACATCCAGATACAGCAAAAAGTAACTTAAAGATGACCAGTCAAACTTTGCAAAAAGCAATCTGGCGCGCGGGAACCCAAGCAGGCATTTTTTTTAATTTTTTCTCTTCATCAGGGCTTCTAAAAAACAGGCGCTACGACGGGTCCCTATCGGGCTCTATCCAATTTTACCCTCACCCCAGATGTGAAAAATAATCTTCACTCGGGATGGCACTACTAGCCACCACTAGCCTTGGATATAACCCTGGAGAGACTCCTTTATTATGCATGCTGCTATCAGAAGATACAATCACCTGCTAGTGATCTGAAAGTGCAAGCCATGGGGATGTGCAGGAGGGGCGAAGAGCAAAGTGCAGGCTGAGGCTCTAAATTTAAAAGGTCTGCAGTGATAAAGGTGCAGCAGCCCAGTGTTAGCAGCTTCTAGACATTTATTTCAAGCCCATAATATATAAAGGTATTTTATAAAGAGTTTTACTTAACGTTTTTTAATGGAGTTGCATAGTTATTTCACAGTATCATAGTTACAGAATTGAAGTATTTTCACTAATATTTAGCACGAAGTCATTTTTGTTACTCATTCATCTTCTGTAGTTAACAACCATTGATAAAGCTACTAAGCTGGGCTTGTTTTAAGTGCATTCCAGTTGTTCTATTAGATATCTGGATGCAATAACAGAAAGAGGCAACAAAATACCAATCAGGCAACAGAGATTTATTATTTTAAATGTTTAAGCCACGCTCTTCATTGTACAGGTTACGCCACGTTGAGAACCCCCCCCCCCCCCCCCCCCAGTTTTTTCAACCCACTAAAAGCCCTGCTCTTTATTCGTTTGACCTAGAAACTATTTTTTTAAATCTATAGATTATGCAGCAGATGATTGACTACGTTGCAAATGCAGCAAATACATAATTATTTTAAAATTGCTGCGTCTGCTGCATCGCATAATTCCAGTAGTCCTGCATGTGACCTGTTGTACTATTATACTTCAATAAAAACCCGTCATTGTTCTCTGTAAAGCAATCTAATGCCAATCTCTTGGATATATAGATATATGTCACGTTTAAGATACAGTTCATGATTGTGTTTACTGGCTGTTTTGGTTGTGCTGCAAGGGAATATCAAAACATTAAATAATATGCAAAACTATAACACATGAAGGGAAAAAAAGCATGAGTGTGAGGAAACTGCCCTCCCATCTAGCTTAAATAAAGTGCATAATAATATTTTGTGATGAAATAATTGTCAAAAATTTAGATCCCAGATGCCAAACGCTGAACTCTCATGACATCTATCATTACCTTAATGTTAAAGGTCTCCCACATGGAACAGAAGACATTTGAGAACAAAGGAGGTAGACATCGCCCTGCTTTAGGAGACTCACTTATTGGCCGTAGATACCCATAGATTATTAACCTAATCCGCTCACCAGGTTTTAACAAAACCAATTGGGTATCTACACCAGGAAAGAGAGATATCATCTTCAAGTTAGAATCACAATGCAAGGATAGAAACTGAAGATGGGTGAAATTAAGTAAAGGAGCAATTTTATTCCAACTTATTTCCAATGTTAGTGGAGTTCTCAACAGAAGAGATGCTTCTAGAGGGCAAATTTAATACACTGCTCCACCTAGTGGAGGATGGATCTGTAGCAAGTGACAGCATACCAAGAAAGATCCAGTCCTTGTCTAGGGGGTACAAAACCTACCTTTCCATCATGTTGGGATTAGAACATGTACTATAACTGACTACTTCGCATGAGCACAGATATTTCAATTTTATAAACTACTCTACGTAGCCGCACATTATCAGACTGGAGACTACTTACAACACTTCTAGAATTTACCCGTACAGGGCCTGCAGAGACCTACACAATACTACGTTAAAAATAATCTTTAGGGGTCATGCTCTGACAGCATCTGTTTGTTAATCACTAGAACACAATTTTATGGAACATTACAATGGCGAGGTAACATGGGATACAATGAGGTGGGGTATTGAGAGCCCATATAACTATTTTCACAAGACTAGCTGAGGAAAAAAGAAGCACTAGAAACCATACTGTCTAAGAAACATAAAACAAAAAGTTTATTTCACCACAAAACATTTTATTCACAAAGGACATACAGTGAATTAAGAAAAGATTGAGGAGAAGGAGTAGGTTCTGTCCTGTAACTCCAGTTCTGTAGTAGGGGTATCTCTGTTATAGTCATAATCTAGTGAATAGTCCCGCTCATGAGCGTGGACCCCGGAGCAATCAAAAATAATCTTTTAAGTTGTCAAAAAATGCAGACCCGCACAGGCACTTAAGAGAGAATTTAAAGACAGATAATGCAGCCTATATCCACAGGCTACACTGTCCAGTACTTCAACTAGAAATTCCACCAAAAAAACCACAAACCGCACAGCCTGTCCAGATTTTCCTCACAGAGAAAACTTCCCTTTTCTCACAAAAGCCTCTAGAATGATAGAGATGAAGGGGTGGACACACAAGCCCCATAGGCTGCCATTATGTGGTTCAGGCAGGGATACTGTGCCTTTAAGAAAACTTTCCAGAACTCTCTTAGTATCCCAGAATGCACAGCAGGTCCCTTTTACTTTCAGTTGTTTTTGAAGGCGTAACACGCCAGACCTGTAGCATTCCTTTCATGAGTATCTTTCTCCACCGGGGAGGAGGGCAGGCGCTTATGACTATAACAGAGATACCCCTACTACAGAACTGGAGTTACAGGACAGAAACTACTCCTTCTGTAGTAGGGGATCTCTGTGTATAGTCATAATCTAGTGAATAGAATGGCAAGTCCATCCTCACACCAAAGCGGCGGTGGGGAATAAGAGAAATAACACCACTACTGTGTAAACAGATTTTGCAGCAAAGCCTGCCCAACCTGAGCATCTGTCCTGGCATAAGTGTCCAGACAGTAATGCTTAGCAAAGGTATGGACCGACTTCCAAGTGGCCGCCTTGCAGATTTCTGCAATGGGAACATTACGTAGCAAAATAGTCATGGCAGCTTTGCCCCTGGTGGAATGAGCCTTAGGTTTACCCCCTAAGGTCTTATTAGCATTCTGGTAACACAATTGTATACAGAACACAATCCACCTTGAAATGGACTGTTTAGAGGTAGCAAGACCGGTCCTGACTGTTCCATAATTGATAAACAATTGGTCTGATCTACGAATATCTTTGGTTTTATCCAGATAAAATTTCAACACCCTCCTAACATCCAGGGAATGTAGAGACCTTTCCGCTGGAGATGAAGGATTCTGAAAAAACGTAGGTAAAGTTATGGTCTGGTTAACATGGAAATCAGAGATAACCTTTGGAAGAAATTTAGGGTGAGTACGCACAACAACCTTAGCAGCATGAAATACAGTATAAGGTTCTTGGCAACACAACGCCTGAATTACACTCACCCTGTGTGCCGATGTAATGGCCACGAGGAACGCCGCCTTCCAGGACAGGTGCTGCAACAAAGCCTTATGAATCGGTTCAAAAGGCTCCTTCATCAATCTGGACAGCACCACATTCAATTCCCATGAAGGCGAAGGAAGCCGTACAGGAGGGAATACTTTCTTCAAGCCTTCCAAAAAATCCTTGATCACAGGGATCTGGAAGAAGGAGGTCTGTGAAGGGCATTTCCTGTAGGCAGTCAACGCAGCGAGATGAACCTTAATGGAATGAAAATTAAGGCCAGACTGCACCAAATGTAACAGATATGGAAGGATGACATCTTCCTTACATGTCGTTGGATCATAGTTCTTGGACTTGCACCAGATGCAGAATCTCTTCCACTTGTAAGCATAAGAAGTCCTAGTGGAAGGACGCTTAGCCTCCTTCAGTATGTCCATACAATATTCAGGAAGATTCAAATGGCCATATTGCACTATCTCAGGAGCCATGCCGCCAAACTCAAAGACAAGAGGTTGGGGTGCACCATCTGCCCCCGAACTTCGTGAGAAGGTCCGGCCGGCACGGCAGCCATATGTGAGGAAGGAGAGACCGGTGAAGCAGGTCAGTGAACCACCACTGCCTGGGCCATTCCGGGGCAATCAGGATCATCCGTGCCCTGGACTGGGACAGCTTGATGAGCACTGCCGGAATCAGGGGAATGGGTGGAAAAACGTACAGAAAGCTGTTCGACCAGTTGATCCATAGCGTATTCCCCAGCGTCCCCTGCTGGTAGTACCTGGATGCGAAGTCTCAGCATTTGCTGTTTTCGGCGGTGGCGAACAGATCTATGTCTGGAGTTCCCCACCTTGAGAAGACTTCTCCTAGTACTTCGTCGTTTATGACCCATTCGTGGTTTTCCTGGATCAGTCTGCTCAGTGCGTCCGCCTGAACATTCTGCACACCGGGCAGATGGGTAGCCGTTATCGTCAGTCCTCTGGCTAGCAGCCAGTGCCAGATCGCCTGCACCTCCTGCAACAGGGTGCGCGATCTCGAGCCCCCCTGCTTGTTGAGGTAATACATTGCGGTCGTATTGTCCGTCTGTACAAGCAGATAGTTGGTCTGGAAGGACGGATGAAAGGCCTTCAGAGCCATGTGAACAGCTCTGAGTTCCAGGAAATTGATATGATACGTGGACTGCATCGGGGACCACGTTCCTTGTATCTGTAAGTCTCCGGAATGAGCCCCCCAGCCGTGGAGAGAAGCATTCGTCACAATAGTCTGTGTGGGAATGTCCTTGTGGAAGGGAACTCCCTTGAGGAGATTCTCCGCTGAACACCACCATTTCAGAGACTGTAGAGCATGCAGAGACAGTCGTATCTTGTCGTCCCAGTTGCCTCTCCTCTGGTCCCACTGATCCTCCAGACACTCCTGCAGCTGTCTCATGTGAAGCCGTGCGTGTGACGTGAGGAAGATACAGGAGGCTATCGACCCCAGTAGAGAAGACACCGTCCTCACTGTTTTAGATGGAGCGGTCATAAGAGCCTGAGCCTTCCGAAGGAGTGATAATCGTCTTTCCTCCGAAGGAGACACGCTTGTCGACAGCGTGTTGATGGAGGCTCCCAAGTACTGAATGCACTGGACCGGAGTCGGGACAGACTTGGACATGTTGATGTGCAACCCCAGTTTGTTCAAAAGAACGCACGTCCTCCGGAAGTGCGCTTGAGCTTCAGAGAAGGAGGAGGACTTGATCAACCAATCGTCCCGGTACGGGCAGAGAAACACCTTGTTCTTTCTCAGGTGTGCCGCTACCACTGCCATACACTTCGAAAATGTCCTGGGCGCAGACTTCAGCCCGAATGGCAGTACTGTGTACTGATAATGATTGGAGCCGACTTGGAATCGCAGGAACTTCCTGTGTTTCTGTGCAATGGGCACATGGAAGTAAGCATCCTGTAGGTCTATAGCACATAGCCAGTCTCCCCGTTGCAGCTGAAGGTAAATCTGATGCAACGACAGCATGCAAAATTTCTCTCTGCGAATCCACTTGTTTGCTTGTCGCAAATCCAGAATGGGCCTGAACTTGTTCTTGTCCTTCTTGCAAACCAGAAAGAACCGTGAGTACAGACCTCTTCCCCTTTGAGACAGAGGGACGTCTTCTACAGCCCTTTTCCTTAACAGGGTATCGGCCTCCGCCTGGAGCTCGCTCAGCTGAAACTGCGAGCTGACCCGTGGAATTGCTGGAGGCAGGCTGGTGAACCGAAGACTGTATCCATTGCAAACAATATTCAGCACCCACTTGTCCTGAGTAATTTTTCTCCACTCTGCCAGAAAATGTTGAACGCTTCCCCCCACCGGAGTGGGTAACGGATGACGGGGAAGTAACCGCTCAGGTCCGAGACCCGGCCGGGCCTTTGGACGCGGTGGCAGACTGCTGACCACCCCTGCCCTTCTGACGCTTCTGGAAGGGCTTCCTCTGGAACTGCTGCTGTTGTTGCTGTCCAGACTGCTGTCCTCGCCCTCTACCTTGCGCCCCGTACCGTCTTTGGAACGGGTGGTAGTTTCTCTTCTGGTCCTTGGGCTTTCCCAAGCCCACCGCTGTCAGAGTCTCGGCCTCCGCCTTCATGCGGGCCATCTCGTCGTCAGCGTGCTTCCCGAAAAGGGTCTCTCCTGAGAAGGGCAGATTGGCCACCCTCTGCTGGGCTTCGGGCTTTAAAGATGTCAATTTAAGCCAAGGGTGGCGCCTCTTGTTGATACCATGGCAGTAACCATGGGTTGCCAGGAGCGACGAGTCCGCAGCTGCGCTGATGAGCTGATTCGACACCAGCAACCCCTCGTTCAGGATCTCCATAAAGTCCTCCTTCTTCTTCTGAGGGAGGAGATCGGCGAACTCTTGGAGGGACTCCCACAGGGCCCGATCATAGCGCCCCAACAGTGCTGATGCACTGACAGCCTTCGCTGAGGTAGCGGCCGTCCCGCATACCTTCCTGCCCGCTGAGTCCAACCAGCGACTCTGCTTGTCCGGAGGCACATTCGACGATGGAGTGGTGGCGTGCTGCTTTCTCGCCGCCGTCACTATTACGGAATACAGAATGGGGTCCATCCGGAGGAAAGCCGGGTCCGTATCAGGTACCTTGTACTTCTTCTGCAGCCTCGAGGGGTCTGCCTTCGTCACTGCCGGAGTGAGAAAGAGCTCCATTGCGGGTTCTACTAACCCTGGAACCAAGGGCAATAGAGGCTGATACAGGTGCTTCTTGTGAAGAGTCTCAAAGATGACGGAGGTCGTGGGCATGGGCACCGTCAGCGTGATACCCAGCTTGTTAGCACCCCTCAGCAAGACCTCCTGAAAGGACACCACGTCATTCACCGGGGATACCCTCGTTTGAGGGGATTCAGATAAGGTCGGAGAATAGTCCCTCGCACTGGACGATCCTGTGCTGTACCGAGACGGACCCCTCCTATGGCGTTGTCTGGATCTCGTTGATGATCGACGGCGACTCCTTGATCTCCCTCTCCGTCCGGAGCGAGATCTGGGTCTTCTAGGCCTTGGGTGTTCCTCAGGTGCCTGAGGAGCAGCTGGTGTTGGAACCTGCGGCGGCGGCCTGACCGGGGACCTCGGCCGAGGTGCCCCCTTAGGCGGCGTTGGAAGGTGCAGCAGTGAAGTCGACCTTGGAGGCCTTGGTGGTGCACGTGGCGGCACAGGAGAAGGTAACAGTGGTGGTGTACGTGGAGGCAACGAAGGCGGCAACTATGGTGGTACACGTGGGGAAACCGGAAGAGGAGGAGACGAAGGAGTGCGCGGTGGCGGCTCCTTCGGCAATGGAGGAGGAGGACTAGGTGACCTCAGCTTAGGAGGCGAGTACACCTCAGAGTACACCGAGCCCGGTGCCTCTGTCTTCTCCTTCCTGGGTGTAGGCGATCGAGAGGCAGCACCCCCTGTCGGTGACTGACGTCGCAGTCTTGCACCAGATGACCTGGAAGGACTCCTGGCTCCAGAACGCCTCCTGGAGGCAGATCTCTTCCTCTTATGCGCTGAGCGCCTCCTCGGCGTCGAAGAACGCCTCCTTGACGTTGACGAACGCCGTCTCGACTTCGACGACCTACGCCTCGACAACGGGCTTCGCCGTCTCGATGCTGATGACCGTCTTCTCGACGTCGAACGTCTTCTCGGCTTCGAGGTCGGTGACCTCCTTCTCAATTCTGACCTTCGAGTCGACGGCAAACGACGGTGTCGCCTCGACGGCGAGCGCCGAAGCCGGCTGGAATCTTCTCGATGTCGACGTGTCGACGACGACGTCGAAGGTGACGACGACGAAGATGATGATGTCTTCGGCGGCGACCTCGACGGTGGTCTCGTCAGTACCCTAGACGTTGAGCGTCGACGTCGTCTCGACCCAGAGCCCTGGGGAGAAGGGGAACAGACCGCCGTCATGCTCTCGAAGCCGTCGTCGATGCTATTGACGTCGACGGAGAACGGCAACGCTTTCTGGCCTTCTTGACGCTGGGGAGCCCCCCAGAGGCCTCAGCACGTGCAGAGGAGGCAGATCCAGCCTTTCCAGACCCACCTTGACTCTGCAGCCTACTTTCTTCCAGTCCTTGGAGCCTGATCTTCCTTCTGTCTCTCAGGGTCCTGGTGGAGAAAGTCTGGCAGATCTCACACTTCTCAGGTAGATGAGAAGAGGGGTGACACAGGATACACAGCTCATGTGGATCCGACTTGGCCTTCTTCCTGGAGCACTCCGGGCATTTATCAAATAATGCAGGCATATTTGATCAAAATAGAGTGCTCAGATGATAGAAAAAAGGAAGAGGGCACCAAAACATGTCGTGTGAAAACACTTAAAAGTGAAAAAATTCTGTAATAAACCCAAAAAAGGGAGAGCCCAATGCTCCAGGGTCCTGTGAGAAAAGAGAAGTTTTCTTTGTGAGGAAAAACTGGACAGGCTGTGCTGTTTGTGTTTTTTTTGGTGGAATTTCTAGTTGAAGTACTGGACAGTGTAGCCTGTGGATATAGGCTGCATTATCTGTCTTTAAATTCTCTCTTAAGTGTCTGTGCAGGTCTGCATTTTTTGACAAATTAGAGATTATTTTTGATGCTCCGGGGTCCCCGCTCATGAGCGGGACTATTCACTAGATTATGACTATACACAGAGATTCCCTACTACAGAACTGGAAGAATTATATATTAAGGATGCAACTATAAAACTAATACACATAAATCAAAATACTACAAGAAAAGGGTACAGGGGGATCGCCTTTTAGCGTATATACTCAAAAAACGTTAAAGAAGAAACCACATTGCCAGGATTATTGCTCAATACGGAAATAGCCTTGAAACAACATTAGATATCCTTGAGAAGTAAACAGCATATTATACTCCGATTTATCGTGCCCAAACCTTAAAAACAGCCAATTGCAAAAAAATCACTTAATTAACTTTTCAACCCCCCCATAACAGATCTGGACATTACACTACTCTGAGAACCTGGGCTTTAAATGGAAACAAAGAACTGCAGGTACTCAATCTTTAGATTACGCAGCAGTGAGGAGAAGTCCAGGTATTCTCCATTTGAAATTAAAGAAGTGCAGGTACTTGGTACTGGACATTGCCTGTCCATTTAAAACACTGCTGAGAAACCATAATAACTTAAATGTTCGAGAAGGAATTAAGAGCAAACCAAAAAAATTAAATCCATTAGGCAGATTAGTTTTGTGGGCCATTCTACAAAGCGTATAAAGAGGTATTGGTGGGACTATTATCTAAAGTCTTTTAATTCTTTTTGGTCTTCTAAATAAGTTATAAACTCAGTGACAGAATCCATTATCACATTAATCTTGAAGACCGCACCAAATGCAATTCTATATAGGCCTCTTCTATTGCAAACATTGGATGTTAAAAAATGTACATCCATATTGGTAGCCCATTTGCACAGATTGCAGCCTCTCATTTTCTCGCCCTATCTTTGGAGAATTGTGGCACAATGCAAACAGGAGATAACATACTTTTATCGCCAGACCTCATTGAGCTGGTAGAAAGCACTAATATACAAATAATCCTTGTTTCACTTGATGCAGAAAAGACATTTCAACACAATTAATTTGCCATATTTATCCAAAATCATACAGAAAACATTGATGATCCAACATGCGGTCTTCTTTGAGGCCAATTTTAAATACGCCTCAGTCAAAATAAAAACAACATGGTGAACTCTCGGGACAGCTACCCCTAACCAGGGGCACAAGACCGGGTGGTTTCCTGCACCTCTCCTTGCAATCGCACTAGTAATACAGCTGTCGTAAAAAAAGTTTGTCAGCCCACAGTATTGACGCCGGCGCACTTGGATCAAGGGCATTCCTTTACCGGCAGAGCCAAGCTGGTTCGTTTATTTTCATTAACATGTCAGTTTGACCTAAAGAAGGACACACTCTCTCGTTTCTTTCAGGAAGAATTAGGCGATTTTCTTTTCTTTTTGCCATGCCATGCCCTGGCATGTCGAAAGTTGACCAGTTTGTTATTTTAGGATGGCGCTGGTTTAGAGGTACAATCTAGATATATGTTAGTCCTCTTTTTATGTTCATGGCGGAAGTGACTATGTTTAAATACTTTGAAGGTACGGCGTTCTGGTAAACATAGAGAAAGGTTTACTCCGAAACGCGTTTGTTTACTTGTTGCTCTGTTGCTGTAATAAACGTATGGTGACAAGTCCCCGCAAGTGCGATTCGTTCCTGGCGGAAGCCGTGGCGGAGAGAAAGTGGAGCTGGAATTTGATGCGGGTGCACCCCCGCATGTATTCGCACCTGCCTGCGAGTGCGTTGAATTGTTTGGTGCTGTGGAGCTTAGATATATATATATATATATATATATATATGCATTCAGGCAGTAATATTCTTCATGTTCACTATAGATCTCATCCCGTACCAATAGTGTTGTGTTTATATATATATTTATTGTCAATATACTTGTACAGTCATGGTTTTAACATATATATTTATATATGTTGTAATATGCTATTTATGGATTTATATTTTTATACATTCCGTTATAAATTCGTTGTTATACATGATTTTGTACATGAAGTGTATTGTATATAGTGTATATACCGAGTATTATCCACATGACACTTTCTGCACTTTGCACATTGTCGTTCAAGCTGCATTTTCCATTCATTGGATTATCCAGTGACTTCTGCCTTGTATTGTTTACATAAGTCAAATTGCATTTGCACTTTAATATTATTGAGTGTATTTTTGCAGTATAAGCGCCTACTCAGGGATTATCCCGTGATGTTTGTTGCTCAAAACCTTTTGTCTATGTCTATGATGCATTGTGACATGTGACCATAACCTACCTATGAGAATGTATTTTCACTGAGCACTAGCACTTTAAAAACTGCCTCTTCCCCAGCGTGCGTCATGTGATCAAGGCCTCTGTGTAGGCCGAAACGTCATGCTGTGGTGTGCCGCTTCCTCGAGGAAACAATAAAGAAGTATTGCTCACTGCACCTGAGGTCTCCTCTCTTCTTCCTGCGCAGCGGTTTCCAGGACTGGGTTCCGGGCGAGAGGTAGCAGGGATTGTTACATATCGTCAAACCGGCAGTGTGCTTCGTCGGTATTTGGATGACCCCTCCCCTTGCTTGTGGCGGAACGACAGGAAGCTGAGACCTCTGCTGACCCGGAAGTCGTCTGTTTCTCCCGTTAGGGAGTATCTGTTCCAGCCCCCGGTTGCTGTTAACGCCGTGCTGTCTGTGAACCCAACGAGGAGTCTGTCGAGCGTTCCGCTCTGGATGTGATCCTTCGGCTGGGGGTCAGTGAGTCGACACGGCAAAGAAAACACCGGTAAGGGGAGAGTGTGCCTGACTGCACGGCGGCTTGTATTTACAGCTTTCGCCCTAGCAGTTGTGAGAGCGCATCACGCGCAAACATCTATTTGTGAGGAAGCGGCATGTCGGCTGACGCACTCAGAGCGAGGGAACAGGCAGCGCTGAATGCGTTTGACGACTCCCCGGCTGGGGGGTCTGCTGAACCATCCGCCTCTAATGCACCGGCTAATGAAGTTGGCAGCGTTCGCGATAACTTTAAACAATTGGAGAAATTGATGAAAAGGGAACTCTCAAAGTGGTGGGAGCACCGTTCACTGAGTCGCTATTTAGAAGTGAACAGAATACCACGTGGTCTGCGGGTCATGCTGGCTCCAAGTTACGAGGACCCAGACCCGGAAATGCTCCGTGAATGGGCAGACTGCAATTTAGAGTCCTCGCGCAAATTAGTCCAAATACTGGTCCGCTACGCGGAGAGTGACCGGCTTAAGACACAAGCTAAGATCGATGAGCTCAATCAGATCATTGAAGCGGCCAGTGTGGACTGTCTGAATGAGTGTACCAAACTCAGAAGCGACATGATGGCGAGGATACAAAAGGAAGAAGAGTCTATCAGCAAAAGGAAAGCCTGGAAATTCCAATGTGACAAGGCAGACTATGCGGAAGGCCGCATTTTCACTTTTGCAAAGAAGTATGACGCCATCAAAGCCTCAAGAGGCCAAAAAATTGCAGCAACCACGGGTCGCTCAAATCAAGCACATGGAGCAGCACAGCAGGATGACTCCTCGGAGTCTAACCTCAGCTCAAGCATAAATAGCGATTCAGACTCCAATTCTGCACAATCAGGAAGGCAATTGGGGTTTACCAAGCTCACGCCAGCAGAGGAACTGGACTGTGTAAGAAAGGACTGGCGAGGGACCCTACGCCCGAGAACGCAATCGCGCTCAGGAACAAAAAAATCAACGCCAAACGTTACCAACGTCGCAAGGCCAGATCCAGAGGAAGAGCAAAATCAGCAGAAAAGGAAGAAGAAGAGTACAAGGAGATGGAACAGGAAGTAAACTCGCAATTTGGAGCTAAGGACGTTGCCCCCTCCATCATCAACTTGACTGATATGATCTTGTCTGAGTCTGAACTGTGCATTTTGTCTAAAGGCCTTACATTTTGTGTCCTCCATGCGATTTCAGCTATGTGGACACTAGAATTGACCTTTACAAATTTGTCCGTAAAATGAAATTACAGAAACACTTTGCTGGGGGTAAAACCCGCAGCACCTTGACGCGGGTTGAAACAATTGATGATGGACTACAAGCCCGTGACATGCCGGGTTTGGAGGCCCTAGAATCACTCAGATTGGAGCAGTCATCGTCCCAAGCAGTCTCTGGAGGTGAGCCTAGCAGGGTGGGAGGGTTAACATCTTTTAAACCACGCTCCACGTTTACACCTGTTATGATTTATGATAATCTTGACATCTTCCACGATGCTGTAGTTAAATACATCAAGTTACTACATTCCAAGGTGCTTAATACCAAACGCAAAAAATGTACACAAAATGATCAATACATGCGACTCATCCAAAAAATTCAGGCCAATGAAAATGTCATTGTTAGACAGGCTGACAAGGGAGGGAATATAGTTCTGTGGCCAAGACAACTATACCTGGAAGAAGCCCTCTCCCAATTGAATGATTTGAACTGTTACAGACACAGTGATATTTCGTTGAACAAGAAAGCTCAGGAAGATTTCCACTTGTTGCTTATGGGGTGGAGATCCTTTGGCCTACTGAGCATGGATGAGCTTAAATACCTTAAGAACAACCATCCAGTCACGCCAGCCCTATACCTAATCCCGAAGATCCACAAGAATCCACACAAACCCCCGGGGAGACCAATAATTTCAGCGTGTGGGGGTTTACTAGAGAAAACAACAGTGTATGTGGACTCTTTCTTGCAGGAATTTGTTCAGGGTTTACCATCTTATGTACAAGATTCCAATGATTTTGTAAGAAAGATACAGGATATAGAGTGGGATACGGATCTGTGGCTCATCACATTAGACGTCACGTCTTTATACACTAGTATTAACCATCAAGACGGATTGCGAGCCATAGAATTCTACCTAGGGCTGAGACCAATAATCATGGCTGACCACAATCGCATGTTACTTTCTATGATTTCATTTTGTTTACACCATAATTTTTTCATGTTCAACAATAGATATTACCAACAAGTCAGGGGTGTGGCCATGGGGGCCTGTTTCTCTCCTAGTTATGCCTGCCTTCACATGGGCTACTGGGAGAGACAGGTCCTCTTTGGCACACACTCTGACATTGCCAGACGATCTATTGTTAGGTGGTATCATTATATAGACGACGTGTTCCTAGTCTGGAAGGGCACTCGTCTAGAAGCTGAGCACTTTGTTGACCTTATCAATAGGAATGATTACAACTTGAACTTTACTTCCACCATTAGCAGGGATCAGGTGCATTTCTTGGATATGACAGTTACACCAGGAGCAGTAAAACTTGAAACCAGGCTGTATCGTAAGGAGACGGCTGGAAACACAATTCTCCACGCCAGTAGCCATCATCCGGCCCACCTCATACGCAGCATTCCGTATGGCGAAATGCTGCGTATAAGACGCCTGAGCAGTACAGAAGCCCAATGTATTCTTGCTCAACAAGCTAGCAGGGCCAGATTCTTGGCTAGGGGGTACAAGGCCACGGCTGTTGATAGGGCCATAACCAAGGCTAATGCCCTTTCACGCGACCAAGCCTTACAGCCCAAAGTCCACAAAAAATCTATCACCCCCAATGATCAAACTGTCAGATTGATTTGGGCTTATAACAAGCAACATGGGGCGCTGGGGAAAATAGTCTCCAAACATTGGAATTTGGTGAAATGTGACCCAGTGATAGGGGACAGAATATCTAATACCCCGTCCATCACATATAAGAGAGCATATTCCATGCAGAATGCCCTAGTGAAATCTAGCCCCGAAGTCCTTACCAGCAAAAATTGGTTAGGGAAAAGTAAGGGCTTTAGGAAGTGTTCATCCTGCAAGGCCTGCCAGCACGGATTGAACAAAACGGAATATGCAATCCCTTTCACCCCCAATGCACGTAAGATTAAAAAACAACTTACATGTAAAAGCGAGTATGTGGTGTATGTGCTGGAGTGTCCGTGTGCCCTGCGATACGTTGGTAGTACCAAACTGCAGGTGCACAAGAGGATACTCCAGCACATTAGGGCCATCAACACAAGTGATCCAACATACCCGGTGGCCCGCCACTTCAAAGAACACCACAATAATGACAGTTCCCTGTTGCGCTACTATGCCATTGACTGTGTTGGTCCTCTAAAGAGAGGAGGTGATAGAGAGGGGGCTTTGAGAAAATTGGAGACCAGATATATACTGGAAATGGACTGTCGAGCATCAGGGGGGTTGAACTCCACGGAAGATTTTTACACGTGTCTATGACACAAGCATATCTCCGTAGACTTCTAAGTTCCTCCCCTATCTGGCAGTCGATTACTCTCCATCATATGATCTTAGTGTACCTGTCTATCTTTCTATCAAGATTTACTGTCTTTACAGCATACAGTCTAGAGGTTCGGATGGTTTAAGTGTGCAGTGCAGCCTAGGCTTAGGTTGCACTTGGATGTACTAAGAGCTTTACACCTTAATGCTACAAGAGAACCAGCTAGTAAAGCCCCATAGAGAAAGAGTCGAAAAACATTTCCCAGATCCACACAAAATCTAAAAACGTTCACATAAAAAACGTGCACAGTTTTGTTCTCTTTTCTCCCACCACTCACGTAGGTACATCCATGGTTAGGTTAGGTCCAACCAGGCATTTCCAGAGCTATTTGGAGGTTTTGGGGGGCAGAGGCTGCGATGGTCTCCTCTCCTTTGGAGGGGTTAACATCTCCTCTGCTCCCAAACTGTCCAGCTCTGTGTAGACACACGAGTAAACAATACTGTGCGTAAATTTTGGGATGCTGCGATCTTAGTGTTATGGCTTAAATGCATTCAGGCAGTAATATTCTTCATGTTCACTATAGATCTCATCCCGTACCAATAGTGTTGTGTTTATATATATATTTATTGTCAATATACTTGTACAGTCATGGTTTTAACATACATATTTATATATTTTGTAATATGCTATTTATGGATTTATATTTTTATACATTCCGTTATAAATTCGTTGTTATACATGATTTTGTACATGAAGTGTATTGTATATAGTGTATATACCGAGTATTATCCACATGACACTTTCTGCACTTTGCACATTGTCGTTCAAGCTGCATTTTCCATTCATTGGATTATCCAGTGACTTCTGCCTTGTATTGTTTACATAAGTCAAATTGCATTTGCACTTTAATATTATTGAGTGTATTTTTGCAGTATAAGCGCCTACTCAGGGATTATCCCGTGATGTTTGTTGCTCAAAACCTTTTGTCTATGTCTATGATGCATTGTGACATGTGACCATAACCTACCTATGAGAATGTATTTTCACTGAGCACTAGCACTTTAAAAACTGCCTCTTCCCCAGCGTGCGTCATGTGATCAAGGCCTCTGTGTAGGCCGAAACGTCATGCTGTGGTGTGCCGCTTCCTCGAGGAAACAATAAAGAAGTATTGCTCACTGCACCTGAGGTCTCCTCTCTTCTTCCTGCGCAGCGGTTTCCAGGACTGGGTTCCGGGCGAGAGGTAGCAGGGATTGATATATATATATATATATATATATATATATATATTTCAACAAACGCCCTTGTGGTCAGGCATGCACTCCACAATGCTCCCTCAGTGATTTCCTCGAGGCGGCACACATTACCTCTGTCCTTAAAATAAAACCATGCCCGACGTGTTTCGAAGGACAACACCTCTAATCACGGGCTGCACACAGAGGCGTGGAAGGGCTCACCTGTTAATTTACTCATTTTTATTAATAGGAACCTCCCACAGTGGGCGTGGCTCACAGTCACTGCCACGTTTGCATGCTGGTAAATGCAGTTCAACAGGTGAGTTTTCAGTGTACATCCTTAGTAGGCTCCATGCCCCTGTGTGTTCTTTACAGCTTTTAACATCCTTTAGTAGGAAATGACAGCTTTTAACAACCTTTAGTAGGAAATCGCAGCTTTTAACACCCTTTAGTCGGAAATTGAACATGAACATATAAATATATATTTGCAATACCTCGCAGCAGCTACGCTTTCCATCAGCGAAATACGAGGCAAGGACCACCTTTTCTTCAGCATACTTTATTTAGCCAACAGACAGATTGTCATGACGCGTTTCGGCCGTCCCAGCGGCCTTGGTCACATATATATATTATATATATATATATCCTTGCTCCACTGCACCCGGAACCAGCGCACTCGTGGACAGGTGCTCGTAAAGCGGAGGTACAACCGCGTTCAGCATGCGCACACACTCCCTCTCTCTCTTCGGTTTAGAGAAAGCACTCGCATGGGTCTTTGCTTGTTTTCAATTATTTAATTTGTACAGTCAACATGACGCGTTTCGGTATATAGGGAGGCAGCATCATTTGCACTATTGGTTCTGCATTCATGCAGGGAAACCACTTTGCACAATTAAACAGCAATATTTGCACACAAACCCGCGTATATTTTTGCACATGTAACATAGAAATGTTTATTTATTAAGATTTTTATACTGGGTTTTATTAAAGTAATTTTAACATATTTATGCAAGTTAATATGTTATTTATGTCAAATAATGTGTGCAGAATGTGCTTTATTATGATGTAATTTATTGCTGCTTGCTTATTTGCACAATTCCACGCATTTATGCGGAGATTATGTAAATAGTTACTGGCATATATGATTATTGGTATGCTTTGATGTGCCTTAATTTGTGTTTCAGTCGCAGATAAATAGTGCTTTAACCCAGTCGACATAGAGCACATTTTTCCATAGTATTTCTTCACTATTCATGATTGGGTCACGTGGCGATTCCACGAATGAGAAAAGAGTGTTTTGTTATATAAAGGTGACCATTACTGCATGTCCGCTATGTGATCAAGGGCAGTTCCTGCCCGAAACGCGCTGTGCCAAAGAAAACCTGTAAAAAGGATAATAAACTTACCTGTGACACTCGTAATGCTGCGTGGTGGTCCGTGATTCCTGTGGTCAGAACCGATTCAAGCAGAGACCTGGTCATATATATATATATATATATATCATCTATTAAATGTTTCATTTGGGGATCTCTGTAGATGGTGAAGACTCAATATCTCTTGGCTTGGCAAGATAGCAAGCATAACAATGAACTTTCTTTCATGCCTCTTATGTGTCATCCAGACCATCCCTCTGAGAATCCCTAAAACATTCCTCCAGCATATACAGAACACATTATTATTATTCTTAATAGGGGCAGGAGCACTCCAAGAGTTTCTAGGTCACCACTGGAAGGTGGGTTGGGTTTCCCAAACACTGAATCATCGGTAAAGGATGCACAATTTTGGCCAGTGTTAAACTGGAATAATATCAATGTTCCCAAACCGTGATCTCATTGTAACAGTCTAAGCTCTCGACATCGCTTGATGCGCAAATGTGGCTAGCTGGGAGAAACAGATCATGTCACAAGACCCACCTCTCATTGTCCATATTGATGTCATATTGGCAGGAATAAGCTAGAAAAAAGGGATATACAACTCATCTTTCATCCTTGGTATCTATGGTGTACATTCCAGACTTCCCAACTCAAATTACTGATCCAGGGTTTAGAAAGTGACAGGATGTTAACCCATCAGGTTTAAGTGAATAATTCTCTGATGGAGCGTTTTTGGATACACAAGCATTCATTAAAAATAAATTGGCCTGAAACAAACTGATGAATGTAGGCACATCCAAATATTGCATTATCTGAATCAATTCACAGTAAAAGAAAAGGTTAGTAGAGAGAAAAGGCACTGGAATTACAACTCTCACAAATAGGTTTCAAAAATGATTGTTCTGCTTATCTCCTAAATGAAGAATGTGTGTCACACTAAGAAACATTTTTATTTTGCTATTTGAGAGAACGATCCGTGCTAGAAGAGTCATGGAATGACATTATGGTAAAAGCAGCAAAGTCATCTATTTGTACCAATACAAAAGCAACACCTATCTCCTATCAAATCATTACCAGGTCAAACTTAATTAATCCCAATAGGAGGTGTTAGGGGGATCCGGGCGATGTTGAAAAAGCTGCAGAGATGAAGGGACATATATGCACGTATGGCAGGCATGCACTTATTTGCAAGAGCACTGGGAAGAGGCTCTTTTAGAAAGCAAGGCGTCACTAATGCTGACCTCTCAATGGATCATATCATAATACTTTATGGCAACTCGAGAGTTGATAGTGCTCATCCACTGACCACTCCATTAGGTTAACTACGCTCCTATTAGCAGGAAAAAGAACAATAGCAGATATGCGTAATTCCCAAAATCCTCCTCCTCTTTCACTACTGTGGACAAAAATATAGCATATACATGCCATGGAACAACTTACAGCACTAATCAACTGCAAAAAGAATACACTCCAAAAAAATGTCTTGCCTTCAAAACGTATATTCTTTGAATTGAAGGGACTTCTCACATACCACTTGTACTTCGCGGACGGAGCTGAGTTAGGGGGGATACATTCTACCATCTAAGAGAGTGATGAAGCTGCTGATGCTTATTAGAAGCTGTTGGACATCTTACTTTAGAAATAAATTGTTTGTATGTTTGTATGTTTGTATGTTTGTATGTTTGTCAGAACCACCTAACATTCAGAAAGCAACTCAAAACTTGGATATTCGACAAGTAATTCCCCACCCTTCCTCAAGCGCCTTGAGACCCTATGGGTATGTAGCGCGCTATATAAATCTCATGACTTGACTATGTTTCAATCGTCAAATATGCCAAAATGAATGTACAAGTAATGCACAAATTGCAAAAAGGTATACCTCTGAATTTACAGAAAATGCTGCCTTGGCGCCACAAAAATCTTTAAATAAAGTTGTTAAAACGTTTTTACAGTGAAAATAAACAAACTGTGATTTTAAACTGACTAAATATAGAAAGTGTCATAAGCACTTCTATATTTACAGAAACAAGAAGATCATATTTGAAAGCAAACACAGAACAGAACTCTTTAAAAACGCAGTGTATATAAAGGCTATTGGCATCTTCAGTTCTAGCTGAAAGTCAAATTACACCGGAAAACACTTCGTGGTTAAATGTATAATTCAGGTAAAACATACAGGCTGGAGAAAGCCGAGATCGTGAATCATTCCTTTTTGTTCAATAAAATAATTAAAAATTAAACTATGTGAACTACGCTACATATTTGTTTATGCACTTACAGTTGTGGGACAGCACAGTGTGGATTTAGAGCAGCTTTTGTTTTGGGATGATGTTTGTTTCCTTTATTGTTTCAGTGAGGTTGATAAACTGGAGTGTTTATATTGAGGTTATTACATGTTCTGTCTTATTACACTACTGATAGATTGCATCCACATTCTTTATGTTTTATTTAGCTCTTTAAATATCATAATTTTATTAAGGTTGGATAATTATTGCCTTCATAGGATTTCCACATAACGTGCATTATTATTGGTTATAGCCACATCCACGTGAATGCAAGCACAAAAGAAGGATGAATAGAGCTGTAATTCAAGGGTTAATTCACACATACTCATACAACTGTAAAGAAAGATACACTCATCCTATTCTTCTCATTACGAAAGGGGTCAGTTGGACTTATCGTCCGACCGCTTTGAACATAGACCACGGGAATTCATAGGTAGAAATATGAAGTGATTTGCCAAAGCTAAAGTAAATACCCAGAGAGCCTTAATTCATCAGATACCAATACCAGAGGAGGACCTGCACCACAACTATATTTGAGCCTTGGATTGTTTGCTAGTTAGCAGTGAGAAAAACTATGCAATTCATTGTAGAGAGAGTGATAGCACTGATCTTGAAGGCAAAGATTACATAAAAGGTCACAGAACTCTGAGATACGAATTTCATTTTCACAAATATTGGGGGTACTTTATCCTTTATAATACTGGACTCTAAAGCTTAGCGGACACAGCTGAGTACCAGAGATGGGGCCGGAGAAGTGAAGAGTTGGGCAGACATCACTGGTGTTGCGGATGTTACTGTGCCCATGATCTTCAATTAGAAAACAACACACAACACACAAGTGCACATTAGACAGAATACTGGCCACACACCCAAACACAGTTCAGATACTCCATGTTTTAATATCACCAAAGTCAAAACAGTACTAACCATAACGAACAACAATGTCAATCCTCAAGAGCTCATATTAGATAGTACATTGAGCAGCCGCGGTGCGTCCATTGGGGAGTGGGGGCGTAGCCCCCCCGCCCGCAGCTCCCTCGGCGTTTGAACTTAAGTAAACTGAATCAGTTTACTTAAGTTCAAACTAGACGCCGAGGGAGAACTAATCAGCAAGACGTCGGACCGCCCACAAAGGGGGTGGGCGGTCTGGCGTCATGTTGACTGACATGACGACTGTCACCAGGGATAGCAGCAAAACACAAGTGCGCATGAGTGGGGACGGAGGGCGAATTTTCGCACCGTGCCCACGCATGCGCACTTGTGTTTCCCCTTGTTTGCGCATGGCCATTAGGAGCCCTTGGGGCTCCTAATGGGCGTGCCTCGGGCGAAAATTAGCCGTGCCCTTTGCCAAGCCTGGCGCTGCTGGCAGCGCCAGGATTGGCTGAGAGGGGCCACTCCAGGGCCGTTCGTAAACAAGGCGCTAAGCCGCAGAGGTGGCACGGACCGGCGGGCTGAGGTAAGTTTTCCTTTTCTTTATTTAATTCAATTGAATTCCCTGCCACCTACCCCCGCGTGAACACCCCCCCCTCCCCCGTGAGCTGCGACTGTACTTACACCTCCGAATCTAGCGCCTGCATGCCAACTATACACCAGGCACTGTCCTTCCTGTACAAACAGAGGCAGCGCACTTGTTTGTGAACCAGGAGGATTCGTGCACGTCATAGAGGAGTTACTGTATTTTTGGAAACAATTTCCGATGGAGTGGGCCGTCGTGGGTTTCTCTAAGGAATATTTCTCCTTAAATGAATTTACGTGTAAGTAAGATACTCCGAGAGCTGTCACTCCGGCGATAAGCTCCTGCCTTAGAAAGCCAGGGGTGGTGCTCCCCATGTACTCCCTCCCTATGGACGCGGTCACCTGCGCGCGCTGCAGTTCAATACTTAATGGGGTGTCTGGTGAGGTAAGCGCAGGTGCACCCTCCTTGAAGCAGCCCAAGATGCTTCCTGGAACTTCTTGCATCCTGGGACGTCCGCTCCCTGACCACTGCTCAAGATGCTGCCTTCAATAATTTATCCAGCGCACAGAACATGAACTCGCAGCGCTTGTGTGCAGAGAATCAGCTGAGAGGGAAGCGGGTGCTAGCAGGACCACATGTAGGCCACGTCTACTGTTACACCAAGGGTGGCGAGTGACTGTGGGGATAAGGGAAGGCCGGCTCGGCGCTGTAGTGGGAGGTGCAGGGGTGCCAAGTGAGCCCGCGTGGGTAGCCCTCACTTTAATTGCTGTGCCTGTCATCTAGCTAGGAGTTTGTATTATGACTGGAAGATGCGTCGAAATCATATACGTGTATATACTACAGAGGTGCCTCATGCATCTACAGTTAAGGTTGAATCTTTGTGGTCTGAGGTCGAGAGCGGCCGACTTTGGTGCTCGAGCCTCGGGGTCCGTCCACATCCTGTGATTCTGGGCAAATAACTTAATCTGCCCGTGCCTGAATGTGTCCTTGTGTAACGTAACCGGTGCTCATGTAAAGCGCTGTAATACTTCGGGTCGAGTTTGCGCTATATAAATCTGCCCAAAAATACTTTTTCCGGAGCCAATCAGACGTTTGAATCCTTGATAACTTGACCCCACCTGACCCAGGGACATCTTAAGGATTTAGGGGCCCTGGGCCAAATATATTTTGGGGCCCCCTTCAGGATAGGTTTGAATTTAAGATGCAATTTCAGCTCATTCATGCCCTCTTTGGCTGGGTCACTGACACTGCACAGACACACGTCCAAATTCTAAATGTGTTTAAATCTAATATTCAGGGATAGTAATGTGTATTTTTCAATACTTTAATACAGCAGCAGCTCACTAATGTTACTGCAAATAATTTCAGTGAATCTCCCTTTTATCATATAGGAGTTCCTGACTTGTTTTGATCTAAAAAAAACTTTTTATGGATGTTGCATGAAATATAAACACCAGTATTTCTCTGCAAAATGTCTGTAATGGGCTCTGTGGTTATATTGAATAAGCAGCTAACTGTGTTATGCCATCTATTAATGTAATAACTGCACTTTAACAATTTCTTTATTAACCTTCCTGCTTTCTCAAATTTGCTTGAAAAGGCACGATTTTTCTTCTCTTTTTTTCAAAATGTTCCCTCTTATGGGGTTCGGGCTCGCTCGCTGCGCTTGCTCGCTACGGTGCAGTAAGCAAATCAGTTTCCGCCGCACCACTTTCAAATGTCACCAGCCGCCCCTGACATTGAGCACACATACAACACAAGTTAGAGTACCATATAGTTGGACCTCACCGAGATCGCAAAGCACCAAAGCCTTTACATACAATGTACTACTCCAAAGAACAATAAACACTAAACCAACATCCACCTACAACTCAACACTTCGATTGGGTAGAGAGAAACTGTCCATTAAGGCCAACATACTTCAAGGCCAGAATCGACATACCAATTTTCCCTGAATTGGTAAAGACCTCTAACTGCACGCATCAGTCCCAACCAACCACAAGGACACGCACAGTCAAACATACACATAAAAGCAGCATACTTTCTACACCCACAGTACCACAAATCCAACTCAACGAGAAATTGCAATGAAAGCCATGAGAACACGTCATAAATGTACCCAAAAAAGCTGCCAGGCCACGTAAATGAGGCGTGGTGCAATTAGGTCATACGTAAGAGATGCCTGGTGTAAATGTCAGGAGCACTACAGTAGAAAAACTAGCTCGGAGGTGCATTGTCATCCAGGGCCTGGGAATCGACGGAGAAAGTTCGCATAAATGTACTCTATAATGGAGGCTGCCCTCTTTTCTTGAAATGTTTAAGTGGCTTTAAGTGGCAGCTGGTATATTTTTCAAAACGATGAATCGTCTCAGCACTGTGACCTCAGAGCCCAATTGTAGTAGATTATTAGAAGATGGTTCCGACCTTAGAAGTAGTTTGTTAAGAGAACTTAGATTAATATATTAACAGGAGGCACTCACCGAATCCATGTTTATGTTCCGATATTTTGTTAGACAGGTTACTTTTTGATTTAAGCGGTTCTTGACGCCTTCCCTTAAACGGAAGCGCTCTATCACCAGCCTCAGAGAGGGTAAATAATAGGCGGCGAGAAGATAAACTGCCGGCAAAGCTCTTTCCTGCCTTGCAGCTGGCGGCGTCAGCAAGCAATTATAGATAAACATAGTGTTTGTAAAATTGGAAAACGGCCAGGCAGGAGACCGGCCATGCCTTGCGTTTCCCTGCTTCTCTGCCGAGAATAGCAGCCTTCCCTGTGTACATTCACAAACTCTAGCTTCAACCTTTCAGCAAGAGTTTTCACCCCCGAGCCAAGACACAAGTAGACATTTTCACAGAGGGACGCCTGCTCAAAGAAGAAACTCCTATAATGTTAGTAATTTATGGTTACACTACTTTACTTCTGTGATACAACCATTTTTAGATCCCACACTTCATGGGTTTCCCTGCAATCAGCACATGAGTAACTTCGAAAACACAGCTGTGTAAAGCTGGACCCTTGTTTAACCCTCAGCTAAAATGTAAATCAAAGGCAGGGGAAGATGTTGAATAGGAGGTTGTGCATAACAACCACCGGACAGCGCTTCATTCTGAAGTAAGGGTCCATAAATGTAGAAATTAACATGGAGCTTTATTAGGAACATCCACATAGTAAGGCAACCAACATCAACTGAATAGAATATCCCACAGAGAATTGAATGCTCATTCACAGATCAATAGAAACAAAGAAACACAATGATGGGGGAAAATAAAAGTCCACTTAACCAAGCTTGGTTAAATGGACATTACCACATACCTCCCTTCCTTAAAACTAAAACAAAATACAAAAAAAGAAAATACATTCTTAATAAATCACAAAATCATTGTACTTTGAAGGTAACAATATTTCTCGTAATTCTTTCAACAGATTCAGGTACAGTATCACAAAAAGTTTCCTTGTTAGAAATATTAAAACAGAATTCACTTCCAAAATCAGGAACATTAGAAGAATTATGTGGTGAAATCACAGGTAAGGAAGAACCAGCAGAAGAGCATGTTTTAGCTAATCTGGACAACCTCCACCAAGATCCATTGTTCAGTAGAGCTGACATTTTACCAACTTTGACAATTCTCCTGACTTCATAAAATTTAGAAAAACCATTATGCACATGAAAAGGAAGTTTGATCTTAACATAATCACCAATAACTAGCTTGTTCTTGGAAACATTGGAGTTTTGAACTATTGTTTTTAGAAGTTTTGGTTTCTACGTTATGTTTGGCAACATTATACATATGTTCAAGATTACAAGTATCCATTTTGGGAAATAACCATCCTGGATTAAGTTTATGTCTTGGAGACCTCCCTTTAAGTAACAAGAAAGGAGAATATTTGGCGGTACAGTGGGGAGTGCAGTGGTAAGATCACAACAAATCAGCAATATGTTGTTTATCATCAATTCTAGACTTGTGAGCCAACTGAATCCCTTCCACTAAAGTTCTGTTAATCCTTTCCACCAAACCGTTCATATTCCGTAAATAAAGTGCTGTAGTAAAGTGACGAATACCAACTTGTTTAAAAAAATCCTCCATAGCAAACGAAGTAAATAAGGAATCATTGTTGGTAACAATACAGTCAGGCAAACCTTCTTTCTTAAACACTTCTTGCAAAAACTCAATAACCGAGAAGGTATCAGGATCAAACATCCATTTTAACTCCACCCATTTTGAAAAATAATCAATAAGAACTAAAATACAAATCTTCTTCGAATCAATACCTTCATAAGGTCCTAACAAATCCATGGCCAACTTAGCCCAAGGTCTGTCTGGAAAAGCAGTTTGAATATGATCGACATGTTGAGTTTTCAAAATCTTGTCAGATTTGAGGCACAATCGACAATTTTCAACAAATTTGACAATATCATTGTCCATATAAGGCCACCCAAAAAAATTCCTGACTTTTTTTAATAGAACTGGATTGACTCAAATGACCTAAATGAGCAATAGAAATCAATTTGTTTCTGATACAAGAAGGTGGGACAAAACAATATCCTTTGATAATAAGATCATTTTCGATAAACAAGTCATCTCTGACTTTCCAAAAACTTGTAACTCCTTAGATAAATGTTTCTCCAAAGGCCAACCATCCAAAATATAATTTTTTAGAGAAACCAAAACATCACCTTGAGACATAGCTGAAAACTATTCCTCCTTAGAAATAACTTCAACAACAGAGAGTATAACAGCATCGATAAATGCAACAACACATTCTTCAAGAGAAGAACAATTAGGACTTGAAATAATAAGAAAAACAACCAGCTCAGACATTTTGAAACCCAAGAATGTAACACACAGTGAAATTGTACTCATAAAGTTTCGATAAAATTCTAACCAATCTAGAGGAAGCCTTTCCCATTCCATGTTTGGAGAGTAATGAAATCAAAGGTTTATGATTGGTTTTGAGATGAAAATGTTTTCCCCACAAATACATTTTAAAATGTTCAACAGACCATTTACATCCCAAAGCTTAACGCTCAATGGTGGAGTATCTTGATTCTGCACTAGATAAGGGTCAGGAAGCTAAAGCAATTGTATGTTCAACACCATCCTTGATTTGACTAAACACTGCACCAAGTCCAGTTGAACTGGCATTGACAGTGATCACATTGGTTCCATCTTATGAAAAAGCAAATAATGGTTTGGACTCAATGACAGCTTTCAAAGGGCACTGAAAGCAGAATCATGAACTTCCAGCCACTCAAATTTGACACCTTTCTTTAACAATAACCTTAAACAAATGTCAGCAAACTTTTGCAAAATTCTTGCATAATACTCCCACAAACCTAAAGACGATTTGAGTTGGTCTTTACATTTAGTAACATGCATGTCACGAATAGAGTTAAGCAAATCTTCTTTAGGAGTAATACCAGGGCTAGAAATAGTATGTCCTACGTACTCAACTTCGTTTGTAAAAAAATGTGCACTTATCTAAACGCACAGTCATACCTTTGTCCTCCAAAATGGTCAACACTCTACTCAGTAGAGAAGCATGAAAGCAACCACCCCTTCGATACTCCCAAAAAGACAGAACAACAATTTTTGAAATACCGAAGTGGCAGATGGCAATCCAAATGACATCCTGACATATCCAAATGCACCATCAGGTGTAATAAAAGTGACTAAATGTTTTGACAGGGGAGATAATGTGACCTGATTATAAGCCGATTTAAGGTCTATAATGGAAAAGACCTTCGCCCCATCCAATTTAAATAGCAAATCCTGAATTCTAGGCAGAGGATAACAATCAACCAGAATTTGTTTGTTAACAGACCTCAAATCAGAGCAGAAACGATGTTCCCCAGTTTATTTTTTACTAAAACAATAGGAGAAACCCATTCTGATGAGTCCACAGGTTCAATAATACCTTCAGCACACATATTTTTGAGCATTTGGGAAAATTCTGCATGAACAGACAGAGGAACATGTCTTAATTTTGTTTCACGGGAACAGCATTTTCTTTAAGTTAAATGTGGTGTGAAAAACCTTTAACCTGACCTAATTCTCTACGAAAAAGATTTGTATGTTTATTAAGGATACATTCTAGTCTGTTATCTTTCTCCAAAGCACTTTGGACAAAATCAGGATCCTCAGAAAAACAAACCTGTACTTTAGAATTTGGACGAAGAGTAATGTTAAACTTTCCTTGATGTCTCCAACCTAAGACTTGTAAACCATCAACAGCCACATATACTTATTCCCAAAATAACTTTATGTCTGAATTTAATCTCAGAAACAAAATAGCCGTTTATGGCGATTATTTTTCCACCAAACCCATAAACTCTAGTGTCAGAGGATTCCAAAATGTTGTTGTGCCAATTCTTCTTGAAAAATAAATCAGAAATGATAGGGTATGGAGAACCCGAGTCAGCCATGACTTGAACGGTTCTATCATCAATGGTAATTTCACACATAGGTGGGACATATGGCGCTCCATAAATGCCTTCCAAGGAAACACCAGAAATCAATTGATTTGCTTCCAAATGACTCAAGGAAGATGTTACCACATCCAAAGGAGAAGTGGTGGCACACAAATCAAAAGATAAATCATTAGCATGTTCAACAGAAACTGAATCTTGAAGATTAATCATGCAAACATCATTTTGCTCAGTAGAAATAGGACAGTCTCTTATGCATAACATAACATTTTTGTGTGCATTGTTCATTGATATTTTCTTGGATAACAGAAACTCTTTTACTAGACGCAACTCCAATATCGACTCACGAATAGTTGCCCAGTGATGCAGAGAAAAGTGGATGCTCCTGCCAGGTAAGTACTTCAAAGCTCGTCGCCAAAATTATGTAAGGGTCCACAAATGTAGAAATTACCATAAAGCATCCACATAGTAAGGCAGCCAACATCAACTGAATAGAATATCCCACGGAGAATAGAATGCTCATTTACAGACCAATAGAAACAAAGAAACGCCATGATCTGGGAAAAAGAATGTCCACTTAACCAAGCTTGGTTAAATGGACATTACCACACACTCTGCCAAATATGGCAGCAGTTCAACACAACTACTCACACCCTTCCTGAATAAGATAACATTGTGCAATAACATTCTAGCTCTTCAGCCACTCCACCACAAAACTGTGACAACTGTTGAACTATTTTAACCAGAAGATATCTTCAATCTGCAGCAGCATCAATATTGAAGACTTTAAATTCAGCAACGTCCTTCTCCTGGGATGGTGCAACTAACTTGCGTCGCTCTAAATAATCCTGAACAATTGTGTGATCTTGTGGCTGCTATTCCTCAAGAACCTGGGTTCTTAGTTATTAGCTATGTCAAGACCTGCCTACACACACAATGCCACCACCATGTGTCAACCGATTTCGGCTCCACTCACACAGTCTCTTGATGAGGAGCTTATATCACATTGAGGGAGAGAACATGAGCTCGAAACCCTTGTGCAGAGTGGGATTCCAGCTCGTGTTTGGAGGCTTGGAATCACTGATGCCCATCAGAAGTTTTCAAATCTCCATAGGACATTGATAGCAGACTTGGAATCTTTTTACTTTTCTGTGGAGTGGGAGCCTTAAACAAAGGCTTGCCCCTCTCCATGTCCTGTCCCCTTAATGCCTTGTAAGAATAAATTCCTTGAGGCCCTGTCCAATTCACAGACTCCACACTTTAAAGCACCCTCCTGTCACACAGTGAGATTTATCACAAAGTTGACAGTCGCCATTGAGTCTTATCCCTGATCCTAAATGACAGCAGCAGGGACGTTTGAGCTAAAGGCAACTGTGCTTGCCCCAGGTTTGAAGAAGTCCTCTTGTTTCAGATGATACGTTACCTACTGACCTACTTCTTTAATCCTACTAACATATAACACCTTGGTTGAAGCAATCACAGGTCAAACTAGGGATTATAGGTCTTATTTAGAGTTGGGTAGATGCAGGATATCCGCCAACAAGTATCCTGTATTAACTCCTTTACATTTCCAGTGTTTTCATTATCAATAGACGGATATCAATAATTCAATTTAAGAAATTTGGTACAGTTTGGTCATAATTTAATCAGTGAGCTGTGGGTAACATAATTGAATGGCTGAAAAAGGCATACACTGGCTTGTAACTGACAGGGTGAATATAAGTAGTTTACCCCATTTCAACATTCAACCCTGAACCACGAGGTATAGCTAGTGGTACTGGGTTTCACTTATTCGGTTCAACACCTTCCCATTAAAATTTAACTTTTTTTTATTTGTTATTATTTGTTTGGGAATTACATGAACTATTTCATCATTTGTGTATTTGTTTGATAAGTTCTTGTTTCTGTTAGTTAAGTTGATTGTTTTGCAGTTCAAATCATCGATATTGCTTAGGCCTGGGTCTCTGGATTCCGATAATGACTTATTGGGGGACCCTAATTCCAGTAACGATTCATCAGGGTTGTCAGATTCCAGGAATGATTAAATGTGGGCGCACAGATTTCAAAAGAATAAGAACCACTGCCATAGAATAAAAAATACTCCAAGGATGACCTTTACAAATAAGAACAATTTACAACAAGTTATTACTAAGGTGACTCCATAATGAAATTAGAAAACACGATTTAAAGTAACTTTCTCTTGCCTCTATTGTGTACACTGCAACAATGTCCTTAAAGGTTATGTTATGTTATGTTATTGTTATTTGTTGTGCGCACAGCTGCTCCAGCTAAGGAGCGTCCTGGCGCATTGACAAGGTTGAACATAACATAACAGGAACTAAACAGAAAACTTAAGAGGCCAGCTAAAACAGAAAGGTTTTTATGGCTTTCCGGAAGACCGTGAGGTCCTCCAGCCGACGAATTTCAGCCAGGAGAGAGTTCCAGGTTGTTGCAGCTTTAACGCAGAAGGAACGTCCCCCCACACGGCAAAGCCTGTATCTCGGAACCACAGCAAAGGCCTGGCCTTGGGAACGAAGGGTACGAGTAGGGACATAAAAAGAAAGAAAACTGGACATAATTTCGGGGCCAATGCCTCTCAAAATCTTGAAGGTTAAGCAGAGGACCTTGAAGAGAATACGCTTCCTCACTGGGAGCCAGTGCAGGGAGCGAAGGACACTAGACACCGAGCAAAATCTGGGCAGGCCTACAATCGCCCTGGCCGCGGCATTTTGTACCCGTTGCAAGCGGGTAAACTCAGCCTGATTGGCCCCGACCAGGAGAGAGCTGGCGTAATCCAGGCGAGAGATGACAGTGGCCTGGATTACCAGCTGGCTGGTTGGGGCGTCAAAGTATTTGAGGACAGGTCGTAAGCCTCTCAGCAGGCCGAAACAGCAGGCAGCTGTTTTTTTGGTATGTCCTACAAAGGTAAGACCAGCATCCAGCCAGACTCCCAGGTTTTTCAGCTCAGACACCGGAGTCGGAGTTGGTCCCAACTCTGGCGCCACCATTGGTCACCCCATAGATCCACTCCCCTTCCGACAATCACGACCTCTGTCTTAGTGGCATTGAGCTGTAGACAGTTCCCCGTCAACCAGCTAGCCACCGCCTTCAGTCCATCCTGAAACCTGGGGGCATCTTGTTCCGCATCCCCGCTGAGAGTAACCGCTAGCTGTGTGTCGTAGGCATATGAGACCAAGGTTAGGCCCTACTGCCTGGCGACATCAGCCAGAGGTCTCACGTACAGATTGAACAACGTGGGACTCAGCGAGGATCCCTGCGGAACCCCCATGGCCAGTGGCTGGAGACTGGACTTGAAGGGAGGGATGGCAACACAGAAGGAACGATTGCCGAGGAAGGAGCGGAACCACTGCAGCGCCTGGCCCCCAACACCAATCTCCTCGAGCCGATGCAGAAGGATACTGTGAGAGACCGTGTCAAAGGCGGCGCTGAGGTCTAACAATATCAGCGCCGCCGTCTGACCAGCATCCAACACCGCACGAAGATGTTCTACCATCACGAGGAGGGCGGTTTCCGTGCTGTGCCCAGCACGGAAGCCGTTTTGCGTGGGATCAAGGGCGTTGGTCCGGGAGAGATGTTCTGACAGGGCCGAGTTGACGTGAGCCTCTGCTATCTTCGCCGGCCAGGGTAGCAGTGAGATGGGGCAATAACTTTCGGGCTTCGATGGGTCCATGGTGGGCTTCTTGATGATTGGGGACACCACCGCCTGCTTCCACTTAGTAGGAACCACACCCGACTCCAGTGAGAGGTTGACAAGGGAACATACAACAGAACGTCCCATAAAGGCCTGATCTCTAAAAAGAGCAGGCCTTACTGGATCCGATGGAGAACCAGATTTAACTTGCAGCGCAAGTTTGTCAAACCCCTCCGGAGAGAGAGGGGGAAATGAAAGCAGGGTAGTATGGGGTAATTCCCCATTGGAACTTCCCAAGTCAGCCCCTGTGCTAGGGAATGCCCGGTAAATAGCTTGGACTTTTCCCAGAAAGTAAGAAGCAAGGGACTCACAATGGGAGATGGAGCCAACAAGGTGAATACATTACACATCCAAAAACTGGTAAACCATTCATTTTATAACGAGATATGAAAATGCTATATAATTATTATTATGTCCAGGTGCAGTTGTACATTTTGGCCAAATGTCATGAAATATGAAGCTAAAACTAAATACGCTAGAATCAGATTTCTGTAGAAACAAAAAGAATTCTAGCATGGCTAAACATTTTTTTGAATGAAGGCATGAAATTCAATCAAATGAAAATTACAGCCATAAAAGTTACTTATAAAAGACAGCATAAAATTACATTACATTGTCATTGAAAATGTACAATATATTAAGATTGGAAAACTTCTTCATAAAGGTGTCTACATACAATAAATGTCTGGTTTAATAGAGGCACAATATTAAGCGACAAAACACAACCATAGGCAAGAACCTATCATAGTCCGCCATGTCCTATGATGGAATCTGAGCTTATTCTTTGGCCTAGATTTATCTATATAATAATGACCAGAATTTGCAATAAGAGACGAAGTACATAATCTCAGTTGTAAAAGTTCATAAAGTTTCGCGAACTGGCCGAGGCCAACCTGGAAGCCAGCCAAGAGGAGATGAAACGCTGGTACGACCAGAATGCCACTCTGGTCGAGTTTCAACCAGGCCAACAGGTTTGGGTCATGTCCCCAGTGGCACCTTGTGCCTTACAGGACAAGTGGACGAGACCCTTTAAGGTGATAGAGCGCAAGAGTCAGGTCACCTACCTCGTTGATACGAAATCAGCCCGGAACGCCCTGAAAGTGTTACACGTAAACCGGCTCAAACCCCATTTTGTGCGGTCTGAGTTGGGGTTACTGCTTGCCACCGACGACGGAGAGGAAGAGGAGACGGACCCTCTACCCGATCTCCTGTGTGCAAAGGCTCAAGATGTCTCCGTAGAGTGAGTGAGTCTCTCCTCCTCCCTCACCCCCTTGCAGCGTGAAGAATGTCGCCCTCACCCCCGGCGTCACCAGCTAGTGCGTCCACGACGTGGACACCGGGGACAGCCCTCCGGTACGGCACAGAGCCTACCGAGTCCCAGACCGAGTCCGAGCCTGCATCAAGGCTGAGGTCGACAAAATGTTGGACCTAGGAGTGGTGGAAGCCTCCGACAGCCCATGGGCTAGTCCCGTGGTCCTGGTTCCGAAGGCAGCCGCCCCCGGCACCGTTCCTGAGCTGAGGATCTGCGTAGACTACCGCGGACTCAATGCAGTCACCCAAACCGATGCACATCCCATCCCCCGAGCCGACGAACTGATTGACCGCCTAGGGTCGGCTCAGTACCTTAGTACCTTCGATCTCACCAGTGGCTACTGGCAGATCGGCCTCACGGAGAGGGCCCAAGAAAGGTCTGCTTTCTCCACTCCAGATGGCCATTTCCACTTCCGAGTCATGCCCTTCGGCATGAAAAACGCCCCCGCCACCTTCCTGCGACTGGTCAACCAGGTCCTGGCCGGGTTGGAAGGTTTCAGTGCGGCCTACCTAGACGACATTGCGGTGTTCAGTGCTCACTGGCCTGAGCACCTGCACCACCTCTGGGAGGTGTTGGACGCCATGCGTCGAGCCGGGCTCACCATTAAAGCTAGTAAATGCCAAATCGGCCAAAGCTCAGTGGTATACCTAGGACACCAGGTCGGCAGCGGCCTCGTGGCCCCCCTCCAACCCAAGATAGACGCGATCACTGCCTGGGAGACCCCCACGACCCAGACCGAGGTGCGGGCTTTCCTAGGGCTCACGGTGTACTACCGTAGATTCATCAAGGGGTACGGGAGTATTGTAGGCCCCCTCACAGAATTAACAGCCAAGGCCAACCCCAAGAAGGTTATCTGGACCCCCGCCTCTCAGAAGGCTTTCGAAGAATTGAAACAGGCCATGTGCACCGCTCCAGTACTACAGGCCCCTGACTACTCCCGAGAGTTCTTGGTCCAGACCGACACCTCCGAGCATGGCATCGGAGCCGTGCTCTCCCAAGTGGACGACAAGGGGATTGATCATCCAGTAGCCTTTATCAGCCGGAGGCTACTACCCCGAGAGCAGAGATGGAGCACCATCGAGCGAGAGGCCTTCGCAGTAGTCTGGGCCTTGAAGAAACTGAGGCCCTACCTGTTCAGGGCCCACTTCCGGGTCCAAACCAACCACCGTCCTCTCCGGTGGCTCATGCAGATGAGAGGAGAGAACCCTAAACTGCTACGCTGGTCCATCTCCCTCCAAGGGATGGATTTTACTGTAGAACACAGGCCTGGTGCCGACCACGCCAACGCTGACGGCCTGTCCCGCTTCTTCCGCCTCAGCGAAGAGAACCCCCAAGAGGATGGGTAGTTCTCCTCGTCCTTCAGCTGGAGGGGACACATGTTGGACCCGGCCTTGTGGCGTGGTTCTCGCGGATCTCCGCCGCCCCCAGAACTATGGGCGGAACTGATTCCCGTCCACCCAGCACTGTACAGGACACTCTTACTCTGGACCTGAGACGATCTCCAGACCGCGTGCCTACACCTGTGCACGTGATTATCAGACTCCATGTTTGGCCACCCCGGCCGGCCGGCCGCCTTCTTTCCTTTCGGCAGCCCCTGGCCTCTCCTGGCTACAGCTGAGCCTACGCGCCCGGCGCGTCCAGATCCGCCCGGGGGGTGAAAGACTCACCAAGTACTCGATACCAAGGCTTCCATCACACCTCCGGCCCCCTCCCGAGGAACTGGTTCCCCTCACACCTCGGAACTATCCCTGAGGGCTGGTTTCGATCGCACCTTGGACCTCCTAGTGAGCTGGCTCCAAGTCCTGATGGGCGTCTGGGATTCCCTGGACGCCTGGTCCAAAGCATCAAAGAACCAACCGCCCAGACAATCAGGCGCCTGGCCCTCGGACCTCCGGCCTCCTGCCTATGAGGGTCCGGATATCAAATAGCTCCAGGACTATAAGACAGCCTGCCTTCCCTCCAGTCGGCAGTTGTATCTTGGACAAGAAAGCCCTGCTGATCTGATCGCGGCTGACCTTGAGGAGAACAGACTCTGACCCACTGAGCCCTGCTGACGTCGTCGCGGCTCATTCTCGACTCTACAAGACCTGAACCACCGGAGCCCTGCTGACGCTGTCGCGGCTTCCTCTCGAGAACAAGACCTGAACCACCGGAGCCCTGCTGACGCTGTCGCGGCTCCCTCTCGAGAGCAAGACCTGAACCATCGGAGCCCTGCTGACGCTGTCGCGGCTCCACCTACCTACGGATACGACGAAGTACTCCTGATCAAGCCCTGCTGACCTCGTCGCGGCTTGACGAACTCTCTGGTCCGGCTGGACCCTTGACGCTACCCTCACGATCATCTTGAACAGAAGTGAGTAGGACAGCAAGTCCCATCGCCAGCCCCCGTACCCCCCAGTTCGAGGATTGAGAACTGTGCGCTGGGTGCGTGGTGTGCCAGCTGGCATCCTAAGACTGTCCCGCTTCCCCGATCCCTCATTACGAGACTTTCGCGATCTCTCGATCGCTGTGTATTGCTCCCTACTTTATATCTTGATAAAGTCTTTTCTGATAAGAATCACGGTGTGGTGTCCGTTCATAAGTGTGGTGTGTCGACAGTGTGTAAGATCAGTCCTCCCCGGCGAGGACTCCCCCTCGATAAGACTCGGCAGTAGTTGTGGGAGAGGAGGTTCCAGGCGGTTAGGAGAGACCTCTTGACCCCTGGGGTCACCGCCTTCCAACACTATGTCAATAGCCAATTACTATTAGATGAAATGTAAAAGTAATACTCCAAGTTATTGGAATTATTGTGTCTACATGAAAGAAGGAAATCAAATGCTGGAGAGCTCAAGCTAAAGTGCTGTTGTATGAAGTGCAATAGCACAGTTTTTGTAAAGCTTGGCCAGTGAGCTGCATTGTTACGACAGAAGCCAAGAAGGGATAGCCTAAAATAGTTTAGGCTAACCCTTTGTAATCTTTGGCCAACTAATTCAACAGTGCAAAGTAGAGCCTCTACATAATATCCCAGTCAATTCAATGGAATTGTATACTGATTTGTTAAAAATATGTGGATATATACACAAAGTTTAAAACGTATTGATCTAGAAACAATTTCCAGGTTATAAACATAATTTACCTTTAAGGAATCAATTATAAAAGCAGCAAACTCCATAAAGTGCATAAGGGCATGTAAGGATAGATGCTTTATTTACAGCTCAGATGGATATTCCAATCCGTCATTTAGCCCTCTTCGGCAATTCTATTTGCTCTGAGTCTCCATGCCCACAGGAGAAACCTGGAGATGCCAAAAAACAATTTGCTCCTTCGTGTCACATCAAAGAAGCCTATAGGCCTCCCAATAATGTGCTGTGCCCAGGAGTTTTAGTTTTCAAACTGGTATATTACATCTCTTTCGTGGTTGGGCATAGCCTTGGCAGAAGAAAATTAAGTGCTCTGTAAACTCTGAGGTCAGCCGGCAAAACAGGCAGTTAAAAATTAGAGTTATACTCTTGTCCCACTTACAAGTGAGTGTCCTTAGCGACAGGTTGCCAATTCTAAATTTAATATATAAACTCTTGGTCTGCCAAGGTTTGATCCTATCCAAGTAATGTTAAAACATGGGGATGCATTTGATTTGGAGAAATGTTTCAGAGGAGATCCCTCCATTTGCATAGTTCCAAGTTCTACTCAATGTAACTACCCAAATAAATTCCTTTAGCTTGATAGCTGTAGCTTTGTTCATTTCAGATGGTGAGTACATACTCACTCTCTCATAGAGGATTCACACAGCTTTTTTAATCTTTTTGAGACACGGGGTGTGTCCATTTTTGTCTAAGTAACTAATTTCTCCAGGCCGTCCCTATATAAGGCCAGTTCCAGTGTGGTCAAGAGGCAAACCCAGCACATCAGAGATTCCAAAAGAGCCACCGAGTCCACCTTGTTCATTGCTAGGTTTTTGCATAAGTGTACCAGAGGTGAGCTTGAAGGTAAGCAAAGCAGTTGCCAAATACATTTATTTTCGAATGAGCCTGAGAAGTGTAGGCTTCGACGTCGGACTAGTGTGTCATAATGAATATCTTAAGTATTTCTACGCTAATCTTTATATAACCCCACTGCCTAAAGGCCACAAAAAGTAACCCACACAGATGCTGAAAAGGAGAGTCAATTTTATCCTAAGCAATTTTTCATATTCTGTTGCGAATACCAATTTTACAACAACAACTAAATGTTCAGAAATCTATTCAAAGTAAACAATTTGATATAATTGATTTTCAAGGAGTCTTACGAATGTTTCTCAGAGTCCAACTTTTATTTAAGTTCAAGATAAACAACTTTTTCAATCAGCCCAGCCAATGCGTTTCATCCCTTAGAACTTCATCCAAGTTGTGTTTTCCGTGGAATTTTATAATGGCATAAAGTAGAGCTTCAGTTTTAATTTCTTTAATCGTCTTCTATTTTTCCAGGTGGTACAGTTCTCCCTAATTCATCTTGTTCCTTCGTGTCCCAGAACCAAGTGTGACCAGAAAAGCTAATTTTCCAGGACCTTCCATAGGCTGTCCCTAGGGATCAGGTGAAAGGCAGTCCTCCGGTCCATGAAGGTCACTTATAGGTGGCCCTGCTTCAGGACGATGAATTTGCAACACATCGTCATGAAGTGGGACACCTGGTCCACAGTACTAACCCTACACCTCCCGCCTGACAGTTTGACAGAATATGGTGGTCAGTCATCCACGAAAGAAGTCTGGACAGCACCTAGCACCAGAAAATCTTTTGGGTGCTGTCAATTATGCTAATCAGCCTGTAATTGGATAGAGCATCACGCCTTCTCTTCTTATAAATGGGCACGATAATGGCGCTACACCAGGATGGCTCAATACACTACCCTCTCAGAAAAGCATTTTTCAGAATGTTTAAATAGGGAACTCATTTCTGATTGGGATATGAACAGGTCTCCTGGGAGGCCATTGGGGTTGGGTGCTTTCTTTACTTATTTGCTGTAGGGCCTGTTCTGTTTCTGCCATCTCAATTTCCACAAAGGTACCAACCCCAGCCTCATCCTTAAGTGAAGCCTGGAGTACTGTGGGGCACCACTGTGGGAAGAGAAATCATTGGACCACTTGCTGTATAATTCAGAGAAGTGGTCAGCCCATGCATCTGGCTGTACTACAGCTTCTAAATGGGTATCAATGGTACGATTCCCATTGGCTATGAGTTTCCAAAGGCCTTCATATTTCTACTGGCAAGGGATTCTGTGAAACCATGCCACTGGGCTGCCTCCCAACTAATTTTGCATTTGAAAAAGCTTGCCATGTCGATTTCACAATGCACACCTTTATTAACAGCATCAAGTGCTGCTGCTTTGCAGATCTACACTCGCTTGTATACCACCCAGGGTAACTTCCCAGCGGATATATCCCCTCCCATGTGAAATGATGTTTTCACTTGTCTACCAGTTCACAGTGGAGGTTTGCAAAGTCTATCAAACTTTTGTCGATGAATTCATAAGGGTCCAGTGTTTCCACGAATGGATGGTAACGTTGAGAGTTATAATGTTTCCTAAAATAGATGCCATTTAACGTTTCTTCTGTTATTAGTATAATTCATGAAATTCATCTGATTTAAATGTCAGATCACTGAAAAGTATCAAAACTCAAAAGGCAGCCTCAATACTAAAATATTACCGAGACGAGAACCATGGTGATATTAATTGCTACAGAGTTATTACCCTGATTGGTTGACTACAAAAAGACAATGTCGATTTTGGTGCATGTGTCGATAGACGTAAACAGACTTTTTTGTGATTATCAAAGTTATTTTTCCATATAGTAAGGACTTTAAGATATTTGCATCCTCATATACACCAGAATGTAAAGGTAATAGTTTTGTTTACAGTGGATCAGATATATGTTTTCTGTTAATAAATCCTTACTAGCTCATATCATCAATATTGTGCTCGATATGTTTTTAGGATGCAAGGCGGTCATATAGAATCTTCATCTTGGAGCGGCATGCAGTGTAGCCCGAATGCTGTCAGAGGGGTCAAATAAAGCCTAGAGACAGTAAGTAAGAATAATTGTTGCCCAGACAGTAAACAATTATCAGGACAGCATGCAGATAATAACCATGATTTTTGTTGTTTGAGTCTAGTGTGGATTACTTTTTAGTGATGCTCCTCTGATCAAGTGTTAAATTTCCCCGAAATGCATTTGAAAGTAAAGATACATGGTTTGTAGATATCAATCTGTGAAGTAGCAATGAATTGTGTGATAATAATATGTCATATTTAATAAGAATTCAAAGTTATATTTTCTCTATGAACATTGAAATCATTTTGATTTAAAAAACTGCAACTAAACGGAGGTTATTCTTTCCTGCTGGAGTCCTGATTCTCAATAGAAGACTTCATTGAGATCCTGTAAGTAGTCACTTTGTCTAGCTCCTGCCCATTGATAATCTTTATGAAAGCTTTCAGATATAAAGGCCGATTCAAAAAAGCAACAGTGAGTACAGGAAGCAGTTCTGCAGGGGTACTTTTTATGTGCTACTACATGCCTTTGTGAAAAGAGGGCATAGTTCTTTCTGAGGGAACCAGTTGCATTGAATAGTTCCTGAATATTGCGATTTCCTTCCCATGTTACATGTTTTGGGTCAAGTCAAAAGGCATGTAAGAATGCGTAAGTGCAAATACAGGAGCACTACTTTAAGTATTTCTAAATTTCCATGTGAATGTGCCCTATTGCCCCTTCCATCACCAGTCAGTTAGATTATTTTTGAGTTATTTGAGTTTATCTTTGTCTACAAGCACTACGAAGTGACCTTTGGAGACAAATCAATGAATTGGTTCATACACCAATAAATATTCAAGTAAAATATATATCAACGATCTGGCGAGCCAAGAGATTACAAATTCAAGTTGATCTTTGTCAGGGTCAAGCTCCAGTTTTAAGACAGATGCCATCTTTAGAACTTAAAGATGTGTTCTAAAAAAATTGGAAGTGTCCCTTCCAAAGGTAAATAATACACTGCACCACTAATACATAATTGTGTGAGTTAGCTGGACAGTGAATGCAAACCTTCATAATGCCATATAAAAAAAACATGCTTTCTAGAGCTTGTAGTCAGCCAAACCGACTTAAGCAGGTCAGCCTACATATGTTTAGTTTAAAAAGTCCTTTGGTTTTGGAGAATTAAAATGCTGCATCTACATTTCTTTTCTTTGATTTTAAAAAGCAGAAGGGTCTGTAATACAAATATCTTCTCCCGTCTGGTCATAGTACGTACAGTGTTCACGCAAGAGAACTACTCTGTGGAAATATTGCACAAGCATAACAGTAAATAGCCAAATAGTTTCTGCATTATGTCAAACCCCCTTTTTTAATATGTCTAAATGGCGGTGCCCTTGGCCTGAAGCGAAGAATACTGGAATTAGGTGTTCAAATGTAAGTCTCGAAAACAGAAATAGGCCCATGTCATGCAGGCCCCTAGAAATACTCGTGTGCACTGGGGGTCCAATGCCAAATATGTGTGCAATGCTCAAATGACCTGTGCAAATGCGGTAGGCAGGGCAGGATGGTCGAGAAATTAACACAGCTTCTGACTGCTAATGACTAGGCAGAAGCTGGGTGTGCACACACTGCATATCCAATGACTGGCGGGCAAGTGGACCAGGGCTTCGCACAGGGGCGTAGCTAGAGCTTGTGGCGCCCGGGGCTATCCTTCAGATTGCCGCCCCCCTGGGAGGGTGCTCGGGAAAAAGGACGGCGAGCACCTGAAAGAGGTCCGAGAGACACGTAGTATCGCCGCTAATAGTTACCTCGATCATGCAAGTTACATGCACATACATGACACGGTCCAGGTCTAGACAGCCCGTCCCCAAAATAGTGCCGCCTGGAGCGGACCAACCCCACCTAGCTACGCTCACACTCACTCTTCTCTCCATCCATCCTTATCTCCATCCAGCTATTCATCTCACACGTTAACACGTCAAAACAATATGGAAAGAATCCTTTTTCTTCCTCAAGACCCTACTGAATAAAAACCTTACATAAATTTCCAGGATTAAGATCTCCACATATTACCCAGCATAGTGACAGAAATAGAAGAATCCAGTGGACTGTATGTAGGCCTTGCTCTGTTACTCAAGTGCAAAACCCAGCGTGTACAAAAGGCAGCAGTAAGGCTTCTTCTACATTTTACAGCCACAGAGCTTAGTAACGTATGTCACACCTCCAATGGCCCCCAGTTTCTTAGAGGATTTTCTTCGAAGGGCTTGGCATGGTCCACAAAATCACCTACTGAGCTTACATGAGACATGAATGTCCCTGACCAAAACCTAGAGTCAGTATCTAGACACCTCCCCTTTCCACAAGAGGGGAAATGACACCCTTCTCACTCCTAGCAGCTAATATACCATGAGACATGTTTCCTACATTAATTTACAACTTTTTAGAATACCTAAGATTTAGGAACGATCTAAAATAAGGCACTTTCCCACATCTACTAAACAATACGCAAATACTAGTGCAATGCCATCTCACCCTTTATGGCTGCTTACTAAGTTCCCACTCCTGTCCACCTAGGGACTTTAGATTCCATCAACTAGCCTACAATCACCTACTAACCCTATGCATCATATATCAAAGTCCAACAACAAATCATGATTGAATCACCATATCCATCTATCTTCTTTTACTTATTTTGCTATCTTTAATTTCTTTCCTATATTGTCTTATGAGGCGGAGCTTTTGCTTATATTATGCTCCTGTAGAACCCCTATATCATTACCGGTTGCAAAGTATGCTGCTTACTTACTTATTTCCAAAATTAATTTTAATTTAGCTGCTTGTGTATACTTTTGTAATAAAATGTTCCAAAAACCACAGAAAAAATAATGAGCACTACTAGGTGCATCGACTGTACATTAAGTGAATAATTTGCTGCCTAACTCAATAAGGCTCCAGTTGAGTGCAAATGGTACCTCTTCACCACCCAGCAGGAGCATATGTGGACCACAGAGCTGTGCGTGAGCAAACAAAATAAATGAGGTAGCAAACAGTGCATTACAGGAGGAAAAAGTGACAAGTGTGCAGGTTAGGTTACAAGAGAAAACAAAGTACATTTTGAGGTATAATACTGCAATATATGCTACAGTGGCGTAACGAAACTTGAGGGGGCCCCCCTGCAACGCACATGGAGGGCCCCAACAGGATATGCATATGTGAGGCCCCAACTGCAACTACAAACAAATGGCTGACCGAAAAACAAAACACATATTGCCAGGCAAATCAATCTGGATAATAACCTCAGGACGACTCGGGTCTCTCTCCCTCTGTTACGTGAGGAAATGTCAGTCCCTAAAACTGAGTCTAAATGCCCACCACCTGCAGCTGCAACCACCGACATTAATAAAGCAACAAAACTTGCCTCAATTACTTCAAAAGTGAGCGTCCGTTCGTTCCCCAAGGAAACCTCAAAGTACACGCAGACAACAGTGTCTCCTCTCTGTGTGTGTGCTACAGAGCCGATGGGGCCCTGGAACACGAGGGCTGCTGCGGGACCTAAAAAATTATGTTTTAATGACCCCAGGATGCATCCCACCCCACCCTCTGAGGCTCCTCTCTCCAACACTCACCTTATGCCTGCCATTCAGCTCCAGTGGTAGGCGCGAATGGGCGGCAGGAAACAGGACAAGGCAAAATTAAATTATTGCCGGTGGCCACGCCATCTCTCTAGTCATTTCCGATATGCCTCACGCGCGCACTTTTAATTCTCCTGAAATGCGTTTCACAATGGTTACCAGCCCCATGCCCCCACCCTAAAAGAGAGAAGACCCACGGAGCACTATTTAATTTGTAAAAGAGGCCACAGCGAGGAGTAATGATGGGGAACCTAACACAAGTTATGTAAGCACTTCACATCCCAGACGGATGTGAAGTGCGTACTGGCTGGCTGGGCCCCCCCGCAACGCGAGCTCTGCGTGGGCCTGTGTTACGACCCTGATATGCTAGACACGCAGGTATAAGAACAAACTTTACGTCAATTCGGCAAGTGGGTTGCTGGATAAAAATTCAAATGGAATTAATTTTCGCTTTACCTTCATTTGTTCCTCAGTGTCGGTGTCTCTCTCGACTCTCGAGTCGACTCGAGGCGGCACAGATGGCAGGCCAGGCCCAGTGCATGCAAGCACCAACAGTCAACTCGAGAGAGCGCACTGCGCACGCACTAGTCTGCGCCACTGCTACAGCGCGGGTGGGGGCTGGCCAAACAGATACCCAGGGCCGTCATTGGAAGCGCTTTCGCGCTCTACAGGATTGACGGCCCTGGCTGGGACATACCGCCTGCGCTGTGTGTTTGTCTGCAAGCAGGTATGCTTGCACTTCACTGCCGCCTCCAAAATGGTGCCGCCTGGGGCACGTTAACCCCTTCCTCCCTCCCCACTTTCAAATGTCACCAGCCACCTCTGGTAAGTTTTTTAGTTTATAGTTTGCTTTATCTTCTGTAGGGTGTTAAGTTGTTTTAGTGGTAGTAGCAGACTATAAAAATGTATATCATCCGTTGGAATAGAAAGGCAGAGTAAATTAATACTGCAATACTGCATTATTATTGAATACACCAGGGCTTTTGGCCAAGAACGTTTCATGCGCAAGAATCTGCTAAATTATCTTAAAAAATACAAACCCCTTCACAAAAAAAGATCAAAACGCATGTAACACCATGTGGAGGAAAATGCCACAATCAAAGTAAAATGCCAATGTAATCTCAAATTGGTGCTACCACAAGACGCGCCCTGTTCCTTCCTACAGCGCCATGAAGCCTCCGGGCGTACGAGCGCTCAATAAATGCCAGCTAACATTAACATTAACATTAACAAGAAAAAAACGAGTGGTATTATTTAAAATGCAACTGACAATGACACAGAACATACCAATAAAAGAAAGCGTGGTGCTGTTGTGACTCCGCAAGAGACAAGCATTGTAAATGCAATAGGTCTCGCATTAGAAAAGATGGTCTTGTAAATGACAAATATTTTATTTATGTGTTGGTTTTTAAAATAGCTAAATGGATAGCTTTGTCATTTACAATGCCAATAGTTATAACTTTCGCGAATGTGACACCTACAGCATTTGGAATGCAACATGTTTTGTATTTACGTGACTTAGATGGCAGCTCTGGTCGTTAGGCCACATCTCTAGAGAGCACAAGAGTGCAGCAGGGGAGAGAAGCACAGAGAGGGAGCAGAGAGTGCAGCAAGGAAGAAGCACGGAGAGGGAGCCCAAGAGCGAAGCAAGGGTGAGATGCACGGACAGGGAGCCTGAGAGTGCAGCAGGGGACAGAAGCATGGAGAGGGAGACAGAGTGTATCAGGGGCGAGAAGTACGGACAGGGAGCCCAAGAGCGAAGCAAGAGAGAGAAGCAGGAGAGGGAGTCTGAGATTATAGAAAGGGAGAGAGTTGAGCATAGAAAGGGAGAAGATGAGTTTGGGAGAGAGGCATGAGAGGTGGAAGGCAGAGCAATGGAGATAGACCTGGGAAAGGAGTAACCATGGGGGAGATGAAGATGAGAACAACAGGGAAAAACTAGTGGTGTTGACTAATGCCGAAATGGTATAAATGATGCTGTGTTAGTGCTCATTGACAATCGTGTGTACCTTGAGGAGAGATGGGAGAGGGGAGGGGAGAGAGAGGAGAGTTGTGAGAGGGGAGAGTGGTGAGAGGGTGGAGAGTGGTGAGAGGGAGGAGAGTGGTGAGAGGGAGGGTAGAGTGGGGATAGAGGGGGAGGTGAAAGTGATGGGAGAGTGAGGAGTGAGGGGAAAAAGAGAAGGGAGGGGAGAGTGATGGTGAGAGGGGAGAGTGGTGAGAGTGCATACTGGTGAGGTGGGATGAGAGAAGATAGTTGTTATAGGGGAGAGTGGTGAGGGGAGGGTGGTGAGAGGGGAGAGTGGTGAGAGGGTAGAGTGGTGAGAGGGCAGAGTGGTGAGGAGAGGGGAGAGTGGTGGTGAGAGGGGAGAGTGGTGGTGAGAGGGGAGAGTGGTGGTGAGAGGGGAGAGTGGTGGTGAGAGGGGAGAGTGGTGGTGAGAGGGGAGAGTGGTGGTGAGAGGGGAGAGTGGTGGTGAGAGGGGAGAGTGGTAGCGAGAGGGGAGAGTGGTAGTGAGAGGGGAGAGTGGTGGTGAGAGGGGAGAGTGGAGACAGGAAGGGGAGCTGAAAGAAGATGCAAAGAAGAAAACAAAATGAAGAAAAGAGAAAAGTAATGACAGTGGCAAGCGTGAGACACTGGGTGAGCAGAGCAGAGGAAGAGAGGGGGGAAACATAAAGGTGGATAAGGGTGGAGATCAATACTGTCGGTTTAAATGAGATGAAAAAGGGTAACCAGGCAGAAAAGCGATAAGAGTGAGGTTGTGATGGAGACAATAAGGTAGAGGAAGGGGGAACGGGCATAAAGGACATAATGAAAATGAGAAAGGTGTTGACGATGAATTGAAAAGAACAGAGGAGAGGAGAGGGCGCCATAGGTAGAAGATACGAGGGAGTGAAGCAAATTGGATGTACAAAGAGAGAAGCTGGAGGAGAGGGGAGGAGGAGGGAAATTGAGTAGGTGGGTACGATCTGTGAGAAGACGTAGGTAGGCGAAGAGAAGAAGATGGACTGATCATGGATTTATTATACAAGGAGGCATAGCAGAATATGAAGGGGAGAGCAGGCAACAATGAAAGAGAGGAAGGGAGATGTGTAGTGATCGCACAATGGCTGCTATGAAAAGGGTACCTGGGAAGAAATAAACCAGAGTGAATGGATCAGGAAGGGAGAGGATGAGAGCCAGGGGGAGGGACATTCGTGTAGCTTCCATTGGTGCAGCAGGTGCAGTGGCACTGGAGCCCAGAAGCAATAACGGTCCAGTAGACCATCATTATTGCTGCACTTCGCAGTTCATACTGCGACCAGGGTCCCGTTTTTTTCTTGCACGAGGGCACATGACACACCTGCTACGCCACTGTGGAGAGGAAGAGAGGCTGGCTGGTAGAATGGCGGGAGAAGGCTTGGTGTAGCACTGTAGAAGCGTGCGGATGTGTGGCTGGCGCGAGACGGAGGCACGGCGCACAGGATGAACGAGAGGGCAGGTTATGCGTGGGGGAGGCTTTGGAGCAGTAGTGTGGGAGAACAGCGGGGGTGGGTAGGTGGGTGTGCGGGAATATCGAGTGCGTGTGTATGTGTGCCTGTGGAGGAGGGGATAGCGGTGATGGAATTCAGTGTGTGTGCGTGCCTGCTTGCGCACACACACCTACGGACCCGTGCGCCACAAAGAAGAGTTGGGGACCGAGACAAGAAATGCTGAGAAGTGCCAGAAGGGGGCAGTTTCAAAGTCCACGACGAGGACAGACATGGCGGAGGCCGGCTCCCCCCTCAGTAGATGAGGCCAGGACTCGGAAATAAAGAAACACCTCGGTCTATGTGCGCCTTCTTCCTTCCGCAGAGCGCAGCACTGCAAGACAAATATGTACCGAGAACGGGGAGACTAGAGGCCTCTAAGCACCTATTGCAACCAACAAAGATGATCCAGCCATCACCGTAGCCAGAAGAACAACCACATGTCCGGCGACAGCAGCGGCCTGGATGGCAAAGTGGTGCCACACAAGCTGGGACATTAAACGACCCCACCAAGCCACAGTCTTGCCAGACTAAAAATACAGACCTCAATTTTCATAGCAGAGATGAGTGAACACCGTACATATCAGATACAGCCATCACAAAGCCAGACATCTGTACACTGGGCCAAAGAAAGCAGGAGTAAAACAACAATAACAAAGAATCTGCGCGCAGTCAATCAAGTAATTACACAACATCAACACAAACCATGTCTGTAGACAGGAAGGTCAACCAGAACCCGGCCTCAAATCTAAGGCCCTCTGAGCAATTCAGTGAGGTCTCAGATGAGGATGCAGTTCGGTCATGGAACATTGAAGAATGCATCGCTGCCAGTATGAGTGTCTTTGGCGTCGTCCACTGAGAAAAAAGCTGCAAGTTTGAAAAGATTGAAACGTGACAGCTACATGATCAAGGTGAAGCTCAAGCAAATAAACAGTAGGAATAAAAAAAATCGCAAACAGGCATTTTGGCTACCGGGCAGGGGAGGGGGCCGAGGGGGAGAGCGACCTTATCACGATGAGGGAAGGCAGAGAAGGGGAGGGGGGAGGAGAAATGCGACACGGCGGGCAGGGGAGGGGGCTGAGCGGCGATGAGGGTGTTAAGCAGCAGGGGCCTTTGAAGTGCTTCACTTCAAAGGTGTGGGAGGAGTGCTGCTGGGGAACAGATGCCGATTTGATGCTGTGCACGCGCATTTTAGGTCAATGCGCTTGCGCATTGACCTAAAAGCCACGGGCACAGCACCAAATCGCCAGTTGGGATACTAGTTGGGTAAAGTCTGTTTAAGTGGCTTTAGTCTCGCTTCTCTCAATGCGCATGCGCATTGATAGGTCACGAGACCTAAAAAAGAGCAGCGTGCAAGCAGGAAACCATAATAAGCCTGGGGCCCGAACCCCAACTTCACGAGGCAGCTGCAGCTCTGAGAACCTGCTCCTCACATAGCGCAGCTCCCTAGCCACTGGCGAAACCACAACGCCCCAGCAGCCATACCACACAGATCACAGTGCCCAAGCAGCCCCCTGAGGGAAAGAGGGGTAAAGAAGTCTCCCGTCCCCATGCGCATAAAGAACGAGGCCTGGAAGGGGGTGGAACAAACTCCTGCAACATTTAAAAAATTGGTGCGCCCGCAAGAAATAAATGTGTTGTATTAATGTAAAATGAAACTGGCAGCGAAACAGAACATACCAATAAAAGAAAGTGCATTGCGGTTGTGGCTTCATAAAAGAACAAGAGCGGTCTGCAAGCAGGCAACCATAATAAGCTTGGAGCCTGAACCCCGGCTTCACGAGACAGCCATGGCGCTGGGAACCCACTCCTCAACAAACACAGCTCCTGAGCCACCCGACTTTCAAAACCAAGGCATCCCAGCAGCCACACCTACACAGAGCACAGGTTCAGCTTGTCCCTCCAGTTGCCTAAAGCATGTTTTCTGTATTCTTCCATAAACTCTCTTACTGTAAACTGGCCTTTAAATCTTGTTCTTATGTTCTCACATTTGCTGTGCATACAAAGACCGAGGTCAACTGTCAGGAGTTGTCTCAGGAGGGTGCTTGTTTACTTCTCTTTCTCTGACTTCGGAGTCAGAGTATTTATGTCACAATCTTGTTAGATACTGTGGGTAGGAAAGAGGATATTCTAGCACCATGAACTGTGTAAGTATTTCAGAATATATCAGAATTAGGTACACAGATGAAACACACTTTCTGTTATTTCTGAAGTGTGTTGGAAACAAATTCTTTACCATGATCAAAACAAATCATTACACTAGGTGATGCAGTTTACACACATTCTCACTTGTGCACTGTATGGTTTTATAATAACATAATACTGTATGCCTGTGCAAATGCAATTGTTATTACAATTGAACATGTGTTGTCTGTAATGGCAGTGCTCTACCATGTCATGCATACTACGCTCTACGCCACTCCATTCTACACCATTCCACTCTAACCTACACCACTCCACGGCACTGCACTCTGCACCATTCCACTCTGTGCCACTTTACCCTATGCCTCTCTACTCTACACCACTGAATTATATGCCACTGCACTGTACACTACTGTTTAGGCCACACCAATCTACTCTGCGCAACTCCACTCTATGCCCCTGTACTCTACGTCACTCTGCAACACTGCACTCTACGCCACTGCACTGAATGACAATACAATCTACGCCATTGCACTTTACTCTGTAACACTCAACTCTATGCCCCTGCACTCTACACCAATCCAATGTATAACCCTCAAATCTACTCTGCACTCTAAGCCACTGTACTCTACATCACTTTACACCATTACACTCTATACACCTGCACTCTCCCCTGCACCGCTCCACTTTACGCCACTTCAGTGTACTCTGAAACACTTGAAACAATCCACTCTATGTCACGTTACTCCACTCTCAGTACAACTTCACTCTATGCCAGCGCACTCTATGCCACTGCACTCTACTCTGTAACACTACACCCTCCACCACTGAACTCTACGACACTCTACTCTGCACTACTCCACTCTACGCTGTTGCAGAGATTCTGCTCAGGAACAGAACTATGCTTTTTTTTTTTTAAGCCTTTATTAGATGTTAAAGCAGTATACACTACACACAGCCTTCGCCCACAACCTGAGATTTCAGGCCGGCGGCCTCGTAAAAATAGGGGGAGGGAGGGTAAAGGTAGGCACACACTGAACACAACATGGCAGGATGGTTAGACACAGCATGTCGCCTACAACCCATCAGGGCCGGCCGCGAGAGAAATGAAGCACAGTCCGGTAGAGCATAAAACATAGCAGTAGGAGAAGGCAGATCGTGTACAAGGAGAGTGCAAATGAGGCTTCTTTTGTAATTTTTCCCCCAAAAACATTGAACTGGGAACAATCCAACCCGTTATGTACCACCATACCTTGTATGTGGGTCAGAGGATGTAGGAGTGGGGCACCACAGAATACAGAAAAAAGAATACAGAGGAGGTCTCCGCCAGAATAAGTGTGGTCCCCACCCTGGGAATGCTATTGGCTAACACGGGATAGGGGGGGGGAAGAGATGGGGGAGGGGAGGTGAGGGGGGAGGACATCACATCCCTAAGTCTGCGAGTTCAGTAGATTGCCAAGGTCATGTGCGTAATTCTACGTGGAACATGGTGGTGTCGCGAGTAACAGGGCGCCGCATTGGTAGAGGCAGGCTGCGGAGCTGGGCCTTGAGTATAGGAGGACTATCTATAAAGAAGAGGCAGAGGGGTACCGTGGGACAAGGAGGGGGGTTGGGGGGGAACGGGACAAGGCGCAGAGAACAGGCAGGCTCGGACTACGGAGCGGGGCCCCCATATATCCTTGGGGCGTGATTTGTGCGGTAAGAGTTCAGAATAGTTGTGCAGGTGATCTTGCCAGGTAGACATCGTATGGAGCCAGATCTTGAACTTGGGAGCTCGTCCCCTGCCCCATCTGCAGGCAACCTGGCGTTTAGCCAACAGAAGTCCTAGTGCAAAAAATTTCCTGTGTGCTTTCAGTGCCGGGACCGCGTGCCCCAGCAAGGCAGTTTTTGGACAAGGCTCCATACCGATCCCAACCATATCAGATAAAGCTCTGAAAATGGCACGCCAATATACCGCCACTGCAGGGCAGGTCCACGCCAGGTGGAAGAAGTCAGCCCCCTCCGCTCCGCAACGGAGGCAACGGTCGTTATTTCGGAGGCCAAGACCGTACAGTTTGGAAGGAATAAAATAAGTGCGGTGCAAGAATTTAAAGTGGATTAAGCGCAAGCGGGTATTACCTGTCACCGCGGTGGTGTGTGTGCAGCTTTCCTCCCACTGGTCGTCAGAGAGCGGTGCGTCAAGGTCCCCGTCCCACTCGCTGCGGGCCTTGAGCGGGGGAGGCGATGGGGCAGGCTGAGCATGTTTATAAAGCATGGATACCACGTGCGTAGGGGTTTCGGTTTGTAAAAGCAAATGTAAGGGGGGGAGGGTTTCCGGCTCTTCAGGAAAGTTCGGGAGGACTGCTTTGACATTCTGCCTTAAACGGACATAAAGGAATGTGTCCATGACATTGGGGGGGGGGTTTCCCCAAAAAACTGCGCTGAGGAGCGGAACTGCCCTTGGAGGAAGAGATCCCCCCAGGTATGAATCGCTAGCCTCTTGAGGAACTTGCGCCCTATCTCCTCCCTGGCAATGCTCAGTCTGGGGTCGTGAGCTAGGGGCATGCATGGTGAGTATAGAAAGGTAACCTCCATATGAGCCGCAATACGACGCCAGGCCTGGACTGTGCAGTCCACAGTAGAAGGGTCACGGTCCGTCGCACTCGAGTCGGTATATAGGTAACCTGATGGTTGAACGGGACGCATATAACCATCCTCCACCGCTAGATGGGCCATGAAGGGAGGGGGATGTAGCCAGTATGCCACGAAGTGTGCCTGGGCTCAGTCATAGTACCTCCGTAAGTCAGGAACATCAAACCCGCCTTGGTGATAAGGTAACTTTAGCGTCTTTAAACTGATCCTAGCCTGTTTGCCCCCCCCCATATCAGTCTCGACAGTTGGGAATCAAGGGCACGAAAGAAGTGGGAGCCTGGGCTATAGGGTATATTGATGAATAGGTAGAGCAACTTAGGAAGGACAACCATTTTTATAAGGGAAATGCGTCCTGCCATCGAGAGTGGGAGATGGATCCATTTAGTAATGTTGTCAGTGATTTTGTCCAGGGCAGTGCCATAGTAAGCCCTAATGAGGGCCTCGCGATTACGGGAGACCACTACACCGAGGTACTTGAGTTCCTCGGATTCCCATATCAGAGGATAGTCCAGAGGGAATTGTGTGGTCTTATCAGTTAAGGGGAAGAGGGCAGACTTCGACCAGTTAATCTGAACTCCTGAGACAGCACCAAACTTAGTTATTTCCCGTAGCAGGGGGTTAAGGTTGTCTCGTGGCTTGTCAATATAGAGGGTGATGTCATCTGCATATAATGCGACTAGGAGCTGCCGTTCCGGGTATATCAGAGAGCGATGGTTATGATGCTGTCGGAGTTTGGCAGCAAGCGGCTCAATGGCTATCGCGAATAGGACGGGGGAGAGGGGGCAGCCTTGTCTGGTGCCACTATGGATGGGAAAGGAGGCCGATCGTGCTCCATTGAGGAGGACAGAAGCACGCGGCTCTCCATAAAGCAACTTAATCCAGTCGAGGAAGCTGTAAGGGATCCCCATGCGTTCAAGGAGGGCAAATAGGTAATCCCACTCAAGGGAGTCGAACGCCTTGGTGGCGTAGAGAAATACCGCTGCAGCCTCGCATCTGGGGTTAATGTCTTGTTGGACGGCCTGAAGGGTGCGTAAATTATGGGAGGTCGCCCTATTGGGAACAAAACCCGCCTGGTCAGGAAGGACCAGGCGCTCCATTAGCAAGTTGAGGCAGGATGATAGTACCTTCGCTAGGATTTTGACATCCGTATTTAGTAGCCAGAGGGGCCTATAGGAGTCGCAGTGCTCCGGAGGCTTGCCTGGCTTCAATAGGAAAGTGATGAGTGCTTCACGCATGGACGGGGGCAAAAGGCCACCCTCAAGGGAGGCATAATAAACCTGCTGGAGTATAGGGGTAAGGATATGAATATATGCTTTGTAGAAATCGACCGGCAGGCCATCGGAACCCGGCGATTTGCCCGACTTCATGGACATGATGGCATCCTTGATTTCGTCCACTTCGAGTATGTGGTGTAGGAATTTTTGTTGGGAAGGGCCAAGCCAGGCTATAGCAGTATCATCTAGGTAGGGACTCAGGTCAATAGGAACCGACCTATGAGAGGTGTAGAGAGAGGAATAATGTTTGGTAAGAATGCGGAGTTGCTCAGGCAGGTCTCGTTGTGGAGTTCGGTGCTCATCCAACAGAGTGGTGACATAGCCATTGTACCTGGGGGGCGTACAGCAGAGGCAAGTGCCCTACCGGGCCTATCTCCCTCCCCATAGACCCGCGCCGTATGTTGCATGCAGAGGAATTTGCACTCCCTATCCGCCGCCTCAGTATATTCGTTCAGTTTCTCACGAAGGAGAGCATTATAAGAATGGCCCCGGGACTCGCTCGCACTAGTGCGCTCAAGCTCCCGCAATTCGGATTAGAGTTTGCGAAGCTCCCCCCGTAAGGATTTGAGTACACCACCCCCTTTAGAGATACACCACCCACGGACAGTGACCTTGAAGGCCTCCCACACCACAGTGAGGTCAGATACCGACCCTACATTCCGGTCGAAAAAATCTTGAATGTCTTGTTCAAGGTCAGCCCTGAAAGCGGAATCAGTAAGATGTGAGGGGTTGAGGCGCCAGCTGAGATACGGGGAGGTCTCAAGGGGGATGCGCAGTGAAATGAGGACCGGGGAATGGTCTGAGAATGTCCTTGAGAGGTGTATGGCCTTGAGCAGCCAGGGGGAAAGGCCAGATGACAAGAACACATAGTCTAACCGCGCCCATGTGGAGTGTATTGCCTAATAGTGAGTGCCCTGCTTAAGGGAAGGGTGCAGGTGCCGCCAAGAATCAATGAGGGAGTGATCTGTAAGCAAGGAAGACAGGGCGCGCTGAGTATGAGAGTAGTGCGCCGTTTGTGGGTGAGAGAAGTCCATGCATGGGCTGACGACGGCATTAAAGTCGCCGCCTAGTATCACATGTCCTATACCTAGGGTCTGAATTTTACCCCATAATGTGAGCAGCGATGAGGTGTCATCGACGTTGGGGCCATAGTAGCAGGCAAAAAGGACCGAATGGGAGTGTAGAGTCCCCCAGACCATGCAGTATCTCCCCCCGGGGTCCGCCTCCGTCCCCGCAGGAACAAACCTCAAACCCCGCCTGACCAAGATCGTAACACCCCTGGCGTAGTTAGAGTAGGAGGAAAATACCCTGCAGGAAGCCCAACGCGATGCAAAATGAGAGGTGTTATCAGACAACAGATGTGTTTCTTGGAGCATGGCAATGGAGACCCCCTGCCTGTCCAGATATCCCAAGATTTGTCTCTACTTTCTGGGGTTATTCAGTCCCCTAACATTCCATGTAACCAGCTGGAATTGAAGCACAGGCTGCTCAGATTCTACGTCACCCATTCATACAGATGCATCATCTTGTAGCATAAAATCACACAGTTTAGGACCAAAGCATTTTCAACTTCGAACATAGCACACAGTTCACGCAGACAACCCCCCTTCGGGCCACCCAGGGACAATAAATCCAAAATGACTAGGTCATTAGTAGTGGAACAAAACCCATTCCCACCCACACGGGCAACCCCAACTGGCTGGGAATTCAACCCCCACCCGGTTCCCCAAAACTCATACCAAGTACTCCCTAAACAGAGTAGAACACAAATACCACCTCCCAGGAGGGAGGAGGGTCTCAGGGGTTCGCCCATTGGGGGGGCAGGAACTAGGGGCCCCAGACGTACCGAACCACCTCCTTACTTACACCCACTAACCACAGGGAACCTGTCGTCTAACGTGGGGCGGAGGTGGGTGACCGAGCGCATATGGGAGTCTCAATCAGTTCTGCCCCGAGTGGAGCTAACAACAGTACAAAGCACACTAAGCCTAGTGTGTCCAGATCAATATATCGCGCCCATGTCATGACAGAAAAGGAGGACCATACCATCTCATTGTCTCTCAGTCCTGCTGCGACAGTGGTGATCATGACCTAGATCTGCGCAGTGCAGCACCATCATCATTCCGCTCCGCCCTACAGCTCTTAAGGAAGTCCTCTACCTGATGGGGATTTTGAAAGAGATGAGTTTTACCTCGGAAAGTCACTTTCAATCTGGCGGGGTAGAGCATCGCATAGGGAATCTCCTGTGCCTGGAGCTTCTTTTTAACCGTTGCGTATTTACGTCTTGCTTCCTGAACAGTGGAGGTGAAATCCGGGAAGAAGGACAGGGTGGTGTTGCAGTAGTTTACAGTTCCCACCTCCCTCGCTCGTCGCAACACAGAGTCTCTGTCCCTATAATTCAGGATATTTTAACAAAATGGGGTAACCCTGTGTCCCTCAGAACCTGGGTATATGCGATTGACAAAAAGTGGTTCTGTTGGGTATTGTGCAATCTCTTTGGGTTAGGCTGCAGACAGCTCTAAAACACAAACAAGCAAAACTCTCTGATATCCAAAGTTTTAATATATATTAAAAACAAAAACCAATGAACCAGTAAATTGGAATTACTTCATTCCACTATATTGTTATCAAACATAAGTGCAGTGACTGTAGTGAATCCAGTGACAAAAGTGAAATACGTAGTGACACTTATATACAAGGACGTTGAATCAATACACTTTACAAAAAAGGAGAAGGGGAAAGGGGGAAGGGTAGCACGATATGTTCTTTTATCGTTTTGTGGCCAGTTTCATCCTAGTAAAAGTTCCAAGGAAAGCAAGGAATTATTGTCCATATTCCTGGAATTATCTTGGCCAAAAGGAAAAGCGTCGACGTTTCGACCCTGGTTGCGCCCCAGTTGGTGGTCGCGGCGTGAAAGCCAGAACCGAGCTCTCTGGGTGAAAACGACGAGCGTTTTCACCCAGAGAGCTCGGTTCTGGCTTTCACGGTTGGATCGCTTTTCCACATCACGGAAGCACTGACGCTGATGTCTGTATATTGAGGGTTGACCAACGGGCTACCTTCTGGATTACATTAATTGTTGAACATTTCCCATCCCCCCTTTTGTCTTGATAAAGACCCGCCGCGACCACCAACTGGGGCGCAACCAGGGTCGAAACGTCGACGCTTTTCCTTTTGGCCAAGATAATTCCAGGAATATGGACAATAATTCCTTGCTTTCCTTGGAACTTTTACTAGGATGAAACTGGCCACAAAACGATAAAAGAACATATTGTGCTACCCTTCCCCCTTTTCCCTTCTCCTTTTTTGTAAAGTGTATTGATTCAACGTCCTTGTATATAAGTGTCACTACGTATTTCACTTTTGTCACTGGATTCACTACAGTCACTGCACTTATGTTTGATAACAATATAGTGGAATGAAGTAATTCCAATTTACTGGTTCATTGGTTTTTGTTTTTAATATATATAAAAACTTTGGATATCAGAGAGTTTTGCTTGTTTGTGTTTTAGAGCTGTCTGCAGCCTAACCCAAAGAGATTGCACAATACCCGACAGAACCACTTTTTGTCAATCCTATAATTCAGGAAGCGCACAATGATGGGGCGCGGAGTTGCTCCAGGAGGCGGGCGAGCTGCCAGGGATCTGTGGGCCCGCTCAACAATGAAATGTGACGAGAAGGATTCCCCACCGAAGAGTTCAACGAGCATGTTCTCCACGAAGGTCTCCATTTTACCTGTGTTGGTGGTTTCAGCAAGGCCCAGGATACGAACATTATTGCGCCGAGACCGCGCTTCCAAGTCCTCGTTCTTGTCAGCGATGAGTTTGAGCAGCCTATCCATTTGAGTGACCTGTTTACTTGTTGAGGTGGCGCCATCCTCCAGGACGGAAATTCTATCCTCCGTCTCCTTAATGCGGGTGTCGTGCTGCTCAAGCTTAGAGACGACGCTGTCCATGCGAGTGTTGATGTTGTCAATCTTGGCATCGATCGTGGAGAGGCTCTGCTTCAGACCCAGCAACAGCGTCTTCCAGTCTTCATCCGGAGGCTCCTGGGAGGGTGGACCCCCTTTAGGCTCCGGAATCGATTTGGGAGTCTTTTTGCATTCAAAAGGTATCTTGGACTGCCTGGCGTCGTTGCGACCCATGACACCTCTGGGCGCCCGCGATGATGAAGGGGAGACGGACGCCAGGTCGCAAGGAGGACCAGGGCGAAAGCGCAGACAGTGCCCCACCGGCCGAGAGCACACTGGCAGAGGAGAGGCGACTTGCGAGGAGGCCACAGGAAGACAGCCAGATGATACCGCCACAGGAAGGCGGCGAGGAGTTCAGCACCGATGGGCTGGCGACACTGCGGACCGACGTCCCACGCAGTGTCCCCGTACAGGTAAACAGTCCAGCAAATTCATCCAGTGCGCAGGTGCCAAAGGAGAGGATACAGGCAGTAAGGCAATAGTTAGTGCAGCTGCAGCAGGGGGGGAGGGAGGGGGAGGGAGAGTAGGTAGAGAGAGCAGGCTGTAAGTTCTGCTGGCCCCTCTGGAGAGCAGTAGGTGTGGCGAGGCAGGTAGGGGGGGAGGTGGATGTGGAGGGAGGAGCTGCTCTAGGGCCGAGTATGGAGAGCAGGAGAGTCCAGAGTCGCCCAGTGGGAGCGTGGCAGCCAGGTATTAGTGAGCAAGGTCCCAGCAAGGCGCAGGCACAGGTTACACAGGCAGCGTGTGATATCCGGCCTGGGGGAAGGGCGCACCAGGCAGCAGGAGCAGACAGGCAGCGCCCCTGGAGAAGAGCGAGGAGGCAGCCCCCGCAGCGCGACCCCCCGGACCTCCCCAACCCTGCAGGGGATGGTCCGAGATGGCAGGGGGGGGGGGGGGGGGTACGAGCGCCACGAGCGCAGTAGAGCGATGTAGGGTACCGGCAGGAGAGCGGAGGGGCGGGCCGGGCAGCAGCGGCGATTTTCACTCACTGGAATGGTGCCTCCCCAGGCGTCCGAGGCAGTCGCGATTAACCTACCGCCTGACGCTCCGCCACAGGATGAAGGCAAGAGCCGCGCCACAGGGTCCCAGGCTGTCTCCGCAGAGGGGGAGCCGCACCGGAGGATCACAGCAGCAGCCCCGCGGGCCGGTCGGGAAGTAGCAGGCAGTCGGTCCCGCCCCTACGGAGGTAAGCGGGAGAGGCACAGGAGATTCAGGTGCAGGCAGTCGGGGGGGGGAGGGGGAATAGGCCACTGTGGCAGCGTAGTTGTTCCAGGCTGCCCCAGCCCTGCAGAAGGTATGACAAGATGGCGGGGGGTCTTGGCGCCGAAGTTGCAGCGCAGCGCTGCAGGGACCAGGCCGCAGAGGGGGGGGGGGGTAGGCAGGCCACGACAAGCGGGGTCCAAAGGAAGCGGGCAGCTCTCACCTGCAAGGGTCGGAGCCCCCCCCCCCCAGTCCCCGGAGGCAATCCAACGTCGTCAGCAGGCTAGCGCTCCTCCACAGGAATGATCTGAGGCCTCGTGGAACCAGGCCGCAAAGCACCGGGCTGTCCTGACAGAGGGAGGCCAGAACGGAGGGCAGCAACAAAAGTGTGGTACACAAACAAGGATGCGTAGTCCAGGTGTAGTGGAAGATCCCTCTTTATTGACAGGTAGTTAGGTGGCAGGTTACAGGATAGTAAGTAACAGGGAGAAACCCCACCAGGAGAGAGCTACCAGCTCCTCAGCCTCAGATGACCAACTGACAATCTTTACACAGAGAGGCACACCAACATTCCATGATGTCACAGGACATTCTCATAAAGTGGTAGAGAGGGAAAATACATAGAAGCATTTACCACACATCCTCTTCCGTTAACAAACAACAGCAAGAAAGAAGTTAAGACGGAGCAGAAGGATTCAGAGGAGACTGTAGACACAAAAGCTAATCAAAGGGACATATTGAAAAGCAGGAAACTCAAGCAAGAAAGCAGAAACAAAGGACAACAAAAAGAGGCATGTAGAAAGATAAACATAAGATGCACAGATAAACTAAATGCAAATTATATAACATGCCCATCCACCCTCCTTAATAAAACAAGGTAGCGATCCTGGCAAATCAAGCAGGGTGTAACAACATAATCACAAAATCAGTGCAGATGGAAATAAGCACAAAAAGATGAACATAGCAACCTACAGAAAAAGGAATGCCTTGCGAAAGAGACTAGTGCATGACGTGCACTAACAACCTCCCCATAAAGGGTACACATAGAAAGGCAACCTTAAAACCGTGGAACAAAACAACTCCCCAGGAAAGGGTACACCAGAGGAACATATCACCCCTGGAACAAAATAGACAGTAGCCACGCAAAAGTGGCACAACTACACCAAGAGGTAGTGCTGACAACGCACCCCGACAACCCACATAGAGTGATGCAACTCCTCCCCAAACAAAAGGGTACACCATTAAACAATGTAGGAATTGTTCAAGATAACATCACTAAATGGCGGCGCTGACAACGCACACCACCTTCCCCAGAAAAGGGTACACAAAGAAAACTAATCTTTGAAACCTTGGAGAAAAATAGCTACATGCAGACAACCTCCCAAATAAAACGTAACTTCTCCAAAGAGTAACGACAAGACCCTAAGAAACCACATGTAGGCACTGACTGGCACCACAACCCCACAACCTCCCCTAAGTAAGGGTACACCATAAATACTAACCCTAAGTACATGGATGGGGTAAAGTTAGACACAAACACACCAGCCGCCCAAGCAGGGTGAAACACAGGATACACACACCCTGTGAGACCACAACAACAACATCCCCTATATACATATATAGGGTACACCATAAGACACAAGATGACCCTAGGAACCTGCATTGATTGAGACCACAACCTCCCCTAAATAAGGGTACACCTTAGGGTTAAGATGTTGCCTTAGGAAACAAACACAGACACCACTACTGTGCAATGTAAAATAAAAACACACACAAATTTAAGAACAAATTGAACTCCAACCCATCAATGAAAATCATGAGCTCCACACTTTCCATGAGAGCAACACGAATTCGCCATATTAAAAAAAACACACACAAATTTAAGAACAAGACTGTGTTAAATAACATGCAGTGATAAATTAACTGTTACGCAAATAAATAAATGACATTAGCTCCGGTGAGCGACCTCTCACCCGGGTTCCTGTAGTCAGCTCCCTCAGAAAGTAGCATGCCTCGAAAACGCAGTGAAGGCTTCAGACAATCCAAGGTCAAAAGCTGTAGTCACAAAAGTGAAAAGTCACGACCTTACTCAAGTAAGATGAGATCATCATGTTCAGCTGTACTCCGAACTATTACTGGACTGGTGAAAGCTTGAGACGAGTCGAGTCACGAAAATGAGGAATGAAAACACCATGTTCCGCTTATCACTAAACCTCAAAAACGGAACTGGCAGAGCTGCGTTTAGACGAAAGGCAGAATCACTCGAACACACTGCGCAGACACTGCAAAACGAATGGCAGCACGCTGTCACGTCCGCATGACGCACACAGGATGGCTCCAGGCACGTTGCTGCACGAAGACTCCTGAGGGCAGCCAAAGAAGAACGTCATAGAAGCCGCTTTTGAGAAGGTAAGAAGTGCGCGGCTTGTGCGCATTTTGAAATTCAAACATGAAAGGCCACCAAAGTTGAACATGCGCCCCGTGTACATAATCAATCCAAAAGATGCCAGCATAAGAGTGAAGGAGGGGCGGCCACTCGCACACTCAAAGCTGTACATGTGCTCCGTGTGGACTTCCACATTGAAGGATGCCGGCACCAAAGTGAAGGGGCGGTAACTCATTCCCACAAGTGCGAGAACGGGTAAAACCCAACGGCACACTAAAAACGTTAGGAGACACTCAGGTTACACAAAAACCAACTGAAAAAAAACGAGACTTCACTGACGAAAGTTGCTGTGCATGAGAGTGTACTGCCAGCGCCAGGGCACATCAATAAGAGCAAAGACAAATAGCGCTCAAGATATATGCCCACACTGGTTGACAAAAGTAAACTGTCAAAGCACACAAGAAGACCAGGAGAGACAACAGGGTGATCAGGCCCGCTGAGACAGTGGCTCTTGCAGCTGGAAACAGTCAGACTTCAGATGACAGAGGAATGGCAGTTAGAGCTCTCACAACACAGACGCCCAGGGTTGAGGCTGTCCAAGTTGAAAAGGACACTGGTGGGGTTTGCTGGGCGTTACTCTGATTTTCAAGAGGTAACTTACTTAAATGTAGAACAGTCCTTGGTTCCCTTTAACGTTGAGCTTGAATGTTCCTTCCTTGCAGCGTAGATTAGTCCAAAAACGTCGCCAAACTGTGGTACACAAACAAGGATGCGTAGTCCAGGTGTAGTGGAAGATCCCTCTTTATTGACAGGTAGTTAGGTGGCAGGTTACAGGATAGTAAGTAACAGGGAGAAACCCCACCAGGAGAGAGCTACCAGCTCCTCAGCCTCAGATGACCAACTGACAATCTTTACACAGAGAGGCACACCAACATTCCATGATGTCACAGGACATTCTCATAAAGTGGTAGAGAGGGAAAATACATAGAAGCATTTACCACAAAAAGCACCAGGAGCCGCCCAGGCCAAAACAGGCCGCCAGTCACGACCCGGAGCGGTTGGTCAGGGCAAGTCAGGTATCGCCGGAATCAGCCCATCGAGAGGCAGGCAATGGGGCTTAGTAGCATCAGAGGAGAGACAGCAGGATCAATTTAGGATGGGATGACACGCTAATTCGGTCGGGAGCCTCACATCCGTGCGGCCATCTTGGTCTGGCGCCACCTAGCGCCCCCTGGAACAGAACTATGCTTGGGATCATAGAACATCGGACTCTGGCTCATAGGTACTGAGGAATGTAGAATTATCCCATGAGTCTCGAGTTTTTATTTTTTATTTCCCTTTCTTCCAGCAGCTTGCTTCGGGTAGAAGTTGAATCCAGCAGAAATTCACTAAATATGTGCCTACACGATCAATTACTGTGTCCTGGCAATCCACAAATTAAAGGTAGCACAAGAAAATTGGCGCTGGTAGCAGAGTACTAATTCACAGGTCATACAGATGAGAGAGGGCCGTGACACAAAGAGATAGATGGAGCCAAGCGGAGATAATGACTGTAAGGGCTGCTGTAATATGAAATAGCTGCAATTGCAGTTTAGCAGGCGCACACGCAGTAAAGACAGGTACCACAGCATGGTAGAAAGGTAAGAGATGTGGATGAACAGGCTATGTAATTTAGAGATCCTGTAAAAGGATTACTAAGCTGTTGTAAACACGATTGTTGTAAACACGAGTAGACCACAGAATGGGGATAAGTATTTATTAAGGTAGAAAGGCCCACGGGGACACGGCAGGGGTGGTGGCAAGGACAATATACGGGGACAGAATACATGGACGCCGGGTGTGACGTCATATAAGAACATTCCTAACATTCCAGAATGGAATGTAGATTATCTAACAACATGGACGACGCACTAGAACAGCAGTACGGTCGCCGGTAATGACCAACATTATAATGTCACAACATATGCACACGGCCACAGAAAAAAGTAATGAAAACACCACAAAGTAGACTTTTAATACAGCAAGCATCAAATTTTTAATTGCATGAAAAGACCGGCAGTCTTATAGCAACTAGAGTAGAAAGCAGGAAGACGTTACCGGTAGAGCAAACTTAGTAGATGTGGACGGAAATTCCTAGCAGTTGGGATAGATGCAGTAGTCTGTGTTGAAGTTCCTTGTAGAATGCAAGGTAAGATTAAATCGTTGCCAGTGTATAATCATTCAATTTAAGCAATCCATACAAAACGAAGTGTAATTCCAGGTTTATTCTTCAGGATAAGGAACTCCAACCACAGGGATAGCCTCCTACTGACAGCTTAGTCTCAAATCTATATTCAAACAATAACATTCTCCCACAGAATCCCCAAGGTCAGAACAGTCCACACAAAGGAATGGGGGAACTCCAGGCAAGCCACCAAACATAAGAGAAACATAGGAAAGCATTATAACACACAAATGCATACTAAAAGATAATTTACATGGTTAATAAACCGTATACCATGAAAACCTCTGTCATGTTAAAGGACAGAATAGCCTAAACCCCCTCTCCGACTACTGAAGCTGAATAATTGTATATAAAGATCTCTGGGATTAGTGGCGTACCCGGTACCTTAGCATACACAGATGAAAGTCCTACATCTCAGCAGACCCAGTGTTCTTGTCTCAGAACGCTAGTTCCATGTCTGATTTTTAGCTCCAGTACTCATCTATATGAGAAGACGTCTGCACATAAACAACAGCTGCATTTTTTAGTGCTGTCTAGGTGCTCAAAAGAGAATGAGGCTTACACCTTGCACAGCTTGGCCAACACAGGTAGAACTACAATGGGCTGCGCAGAAAACACACAACAATGCTACTCCATTCTGCGCCACTGCACTCTATGGCACTATACTCTACTCTGCACTCTATGCCACTGTACTCTATGCCACTTGACTATACCTTGCGTCACTCACTTCTATGCCACTCCATTCTACGCCCATGTACTCTACACCATTCTTCTCTGCGCCACTGCACTCTACGCCACTGCACTCTGCGTCATTCCAATCAGGGACACACTACTCTACTATTCACCATTCTGATCAGCACAACTGTATTCTTTGACATTGCAGTGTATGCCGCTGAATTCAATGCCACTACACTCTATGCCACTATATTCTGTAACACTCTATGCCAATGCACTCTACACCAGTCTACTCTATTCCGTGCCACTCCAGTGTATGGCATTCTTCGCGACTCCACAACACTTTCTGACACTCCACTCTGCTCCACTCTTTGCCATTCCACTCCATGTGACTCTCCTCTATGCCACTAACTTTAAGCCATGATGAACAGCAGCCACACTGGTGTACAACATGGCTAAAACACATTGTCAAAGGCAATAGCTCTTGCATGGTCGAGACCTATTTGTTTTGCCAATGCTTATTTTTTTAAGGTAAAAGCACTAGTAGTCCCTGGCTGTATGTATGTGCACATTGTAGAAGAGCAGAATAGTCACTCAAAGTCAATGGCTGAAGCGGGCTGATTCTGTGCCCCATGCTGTACGCTGCGATGGACAGAAGCAAAATGTTAATAACACTAAGAAGTCCAATGGAAGGAGATAACTAACTGAAAGCCCTGATCGTATGTACGATATATACACTATTTATTAAAACCAAAAGGTCTTGGCTAATGCCAGACTTATAAAGAGATGCGTTGCCAACACAGCGAGGCTTCATACAAGCTGATGGTGAATCAGGTTGATGCATGCTGTCTGGAAGCAGTAAACACACCCAGAGGAGTTTAATGAATAATAACTTGTGTAGAAGAGAGGGGAAAGTACAACCCGGAGGCAGTAAGAAACGGTATATTGAAATCAATACAACTCAAAGGCAGGAGATGGAAAGAGCATGATTTAAAGGCCAAATGGACCTGCGCTTTCATAGTTTTTAGATTAATTTCTTTTAAATGAATTTCCAGATGCACTTTGGGACATCGATGCTGCATACACGTGTGCCTAAAATGTACAGCCAAGAAAGACGCCCCACAGCTAGGACTGTCACCGTCAGGACGGCCTGCTGCTGCACCTTTTGCTGCTGAACGAGTGAGGACTAGTCCTGCTGAGGCCACACTCCCTCCCAGAAGAATATGACACAAATAAACAGTACAACTAGCTATGACCTATTCTGATATCCATGTTGCTAACACCATCCTGGTGACATTAATGCAGAAGCACTATCTAAATTACCGCCTGGCTTTAAGTCACATTAGCAGTTCCAAGCAAATGCAGTCTTGGCCCTGTGGAGGTTTCCCAGCCATGCAAAGGCCGGCAGACTGTCACAAGCTGCTCCATCTTGGTTTTGTAGAGAACAATAGCTAACATGTCAGATGCCATTATTTAGGGAGCTTCAACAGAAATTTGGCAATTTATTAAGTATATAAGTTCTAATTTGGATTTGGGTGCAGAAAAAAGCGTTTATTATCCCATAAATAAAAGTCACTACATTTGCCATGCCCAAACAGAAGCCTCCTGCTCAAGGGGTCTCTGTATTCACAGGAAATCAATAAGTAGAGACTTACAGGGAAGCTGGTGTAGAGGTGTGGTGAAAGGTCAGAGCTTTTTATCATTTCACTTTCTCCTCTCGACCTCTAACAAAGTCCTGTCCTGTCTGATCATGACACTGAATTATTGACATACCTGCAGCACAAATATTTGAGGCGCGCGAGTTAGATCTGGCGCAAGCATATGTGTGCATCTCTGTTATATAGCCAGCTTTTCTGCCCTCTCAAAATTATTTTATTTTGTGTCTCTGGCGAATAACTGGTCTCCGCAATAAATGTTAATTTAAGCAAAACTCTTTATTCCATCAAAAGTAGAAAAATATATATAGAATTCATATACTGCTCATGGACGGCCACTGATTTGAGAGGTTCCACACTAGAATCCTCTGGAAGGCTATCTTCATCTCTAGTTAATCCTACTAACTGAGAAACTCTCATCTAATCGCAGGGAGAAAACCCATACGCTTTTTGAGAGACATATTGCTGCTCCATTCTAGTTGTAAGGCAGATATGCCAGCGAATGCTGATGAGAAGGAATAGCTAAGTGTGAATGTGTCCATCAACTGCTCCAGTCCTACAGAACAGGAATAACCTGATGCAAACTTCAGCCAAGTCCAGTTGCTTCTTGGAACTGGACTCTATTTGTCTAATACTAATAGTTGTTCTGTTTTGGTGTCAGAAGTTGTCATATGGTTTCAGTAGCCATTTTTAGGTCTCAACTATTATATCCCGCAGGGATAAATAGACGAGAGTATAGTAGGCAAACCAAGCTCTGAAACCATTGCGGATATCGTACAGTTCATGTGGTGTACTCGTGCGAAACGCGCGTCCACATCAAACCCATCAGTCTCCCTCCCACAGGCATCTGAAGCTTCCACAGCGTGCGCTCGGCCTCAGGAATTCACCCCAGCGCGCGCTCGGCCTCACTTCTACTCCCCCCTAATTCACCCCTACAGTTTCACTTTCACGGCCGCGAGGCAGGGCTCTCACTTCAAAGGAATGCGCACCACGCCCCCGCAATTCCGAGAGCATTTCCCGGCTGCTTTTAATTTCATTCCCCCAAGCCGCATCTTGTTCCACGCACACTCAATGGTGAACGTGCATTTTGTGTCTCTCTTGCCCAATCCTGATTTCTGTGTCATAAAGCAAGTGCCTTTTACTTGTTTTTTTTTATTTTGGATCCATTTCACTCCAGTCTCTTGCCCCCTTGTTCACTATCCCTCCTACATTTCCCCATTCCACCCCATCTCTGCCCTCCCCGTCTCCCATCCAATCCTCTTTCTCCCTCACCCGATTTTCTTCTCCTAAGCCCCGCCCACGTTTCTTCCGCCCCTCTCTCCTCCTCCTTACCTCGCCACCCCGTTACTCCCCCGCCCCTCTTTCTTTCTACCAGCATTTCCCCCATTAGCTTTTTAGTGGCAGGCTGTTGTATCTTATGCCGCTTTTACTTTGCCAATCCACCAGGCTCCTGTTTTGTTTCGTGGTTTCTAAACATTTAAAATGCTTTTGTTTTACCTGCAGCAGCTTTTGTCGCAAGTTCACTCATGCTACTGCTCTTGCCAAAACAACTAACAATAACATTACGGTTCGCAATACCTCGCCACCCCGGTACTGCCCCGCCCCTCTTTCTTTCTATCGACATTTCCCGCAATAGCTTTTTAGTGGCAGGCTGTTGTATCTTATGCCGCTTTTTCTTTGCCAATCCGCCAGGCTCCGGTTTTGGTTTGTGGTTTCTAAACATTTAAAATGCTTTTGTTTTACCAGCAGCAGCTTTTGTCGCAAGTTCACTCATGCTACTGCTCTTGTTTTAGAATTGAAGATGTTGGGTTTACTTTTTGTGAGATTCATGGAGTGGTGGTAAATGTAAGAACTTTTGGCCAGGCTATATGACTGTTGACTTGTATGGCAAAGAAGTGATCTTTGGACAAGACTTCTAGGTAGTCACATATTTCCAGGAAGCTTCTAGAGGAGGCAATAGATGTATTCTCCAACGAGACTTTGAAGTCCTAAGTTACTAGGAGGAGGTTGTGGTGAAGGGCAGGCATCTGAAGCTTCCCCCAGCGTGCGCTCGGCCTCAGGCATTCAATTGTGAAGCTTCCCCAGTGCGCGCTCTGCCTCACTTCTCCTCCCTCCTAATTCACCCCTGCTGTTGCTTCCCGGCCGCTTTTAATTTCATTATTCCCTTGTTTTTGGCACCACACAAATCTCAATATTCAATGACCTGGTGATTATTATTGTTTGTTCCCGTTACAACCGAACTATATTTACATTTTGCCATTAGGTATATAAAACCACAAACATCTTAAAAACTTAAAGGCAAGCATGACTAGTGTTGTATAGAGTAACGTTGGTTGCTACCCACGGCCGTATTTCACTTTAGCTCTAGCTCATTATGCCAAGAGCTTCACTTCAAAGGAATGCGCTCCCCGCCCCCGCAATGCCGAGAGCATTTCCCGGCCACTTTTAATTTCATTTCGCAGCCGCTTTTCATTTCATTTCGCGGCCGCGGTTTAATTCATTTTGTTTCTTATTTTCTCCAATATGTTCTTCAATATATTATTCCCTTGTTTTTGGCACCACACAAATCTCAATATTTAATGACCTGGTGGTTATTATTGTTTGTCCCCGTTACAACCAAACTATATTTACATTTTGCCATTAGGTATATAAAACCACAAACATCTTAAAAACTTAAAGGCAAGCAGGACTAGTGTTGTATAGACTAACGTTCTAGCAGTTTATTTTAAGGCCCATATGTCAACTCATACATCAAGTGTATATTGTGTTGTGTGACTAATGGCATTCTGGGACCCCCTCCGTTATATGACTCACTAATGTGGTCTGATCTGTCGGAGGCTCCCTCTGTTGGCTGAAATGACACGTCATTACCACAGCATCACTCAGCACCACCACAGCACCACTCAACACCACCACAGCATCACTCAGCACCACCACAGCACCACTCAGCACCACCACAGCACCACTCAGCAGCACCACTCAGCACCACCACAGCACCACTCAGCACCACCACAGCATCACTCAGCACCACTCAACACCACCACAGCATCACTCAGCATCACTCAGCACCACCACAGCACCACTCAGCACCACCACAGCACCACCACAGCACCACTCAGCACCACTCCAGCATCACTCAGCACCACCCCAGCACCACCACAACAACACTCAGCACCACCACAGCATCACTCAGCACCACCACAGCACCACTCAGCACCACCACAGCACCACTAAGCAGCACCACTCAGCACCACCACAGCACCACTCAGCACCACCACAGCATCACTCAGCACCACTCAGCACCACCACAGCACCACTCAGCAGCACCACTCAGCACCACCACAGCACCACTCAGCACCACCACAGCATCACTCAGCACCACTCAGCACCACCACAGCACCACTCAGCACCACCACAGCACCACTCAGCACCACCACATTATCACTCAGCACCACCACATTATCACTCAGCACCACCACATTATCACTCAGCACCACTCAGCACCACCACAGCACCACTCAGCACCACCACAGCACCACTCAGCACTACCACAGCATCACTCAGCACCACCACAGCACCACTGAGCACCACCACAGCATCACTCAGCACCACCACAACATCACTCAGCACCACTTAGCACCACCACAGCATCACCACAGCACTACCACAGCATCACTCAGCACCACCACAGCACCAGCACAGCATCACTCAGCACCAGCACAGCATCACTCAGCAGCACCACAGCATCACTCAGCACCACCACAGCATCACTCAGCACCACCACAGCATCACTCAGCACCCCCACAGCACCACCACAGCATCACTCAGCACCACCAAGCACCGCCACAGCATCAATCAGCAGCACCACTCAGCACAACCACATTATCACTCAGCACCACCACAGCACCACTCAGCACCACCACAGCATCACTCAGCACCACCAAAACACCACTCAGCAACACCACAGCACCACTCAGCACCACCACATCACCTCTCAGCAGCATCACTCAGCACCACCACAGCACCACTCAGCACAACCACAGCACCACTCAGCACCACCACATCACCACTCAGCACCACCACAGCACCAACACAGAATCACTCAGCACCACCACAGCACCACTCAGCACCACCACATTATCACTCAGCACCACATCATCACTCAGCACCACATCATCACTCAGCACCACTGCAGCACCACCACCACATAATCACTCAGCACCACCACAGCATCACTCAGCACCACCACAGCATCACTCAGCACCACCACAGCACCACTCAGCACCACCACAGCACCACTCAGCACCACCACAGCACCACTCAGCACAACCACAGCCTCACTCAGCACCACCACAGTATCACTCAGCACTACCACAGCACCACTCAGCACCACCACAGCATCACTCAGCACCATCACAGCATCACTCAGCACCACCACAGCATCACTCAGCACCACCACTCAGCACCACCACAGCATCACTCAGCACCACCACAGCATCACTCAGCACCACCACAGCACCACTTAGCACCACCGCAGCATCACTCAGCACCACCACAGCGTCACTCAGCGCCACCACAGCGTCACTCAGCACCACCACAGCATCACTCAGCACCACCACAGCATCACTCAGCACCACAACAGCATCACTCAGCACCACAACAGCATCACTCAGCACCACTACAGCATCACTCTGGAACACTACAGCATCCCTTTAGAACACCGCAGCATCACTATGTGCTACCACAGCATCATTATGCGCCACCACAGCATCACCCAGGGCCTCCACAGCATCACTCAGGGCCTCCACAGCATCACTCAGGGCCTCCACAGCATCACTCAGGGTCTCCACAGCATTACTCAGGGGCACCACAACATCACTATGCGCGACCACAGCATCACTGAATGCCACAGCATCACTCGTCGCCACCACAACATCACTCCACGCCATCACAGCATCAATCTGTGCAACCATTCAACAACAACTGGTTCAAATATGTTCTCTCAATGTTTCAAGCTTTATTACAAATGTCACAAAAAGATGTTAATATTTCACTTCTGTTCTTGGATTTTCGTCACAATAAAATACACTGAACATAATCTTCACAAAAGTTATTTACAAAAGTTTAAGCTATTGCCATTATAAATTACAACCACTTTTATTTCAGTATTAATTATTTAAAAAATTAAAAGCCATTGTTATTTGTAATATCAATACATCTAAGTCACTTAAATACAAAACATGTTGCATTACAAATGCTATAGGTGTCACATTTGAGAAAGTTATATCTATTGGCATTGTAAATGACAAAGCTATTAATTTAGCTATTTTCAAAACCAACACATAAATAAAAAAATTGTCATTTACAAGACCATTAGCTCAAACTTTCCTAATGCGAGACCTATTGCATTACAAATGCTTGTTACTTAGCTTGTAGATTTCCTCCTGTTTATTACAATATGGACATATATAACTCAATTTTGAAAACCCTTCTTCTAAAACCATTTGATAATTAGTAAATTGAAAATTCCAGCAGGATACGATTCAAATGCACAAAAAAATTATACCTTTTGACTGCAAGTTTTAGCAACCTTCTTAAGTGCCCTATATAAAGATAAGCGTGGAAGTATGACTGTCTGCCAGTAACAGATTCCAAACTGAGAGTCGGGAGGGTCTGAGAAAATATGACCAGTGGCGTGGAGCTACGAGAGGTCGAGGGCAAGGGGCATGTCATAGAAGATGATATGGTTTTGGGTGAATAAGTCAGGCTAACAAGGGTGAGGTTGTTACATATTCATAATTTAGGGTTTGCGACAGAAAGGTCAGTTTCGTTCATGTGATACATAGCCAAATAGGTAATGACTGTAGTGATATATTACACTATTGAATGATTTGCCAAACTGTGACAAGCGACTGATTCACTTGTACTGTGAACTTTAGAAGTGGGTCAATGTGTTCAGTGCAGAGTTCGGTGTGTACCTGCTGAACACAGGATTAAATATTAAAAGAGTCATTTTCTCCTTTGGCGTTTCACCTCTTAGATGTCTTAAAATGCCTTTGTCATTCTCAATCTTTTAACTACTTCATCACTCCTGTTTCTACTTACAACCATTTTTCCTCCCCTCTCAATGCATCTATTGTCAATGTGGCACAATCAATGTTTTTTATTTTTTTTATTTGCATTTACAGAGAATGCCATCACAACAGACAAGAGAGAGATATAGCAGGGCCGGCCTTAGGCATGTGCAAAGTGTGCACCTGCACAGGGCCGCCAAACCCCAGGGGCCGCCACGACGACGAGGATCGGATCGGATACCATACCAATCATACAATATTCGTGCTGGAGTTCAGAAGGCAATGAGCAATGAAGAGGCCTTTACATTTTGATGTTATCTTGCCATTTTTGCGGTGCCTTCGAAGACAGGAGTCAAATGTCAGGCGTTGTCTTCTGGCAAACTGCTGCTTACTCTTTTAACAGGGAGACTAGTGTTTCGTTTTCTTTCTCTGGCTGCAAAGTGAGAGGATTTTGTGAAGTGAACTGTGTGGCAGTCTCACTGGGTGAATGGAAAGGCTGCTGAATGTGTATTTATTTCCCAGGTGCACAGAAAATCTAAATACTCGTAAATTAACTCTACTCATATTTCAAAATCTGTCTGCAATTAGGAAAGGACAAATGAGGCACATCTTTTGTAGTTCAGAAGTGTGGTAGAAAGAGAACAACGATTTCAATACAAACAAAACCAATCAATCAAGACCCTTCACTTGGTGAAGCACAAATTATATAAACATTCTCTAAAACTCCACAGTTCTCTATCGTTTGTGTCTTGTGTGCTTTTATTACTAGTAACACTGGCACTGGCGGCCCCTGGCAGGATTTTGGCGGCCTCCGACCCCGGCTTTTTACTTCCAGTTCCAACCAAAGCCTGACTCACCCCCCCCCCCCCCCCCCCCCTTCCCTCCCCTCCTCCACCCTTTCACTTGACCCGGGCCTCTGCTCTGGCAGTCACGCAGCGGCTCCGCACCGAGACCTCTGTTCCTTCCTCGTTCCTGATTGGGCAGCAGGGGCGCCGGGGTGTTTCATGAAGGTTGCGGCTGGCACAGACGCCGGGCGGAAGACAAGGATGATTTGCAGACAGTGCAGGCTTCCCGTGCGTTGTGGTGGCGACGCGTATGTGAGACTCTGCAGCCATGTCTGTGGTGGTGGTGGCACTGGTCCTCCTATAAAGCTGCTGAGCTCAGAATAAGGTAAATGAAGAAGTAATATTAAACGCACCTGGCGCGTGGTGGGTTACGGGCAGAATGATCTCTCTGAATGTAGAGTCGATTCTGATTCTGCAGTGTCAGTGTCACTGACTAGTCTGACTGACTGCTAGGGTGACCAACCGTCCGTAAATTTCACGGACAGTCCGTAATTTCGGCCGTCTGTCCGTTGTCCGTGAAGGATTCTTTAACGGACGCCATTTGTCCGTAATTTTAACCGGGCACCGGTCGCACCTCCCTAAAGCCGGCACAGCTTTCTCTCACCTCCCTTCTTGACTTGACGCATTCAGGGCTGTTTGCATCTGAATAGATGCCCCTGTTCTTGAAGCTGCCGCCCCCTCCCCTCACACCTCCAGCCCTTGATGAGCTGTTAAGAGGTGCTCGAAGGTGACTGAGAGGGGGGGGGGCTGCAGCTTCAGGAGCAGGGGGCATATATTCAGATGCAAACAGCCCTGAATGCGTCATGGCTCTGCAATTTGTGTGAGACATTCCCTTTCTGCCCAGGGCCCCAAACATCCTACAACCGGTCTGGATTACACAGAGGCAGCACGTGGTTCTCTTCACAGCACACAGCTTAATTACGGTCATTAAATTGTAAACAAACATCGATTCTTCAAACATGAAGTATTTAATATAATAAAATTAAGAAATGGCACAATCGCACCCACACTAACAAAGTATGGAGAACAATTGGTTAAATTAGTTCTCTTGGAGTATCTCCTTTAAGTGCTGTACATCACAGTGGGGGATGACAAAAGTAACACTTTGGAAAGAGAGACTGACTTCTCATTGTCTTGTCCAGGAGGGGGTGAGGAGCCCTACCCCACCCTGGAAGAGACCAAGATGATACTAGAATACCGCATGCCCACCCCTGTGCCCACCCTGGTGGATCCTGGTCCCCCTCCTGCCTACCCTCCCCCAGTGATGGCTCCTGTCCCTCGAACCCCCCATCTGTGGTGGATCCTGTCTCTGCCCTGGGTGGCTTCTGTCCCAGTCCAGGAATGGCTCCTGCAGCTCAAAAAGGCTCAGCTCAAAATTAATATGAAAAGGTGGGAGAATGAGTAAGTGAAGGGATGGGTGGATGGCTGGATGAATTAGTAAAAGGGTGAATGAATGAATGAAAGATTGAATAGATGGATAATAAAAGAGGATGGGCAGATTGAGCGAGTGGTGGACGGGTGGAAGGGAGAAAGGGTAAATAGCTGGATGCATGGGTGGAAGGGTAGCTGGATGGGTAAAAGGGTGGATGGAGGGTAAAAGGGTGGATGGATAAGTGAAAGGATGGATGAGTAAAAAGGTGGATGAGTGAGTGGGTGGGTGAATGGATGAGTGAACAGATGGATGGATTGATGAATTGTTAAGTGCAAGGGTGAATGGATGGATGGATGAGTGAAAGGGTGGATGTAAGGATGGATGAGTGAGTGGAAGGGATGGTAGATGGACTAAAGGATGAATAGATGAGTGAAGGAGTGAAAGGATAAATGGATGAGAGAAAGGATGGATGAGTGATAGGGTCAATGGATGGATTCATGAGTGGATGAGTAGATGGATGGGTGGGTGGATGGATGGAAGGAAGGATGGCTAAGTGAAAGGGTTGATGGAGAGAGAAAGGGAGGATGGATGGATGACTGAAAGGCTGGATGGGAGGGAGGATGAGTGACTGAGTGGATGGATGAGTAAGTGAAATGATGGCTGGATGGGTGAAAGGGTAAACGGCTGGATGGATGAGTGAATGGATGATGGGTAGAAGAGTGGACGAAGGAGTGTACAGATGGATAGGGTGAAAGGGTGGATGGATGGATAATGGATGGATGAGTGAAAGGGTGGATAGAGGGATGTATGAGTGAATGGATGGATGGTAGAAGAGTGGATGTATGAGTGTACAGATGGCTAGGGTGAAAGGGTGGATGGACGGATAAAGGTTGGATGAAGGGATGGATGAGTGAAAGGATAGATGGAAGGATACATGATGGATAGGTTTGCAAATGGTTGAATATGTTTGGATATGGCTGGGCTTACTTATATATTATTGCGCGACCTCTGATGTGTCTGTAAAACTTATCCAATTGTCCTGAATTTTGACCTCCTGTCCTGAATTTGTGTCCTGAATTTTGACCCTTTGTCCTGAATTTTTACACTCACCGTCCTGAATTTGCACCAATGCCAGTTGGTCACCCTACTGACTGCATCAACGCCGTGAACCTGGAAGGTGTGTGGGTTTCACATGATCTTGGCTTGAATGTCAGCAGCGGCCGGCCCGAGCTGAGGCCCGCCGCAGCGCGAGGTCGGACGCTGAGTAGTGAGTGCAGAAACAAAGTGCCTTGCGGCCTTCACTCCGGAACTATAGGGGGCTGCAAGAGACCCTTTAGAATCTCTCTGTTGACAATCACCCGACTGTGCCAGGCACCAGATAGCTCTGCTGTCTGAAGTAAAAGGCATGGTTCTGGTGTCTGTGGTAAGAGGCGTGGCTCTGATGTCTGTGGTAAGAAGCGTGGCTCTGCTGTGTGAATCGGCCATAGAATACTTCATGTCACTTTCCTCTGATGTCATCATGGGGACAAAGGGTGTGTGATGTCACGTCTGCTGCTATTTTTGTGAGTCTACGTTCATGATGTAGAATAACTTTACGGTCTGTGGCAAGGAAGGGACAGCTTTGTGGTCATATGGTAACAACAAAATCCCGGAGCATATTAACATCATGATATAAATGTACCCCATTTTACATCTGTGTAGAAAGCGACCTGAATGAAGGTGGCACGTGGAGCCTCCAGGCTGCCCTCCCAAATATCCACCCATGACCAGTAGCAGTGTTATCATTTACTTGGCTTCTTATCCATTGGAGCAGGGTGTCACTGACTCTGACTGAGTGAGTGACCCTGGAGTAGTAGTACTGTCCTTTCCAAATTCTGGCGCAAAAAGGAGGAGATACATACGCTTAAGGTGTAATGATTGAAAGTGAGGGCCCTGGGCCCTCATGTTAGGCGCAGCAAGGATGACACAGACACCAGGAATGAGTGGTAGGAAAGGTCCTGAGCACGTGCGCTCAGCCTCTTTTATTGGCAGCGTCATGTGACACCATGACGTCTGTGGTGGGTGGGTGTAGATTGTATTACATTGCATAGAAACACTAGAACGTGTCCACGCTAAGACACCACATCACTCCCCCTTTTACTCTATGGAAAAGACTCAACCTCCGAGTCTACATTTTTAGAAAATAACATATCTCAGGATGCAGTGAAGTGTTCAGTACCGCCAAGCTGTTCAATCCGCCGCTGCTTGGAATTGGGCAGATGGCGTTCAGTTTGTTTAGGGGAACAACTGGCCGCTTTGGCCTGGTTGGTGGTGCTGATGGAAACAGTCTGCAAGCCTTGGGGAGCCCCGTTGTACTCACAATCTTTCTGTTGCTGACCTCCGCGGTGACGGGTGCGGTTGGAGTTCTTGTAGTTCGCCGTGGAATGATGGTTGGCCTTGGGCTCACTGTGGGGACCCACTGCGCACAGACTTACTTCTTCACTCTTAACTGTGGTAACAGCCAAGTGGATTTATTCCTTCCTACTTAACTGTGGCAACGGCCACGTGGATTACTTCCTTCTATTATTAACTGTGGCAACGGCCACGGGGATATACTTCTTTCTGTTCTTAATTGTGGCAACGGCCACGTGGATATCCTTCCTTGCTCTCAAGCCGTGGCAGGGGTGCCACCTGTCTTTCCTTTTCTTCCTTTCTTTTCACTGTGGCTATGTGCCACGCAGATCTCTCCTTTTCTTCCTTACTGTTGATGGTGGCAGACGTGCCACACAGCTCTCTCCTCTTCTTCCTTTCTTTTCGCAGTGGCAGACGTGCCACACAGCTCTCTCCTCTTCTTCCTTTCTTTTCGCAGTGGCAGACGTGCCACGCAGATCTCTCCTCTTCTTCCTTTCTTTTCGCAGTGGCAGACGTGCCACGCAGATCTCTCCTCTTCTTCCTTTCTTTTCACGGTGGCAGACGTGCCACTCGGATCTCTCCATTTCTCCCTTCCTGTTTCGCGACATCACTCGGTCCGATCTTGCATCTTCTCTCCTGACCTGGCTCCTCCATGCAGGGCGCGCCCGCTGCATGTGTGATCCTGGTTTGTCCCCGACTGGAACACTTCCTCCTTCTTCCTCAGCTTCCAGAGTTGGTGTCGCGAACCCTCTTCTCTTGATTCTTGTAGGTGACGTTCGTGGGATGGTGTTTGGAGACCTTGGCTAGGTCGAACGTCCTGGACCATTTGGCGGTCCGCTCCTGCTGATGTGTCTGCAGGTTTCTTCGGTCGTCCATCGGACTTTCTGCTGTGGGTTTAGAGAACCCATCGCGGGTCATACTTGGTACGCGATCTTTCTGTGGATCGGCTTCTGGGGGTGCCACGCTTAGTGGTCTTCTTCGGTAACCGTTCTGCACTGTGGCGTTACCTGTGCCCTTCTTCCATCTCGTGGGGGCTGTGCCTTGCTACGTGGCGCGTGTCGTCTGCGCCCGTTCTTTTCAAGGCTCTCGGACACTTGTTGCGTGTCGTCGGTACTTGCAGCTTTGGCTGGCGTCGTTTTCTTGCTGCTTTGGCTGACGTCCAGTACTTTGCTGCTTTGGACCGTCGGGTACTTGCTGCTTTGGATGGCGTCAGAAGTTTGCTGCTTCGGACCGTTGGCGGGAGTAGTTGATGCTGCGGTGATCTCCTGTGGCCACTAGAAGTCACTGCTCTCTCCGTCTTATGATCTCGGCAGTCTTATTCCCTGCTCGTACCATCATTGCTTGGCAGTCGTTTTCTCCAGACGTTTTGTCCTTGCTTGGATGCTTGGTGAGGCGTTGGTGCCTCTTCCCACGTCACTCTGGAAGTGGCATCTGCCGACTCCTTGCTGGTGCGTGTTGTTGTAATCTCTTCCTTGTCTGCTGCGCGGAGCGCGCTTTCTGGATTGCGGCGTTGAGATGCTTTCCCTTGGGGCACTACTCCGTCTGTTGCCGCTGGATGGTGCTAACTTCTTTTGCGTTGAGCAGTGCTTGTTTCTGAGCTGGAAGATGGTGGTGCAGTAATACTTTTGGCCACTGGGTGGCAGTGTTGCTGGATCTTTTAGCAGCCTGTATTGTCTTTCCCGGGTGTGCACTCTACTGCTGCAGTGCACAGGGGGTTGGAGCTGCTGCTGGGATGGGTGAGTCTCTTTCCTCTGCTTTAGGTGTGTAAGAATTTTTTTTTTTTTTGAATTGTAAATGTGCTGGCGTCAGGCAGGCATAGCAGGAGCACAGTTAGGTTCCCTTTTCTTCGTGTTGTGCAGGCATTGATGCTGGGGGCTAGTTTGGCTATCTTTGTGGATGCACTGGTGGTTCCTCTTGTTTTTAGTGTCCCGGTGGGGCTTGTGTACTTATGTAAACTTCTGCCGCTTTGCCGGCACTCTGCCCCACACGGAGCACACGAGGAGGGGGCTCTTCTATGACGGCGGCGCTGGTTGCTTTCAGACGGTGTCTTCTCCCTGCTCCCGTGCCCAACTGCTCCTCACGCGGAGCACACGAGGGGGGGGGGGGGGGCGCCTTCAGATCTTGGCGGCGCTGGCCGCCTGCCGATGCTTGCTTCTTCCTCGCTCTCTCTCCCCCCCGTCCGCAGCCGCCTCGGCAGTGCTCACGCGGGCGGGGGAGAAGCAGCTTCACTCCGGCGGGTCACTCCTCCCTGGCGGGGTGCGCTGGAGGCAGGCCGCGGTTGGGCTCCGCCGGCTCTGTCTGTTGACTGGACTTGTTCCGCTGGCCTCGCTTTCGCCGGTCTCCCGCCGCTGCAGCTTCTACGGGCACACGCTGCGCGGCGGAGACCTGCCTTGCTTCCCGCAGGTCACGGGTGGGCTCCGCTGGCTCTGCCGTCACTGTCCCCCGCTAGGCGCTACCGGCGGGCCGCGGGTGGGCTCCGCTGGCGCTGCTTCGTCTCTTCTTCGCTGGGGGTGTCGCCGGCAGGTCGCGGGTGGGCTCCGCTGGCGCTGCTGTGTCTTCCCTCGGTGGAGGTGCCGCCGGCCGGTCGCGGGTGGGCTCCGCTGGCCTGGACCACGTCGCGAGGGGGGGCGGGAGGCGGTTAGCTACTCCGCTCCCTCCCCCTCGTTGGTGTAGTTGGGTTTTGGGTCCGGCCGCCTTCCTTTCGCGCCGTGGCTTACTCTGGGCCCCGCCGCTTCCTTTACACACGCGGCGGGGGCAAGGGAGGACTCGGGCAGGCCGCGGGTAGGCTCCGCTGGTCCTGCTTATTTATTGGCCCAGTTACTGTTGGCACTTCACCCCCCAGGGGCTCACCTTCGGCCGGCAGGCCAGATGCAGCGTCGCGGTCGTGGTGGGTGGACTCCGCCCGGTCTGTGCACCACTCTGGTGGGGTTGTGGCCATGCGGCCGTCTCAGGTTGTAAAAAAGGGTTCCAAAGACAACCAGTAACCAAAGACCCTTTTTATGTTGCCCGGCGGTATCGCCTCTATGACCCGCCAATGTTAATCAATGAAGAAGCAGGCGCTGGAGACTGGAAGGCAGGAAACGAGGATTTTATTCTCTCCGGAGTAGAACACATCAATTCAGACAGCAAGTATCGTCACGAGGTGCTCTAGCCACATCTCTGAGGCCTGGCCTCTTATACTAGGGTTTATGACCTTTATTGCACATAACACATTCTCGCAACACATTGATAGTTGAAAGAACATCCTCGGAATCTCCCCTTCAGGCCCGTTCCCACATACATTTACAGTTGGATTCCCCACCCCGGTCACAACAGGTGGTGGTTGTCGCGCAGCAGGGCATTCCGCCGATTCACGGAATGCGTGGAGTTGATCGGATCTCATAGGGTGGGGGCTTTGATCGGTTCGTGGGTCTTTTGATGGGGAGGGGAAGCTTCCTACTGTACGGGGTAATAAACAGTATCCGCAGGGCCAGGTGTTGGCCTGGGAACAAGGAAGACAAACGGGGACACAGGAAAAAGGGGGTTTGCATCAAAAGGATCTGAGGCCATGAGAGGAATGAGGGGAGGTGTCGCGCTGGGAACAGGATGGGATTCAGTGGTGAAGCTGCGCTGAAGGGGGGTTTATGACCCAAGGCATGAGAGAGCGGGGGTTGTCAGTGCACGGGAGATGCTTGCAAGGTTAAGAGAGAGAGAGAGACGCGCTGGCTATCAGCGAGGGGCAGGGAGGCCATGGTGCTCAAAATGGCTGCCGCTTACGCGCACGAATGGGCTTGGAAAGGGGCAAGATGGCGCCGATAATGTTGACGTTTTGCAGTCTAATCTTTAACAGTCCTCCCTTTTCAACATATCTTAGCCAACTTGTTTAATCAATGTCAATCTTCATCAAATTCCTAACCTCGGCATCGTATATTGCTCTCATGTGTTCGTTTCCAAAGTCCACAGTCTTAGGACAAATACAATTTACGCATAATGTACACAGGGGTGGTAGACATTGAATTCCTAAACATAAACCGCATATTACAACCACAGGAATCAGAATAATGGTGAATAGTCTCCAGCCCCAGTTCTTAACGGTGCTCCAGAACCACCCACCCAGCGACCATTCTTCTTGTTCTTGGTGGACTTCTGAAGAGAGTCTATGAAGGTGTTCGATGGCCTTGTACACTGAGGGTGAGTTGTCCGGTATGTACGTACAGCAGCTGGACCCAATAATGCGGCATGCCCCACCACGATCCGCAAGAACCACGTCCAGGACAAGGCGGTTCTGGAGGGCCACCAAGCGGACCGCTTGAAGTTCAGCGGTGTTGTTAGCAAGGATACCAGCCGTGATGTTCATTGTTGTCTCGACTGCTTGAGTCAGATGTCGGATGGCACGGCTGTTTGCCATCGGGCCCCAGAGGGGGACAAGTCCTTTCATAGCATCGATGAATTGCGCTCCTGTTGAGTCGGCTTGTTCGATGTCCTTGGCTCGTTTTTGTCTGTGATGATTTGCTGGTGCCACATAGGTCGGAGGAAGGACGAAGGAAATGAAACAAGTGCCCCCCCAGCCTTTGGGGAGCCAGGTGTAAGCCTTTGTGCCGCAGACGAAATACGTGTTTGGTGATGCCACAAAGGAGGGTGGGTCGGCGGAGTCCAGAGTTCTGGAAAACCGGCAGGCACTGTGGCCTACCAGCTGAGTCCCAAGCCCTTCCATACACATATGGCCGGTGACGTTGATGACCGACAGGGCCACAGTCAGAGTGGCAGCCGTTCGTTTTCGCAGGTAGGAGAAGGTGGTTCTGGTTGGATTATTGAACACTTGTATTTCAACTTGTTCTTTAGCAGGGATGTCCAAGTGGATTGTGTTGTTGTTGGTCTGTGGGCAGAAGCGTGTCTTTGTTCCGTTCCGCCAGACCCCGTGGTAGAAATGCGTTACGGTTTTGCTGGAGGTGGCATTGTCCTTAAAGCTTTCTTGCAGAAGCATCAGCCAGGCAAGACAGGAGCCGTGAACTGAGAAAGGTGAAGGGATGAATGGTATCGAGTGTCCAGTGGCGTGGGGTAGCAACCCACAGATCCAACAGTTGGTGGCATTGGTGGCAAGGTTGTGCTGGTGAAGTAGTTGTACGAAGGAGTTATTCCAAAATTCCTTTCGCCTCTCTCTGAGTTGGGGAGAGAGCGAAATCAGATAATGTTCCTTCATGGTGGTAGGCTGGACAGTGGTCAGAAACGTTTCGCGAGCAGGTGCATTTTCTTCCACAATCCAGAGTGTGGTCATGAGGAGAAAGCAGAAGAGGATTGTGATGAAGAGTGCAATAGTCTTTGGGCTATGGAGTCTGTCTGCTTTTGGGTTTCTGCGGTGGGTATTTCCTGTTTCCTTCATCATCTTCTTATTTGGCGCTTCCATCATCTTCTTATCTGGCGCTTCCATCATCTTCAAGGGGCTCGGTAGCGGGCAGAACCACAGACTTTGTTTTGCTTCTCTCCGGGTAACCCTTGGTAGTGTTTAGGTCACCGTTCTGAGATTTAACTCAGTCCGTGGTCTACTTAGCCGAGACTCCCTCCTTTCGACGCAGGAAATACCCTTCTTTTGATGGCACTGTGGGATCAGAGAATTTTGAAAGTTCAAGTGTGTCGGTATCAGGATAGCAGGTTAGTGACGGTCGGTCCTTGTTCAGGAGCTCTTCTTGGTTGTCGATGTTTTCGGTCGAGGTCAGGGTCGAGGAGATCTTCTTACAGTGGTGCGCATGCAGCCAGTTGCGTTTCCCCTCCACTCGTAGTGCTGTTCGGGTGGTGATGAGGACTTGCCAGGGGCCCGTCCACCGGGGTTCCAGACTCTTGGCACGCTGGAAGTTCCGGATCAGGATGAAATCCCCAGGCTGAATGGTGTGTCCGGGACCCCTGGAAGTGTCAGGGATGGCATGCAGCACCTGTTGATGGATAACAGACAGCGTCTTAGTCAACTGACATAAGTAATCAGACATTAGGACGTCCGGGACGTCATGAATGGAAGTTGGTTTAGGTGCAGACCAGACATTCATAGGCCGGCCGAAAACAACCTCGTATGGCGTCAAGTGGTGTTTGGTGGGGGTGGAACGCATTGAAAGCAATGCCAGGGGGAGTGCGTCTGGCCATTTCAATCCTGTGGTAGCTACTATTTTGGCCAATTTTAGTTTTAGTGTGGCGTTATGTCGTTCAACTAGTCCAGCAGATTGGGGGTGGAAGACTGCGTGGAACTTTTGTTTTACACCCAACCCCTTCAAAATGAGTTGGATAACTTCGGCTACGAAGTGGGGGCCATTGTCGCTCCACAAAATTCGACAAAGGCCGTAACGGGGGAAAAACTCCTTTAACAGTACCTTTGCTGTGGCCATAGCAGTGTTGTCACGGGTTGGATATGCTTCCACCCATTTGCTAAATGCGCATACCACCACAAGTACATATTTCAGGCCTTGACATCTGTCCAGTTGGATGTAGTCCATCTGCAGGACTTCAAACGGGTGATTCGGGACCCCAAACCCTCCCCGGGGTACTACAGTTCCTTTCCCGGGATTGTGTTGCAGGCATATCAAACATTGTTGGACCAGGCGTTTGGCGGACTCTGTGATCTTATCATTGTGCCAAACTCTGGAGACAAGTTCAATCATGGGGGCTGATCCTATGTGGGCAGGGGAATGTGCCATAGTCAGTATGGGAATCAGATATGAGTCAGGTAACAGCCATTTGTTTGTGTCTTTTGTTCGCCAGCAGCCTTCGTCATCTTTCAATCCCACCCGTGTCCATTCAGTCAGTTCGTGTTGTGTGCTAGCCATTTGAATGTCTCTGATAGTGTCCCTAGCGTCAGACCATTTTTCTGCTTGTGACCTGGTCACGTACATGCGTGTTGTCGTCCTATTTTCAGCTGTCGTTCGGGCAGTGATGTCGGCTAGTGCATTCCCCTGTCCAATAATGTCCGTCACCTTTTTGTGTGCTTGACATTTGATGACTGCAAGCTTTTTGGGGAGAAGGACGGCTTCGATCAAGGCGGAGACTAGATCCCCGTGCAAAATGGGGGTGCCGTGTGAGGTCAAGAATCCCCTCTCCCTCCAAAGGAGCCCAAAATGGTGAACCACCCCAAAGGCATACTGGCTGTCGGTGTAAATGTTTGCTGTGGTTCCTGCCGCTAGAATACAGGCTCGTGTCAGGGCAATCAGTTCCGCTGCCTGGGCAGATCGTTGCGTTATGCGGGCTGTCTCGACTACAGTTCGAGCCGTGGTGACTGCATAGGCAGCTGAAGTGGTGCCATCGGGGAGTTTGATGCAAGAACCGTCCACCCACAGCTCTCCGTCGGGGTTGGGGAAGGCCGTGTCTCTGAGGTCAACCCTACTTCTGGTCTGTTCGTCTGTGAGGGTCACACAGTCGTGTACAGGGTGTGCATTGGGATCGTTTTCTGGTAAGGGCAGCAGGGTTGCTGGGTTCAGTGTGGTGCATCTCTTCAGAGTGATGTGGGGTGCGAGCAGAGTCAGTTCGTATCCTGTCAGTCGTGCACTCGTCAGGTGTTGCGTTTTGGTTTGGTTTAGGAGGGTGTCAACTGCATGGGGTACCAGTACTGTGAGGGAATTCGAGAGCACGATCCCTTCACTCTGTCGGATAGAGATCGCAGCAGCAGCTACGGCTCGAAGGCAAGCAGGCAGGGCTCTGGCTACAGGGTCGAGAGTGGCTGAGAAGTAAGCGCATGGTCGTTGCTTTGAGCCGATGGACTGGGTCAGGACAGATAAAGCGCACCCCTCCCTTTCATGGGTGTAAAGGGAGAAGGGCTTTGTGTAATCGGGGGTACCTAACACAGGGGCCGAGCAGAGGGCATCTCGTAGTTGCATGAAAGAAGCCTGACACTCAGGGGTCCAAGGGAGTGGGAGAGGGATGTCCTTTGCTAACAATGAAAGCAGTGGTTTTACTACAAGGCTAAAGTTGGGTAACCACTGTCGGCAGAAGGAGGTGAGGCCTAGTAGGGAGCGGACCTGTTTCTGGGTTTTTGGGACGGGGGTGTCAAGAATGGTTTGGATCCGGTCAGGAGTCAATTTCCTTCCGTCTTTGGACAAAAGGTGGCCTAGGTAAGTGACCTGGGGTTGGCAGAATTGCAACTTCTTCTTAGAGACCTTGTGGCCATTTTCTGCGAGGAAATGCAGGAGTCGAATGGTGGCTGTGACAGCTAGTGGAGTGGTGTCGGCTGCCAAGAGGATGTCATCGACATATTGTACTAACACCACTCCATCGGGTAACTGGACTTGATCCAGTTGTCTCTTGAGGGCCTGGCTGTAGATGCTAGGGCTTTCTGTGTAGCCCTGGGGTGCTCGGCAGAACCTATATGAGCGGGCTTTTAGGGTAAAACCGAAGAGATATCGGCTGTCTGGGTGGATGGGGATGGAAAAGAAAGCGTTTTTGAGGTCAATGACAGTGAAGGTGGTGGCAGTGGAGGGAATCAAAGTCAGGATGGTGGTAATGTCCGAGACCACAGGGTACTGGGGTACCACCACTTTGTTGATCTCTCGAAGGTCAATGATGAAGCGGTATGCTTTCTCATCTCCTTCTCCCTGTTTCTTAATGATGGGCAAGATTGGGCTGTTGCAAACGTTGCTAACTACTTCCTCTACCACCCCTGCGTCTATCAGTGATTGGATGATCTCTACCAATGCCTTCTCGCCCTCGGGCGATATCCGATATTGTGGAAGTTTTGGGAGTGTTGCATCTGGTCGAACAGTGATGTGCACTGGGTCAATCATCATGCGCCCTACATCCGAATCCGTTTTGGCCCACAGATACGGAGGCAGAGTGTCGAGCAGGGAAGTGTCAGCGTCGGTGATGGAAAACATGTGTCTGGGGGGGCAATGTCTGAGCAGAACAGGATTGTCGTAAAGGAAAACTCGGACTCCATCTTGAGAACATCTAATCGTTGCTCGGAAGTGTTTCAATAAGTCGAGTCCCATGATTGCGTCAGGGCTATTGGAGGAAAGCAAAAACGTAGTGTCAGTGGTGTTGTTTTCTAAGTCAAAGAGGATTGGGGCGGACAAAGGGTTAGTGGAGGGCGTCCCATCGAAACCTGTCGATGTTATTAGTGAGCCAGACAAGGGTGCCCTTGGAATCAGTCGTTTAGATAATGCACTACGTGTTGCGCCAGTGTCTACCAGGAATGGTGACTTTGTACCCAAGACCTTAGCAGTGACATAAGGGCCTTGCTGGTCAACATGGAGCTCGACTGGATCCCTCCCTTGCCCTAGGCAGTCCTATGCAAAGTCATGAACGTCATCGTAGTCAGATTGCTGGCATTGGTTCTGTCGGGGTCGATCAAATGTGTTTGGTCTACTTGATCTATCATTAGTCGCGTTGTTTGGGGGCCCTCGCTGTGGTCCCCTATTTCTTGGTTCGTTTGCTGAATCTTTAGGATCTCTATTTCTGGTGAGTTCCAAAAGAACCAGGCACTGAGATTTCCAGTGGCCCGATCCTTTACAGAAGGCACACTGGTCCTCTCTAATGTCTGTACGTCCAATGTGGGGAGTTGAAGCACGGTCTCTGGGAGGTGCCGTTTTAGGGACGTTCATCTGAGGGTTTCCCCGGTATTGGTCTCGTCCCAGAGTTACCCCTTGCAGTTGTGCTATCATCACCCTCTCCTTTAATTCTTTCTTCTTTCTCTCTGTTGTTCTATCGCTTTCGTTTTTCTGATGTTCATAATATTGGGCCATCTGGAGGATAGCCGTAGGTTTGGAGGCTGCCCAACTACTTTCGCTGGCCTGCAGTTTCTGCGAGACCTCCGGTGATAAGCCCTTAACGTAATTCTGGACAAACAGATGGTGTCCAGTTGCAGTGGTCAGGTCCTGGCCGCTGTAATCGGAGAACACCGTTTCAAACCGGGAGAAGTATTCCGATACATCCTCCTGAGGTTTCTGGCGACAAGCCGTTACTATCGACCAGTCCACTTTCTTTTCTGGGATCAGGGTTTTTAATTTCTGCACGATTTTATCCGGGAGGTCTAAAATGGCTTTCAAAGGCTTTTGTCCGGGTTCTCGTTGTCTGTCTATGCCATCAAGTTGTGACCAGTTATGTCCAAACAGCTCAGAGTGGTCGACTTTCCGGATTTGCTTCCACACATCAGCTGGTAGACATAACCCGAAAAACAAGTCGATGTCAGCTAGAGTCATAATCGTCGATCCTAGGGCCGTACCTAACTCAGTATAGAAGGCAGTGGGGTTTTTACGTAGGTCAGGCAGAGATTTCCGGAAGGTCAGAATCTCTTGCCGGTCCCATGGTTGGTAGACCCAATTGTACACTACCCTTCCCTTTGCATCTTTGTTGTTTGCGTCATCGTGAGTCCCTTCACCTCGTGGAGGAACCCAGTAAGGAGCAGCCTCTCGTATCGGCATCATAGTGTTAGGTCGTTCAGTTTGCGGGTTGGTTGCTACGGAGGTAGTGGATTCGATTTTCGGCTTTTGTTCAGTGAGGTGGCGGAAAACCTCAAGCGTACGCGTAAGGAGGTCCGTCACATCACTCTCACTCTCATCCCCGATATCAACCTTCCTGTACAGAGTCGTTAGGCTCTGTGGACCTTTTTCTTGATATCGGTCCTCGTATGCATTTAAGACATGGTAACACAGTTGTACAGTGAAGTGTCGTCTGTGACTCCCAGTATAAGAATTAAACACATCCATGATGGACTCTTCATCCTCCCTCTTCTCTACCAGTATCTTTGCTATCTTGTCGACCCCTGCTCGTTCATGTTTGCTTAGTCTATATGCTCTAGCAGGACCACCCCTTCGGGCTTCCGGGTCGCTCAGCGTTGTCGTTTGCGTAGTATCTAATACAAGGAGTTCAGCCGGCACGGAGGCCATGGGGGCTGAAGCCGTGGTGCTACTCTCGGTGGTACCTGGGGATAGTGGGTGCTGGGCTAAGGGTTGGGAAGGGGCATATGGAGGGGGCATGTGGATGATCGGAGGACCTAGCAGCAGATCATCGTCGGTTCGTTGTTTTGAGTGTAATTCAGGGTAGAGCGTGGAGGGAGTTCTAACCAGACACTGGCTTGATGTTTCTATTTCCAGCTTCTGTTTGGTATCCTCTCTTTCTTTTATCTCTTTCTCTAGTTTCTGGGCCGCTAGGTGGGCTGCTTTCCGCAGCTCTTTTCCCAACCTACTCTCGGTTCTCTTTTTGCGTTGTTCGGCTTCTTTTCGCCACATGCCGAAGCTGTCAAGCATAGTGGACGTCGTCTTGTTTTTACCAAGGGCTGTTTCTAGTGCGATTATTCTATCATTTTCGAAGGATCCTATCAGTGGCCACTGACTTTCTCGATCCCTTTTCGTATATTTATGCCATAGCTGGCTATAGGCTATAGCGACTAATCCATGCTTCGTGAACATGTCCTTATTAGGGGTGCCTTCCAGCGGAGCTGGATGGTTCATCCCTAATAAGCGGTCCGGGCTAAACAGGCTATTAACCAGTGGGGAGAAGACAGGCATGACGGATCACAATGGGATAATAGTCAGCACTACCTATCTTATCACTGCGTGCAAAGACTAGACAGAATATTTCTATTCTACGTTGTTTGCACGTAGTGAATACCTCATGAATCAATTTTGGTCAATCAATGTTAGGTCAAAAATAAAAAATCAATATGGTCAATGGGGAGAATAAGTAGGCTCGCAAAGGTTCGCGTCACCTACTCTTTCACTATCTGTAAAGAGGGGACCTATTTTTCCCTGTTTGCAGACAGAGAATCTCCAGAAAACAATCTATAACAGTTAATCAATGGGGGGAAGGGGCAATTGTTCAGTGGGGGAGAAAGATAGGTCCGACGGGTGCGTACCTATCCTTCGCTGTTTATAAAGGGAGAGCCTGTTGTTTCTCCGTTTGTAGACAGTGAATCTCCAATAAATTAACAAAAAGTAATACTAGTATTTTCTCAACAATTATCAATCACTTTCAATTATCTATCACTTTCGCAATTCGTCGTGTTTACACGACCTTACCCTGACCGCATGGACAGTTTCTTGTCTTCCGAATCCAGCGCCCGATCGTCCTCTTCTCTTCGTACTTCTCGTGGCACTCCTGATGGTTCCCAGTCAGGACCGCAGATCACTCGAGAGAGGTCTGTTCGGAACCAGTGAAGTTCGGGTGATCGGCTGTCAGACGAGGGTCTATCGGACAGGGTACCTTCCGATCGTTGCAGTCGTTCACTCTGTCGTCAGGACCTCTCCCACTGGATGCACGAGTCGCTGATGGGCCCCACGTTTGGGACGCCAATTGTAAAAAAGGGTTCCAAAGACAACCAGTAACCAAAGACCCTTTTTATGTTGCCCGGCGGTATCGCCTCTATGACCCGCCAATGTTAATCAATGAAGAAGCAGGCGCTGGAGACTGGAAGGCAGGAAACGAGGATTTTATTCTCTCCGGAGGAGAACACATCAATTCAGACAGCAAGTATCGTCACGAGGTGCTCTAGCCACATCTCTGAGGCCTGGCCTCTTATACTAGGGTTTATGACCTTTATTGCACATAACACATTCTCGCAACACATTGATAGTTGAAAGAACATCCTCGGAATCTCCCCTTCAGGCCCGTTCCCACATACATTTACAGTTGGATTCCCCACCCCGGTCACAACAGGTGGTGGTTGTCGCGCAGCAGGGCATTCCGCCGATTCACGGAATGCGTGGAGTTGATCGGATCTCATAGGGTGGGGGCTTTGATCGGTTCGTGGGTCTTTTGATGGGGAGGGGAAGCTTCCTACTGTACGGGGTAATAAACAGTATCCGCAGGGCCAGGTGTTGGCCTGGGAACAAGGAAGACAAACGGGGACACAGGAAAAAGGGGGTTTGCATCAAAAGGATCTGAGGCCATGAGAGGAATGAGGGGAGGTGTCGCGCTGGGAACAGGATGGGATTCAGTGGTGAAGCTGCGCTGAAGGGGGGTTTATGACCCAAGGCATGAGAGAGCGGGGGTTGTCAGTGCACGGGAGATGCTTGCAAGGTTAAGAGAGAGAGAGAGACGCGCTGGCTATCAGCGAGGGGCAGGGAGGCCATGGTGCTCAAAATGGCTGCCGCTTACGCGCACGAATGGGCTTGGAAAGGGGCAAGATGGCGCCGATAATGTTGACGTTTTGCAGTCTAATCTTTAACAAGGTGGGCTCTGGGCGGTCCGCTCATTCCTCGAGGCACATGTTGGTGGCGGCCGTCGCAGGTGGCTTCAGTCGGCTAGCTGGTCGCCTCTTGGTGGCTGCTGGGCTCCGGCATGCACCGGCTTCTCGGCTCGCTGTGCCTTGCTGCAGGGGGTGCCCTTCAGGCAGGCACTATCTCCCCCTTTTCCTCAGTGCTTGGTAGTGGCACGCGTGGGTTGCACTACCGACCTCGTCGCCATTGTAATGATTGAAAGTGAGGGCCCTGGGCCCTCATGTTAGGCGCAGCAAGGATGACACAGACACCAGGAATGAGTGGTAGGAAAGGTCCTGAGCACGTGCGCTCAGCCTCTTTTATTGGCAGCGTCATGGGACACCATGACGTCTGTGGTGGGTGGGTGTAGATTGTATTACATTGCATAGAAACACTAGAACGTGTCCACGCTAAGACACCACATAAGGCACCGCTAATCGGCCTGCTCGAGGTGGAAGTGGGCATCTCGTCCCTAGATCATGAGGGTGCAGGCAGCCTTTCCACATTGCGACGTGAAATCGGAGATCGATTCGTTCATCTCCAACATATTATTGCAGTACTGCAGTGTGCCAGCTGCTGCCCGCCTGCTGAGAGACTGCACAGTCAAGATCATGCTGGACAGCGCAAAAGCAAAGGCAGCAGCGCGCTCCTTGCAAGTCGCTTATGCAGGCCATTGTGCCAGGGTAAGAGTGACCTACAGCTTTGCCCCGAAAGTGAAAGTGTCATTAAGGTTGATGGCCGGCTACATTCTCGACAATAGGTACAAGTGCTGTTTTTTAATGTGTGCATTTTTTTAATACAGGGACCGTTAAGATTCTCACGATTTTGAGCACTTACTCTTCTGTAAAATGATTTTATGCCTATTGCCCCGCTCGCGCTGCCTAAGTATGCTGACTTACTAAAATAATACAACGAAGATCTCTACATTAACTTGGGCGAATATTAAATCTCACTGTCACCTTCCTGAGCTCCGCCCCGCCCGTACCCCCTCTTCCGGGGCCCACACCAACGCTCCCTGCACAGGGCCACCATGAGCTTAGAGCCGGCCCTGGATATAGTCACTGTCCATTACATTGGCATCAGCAATGCATACTGCCTTACTGCTGGCGGTGTACGTGTTTTACTCCACCACATCTGGAAACCATATTATTTTATGGTTTATTGGAGAGTTCAGCTGAAGATGTCTTGCATCAGCACCGGAAAGAACTTGAGAATCATTCACTGTCATTCACAAGAATGAAACTTTAGCGTGCCTTCATACCTAAAGCATTCATCTATTTCTTGCAGGTTAGGTAAGGTTCTGCAAAAAAACAAACTAAACATAATAGAGTTACCCTCCTTTTCAACCCTGTAAAGAGAAATTCACTGAGGGAGGAGGATGTGGTCCATTGTTGAACCAGGAGACCCAAGTTCCAGTTCTAGCCTCTGCCACCTTAGTTTACCTGCATGATCCCGCACAAACCATTTAATCCCGTCCATGCTATTAAGGTTGCCACATAGATTGACAGCTACAAGCTTCCTTCCTGTATTTGCTGCTCTTCAGCGCCCGTGCAAGCACTGCTTACAATGTTTGCAGCTCATTTTGACAGACCTGACAGCGGTCGTGCCTAACGAGACGAACGGCTTCAAATATAGGCCAGAGAGCAGCTGCTTTTGCTCTTCCCGGGCTCGGGCTGGCGAATTGAAGAGCAGCCTCATTGTGGCGGATCCTTCCGACAGCTACGGCTTGAAGAGGGCTTTTCTTTCCAAAGGTTAGCAGAACAAGAGCGAGAAGCTCGCGAGAGAAACTCTTCGTGGTTCCCGCTGTGTTATTCTTCTGCCGAATCCCAGATTTCCATAGGCCTGGCCTGCGCTGCAAATGTCAACTCCAAGACTTTCATAGTATTCAACACACGCACTTTTTCTTTTTTAAATAGGTTTCGGAGTACCGCCTGAAGTGGATTTGTTTTTGCTGGGCTGCCGAATCTCTTTTTAAAAATATTTGTATTGTCTTTGACGTTTATAATATTAATCAATCTGTATCCGTTATCCCCGTTCTGTGCAGAACATTTTCCTGAACAATTTTAGATCTTTTTCCTGGCAATATTTGGTTGTGGAAAATTCACTGGGCTGAGTGAAATACCCAGGAAACTTGCAAACTTGCTTAGGCACAAATATTAGTTTGCAGCTGATATAGCATTCCCGTTCCAATGTTAATGAAGGCACTTCCGTCTTGCCCGGTAAGAACTCTAGCTCAGCACAGAAAAAAATCACATTACAGGCCATACAGACAAAGGTTCACCTCCTCTGACACAGCATTTACAATGCACTGCATCCATACGCAAGAATTTGGGAGCCTTCAGGATAATTAGACTGAAGGGATTATGGGGCAAACCACTCACCAGCAAGCATTGGTAAGGCCAATCTTGCTTATTAGACCTAATGGGTTTGTCAATCTTTTTTAGCCATGCTGTACATCGTAGCTGCTGTACATCATTGCTATTTTTTAAAAAAGGCGTAATTATGAGGCCACTGTGTCATTTTGTAGACATGCGCATGCATTCAACAAACATGCACTCGCTTACAAAATGACGTGGCGTTTTCGTTCTGTTTATTTACCAATTTGAGATGGATCGATATATAAAAATAAAAGGACCACCACAGCTCCATTTTACAATG